>NC_054082.1:31889980-32505397 GCF_017562075.2 Anopheles merus | reverse complement strand
ACGCAAACACTCTCAGCCAAGGAGGTGATGGCTTTCGGAACTGAATGGATGATAACGCCCGAACCCTGACTGCCTATGATGTGCGAGAAGAAAAGAAGTGTAGAGGTATTGAGGATGCGTACAAGTGGATAATTCCATTAGGTTTCGCTTTGAATGTCTTCACCGCTCTGGTTGCTTACTTCCGCGGTTTGCAAAACGCGTTGGCCTTTGCACACCACTACCACAGCTGGTCCCTGTCTTTGGAGAGTTCCACCGAGCCCACATTATTCCCATACTTTTGGTAGAAAAACTGATTAAGGCTCAATGGGCTGAAGCAATCAGTTGACACAATCACGCCAACGAGGATGATCGTTGACAGTACAACACAACAACAATTATTTTTTTAATTAGCAGCAAACTCTCGGCCTCTGCGCTTCTGGCTTCTGCCTAGCAGACCGAAGGTCGCCGCAGCCTCCATCACTTCCGAAGGGGGAGAACATATTTACCTACCAAACATTGGGACATCGTCTGACATAAGGACACATTCGCTGGAGTTGACACACGGACTGTAATTGGTGTTAAAGTATATCAGTCTCAATGTTTGCTGAAGGAAAACGATAACGGGCAGACAGGGAAAGTGTGAAAATTACATCGAAAAATATGTAAAACTTTCATAAGAACACCCAAGGAGTAGAAAAAAAGATTGAAGATGAAATAAATACGTGGTGAGGTCGCGCTTTTCACCATTTGTTATGCAAATGTTGTGCATCTGAAAAAGAAACAGAGAATCAAATTCTTTCACCTCAAAAAGGGTTCATGTGGTAGAGAGCAAATTGAAGTCCTATGCTTCGTCTGAAACTTTTTGTCTGACTTTCACCAGTTCATATTCTGTTCTAACGCCCATGCTCATGTTGCGATTGTCCCATCCTTACCCATTGACATCACACACCACCATTACTTCCGCTCTTTTGCTATCACAAAAATCTAGCACGTAATCCGACCGTATCGTTCTTGGCCGTACTTGAAGCCTCCTTTTCGAGTGATGTGGGAGTAGCTTCACAAACTTGCAATGCGACCCTGGGGGCAATGATACATCGCGTTGCAGTATGTGTCTTCAGTGTCGACTTCGCCTTCCCTTGTTCGTAACGCTGCTTTGTAGCTATTCCCTTCCTGGAACGAGGTTTGCCCGTACAGCTTTCACCGGGGCGACCGTATCGTTTTCAAATATTAGACCGCTTACTCACTGACGCGTCTAACCCCTCACTGGGGGCTGGCCTAGTAGCCAAAGGTCAGCAAACGAATGACTCCAAGAGGTTTGCGGCTGACACGGAAAAGCAGATACGCTTAAAGCTCTACTATTTCGTAAAGAAGATGACACCGTCTGACTTTGCCACAGTTGTGTATCGCCTTTAGTTGCGTCGGGAGTTCAGTAAATTGCCTGTAACTGTTTGCGTTTATGTCGTCACTTATCTTCCGGAGGCAATCTACGCTTCTTGGCGCGGTCAATCACTGGCTTTACGGTAACGGACTGTTTGCTAGCAGCAGTGCCAGAACATTGAAAGCAAATTGGAAAAATCAAATAATCATAACGCCACAGACAACCAGCTGGCTGAGGACGCTTCAGGTCGTTGGGTCTCATTTCAGTTGGCTTTGGGTTGATGTTTATGTCAGTTTTGGATGGAGTTTGAAAGACAACAATCGAGGGATTTCTGAGCAGTTATTATGGGTGAAGGGTTAAATGTTATATAATATTTGGGCTACAGATAGTTTTTTTTATATTTTATTTTATCAGCATGGTATACGGGATTCTAGTTCGGGATTCCCTGTGTAGGTGTATGCTTTTAACTTTACAGCTTAGAGGAAAATGTAGAGTTGAGAGAAGAATTTTGTTGTATAGAAGAAAGAAAGTCAATCCGTAAAACTGTTACATGATTGTGGTGCTTCATTTTTTCGACTACTGTCCGTGTGCCAGCTGCGGGAAGAAAAAAGGGTTACCTAATGATATCGATTTCACCGTGCCCCTTGATTGTAGATGGCCGGAATGCGAAGCCATCACCGAGTGGTCCGAACAGTCTGGGGCTATGGATCAGGGACTTTGCACTGTCCTGCCCGTGTACCCTTATCACTCAAATTAACACATCGAATCAGCGATCCACTGTGCTGTTACTACTGCTGCTAGGTTAGCAGCCGCACTAAAGCAGAAGCTTTGATTTGATGGCAACACTCGCCGGTGAAGTTTCGAAGAACGTGGAAGCCGAGAGCACCGTGCATATCAATTTCCAATCAAATAGTTAAATCCATCGATTGGATCGTAGATGAAACCTCCGCCATCGTCGGCCCACACCATTCGCCCACCTAATTTGCCACGATAGTGGATAGTGCTTGACACGATAGATAGACGCACACACACACACACACACATGGACAATACTTTCGATCGAAAGATACAAAAATGAAGCGAGCGTATTTCCCTTTTCAAACGACCGTACACATTTCCTTTCCGTCAGTTGGTAGGAAAACCACGAAAGCAGTGTGCATGTGTGTGTTTGTGTATGTATGGTTCAGGACGGGGGATGTTCCGTTGGATGTACCGATTGCTGCTCGATTTTCATTGCTGGTGGTGTGTGAAAACTGAATTTAGTAAAAGTTGAGTGTGGTGGTTGGAAAACGTTTTCCACGAAACTGAGGATCCACATCAGATATAATGGTTGGCTGGAAGTTGTATGAGTGTATGAGAGAGTGTGTCGAGGAGGACTCACCGCAAAAAGGAGAAGGAGTTGTCTATATCATGTCTATGTCGATGTGCTGGCGTTACGAGCTTTGACACAGTACATTGTGTGAAATACTGAGAAACAGCTGTGTAAGAAATTTGTTCGACAATTGAAGGGTTGCACGGTAAGCCCTACAAGTTTTGTAAACCCGTTGGCACGAGTTTATGCAAACTGATGCGGAGGCGTTCGTTTTGGCAGTAAGTTTTGTTACTGTTCTTGTTGTTAAAACACTTTTGGACCAGGGTGTTGTGATACGTCTATAACATGGGCAATGATAGCATTTTGAAGTCTTGAAATGGTATAAACAATGAAAAAGGAGACGATAGGGGGAAATTTCCGCTTGATAGCTCTATTAAGACCCTTACAATAAAAAAATATGTAATTAGCATTCATTCGTATGTATTTATTATAATCTGGTACTAGTTTCTTCAATGATTCATTACAATTGAAAACATTTAAATATCTAAACATCTTTAAAAAAGCAAAGAGTGTTCTCGAAAAAGCGTTTAATGTAATCTCCATGCGTTACCAATAAGTTGTTTATTTTATAAAGGGAAATCTTCTTTTACGCAGGTTACTGCATTGAAAAGATCAAGAAAACGATGGAAACTTTCTCAAACTCATGGTAAAACGCCTTCATGCCATCACGTGAGGCGTTAAAGCTCACATCTGCAAACTTCCCCAAACTCGATTCTGCATCAGCGATTCAGCCTAACACCACAAAACACGCAGTCGTGTTTGCAATCCACTCTTGATTCTTATTTCGATTATTATCGTTATGATAAGCGAAACAAACCCCTTCTCGGGCAAACTAGGGATCGAGAAAAGTGCTGTGCGGGAATGCGATTCCTGATAAACGGTAAGTTACCGTAACAAAACGCACACACTCATACAAACACATTTAGATACACCATCCATCTACAATCTGGTGGCATTTGGACTAAAAATAGTCCATTTCTTGCATGAGGGCACAAGGAGCCAACGCCCGAAACGGAGAGCGACGAGCAGGGGGGACTTATACGACGGCAAAAAGCAAAACATTTCTTCTGGGGTGTAGACGATTCACAAGCACAACAAACAGCCGTGCGTGGGTTTAAGTGTTTCAGTGTTGGTCTTCTTCCATCCCTGTTCGTCGCGTCGGGATAATATCATGCGAAGTGGCAAGTAAAACGGATCAAAAGATATGTTTTTGATGGTTTTTTTGTATTTGTTTTTCTTCTGTTTTGCCGGCAAAGAAGATGGAGAAAGTTGACGAAAGGCGGAAGAAAGCTGTTGATGGAAGGTATAATGGTACGCCACGGTAGATGTGCACCGTTAAAGACAACTCTTACGGCCAGGGAGATGGGGATAAAGTTTGCCAACGATGAACAATCGATTAGTTGTAGTGTTTATCTACGAAATGGACGCGTAATCCATGTCCTTTTGAGGGTTTGGTTTCGATTCGGAAAAAGGGAATCCCGGATAAGGGAGCATTGAGAGCGATGCTGATCTTATACGGGGGGTATATAAAAAGTCCTTGAAATGGCGAAATAATTTGTTTTTCGAACTTTTCTTGTTGAATAGAAACATACTTCCCACAAGATTGTTGTACACAATTACATACAAGCATAAGGAAGCTTTGAGTATGACATTAAATGTATAGCGGCTACTAACACTTATCGTTGTAATATACATTATCTCGTTCAAATCAACGACATCCCAATCTAAGTTTTCATTGCCACGGTGTAGTGACAAGTCGACCATGAAAATAAAATTGAACGACACGACGCTGTACTACAGCCGTGACGACGGTGGAAATTCCTCGTGCGTACAAACAGCATAATAACCGTTTCATTTTGTTATTAAACTGTTTAGTTTGCGTTCAAAGCGTAGATTTTGCTTACGATGGTGGTAGAACACAAGCCGTCGTACGATCTCGGCGAATGGAACCACGTCGCTTTGATTTTCTAATCGCCTTGATAAGTAATAAGATTTTCTTATCGCCTTGATAATTAATACTATAACGCCGATTTACTGATAATCGACTTGGCGACTTTGTAGCATGCCCGGAAAATGGTTTACTGCCAGAAGCAAATTATTAAAAACAGACCTTTAAAGCACGTTACCACGAGTTTGAAATTAATTATCTAAACGAGCCATTTTGAACAAACCATGGACTAATGGACTGGTGGAAGAGAATTTCCTACCATTTCTTACTGGCGATCCGGATGTTCCGACTAGCAAGGCTGCCACGAGCAACTAATGATGGAATCTAAATTTAATTTTACTCTCACCACTCATACCGCATATGGATGCTGTAGCATGGCTAACGTTTAATAAGGTTGCAGTATGTACCGGAAGAGATGCATTAAAAGCTGTAATGTAAGTCATTTTTAGCTTTAGATTGGTGAAGTTATTTTCAGGTACCCAGAGAGTAGCGAAGGAAATACTCAATTGTCAGCTTCCAGGGTCAGCTTGCGCAAAGTAAAATGTAATGGACCATAAACATCAGCTCTCGCACTATAAAGGAGTTTAAACTAGCTTATCATCGTAGTAAATATTTTAAATGAAAATCTTATCAAACAAGGAAGAAACTTTAATTTGGTTCGAAAGTGTAATAAAACTCGATATTTGTTTTAAACAGCCTGATCCTAGCTGATTATAATTTAAAACCAACATACCCCCCTGTCCACACAGTATGTTCTGTAAGCGTAAATTCAATTAATAGTACAAACTAATGCAATAAAGAAAGTGTCCACTGTCGCCATGAAAACACACCATGTAGAGCGATGCCAAAGCTTTCCTTCCAGCTAAAACCCGTCCAGCCGTCTAACTTTATTGAACAAAACACGCCGATGAAATGCGGAAGCCTGCTGGAAGTTTGCTGTGCATTGGCACCTCGGAAAAGGAACTAAAAGTGATGTTGGTTGGCACCACCACAGTTTTCATAAAATGTTACACATTTAATATTGGTCGAACGTGAGGGAAGTCGGGCATTGAATGGTTAAATTTACGACCGATGTGCGGTCCTGCATTGCAATGGACACAGTTGAACGGCGAGCTTGGATCAAATTGGTGATAGTGGACAATGAAATTTACTGCCCCGAACTGTACCGAACAAAATGCACTTTCGACGTTTTTAGATGACGCCATACACCGTGCACAACCATCATCTGTCGGTTGTGGAACGAAGTACAACGAGGATCAAAATATGTGTCATTTGTGCAACTGAGAAAAGGTGTTTTGTGACCGCAATGTAGACCATCCCGGCGGTTGCTAATCAAATTTGTGGTTCGTAAGTAATGTTGGAAATGAGTATGAATTTATTGCTTTCACTTGAAGTTCGTCGCATGCAGTTTAGGTAGAGTTTGTTATTTTATTACGCGTTTCATTGGCTTAAATAAAAAGCCGGATATTCACATTCTATACAGCGCAATTAGAGTTCAGTTTTTGAGCCATGGTAGCAAATTATCAAACATTGATGCATCAAACCGCTTCCATTTCCATCTACCAAATCTAATAGCAGGTTTTGCGACACTTTACTGAATTGTTCAGTGATTCTGAACAAAAATCAACCGAGAATCCTAGACACCACTTTCCAGCAGAGTAACGATCCCGCGACGAAATATAAACAAACAAGTCATAAATAAAAACAATATCAATTTAATCTACAATCACGTATAGCGTGGAGCATCCCATAACTGCCCAAGCTGTAAGTTTTGAACGGCCTCTTCTTTGCTTACAGCCAAGGTGTATGTATTTAAGTAGCGGTAATCACTCCCGCGGGTGTGCGTACGACACAATCAAAATTATGTTCTTCTTCTTCTCTTTTTGAGTTTGTATCCCGGGTTGGTATACGGAGTCCAGCTACCTGGGCCCTCCACCACTCGTCCGTGGTTGCATTTTACAGTGAACGTCTTTAATTTAGGACCAGCTACTAAGGCTATTTGTTTTTTTCCTTTTTGTCGTTTGATTTGATCTTTCGGTTCATTATTATTGTCTCTGTGTTCTTTTTTGTGAATTTTGTGTTGCTATTCTGACTGATGGTCTGTTTATGAGTTATCGAGTTTATGAGTTAGGGTAGGATTCTAAGGTAGTTCATGTTGGATTATTTGAAAAAATAAGTTATTTTAAAACGTTATCTTATAGTCTTTGATGAATTTTGTAACTACTTACTTGCAACTGTAACTTTTCAAGATTTTGATGTTCATTGTTTTCCATGCCTTTATGAAGTTTTCTTCATTGAGTTTTTCTTGTCTGTATCTTTTTATTTCATACTTCTGTCGGTCAAACACTCTGTGCGATCCTGTATCATGTTTATTGCAAATTGAACATGTTCCATGCTCGACAAAATTCATTTTCTGGACAAAATAGTTTTAAAGCACATACGTTTTTAAACTGACACTTGTTGCGGCTATTACATTCCATTCAATTAATGCATTATCGCAGGAACGAAAACCATAACAAATCCACCGTAACGAAAAAAATGACTGCTGTAATGCAACTCAGTTTTTTCGCCAGCCAATTTCGGTCAACCCATTAACGAAGCGCAATCAAATGCGAAGATGCTGTTAGCTTTCTTCAGCACAGAAAAAAATCATTACAATTGAAAATAAGGTTGTTTTATCAAAAATCAGGCAAAATATTTAATAAAACTCTTCAAGTTTTTATTTCAAAATTGTCAAACACTTCATTTTGCACACTGAGAAAACTTATTTTATAGTTATTTATAACAGTTAGTTTATAACAGGAGCATATACGAGGTTTTGAAGGAATAACATATTTTTAAATTTAACCTCTTGTTATTCTGGTGAATGTAAGTTAATAAAACGTTGACGAAATAAACATCCATTTTATAAAACGATTCTTGGGAATCTCTGTGAACGGAAATAAAACTCAAACATAATATGATGGAGGCGCCTAGTACTTTTTATTTTTCGCGTAAAGATATATGGAACCGTTTTTTTCTAAATCTCGTGTAACGCGAATATTATTCTATTCATTTGTTCAAAAAAATCTCATTACCCGAAATCTTTAAACACCCTTTATTGATGTTATACTCAATTAAACATCTAACCAATCAATCACATTTTTGACACTGCCGGCAACGTTCCAAACAAGGCCCATACCTTTAGAATCGAGAGCGAAAGTCCGGGCCTAGTCGAGTAGTCAAGTACCTTCATACCTTTTTTTTTGTTTAGGCTAGAATGGTGTCATCAGCCAAAAGGATACATCACATCCTGATGATTGACACGCCACTACGATCGCTAGACACGAGCACCACCGTCAAAAAGCTTTATGTACATGTACATTTAGCATGTGTGTGTGCGTGCCCACGGTTTCATTCATGAAAACAACGACCGTTCCAGTGCCGTTGAAGCAATAACAAAAGAGCCCCACATTCGCTACCAGTTGATCTCGAGGGTGGAAACGCGTTGCCGTTCCGGAGCGTAAAATGAGAATTTCCATTCGTGCTGGAACCACCAAGCGCTCTCTCATCGTGCAACGGTCCTCGCTCACCAGGAGAGTCCGAGTCGGCGGCGATGTTTTTCCTCCCTTGCGTACCCACTGTTCGGGTTCAGGGTGGTTTTCCACGACGGTACTACTTCAGTTCATAGTTGACATCCGCTGCTGCTGGTGGTTGCGGTTGTTTTCAGTGCGATAGTAATTCGCACTAACCGCGATTCTAATAGTGGCAGTTCGTAGAGTTCCTCCGTTCAAACGACTTGCAACATGGAAGCAGTAAGTGTGTTAGTATTTATGAAGTGGAAAGAGTAAAAATGTAACGAAAATTGTATGATCTGTGATTTATGGTGCATTGGGAGGTTTGGTTAACTTTCAACCTGTTGCACTGCTGATTGATGTGGACTGGGTGATTCATTCCGTTATACGTTAAATTTAATATTGAAGCTCGTACAGTGATCGCTTATATTTTGTGCAGCTTACTCTCAAACCATACTTGAAGCTAAGATGAGCTAGGTGAATTGGCCGTGTGTATGGGTGGGTGCGAGTGGCTATGTAAGCGTCTGTAGCTGTGCAGTGTTAAGTGAGAATTACAGATACTGACCGTACCGAACCGACAACTCAATCACAATGGCAAGCGAAAACTACACGCTGATGCTGATGGATGCGACGAATCGGTACAATCTGTCTGCGTTCAGCACCGACACTGGTCCATGCATGTCACACGAGGAAGAGACGGAAATGGTTGTGAAGGGGTGGTGGGGAGACGGGTGAAGGAGAAATATCTTTCGAACAACACGCCAATTTGCCCTGAAACTTCTGCTATCCCGCTCATCTGGATGTTGTGCATCGTCAGTTTATCCAGAACATTCGTTGTGAAAGGATGTGCTGAGGTTATGTGTGGTTTCTTCCGTATTTTCCTCGTCCATGCTTTAAGCCGCGAGCCATCTTCTTCAATTGTGGAATGGTTCATCCTAACAATTTTTACGGTTGTTCTCGTGAGTGCTTTAATGGATACATTCATCAAAAGCTTGTCGTCTACGGCTCATCGACGGCTACCTGATGGCCTTATCAACAAAGTGCACAATCACCAGTAGAAGGAAAACGTTGTCCGATTTTCCAATATTCAGGTAACAGTTTCTCTCACCCTCTACAAAACTCCAAACTCAGTTTAGTTTCTATAAACAGTATGGATTAATTATTGGTTAATTTTCATCAACAGCTTTCAACGCAGCTAAATCACAGAAGAACGCAGTTCAAGGACGCCAAGGACGCGTCTAATGATGCGCGTCTAATGATGCGCAGTCGATGACGTCATCGGAACCAGAGCAGACATGTGCCGGCTGAAAACACGCAGCACTAGTCGACAATATTTTTAGGCGGTGGTTGAAAAGAAAAGCGGAAGGAAGGGTTACGAAAAATTACCCCTTCATTTGGAAAACATCCTGCTGTGTACTGCGTGTGACTGGGTCTGGGTCATACAATTCATTTCACGACTCGGCCCGGTGTAGGGTGAAAACCTTTCGGAAGCAATTCCAATCCGTGGATGCAACAGGTGCACTGGTCGGAAAGACGGAATCAAATCCAACCCATGAGTGTGATGAGTTCGGGTCGTCCTGCCCATCAATAGTTCAGAGTGTGAGTATGCCAGAATGCACGTGGAAACAGTCCGAAAAATGTTCAATAAATATCATGCCAAAGTGTCCATGAAGCAAACAAAAAAGCGTTTATTCTGTAACCAGCAAACCGAAAGCATTGAAGTATTTGAATGTGTGCATCTCGTTCGGCTTCTATTATTTTTACTTTGGTACTGCTAGTGAAAAGGTTAAGATAATGTTTTGAGTAGAAAGATTTTATTCGTATCGTTGGTGCCGTTTGATGCCTGAGAAGATCATACGCACGGAACAAAACACAGTACTGGCGATAACGATCCTCTGGGTGCTGATCATCACCACCGGACTGCCGGTGTCGTTTGCTCACGGAATCAATGTGAGTAGGGTAGGATTCGCCCTTTTATATTCTATCGTCTTTCCGAAACAAATAACAAATCATTACCAAGAGCACAGCCATTTGACCTAGTAGGTATTTGTGCAAAGCTGAGTGGCAAGATAGTGGAACGAAATTTTAATTGGCCTGTGATTTCATATCAGGATTCCGATACCGCAAGAGGACAAATATGGAAAGGAGACAGTCAAAGCCATCAATAGCCCGATCCGAATTCTATGTAAATCGATACCGTCAGCACCCAAGCGTGTGCAAATCATACCCTTTCTACGTGTGTCTATCTTGTGCTGTTTGCTTCTACGGACACTCAACGGCCGTGATATGGGGCCGTGAGGACAGGGTTTCGCTTGGTTTGGTTATTAATCATTCTTGTGTTTTTTTGTTCGTTCATTTTTTCTCATTTACTTCGTATGATTGTATCATTGCTATCGCTTCCCATTGGACAGCAAACGCACCAAAACACCTCGGTCCAGCCTGCCGATGGAATGTGATCACCTTTTCATATCGTCGGTAGTTACGTACAGCAGGTTTGTTTTGCGTTTTATGTCACTGTTAACCCTTCTACTGCCATCCATTAATTCGCCAGAAAAACAACATTATTCCATCACCGCGTCGTCCGCTGATAACTCCGGAGACGGAAAAGCCGTGAAGCCATCTGGCGCGAATGGCTGACCCAACGTGTCACAATACTTTTGACGTGTTTTAGGATGCCATAAACCAGCCAATGATTAGCGATAGGAGCTGGGAAAAGGGGGCGTCAGAGCAGAACGCGTGTTACGTTTGTTGCCAATTCACGGGACGCAGGGCACGCATTACGAGTGTTATTGTACCGGCAGGGGTTTTATCTTATTGACACGGCGTTCAAGTACTAATGAAACAAAATACGACGAAAACAAATACAATCAAATCACATTACACATGAAGAGTGGTGATGATAATGAAAATGGAAACATTCAGCAGGAAATTAGTAGGACATTTAGCTTCAATGCACTTTCCAACCTTAGGAATTGGCTCTGTTGATCCAAAAAACAGGAAGCTTCATATATTTTGTTGAGTTATGTCACGACTGACGAGTTATGAAGCTCATAGCAAAAGACAATCCTACTAATTGCCTGCATGCACCAGAACAGTTCAACCGACAGATAAATCCAATTATTGGTCATTAATGTTGTTCAATTTGTTTGTTCTAACGGTGCGCAAACTGCGTCAAATCCCGTTTTAGTACAACTGCATCAACGCAATTTTTGCATCGTATTTGCACCATTCTTACTTTAGCCTCTGAAGCCGTGTTAGTATTATGAATTGCAATAACCGAGCGCAAAACAAGTTTCTCTCTGACCTCACCTGTTTGCTATCTGGATGGTGGTATGTTAATTATCTGTTTAAATATGTATGCAAATTCCTTTCCCACACCGGCTCGTGTTCGGTGAAACTATGCATAATTAAAACAACAAATTGATCCGTAGCGGCTATCGGTGTCGGGCGATAGTAGTGTTCGAGTTTTGGTTTCAACCGCCGCTTTTCATTTGCAGGGAGTCAGTGACACAATTCAGTTCAATTTATTGAAGTTATTGGTGATCAATTCTGGTTAGGTATAAAATGTTATTATTGGTGTATGTTTTTTGGAAGAGCATAATACGAAAGTGATCGAAAAGGCAAAAGGATTCAATTACTTATTAAATAACTGCCTAAAGAGCATTTATTCGCGTTACTAAGTACCATCAAAAGCTATTTGCTCAACCCTTTTTTTGTTAAAAATGATCGTTAAGGTTATTTAATTAAACCACCATCTCCCCACCGCCTTTTTAGGAAGAGGAGAGCAACCTTTAGGGTGCGGAATGGAAAATGCAATTCCACTTAAGAGCGTCCCACAGAAAAGGAGTTGTATTTTTTCTGTCTGGTAGATTTCTCGCAGACGAGGGCGAATGAGGCAGCCAAAAGAGCAATGATTGAAAATTTGTGTCTGCAAAAGCTATTGAATCTCCATTCGTCACTTAGCGTGCTGCACAAACACTTTGTTCAATCGATGTGTGCTATAGGATGTGAACACATTCAAGGGGTGGTTTTTTTTTCTCTCTGCTTCGTTTCTCTCCTCTTAGCCTGATTCTTTTACCACGGCTCCCGTACTAATGACACTTTCTTTTGCCGGTGCAGAACCCAATTTCTCGTCGGCTAATGGCTTTCGATGCTTGTGTTTTTAATGCGAGTCGAATCAACAACGTTTGTTATTTTTTCGTCGATTTGATGTATTTCGCGATGCTGCTGGCCCTGCTGCTTCCGTCTAATTTTGTTAGTTCTAGTAAGCAACACATTTCTCTGCACGAAGTCGCTGCCCTACTGTTATTCCACCAAAAATAATGTACACACACACGTGTCACATTCGAGTTCGAGCTCCAAGATCAAAGACTCCCCAGTTTCTAGGATATGTGTGCTTCGCCGAGGCTAAGGAACGCATGGCTCGAGTGACAGTGTGTAGAGAGCTTTTCCTCCACGGGCGGCAACCCAATTAGTTCTGGCTGGCAAACGCAAAATGACTGCATTTACATACTTGGGCACACACAGCGTGATGGAGGCGCAGATATGACATGACGAAAAGATGTTGTGCGATTTTAGCATCCCTGGAAAGGGGAGCAACCATGTACACTGTAAGAGTCCTATTATTAATTCCGTCGCCTATTGATCTGTGCATTCTCTGCCTGATGAGCCATTTGCGCAATTGGTATGCTTCGATGCAGTGCTTCGCTTTCGTTTATTCAGCTCGCGCGAAATGAACTCGTTCGCTACAAAATAATTGAATTTGGTTCAAGCTTCAACGGTGACATTTTTTTGGTACTTTTTCACGTATTGGCGGGCACACTCAAACACACACTGTCAACGAACACCCGAAGCACATGGGAAATGGAGCTGTTTCTGAGGAACACACCAGCACCATTAGTCACTCAAGTGTTAATGGGATTTTATTTTGTCGCTGGAAGCTAGGTCACATGAGAATGGAGGAAACACAGACAACAACAGGACGAGAGTGAGAAAAAAAACCCCACAGGCTATTTGTACAAGGAAAACAGAACCACAAACACCGGGCGCATCGATGTACGCAAGCTTTGTTCGTTTCAATCAGATTCATCAATGGTGATATCGTGATGGAAATTGCATTTGCTTCATTGTTTTCCCTTTTTCTATTGGCTCTTGTTTTGCTGCATAGTCTCTTTTTGTGTGTGCGACTGTGTGAAGTATAATTTCCATACAATTCGAGGGTCGACTTGCTCGATTCAAGCACCTTGCACATGCATCCTTGGCATGCAGTTGAAGAAATATTCCACGAAAGAGAAGAAGCAGCAGGTGCCGACTGGCCATTTGTTTTTCGGCTGTTGTATCAATAAACGGCATCTTCCCTTGTCCGGACGCACTAAGGAATGAGTAAACAATACGAATCAAACGTTCTCTGCTCTGTGGATGGACTCGGCTTGTGAAATACAATTTATCTGATGGCGGGAGAGAGCGACCTTGCACCTTCCGGGATGGTGAATATGAAATAGTTGAGGTATTGCAATTAATACAAATTGTTTGCATAAACCGACAGTTTGCTGGCTGGATTTGCATTGAGAAAGTGCAGGCACGTAAATATGTGAGGAAATGTGTGGTGTTGTGTGCTGGAACCGCTGGAAATAGTTCGCCATGCTGTGCTTGTTGGGTGGCTCGCTTCATCTGTCAGTCGTTTTGACAGCGTTTAAATTAGTTGTCTGAAGGCGGAACCGGAAGACGTATGGGATGAAATGGTCATTTAAGGGAGCGATTTTACTTAAATACAATGCTACAATATCTGAATGCGTTGATGATGTTGATCCATACAAGGATAGGATAGGTCCTTCGTACGAGGAGCTCGATTCATATAGGGTGTGAACCTATGACGGACTTGTTGTGCGAGATGACCACTGTATAACGGAATTGGTATTAAACTATTGAACTAAATAAAACCCATCGGACCGCTGATCCTTAGACGCAGTTTCCCTGGACTCGATCAGAAAAAGTACAACATCTCGTCTCATCGTGTGCTCACGGAACATGAACATAATTTGATTTCCGTTCACCGGCCACATAGCTCATTGAGATTGGTTTGATGAAATTATGTCGACATTGGCCTGTTACCAGTCAATCATAATTAACATAATCCACCATCTTCCACCGATCGGACTTTGTTCGCAAGCTCATACAGACAAGAGGAAAATAACACGAAATTTGTCAACACCGGGGCGCCACGATTAGCAACATCAACAGCGTACGCTTCCGGCCGGCTCAGTGTGTGGCGCAGGTGCGAGAAGAAAGCAAGGAAGATGGACAAACGGGTACATTTTTAAATCCCTGTCAAGAAACATCAACGGATGTTGTCCGGATGTTTGTCTTTTCGCATGGGAGAAATGGGGAAAGAGCCGACGGTTGAATTATCTTGGCATCGACAACTGGACAAACTTCTTCTCCGTCCCACGGGTGGGGAGGAATCTGCGCTTAAACTCATTTCCTCTCTACCGGACGGACCGGTAATCATTACTCTCGCTCTGTTGCCTTTCTCGAGTTGCTTCGGAATCAAGTTCTTTGTTGACCGGGCAATTTTCGCTCAGAAAGTGAACTGGAAAGGAGGCAGGAGAGTAATAGATCCTGGGTGTATGGCTTAGTAGGATTTTGGCTTAGCCGATCGCGTGAAGCCTTGGGAATGATATAATGAAATAATAATTCTTAATTCGCCCTGACGAACCGGCACTTCTGCTTCGTTTGAGCTGTTTTCAAGGCTCATGTTAGGCCTTCAATGGCGTTGTTCGTGCTTGTGCGATTGTTTTGACGAGGCAGCGCTGATGGTTTCGGTATCGCGTCCAGACGCCGGTAACCTACTCACGATCGAGTTCGGATGAAAATGCACTGTATCATCAGGCCATTATCTAAGCTGCTGAGCTTGTTAGCTTAGCGATAGCACCCGTCATACAAGGCTATCGGGGCTCATGATGGCTTCACTCTTACCCACTTCCAAGATGGGACCAATTTCTGGTTCATTTCCTTGAAGCGTCTAGCGGCAGATGCGTGTGTTGAATGGCTGTTTTTGGGCTGTTCCCACCGATCCATAGAGATTGCTTCCTCACTTTCACTTACATCTATAGATCGATATGTACGGTTAACAGCGAGAAAATAATTTAATCAGCTTTCCCTAGTAGTGCGTGTGTCAGTGCGTGTGTGTCTGACAGTGCTTTACTTTACTTACACAACCGGAGTGAGTTATTATTTGCTCAGCATCCATAAATCTCCATTATTGCCGACGCCGGTTGTTTCACTGCACTGGTTTCTGGCCGCTAGTTTTCTAATGGGTGTGATTTATTCGCTTCGTCCATTGTATGTGACACGATTTGTCGTGATGGCTCGTAAGGATGAGGGGGGGGGGGGGGGTGTGGAGGCTGCCAGCTGGTATGTAGACAATACTCCGGAAATTGGGTCAGTTTTGAGCGGAGCCGCTATACGAAGGCTGAATGGTTTTGGCGACGTTTGCTACAGATAAACAAATAAATAACCACCTTCAATCAATCACACGCCAGTGTGTGCGTGTCGATGTATTGTAGTATGAGGGAGTAATTGGCAGAAAAGGGCAATCTTTTACTGTTAAATGGTATATGTGCATATTTGGATTGGTACTGTACTTTAATTTTTGAGATTTTGATAGTACGCGATTTTATGTTACGAAATTTCCATTTGGAGTGTTTGGGTAAACGGGGAGAGCTAGTTTGATCTCGCTTTTTTGTGAAATAGAAATAGTTTCAATTTAAAAACATAAAGTGTTTTTTATACAACGAAACAATTTGAAATATGAAATTGAACGCATCCAACGATAATTGATTGAAATGAAAATAAATAAATACATTTTTTAGTAATATTTGGTGAAAATATGATATCGTTCAATAAAATTCATAAATTTCACGGTTTTTATCGAATTAATGAAGTTCACTTTGAACGGGCATGATAAGTATATATTTGTATGGATATATTTGGAGCATATTAACTATATTAAGCTTATTTTGTATGATTGCTCGATTTTGCACACGTTGTATCTATTTAAAAAGGTCACTATTTTGAATTACGATCATGTTACCAACGCTTCAACTTGCTACAAAAGCTTTGTTGGAATATTTGTCTCAGATCTCTCAATTTATCATTAGGTATTGTTTAAATGTTTAAGATTTTTGATAAATAACACTACTATTGGTACACAGAAGATGTTTCTTTGTAATAAACCTCCATAGTCATCATCGTCCGAAAACATATTTGCAACTCATACATCCTGCGCCTTAATGAGCTGAGATGGTCCTAATTGTCGAAAAGACAGACGGAGACAGCTGTGTAAATAAAGCCCTCCTTCCTTAAGAGATGAGCAATATGAGGCGGACATGGTATGAAAGTAGCATTTGTTGATCGTAACGACTTTTCTTGCTGGACAATATTCTGTTTTTAATTTGTCAAAGAATTATATTATATATGAATGTATTCTGGCTCACCGAGATGCTGTCTGTGTCGTCTATTAATTACCTTCAAACCTCCTTACTACGACTTCACATTGTTAATAATGAAGCTACATAAGTCAACAGACCATAACTAATCCACCGGGAAATAAAATCGCTTTGAAATCATGGTAGTACGATAGCCACATCTGTTCGGTATTTTACCTTTTTGTAAGTTTCATTTAAATGTATTACAAACATTAATTTTTAAAACATATCCTCCTCGTTCTACCCACATTACGTTGGTTATTGTTGACTGAAGCTGAATCCTTTTAGTTCCGTTATGGGCACGCCTTCTTTGTTGATTTTTTTTGCTATTTGTTTGCCTTCTCTTTGTTGAATGTAGAATTTTGGACAAAAATCCCTAACGTCCCTGAGGACCCCGACCCGACGAAGGTCCGAGATTATTGCAGTGAGATGCACGCAGGCAAATGTGTTTCCTTGATAATGTTGTTAACAGGTGACGCGTTTTCATTGCTGTTGTTTCGCATTTAGTTTCCACCATTTCAACCCAGACAGGCATGCGTTAGTAGGCAGGAAATGAAAAAAAAAACCATAGCCGTTCCCAAACTTTTCATCCATCCCATCCCGCCAAGGTTTGAAAAGGCCAGATAAACAGGGGAAAGTTAAAATTATACCTCCATTTTTTTGGCCAATTACGTACAACAGACCGAGACACGGAATCGGTTTAGAAGCGTCATCGGGGCTATATTTGGTGCCGTAAATGAAACGATGAAGCGTTTTCCTGGGCAAATATGGCGTTTTTGTGTGTACGCCTATCGTTTCGGGCATCTACAGTAGAAAGTGCAAGCTTTTATATGTTTTAGTTTTGTTTCCATTTTCCACTGTAAATAGTATCAAAGCAAACCGCAACCCTACACAGGCGCGATAGGGAGGGTCGTTGAATTAACCTTATTTTTGTGTGGTTTTTCCGTATGTTGTCGAAAGTGGCGGTGGTTGGTTGGGTTCCACTGTGTTGGGTCCTTCCTCAAATTGGCCAATTGGGAATCGAAATCGTGCCGTAATTAGTATCTTCTAGGCTGTGAACTACTGTTGTTTCCATTGGCTTTGATGCCGGTAGCCCCATTGGGAGACAGAGGCGAAGGATAGAAGCATTAAGGTGTATTATGTTTCCACATGAAGGTGCATCATGGGATTGGTTTCGAATGTATAATTTTTTAAACGATGCAGCCAAACAAAAGGATTAGGTTGTGTGGTGGCTATAAGGGAGCATAAAAACGATTGAGTTCAAAAGCAACATGACGTTGTTATTTTATCTGATAGTATAACAAATGGTTTAAATAAATCAAACTATATTGAAATCACTTTTCAAACTGACAAAAAGTGTTTTTGCTTCAAAGATTTCGTAGACAATGTGAGCCACCTGCTACCATGAAAATTGGTCCAAAAAATAGATGCGATCGTAGCTTCTCTTTAGTCCAAAAACGATTGGCTTCTTTTGTTGTTTTTTTCTTCGTTTGCACCTCTCGCTAAATCTATCCATGCAAGTGCTCCTATACAAGGCAACGGGTTAGCAGTACAGTAGAATACTTTTTGTTTTTGCAATTTTGGGCCCCGTTTGTGATCCGTTGTTTGCTTTAAATAATCGCATGCGCGTGTTGTTTTTGCTGCTTACCGTTTGATGTGCCCAACAAGGCTTAGACGAAGGGGCTGTGGAAGAGCATAAGATTAAATTAATTTCGATTACCGGTTACCGGCACACCCATGCTGCTCGAAAAATGCTTAAGCAAGCGTGAACGCGCACATTGCGACCTCGATTTGAAGGCAAGACCCAGGCAGATAAGTTCGAGCAAGACCAGGTCTGACAGCGTGGTGCGGGCAATAATGAAAATGCTTTTGGCGTTATTGTCACACAAAATAGAATTCAGTTCCTGAGGTAATGGTGATGGCGGTAGTAAAACCAACTTCCCCATTGCATGGTAGGTGCAAACATATAAAATCGCTATCGACACGCTATCCCATACATGCTTTTGACAGTAGCTGCCGTATAATAATGTTATAATGGCTGCCTTGAAATATTTCATCTTACATCCATACACTTTACCTAACACATTCTCGTTTACGTGTGTATGTGTGGGGAGTCTTTTGTAAAACAGAAATCATATTTTCTACTCGCAGTATTGAGGGTTAGTGTTTAAAGATAAACTTCACAACGAGAGGATGGGTGATTATTCTTTGGGCAGGCTCATTCATTTGTTCTAGGGAAGGAAATTGGTTGTCTTTGGATTAAACATATTTTTTGTTGTTATCACTCGACGTGTTCTAGAAGATGGTGAAATGAGAAAAGACCATGTGAGGAAGATGATAATACGTGGCAGACGAATGGAACGGAATGTGGTCATGATGAGTGAATCTTTATCGATCATCGACCAGAACCTAGGATGAGAAGTGGTGGTTTGTGTGTGTGTGTTTTTCAATGACTACTTAAAAAATAAACATCATTTCTCTTTCTGCAGGTCTTGTTCTGCACGCTTGTGCGACGAATCTGTTTCCATGTGTCATGATAAACAAGTGCAAAGACACCTTCTCCTGCAATATTGGAAGGAGAAGAAGAATGTATATACGTTTCAGCACGTGTCATGTAAGGACACACATTTTCACACCCACAAAACCATCCTCAAGCAGCTCGTCAGTGTGGAGAGTGCAGCCGCTTGGAAGGTTACTGATCGTCAACATATTGCTTAACCACTTTTCAATTTCGACGTCTAGCGACAAACATACATGTTTAAGTATGAATTTGTATGTGTGTGCTTCCTTCCCAGCGCACCATCACTACGGGAACCTAGCCAAACAAACCAAATTTTTCTTTTGCCATCGGAAAGCAGCAGCTTGTTGCTCTATGAAGTGACACCGGCAAGGTAAGATGAAGCAGGAACGCCTCTGCCTATCTGCCAGCCTGTCTGCAAACTTCACATATTGTCCAAACACCATCCCAGAACGTGACCACGATCGGGTTGGGGAAACTTTAAGCGCTGGTGCTTTGTGGGAATATCTGCTCAATGACTGCCTGATGCATTGACGTCACGCTGGCCCCGAATTGCCTAGTTCTCCTTATGCAGCAATGTTCTGCAGCAAACAAACTCCCCTGGAAAAGATCAGCCTGGAAAACTTATGCACTTATTTTAATGCTCAGCACAGCACGATTGGGAACATTGAAATATTTTCAATAATGCAAAGAAAGTGTTGAAACGTCTCCTGTGAGAAGAAGAGTTATTTATGGTGTTTTTGGTACCGTTTGGTTGGGAGAACTTTTTTTCTGAACAAAATATTTAACACTGCGCTAATATTAAAAATTCAGCACTAACGGCATCGGTTGGCGTGCACCGAAGGCAGCCGGAACCGATTTCAGAAGAAGGATTTGGTGCATTATTAATGACTGCGAGAGTAGTCGGCAGAACGTTTCTAGCAATCGAGAACCGTGTATTGATCCTTGATGGCTTTCCCCGTTTCTTTATCGATTAACCTCCTGGTAGTTTGTCTATTCAGTTTTTTTTCTTTCCATGATAAACCATTTCCCCATGATGCAACGAGGCCTTACGGTGAATGGAGAAAATGGGTAACGTAGGTATGGTGCGGAAGCCAACCGTTTCGATAGCATTAGGAAAAGCAAATATTTTTCACAATTTTCCTCTAAATGGGTCGAATGTTGCAAACATTTGGCTGTAAGTGTGTGTGTGTGTGTGCGTATGCTTTAACAAACTAGAACGACGTTGAATTTTGAGATAGAGAGAGAGAAGGATACAGAGAGGCAAACGACGCGAGTACCGGAAAGTGGAACAAAAAAGAACGCAATGTACCGTTTCCCATCGATTGGCCATCAATCATTTTAGGTGAAAGGTGAGAGAAATTTTGTGGATTCGATATATAATCACCTGGAAAAAAGGAAGAAAATGCTCACGTTAGATAAAACCAACCCCGGATAATGAGTTTTCCGATACGCTCGACGATACGTGTGAAGCAACCAACCTGAGCTTAATTGATGTAGGCAGTGCGAGCGGTTGCAAGAGCAATCGATTTTTGAGTCCACGTTGCATAGATTGATGTGGCTTTTTCGTGTTTTTGAATAAATGAAATGTTTGATAATCTCATAATCTTTCGTTTATGTTACTAAACTAGTTAAAAACATCATTACTATACGCTTCCGGGGAAAAGTTTTCCTAATAACAGATTAGTACGGAGCAATGCGTTTCACCTTTTGATGTAACGTGGCCGAAAGTTGAAACGTACAAAAATAGAAGAAAAACTCACCGTTCGTCAAAAGCTTTTTAGTCGGAGTCATAGCTTGAACAGGAAGGCCACGACCCGCAAGTTACATAGCAACGAGAAAAGGTGAAGTTTTGGCTCATCGAGGTGACAACATATGCGATTTTCTGACGCTGGCTGCTATTTGTATTCTTCATTTTTTGTCCCGAGACCTGGCAATGTTGTTAGCTGGATTCGCCCCGGCGTCCATGACCCAGTGCAGAGTTGATGAAGTTTTACGCTTTCCTATGACGCGGAGGAAACGCATGAAGGAATGGCAAGTCGGGTCGCTCCGGTATTGACTTACACTCTGCGGGGTTGGCCTAGGAAGACATACCGACGCGAGAACGATGAGCGTCATCGTGTGCGAGTAATCAGACACCCTGCACACACGCTCTCGTTCTTGCTCTCTTTCTCTCTCCTTCTGTCTGTCTCTTTCTTCCATTGGGCTGGGTGTGTCGGCGTTGAGGTCAGAGGACACACCACGATAAGTCTGTCGTCAATCGGGCGGAAGAAGATGTGTCGTTCGATATGCGGAAGCCGATGCTTCTTGGTGCTTACACTGCATGAGAGAAAAAGGGACCGAGAGTAAGTGAGAGGGAGTGCAAACTAGGTCAACTAAGTAGGATGCACGATAAGGATATAGTGATGGTTGCATAGTGATGGTAAACCAGTCCCCAATCCATTGTTTTCTTTTGCATTATTGCCTGGATGAGTTGCATTTTGTAGCGCAAAAAAGAAAAAAAATAAAGTGAAATCGTAGAGGGAACAAACGCAGCGATAAATTTGTAACGCAATCGGTGGAAATTTCAAAATGGTCGGGAAATAAAAACGAGTATCATCCAAAACCAATCCGTTGATCCGTTTAATGGTTCAGGTCGGTTCGGGAAGGTTCCAATAAAGTAGTTATATATTTCTAATTTGCAACATTCCCCAGCCGAATTGAATTGAGACGAAAAGAAGCATAATCAGTCGCCACTGCCGTGGTGTGGGAAGCAACCTAGTGAAACGTCCATTTTCCATTGCAAATAAATGATGATTCCCAGAATGACTTGCCCTGTGGAAGCAGTGGTGCGTAAAACGATTAGAAACGCGTTTTTGCTATTTGAGCCGTTCTCCAACTAATGATCAGATCATTGAACGATGGATTTTTTTTGTTTTGACAAGCAAGCATCAAGCAGTAAGCAAGCAAGCAAAGATAATAAAAGAAGCAAAGAAACACAAACAGGACAAACTAGTGTTGGCTGTTCCGGTCCGAACCTAGTAAAAAAGTTCCGTTCTTCATGTAGGCCGTTCCGTTCCGATCCTTTATACAAAATCGTTCCGTTCCGTTCATTCCGTTCCGATCCTTTATACAAAATCGTTCCGTTCCGTTCATTCCGTTCTTTCCGTTCATTCCGCTCCGTTCCGTTCATTCCGTTCATTCCGTTCCGTTCCGTTCATTTAGTTCTTTCCGTTCATTCCGTTCTTTCCGTTCATTCTGTTCCGTTCAATACGTTCTTTCCGTTCACTCCGTTGCGGTCTTTGCCGCTTCAATATTGTCAGCAAGGTGCTATCGTTCGTGCGTTCCGTTCTTTAAAAAAACCGGCTTTGTCCGGCTGTTGCTTGCTGCATGCAAGATAACTGTTCACTCTTTCTCGCACACAGTATGTGTTGCCTGTGCACTCTCCCATGCTCACAGGAATATTCATCGCACTTCGTCGCGTATCGTTTATAAAAATCGTGATAAGCGAAACCAAAATATGTTATTTGGTGTTATGGTGTTATTTGTAACATCTATTATACTTTTTGTTATAATTTAGCTTATCCTAACCAGACAAACAATTATTATAAAATGTAAATCTGTACTCATATGGCAGAACGGGTTGGAAGAGATGTATTTTAATATGCGATTATGAACAACGAAAAATAAAATGTATTTATTTTTTATGCCACGATATCCGCTTGATCTTGGCACTCGGCATGATTCCAATATTTAGCCATTCGATTCGAAGCATTCTGTTCCATTCGACAACCGTTTGAGTGCCGTTATGTTGTAAACGATTTATGTGAAAAAAAAAAAACTATTTGTTGTAAGTAGTAAGTGAACTTAAAATAATTAGTCAATCTCGTGATACAATCGTCAACTCCTACCGCTCAATAACATCGGCATGGGTAAAAGCCTCGAATGGATCGTGCCCCCATACGCTGGGATGATTATCCTGCTATGGGCATTTAAGTTACTGATAGCCAAGCCTATTAGTGGTACAGGAAGGCTTTGACCGAAAATGGTCGTCGCATCTAAAAAGTTAAAAAATACTAGATAATAAATGCATGCTTTATTAGCACAGCTGGTACAGCTTACTGGATATAGGTTGAACCCATTTGGATTTGGTGATTTCAGAATGATGATTTAGATTTAAGAAACGCCTTTTCATATCCTGTCTCAAGTAACACCCCCCCCCCCCCCCCCCCCCCACAGTTTGGCTTGACAGTGACAGCTCTGGGTCGGTTCATTTGCACCCCAGGTTCACGTTCCGTTCTTTTTGAAAAATGAACTAGTTCCGTTCCGTTCCTTTTTTTAACGAAATTCCCAACACTAGGACAAACAACAAAAAAGCAATCGCCTGAACTTTGCCTCGATGCGGTGACGACAATGACCGTGAATAGAATGACCCGTGTGGGTGTTGCGCCCCGTTGGTGAAAGTTATTTGAATATTAGAGCCATTTTCTGAGTGATGAATTTTCGTCTACAACGTACCAGTGACGCCTCGGTTCAAGAAGCGTGGCACGTGAGGTCTGTGAGGCGAAGTCGTTGTGTTTTTGCTTTCTTTTCGTCTCTGCATCTGGCACAGCTTCTCAACATAAAGGATAATGCAGGAAAAAGAGCTCCAAATGCTATTTCGAGTAAGTTTTGGTTTAAGTTGGCATTGAATCAAATGAACATTCGCGTTGTTTCCAACAGTCTTTTGTTTGATTGCCCCACGTGAAGAGGCTGTTAAACTTTGGCTCATGTTTAGCCTCCATAATGAAACGCACTGTTTATATCGCAGACAAAAAAAAAAGAATATTTTCAATGGACAAAACGCATACTTCACTGAATAAAAAGTTTTGAGTTGTTGTTTGCTGCTTTAGTGCGCGATAAGTACTTTCGAGAGCCTCAATATTTTCTCGGAACGTTCGAGTTAATAAAGCATTGTGATATTGGAATTGAAAATATCTTTTGCCATCCGAATACTTCAACTGATCTTACTGAAGAAGGCTTTTACGCGAGTTTTTGCAAGCAGTTAGAACGTTCCATTTGAACTACATCGCTATGACAAATTGAGCAGCAGCAAAAGAGGCGTACCAGTTTCTGTACCTGCGTACGAGCTCAAATCCTATCGCAATGTCAACAAACAAACGCCAGATACACATTTTCAAAATTTATGATGATTTACTTTTGCTCAAACCCATTCCAAGGTCTCTCACACAGTCACACGGAGACGATTCCTGGGCTGCCGAAAAACTCCGTTGGCCCGCTCATCGTCAACAACCGGCTGTCATTGCGAATTATCGCAATACTCTGTCAGCGTACATGACGTTTTGCTGAAAAAGCTTTGTTGCAGCTTTTCTGTGCTTCCCAAGTGACCCTTCGTCCCCACATCATTCCCAATGTTGGGTTGTGGGATTTCGATTTAACGGATCAAAACCAAATCCCCGTTTGATATGCTGTTCCCCACATCAAACATCAAAGCAATCCTTTTCCGAAGGGGAAATATAAAATGAGTTTTCCTAAACGTCTTGTGCGCAATGGTATCCCTGTGCGTGTGTGTTTTAGCATATTTTTTGTTTGGCAGCTCTGTCCTCTACCCCAAAACAATCCAATACTACAGCGCACTTATCTGGCTTTCTCGTTCCTCTCCCACGTCCATCTCCTGAAACAATTTACGGTCTTTCTTGGGGCAATGAAACGCAGAGCTTTCGGTAGGGTTTTCCGGTCGTTTTCCTGTTTTTAATTTGCCCACGAACAAATCATCGACGATGTCTCAAAGGGTCTAATGCGCCACAACAACGACGTTCGCGATGTCGAATGTAAATGCAAGCACACGGCAGCGTGTAATGGTAAATAGATGACCGAGGTTAATGTGTGGTTGATGTTTTTTTTTTATGTTGTCCCTTAAGCAACAAGGCGTGTGAGGGATTAGTTGAGGAGGAGGATGGATAGCTTTTTGAAGATCCCGGTTGCAGTCTTTAGTGACGCTCCCAAGATGAGAAAACAAAGATAATGGTGGTACCGTTCTGAGGAAATCGTCAATCTTTCCCCAAATTGTTTTTTTTGTTGTGTGTGTTGTTTTTTCCGGTCAAGTGTAGCAAGTACTGTGCGCTTAAGAAAAGATTGCACAACAAACAACAATTAACAAACTGGAATTATGTCAAATGAATGGCACTTGGATGTTATTCGTAATCGGAACGGTGAAATTAAGGCGTAGCGCTTGATTGTGCTTGAGTTACGGAAACACTAGAAGCGAAGGTCTAGGAAATGTTAATGTCCTTCAATGAAGAGAAGTTTACTACGAAAATGGAACATCCATCATATTTGAAGCATGAATTTTAGCATTTTAATAGTGAGCACTCATTAGCTTAATGAATGGGGGTTCAAATCCATTGAGTCAAAAATTCATAGGTAAGTCATTAGAATGGAAAATAAGCAGAAGAATCTTGTGGCCTATTTATGTTAATGGATTTCGTATTTCTTTAAAATGTTGTTTCTGCATCACTTGCAGTTTTACCTTGACAACCATACTAGAAAACGAAACCTTCTGAAAATACCTTTTATGTGAGAGAAATTCATAGTATTTCAGCGAGTTAGCTAAAGATATTAACGCAAATAATCTTCAGCTTTTTTTACTTGTAACTCGTATATTTTGTCGAGAAGATTGCTCTTTCTTTGCTCTCCGAACGATATATCGCAATAAATAAGAACGGCCTTTTCAATATTGAATTGTGCAGAAATTGCCCTGAGAGGCTAGCTCATATTTTATTACACGGCACGCTGCCAAGGCTCACACCACTTCCAGTTGTTTAAAAAAAAACCCAATTAGAGGCAATAAACCGCTCAAAACGGTATGTTGGCAAATGTGCAGTACATATTGTGGGCTTTCTGATTTATGGTTCGCTGGCTGGACAAGTGAAAATGTAAATACCAAATATATTGAAACCGTGTCCCAGTTAGCGGAGGAAAGCTTATAACTGTCACAGCCAAAAGAAATCATACAAAGACACACATACAGACGAAAAAAAAACTTGCCTCGACGTGAAAACGTTTAACGAACGTTCCTAAAGAGCAAGATGGGGACAAATCACTGTGACTTCCACCAAAACTCAACTATCTGGACCATGCTGATTCGATTGCCAAGTAAATGGTGCGTCGATCGGTCGATGCCACTTGACGCGTGAATGTGAATGTTGCACGGACACGGGACATGAATATGTTTGGACCGTATGTTACGCCGTAAGGTTGCAATCTGTTAAGTCGTCACCAGTTTTCGGACGCTCACACACACAACATTCCACCCAGTCGATACCAAAGAATCACAAAAAAGGTAAGGTAATCGTTCGGTGGTTGAAAACTTGACACACTCGAGACGGCCATTTTGGGGACCTTTCTTTTCCTTTTTTATTGTTGCTTCTCCTTCGCTTGAGTGTGATGCGTGCGTGAAAGTGGCCCCAGATTCGAAGAAGCTGGCCCTCCTCTACTCTCCCTAGAATCGTTCAGCCTTTTGGGTATATTTCAGCATTCCTTTGAACTGGGTGATATGCATGATTCCATCTAACCGTAACAGGTCTGACGGATAAACGGGGCCAATCTTTCCTCCGTGCGTAGGTACGCGTATCGCTTGGTCAAATTGCTATAACGCGCCTCTGGTGTGCTGAATGAAACAAAAAATAACGGCCGCTGAAATCCCAGCCCACCGACAGACCAGCCAACCACCTCGAGAGCCTTTGGCGTGTCGGTTTTGTATCATATTTTTCGACTCGGTTTGTAACCTTGTTGGCCGTTCTCGACCCGTTTGGTAAAAATAACTTTTTTCGATACCTGTTTTTCGACCGAGCTGCTGTTTGCCCGGATAATGCTTTTGCCTCTTTTTAGTGACATTTTGTTGTAAGCGAACCCTTCCACGTACTTCAGGTGAAATGTTATTTGCATTCCGCTCTTTTTCAATCCTTAGCAGGCATTCGTTTCTTTGTCATGGCCATGGGTTTCTCGCTACGGGTTGCGATTGAAAGATTGGTTGAAATTCCTTGTTACCTTTAATGATTAATGGCGCTTGCACTGGCGAGGCCTAAAGGTTATACAACAAACTTGAATTTGTTTTTTAATCCCCAAAGTACTTCTTTTTTTTTTTTGATTGAAACGAAGCATTGTAGCAGATTTACTGCTAACAGTTCAACCAACCTATAGAGCCACCTTAGCAGTTATACAATCGTTACTAATCTAAACCGAACAACATAACATTAAGAGTTGAACCAACTCAAAAAGCCACCTCAACATAATCGTTGCTAACCAAAACCATCCAACTAAAAACATATCCAAATTAGCCAACAATCGAATCAGGTGACAGACAGAAAACCTACCATGCAATAACTGCTTAGCACACACAAACCGTAGGACAGGAAGCGCGAACCGACAACTTATAAAAACATAACGCGACGGTAATATGAAACGCGCCTCGCAACTCAGAACGGCTGCAAAACGATTGCGCAACAATAACACCAAGTGACAAGCAAACAACCGGACATTGAATTTATATTTTGATGAACAAACCTCAAACCAGGAAGGTCAGCAACCACATAATTCAAGTATGTCAATATTAGTCGTAAACATAAAATAAGTGTAAAAAGACATTGTGTCATCACTGTTTAAGAATGCATTACAAATAAAGCTTATTCGAAACAGTGAGACAGTTCACTAGTTTCATACACGTAGTTCACTCGTGTTTAGTGTTTCTCCCCATTAGCAGATGCCGCCGAAGGCTCTGCTCAATTGGTAACCACGTTTGGTTATCAGCTGTTCAGTCGGTTGACCGATCAGCAATACCCCTTCTACGGAAGAAGCGCAAGTTTGTACCTTAATCGGTTAATACTCCCGCAGCGTTTTAACGCCGCCTGGGATCCGATCCATCGCGCAAGTAAAGTTCCGTAGTTCCACTCGTCCGTTGCATAAGTGTAACTTGACCATCTCTTCCTAACGAAGTGAACGAATGATACAATTCATTCGCAATTAAACCAACTACGGTACATTCTCGCCTCGATACCCCGCCTCGTTCTGCACTCTTCCTCCATATTCCGCGCATCGACTTACCGCACACGGTTCTGGTAAGCAAAGTGCGCGCCAAACCTACCACAGCATCTTACGCGTTCTTTTCGTTTGCATCTCTACTGCCATCCATTCTGGCACAAAATCCGTTTGCGGTGAATTCTGGCACAAAATCCGTTTGTGAAAACAGAAATTTCGACGACCTCGGTACGGGGACGGGGAGACTGGTTGGCGTTGGCTTCTTATTGCACGCTCAAGCACATTTCAATCGCAATTGATCCCACCACTTAAGAATACGCCCCAGGAAAGCGTGAGCAGGAAAGCATCGAGCAGGGGACGGTTTTCCGCGATGAATTGTGTGCTGCGTTGTTTTACGTGCTCTACTGCCTTCGCGCCCAGACTCATATCGTTGGAAAAAGCAAGAGCGTCTCCCAGTTCAATTCGCCCTGTCCTTCCTTCCTTCCTTCCTTCGCCCTGTCACTTGGTGGAAAATCGGCAGCGTCGTTAGAACAGGACTCCAGAACAATTGCCAGCGCTCCGGTGGACAGCTAAACGTGACTTTGATTGCGTTGCAAAGATGACGATGCAAGAATGTAAAATCTTGCATACACCTTCCGATTTATGGTCGAGTGAAAGTGCTGTGATACAGTGTGCTGGGTGTGCTAGCGTGACAGTTACATTTGACAGCGTAAATAACGAGTTAAGGTAGACCGGGAGCGAATGGAAGCGAACGAGTGCGATCGTAAATTCATCATCGTTGGGTTTGGTTGGCATTTTATGCTGATTTATCATTAAGCGACTGCCATTTGTTGTTACGGGTGTTGCTTTAAATTGTATTGTACAAATTGCATGGGAAGGCAAGGTGGAACGGTATAAAGGTGGTTTGTGAATTGGGAAACAATAAAAATAATGCATCTACGCTTTAGACATTCATGGCTGATTTAATCTGCATTTTCTGCTTTAAGTTAACACTATGAAAAATTATAATATGGCTAAAAGTAAACTCCAATAAGAGTATAATAAATTTTAATTTAACACTTTAAGCACCGTGTCATATAAATTCGCATGATGGTTTTGCTCACCGTTCAGCTTTGTATCTGACGCTCTGTGATTCTCTTGATAACGAATGAGGTAGGAAAGAGAGAACGAGAACGACATGTGCTACACCGCTTATCGCAATGAAACAAAAGAGTGATAACAATGCCACGAGAAACTGTCGCTCTCATCGCTCTCTTGCCATGCGCTACCTGCTCACTCAAAAACTGTGACGTCATGCCGGCGGTCAAAGTGTTAATCTTCATTTGGTCAACCTTTGCAAATTAGAAAGTATGATGGTGCATTATGGAGCCGCATGGTACTTTGTTACTGTTGGTGGAGACGCATGGTGCTTTAATATTGTGTTGGTCACGCATGGTGCTTTGTGAGTTTTGTTGAATCAACTTGACAGTGTAGTAAGATCGTTTGCTGAAATAGACAAAACTGATGTGGATACTGTATCGAAGCGGACTTTTGACACTCGACCGTCCAGGGGATGGTAATGCAATTCATAAGCAAATCACAAAATCAAGCTTGAATGTTATGAATAACAAACTAGTAGTGGTTTGCTTATCCTAAGCGTAAAAAATAGTGTAAAATGCTGATTGAACATGTTTGTTCGCAATCTGTATTGGAGTTGTGCACTGCTAAGTGTGTTAACCATTAAACAACAATCACACCATTCAAATTTCCAGCCAGACACTCGTGCCATTCAACGACCACGCATGTCCACATAATTATGGTCCACAACGCCTTGCAACTGCACTGCAAAAACCTTCACGATACATGGTTGCAGTACTGCAGTACGCTTATACTATGAAGTACAAAGTAAGTGGAAGCAGTACAAAAAAAACAATTTCAAGCGTGACAACATTCTTAACCAGGTTGCTGGTTGTACAGGGAACTGTTGCTACCAGAAATATTCAATTATACACAATCTATTCCTCCCGGTCATGGACCGTTCTTCTTCCTTCATCACATGCAGTGAGAAGACATAAACGTTCCATAATACAGGCTTTAAGCATGTGCTTCCATGATCACATCACGCCGATGCGCCTCTCCTCCCGTAACTTTATCACAAGGCAGCGTTCAGTGTTTACTATGGCTGAGACAGCACGCATCACATGAAACTTGGTTGGAATAGTTTACTTTGCAAGTGGAAAAATATCGTGCAGAAAATGGTTCCCAACCCCGATGCCCAATGTCGGACGTTAAGGGCTCAGCCTGCACGAAGCTGAACAAACTTGGTGTGCCTATACCGGACAGACGTGTATTGCGCAGGAACGATCCCTAGCAATCAGCAGCATACGGTGGTAGGTGATGTAGAGCCAAAACAAACATCCGTAACAAAGAGGTTGTTCAGTGCTTTGGATTAAATTTGCAAATATTCGCTCTCCACCCAGCACCATCAACGATCGAGTTCAACTGTAGGTAAGGGAGAGCTTTCTTTACACCACCAGCACACGCCTGAAGATCCAACACTTTACTAAGTTCATACAGTAAAGCCACAAGAAAATGATTTGTTCGTTCGCAGTGTGTAATCTTTGCCCTCTCCGCGGAATAAACGCTTTTGTGTTGTACTGGCGTGAAATGGTATCACTTGAAATGTGGAAAACTGAATTCAGGACTTTTTTTTTCTACATCCTCTTCTGCCAGCATGGGAAAGCTATACAAAAAGCTTGAGTTGTGTAGTTGGGAACGCTCCACAGGAACAGGATAAGCAATTAAAATACTAATGAATATTACATGCAACTGTGCCAGCCCGGTTGAATGTATTATTCAGCCAGTCAATGAAGCTACAATGATGATAAGGTATTTTGCGTTGTTACAGTGACGGGTCCGAGTTATGCACCCAAGTTATCTAAGGATTTTATTCATCAAAATACCTTGCGTGCTTGTGAACAGCTCTGATCCATTTCGGTATTCCCTTGTGCATAACGTTCTATTTCTAATGATAAAGAATTGAATTAATAGATGTCAGTTCGGCCATCACACCTGCTTCACAGTGGTTCTTCACAGCATTCGATGGAACTCGCACTCGATTGTTACTGTATCACCGCAACCGTCAACCATTTCCTACCATTCGACTACGCACGCCGAAACAAAAGGTGCAGGTAGTTCATTGCAGCGCTGCAGCTGGCAGGGTGGAAACAGTTAATTCGAAAGACAACAACAGCACCAGCATGCGGTATACATTCTGCACAGGTGGTATACATTCTGTTGCATAATTGCAGTGAGGTGCAGTACAGAACAAGCGTTGAGACGACGCTGTTTGGCTGACCTCATATCTGCTGACCGGAATGAAAGAGGGTATCCCGAAAGAACTGTGTACGTTCGCTTTGTTCGCTAGGATTGTTCGCTTGTTTCTATCAGTGCAGCAGGAGGTTTGTGTTTTTCCTGACTCGTGAACAAGCCCACCAGTTCCGATCCGGCTGGTGGCGTTTAATTAATGTATTAGCAAATTGTTATTGTTCATGAGTTGAGTCATTAAACTATTTAACCGTTTCAAAAGTATTCAAGAGATCGAAATTTAAACATCGCTTGGGGTTTAAAGCTGTTATTTCAAGCCACCAAAAGTATTTCGTACAGCGGTCGACACCTTCGCTTCGGTGTCGCACATAAACAGCTCATAATCCTATTGCGCTTTCAGTATTCCAACGCCGTAACATTAATAATTCCCCGTGGGCTCGGCCGTACAACCTTCGACCAGAGTTTTTAACAAGCAAAAACGATTTTCATCCACCGGCAGGGTTACACGGCACAATCTTAATCCAACAGGTTTGCCCAGTTTGCCACACGAGCCCTGTTCTGTTTTCTGCTGAACGTGGCTTACGTGTCTTGAATGCTGTATCGGTCTATCGATGGTTGGCCAGCGGGATCACTCGTCGGCTAGAAAGGGACGGCCGCATTAGGAGGCCAATAAATGCGTCTAATGAAAATCGCATCTTTATGATCACTGGCTGGTAGAATCGTTTGGATCGTTTTCGCACCACATTGCTGATTCATATCCGATACACGTTGATGACTCCCCAAGGGACACTTTGCACGAGGTTGAAGCCTGTTGGTGTTTACCGAGTGTGATCCCCATTATCAGGTGTTTCGACATCCATCTCATCATCGCCAAGACAAACAAGGGACAAACTGAGGCAAAAAGAAAGTAAACTTCTCAATAGCAAAAAAAACCTCAAAGCAACACACTGAAGCCTTCTATTTCTTTACGCTTTTGTCCTTCTGCCCAGATTATAGAAGGACGATGGATTCTTCGGCCGACTGTACGGTGGAGGGTAGGATCATCCAGCAAACATCTTACTTCCTGGCCGTCTTCCGATGGCATTAGGATTAAGAATCGTTTCGAAGGTTTCGGCTTACTCCCGGGGCAATAAAATTATAAATTACGGCACTTTGTGTCGCCGGGTCTCGTAGTGTTTGTACGGGCAAAGTACGGACGGAAGCCATTCTGCGCCCGAACTCTTTGTACCGTTTAGCATGGGAACTTTTTTTTGTTGATTTTTGGCCCGCTCTCTTTTCGTTTGCTTGCCTGCTTTTTTGTAAAATCGGACGAAAATGTTTTACTTCGCGTTTTAAGCAAATGGCACATTCAAGCCACCGCATCCTTTCGCGTAATATTCTTTGCTTATGTTTTAGCGTTTGATATTTTTTACTTCTTCTGCTTTTGTTTTCCGCTGCCTGCTGAAGGTGCAAAAAATCTCTCTTATCAGCATAAAATTGGTCTCCGTTTCCGTGGGCTTCCGTTTTAAGATTTGTTTTTCTTTTGGCTGCACGAAACAGTCCGCCCAGTCTGTTGGTGGTTATAGCGAGAGCTTCTTTTTTGTGCCTTGTCTTTCGCTTGAATCAGGTTGAATCAGGGTTTATCCTCAACACTTGCCGGAGCAGCTAAAGCGGAAAACGAAAAGTGCCATTTGAATGTCAGTCACGTGTTTGGCTTATGACGGTTTTACGCCGGAAAAAGGACAACATGATTAAGGCACGATCGTTTCATGCTGTCAGACAGGCGTTGCTAAGCATATTTTGCCAACAGAATCGCTGTTATCAGGTCATTGCGCTATTCGTGTTGGTAGTGAGTTTATAGAATTAGTTTACTTTTACCCCTCACGGCAAAGACTTGCGTGGAAAATTATATGTACCTTCTTTAACATTATTCGTAATAACATTTTCCGCACAAATATAATTAAATGATTGCTCCTTCCCCCATAACACCAAAACAGTTTAAATTCGTTCGAGTATTTTCCCGTTCCCAGTAAATGAAAGAGCGTTTCCACCAATAATTGCATAATGTTTCACCCGTACACTGACGCAAACACCGGCCAAAGGTAGCAGCAACCAGCTCATAGCCTTCGAGACCAGTACAGAAAAGCTATGCAAATGAGTTCATTATAGTGGGCATAAGTAATCCAGCCCTCTGGAGTTTCGCGCTAAAAGTTACCGTAACTTTCACTCCAGGCGATCGACTCGCTCTGGCTCCGTCATTCATAATTCGTTTAACCCATTTCCAAGGCTGATTTATTCGTGAGTGCGCGTTTCGTCCAATCGTGACCGAGGATGTTCGGTGTGGGTGGGTGTGGTGTTTCCCACTTGTTTTCCACTTATCCGTCGTCACGCTAGTGGGACGATAATCGATAATATATTAATGATTTATGATCGCAAATGTTTGTTACGCAAAGTAGCGACGTCACACATCGGGGGACGGAAGGACCGGAAGGGGCCTTGCTGTGTTTTGAGTGTCACCGCACGGTTTGTCACGGGCAAATGAAATTATATTTAAATGAGCATTTATTGATTTTCCTTGCTTGGTTGAGGAGTTTGAAATTCTTCGGAATTCAATGAAGATTGCGCCACTCATTGGTGGTTGGCAGGAGTGGTTCATTAATTTTCAATGATCTGTGCCCTCGGAAACTGGAAGAATAAACAGTAAATACATCAAACAGCAGATTAAAAAAAATGATCTGACCTCGTGGCTGTACTTCTGCTTCGAAATTGGCTTCCACTTCGCGTCTATTGTGCTGATGAAGTAGTAGTGGCATCCCGCTTGACACATACCACGCAAGCGATCCAAGATGAAGTGGTGCTCGCTGGCGTGACCGAGTGCTACGTTGACGACTTTCCTTTCATCAAGTGTGGCTGCCAGCGACAGCGAACCGAGACGCATTTAATTAGTTTATCAAAAGCTGTGTACGGATTTCTACCAAGGCAAGTGCACCACCGTGCAACCATTCATGCCCGTTGTCGATTGAAACGTTAGTGTTACTGGCGTTTTGTTTGCTGCTCAATTTGAAGGGATGCGAATCTTAATTGAAAATGTTCTCCTGTACCTGCCTCACGTTGAACCTACCGGCCTTTGTATTATCAGTGCCGTAGATGAATCTGATGCTGATTAAATTAAACCCCGTTCCGGAAAAGGAAGGAGATTGAACGAGGCATGCGCTGCCGACGCGTACTGACGGTTCATGATCATTGGTTTGCACCGTGAATCTGCACACCAAGGATGCGTTTGAGCTGCTAGCAATCGCGGGGGTAAAGCATCTGACTATTTTAAATGATCAAAGTTGTAGCGACCGCAAGTTAATCCAGAAATGCTTGCGACAATGAGTAATTTGTGCTCAACTTGCCCGGGATTAGGAATGACAGCTCAAAATAAATGAATCATTGAGATTGAAAGTTATATTTTTTAATTCATTTTCAAGGAAAACTCCAGGAAGCCCAGGACTTTACCATTAATTCAAATGCTTCGATTTGGTGAAAGCTCTGGAACGAAAATGATGCATAATTTACAACATGAAACGCAATTTAACTCGATTCGAGCTGCCTCCCAATTGATGATTTACGCTTCAATGGAAATCGGTCTGGGATGGTTCAATGATTACTGTAAGTATTTTCATTCGAAATGGACCCGAAAAAATTCAGCACACAGGTATGGCTCTGGAGGGCCACGTGCAGCAGCTCTAGGATCAATTGTGCTTGTAAAGAAAATGTTTTTTTTTTGTTTGCTAAATGAAGCGCATTTATTTTCATCTACTGTCCAATTGCGAGTAAAAAACGACGTGCAGCACCGTTTCTTTCTTTCAACATATTGTTCTGGTTGGGTGCATTCACACCCAAAAACAGCTCGTCCCGTGGAAACTTCTTCTAACGAGGGGTTCGCCGAATAAAACAGGGACAAGATAAATTAGGCACAATGTAATCAAATTCGAAGGTTTCGCTCCTTTCGATGCTTCTTTTTTGTGCCCGTTACAGACACATCACTGCCAGGCAACAATGGGTCCAAAAGGAGTGGCATAGTGTAAAGAAGGTTAAGTAGTAGACGCTGCACGGATCCCCTAGGTAACGGCAACACACGAGCAAACAAAAAGAGAGAAAAACAAAATGATAAAGGTGGCATTCAAACTCGTGAAAGTAAACAGAGGTGGGGCTGCGTTACGGGACGACAAAAAGCGAACTAGATCCCATGGACGTAGTGGCAAACGGTGGCAAAAGGAAGGGTCGGAAGGTTGTTTTTTTTCTTATGTTTTTGTGGAACGGGTTGAATCGGAAGGGAGGCCAGCAGGCTGCGAAGGTGCGTTCGAAAGAGACTACAGAAAATTGGTCGAGCAGGTTATTAGTTAAAAGGCCTTCGGGTTGAGAAATGGATGCATTAAACATCCATTTTGGGAGAAGCGGGATTCGGTTTGGGGAAAACAGATAAGTGAAAAACACAAAGATGACGAGTAATATCGTAAGCAAGCGTAAGCGTGAAGTATGACTACTGCGAGGCATCAGCTGCGGAGGGTTTATTTAAGCTTGCTGGTGAGCCGGAGGTAAGCGTATAGTGCTTACAACAGGTGTTTGCTGATTGGAAAAAGCTTTCGACAGTGTGGCCGGCTACTGTCAATGGCGGTGGCAAAACTTACCGTAATGGATGGCTCTCAGTCATGGTAGGGTTGATAAGACGCTGAGCTGTTACTGAGGGCCGACAACGGCTAGCTATGGGGAGTAGGATGATAAGCTCACTATCGTTTATCTGCCAACTTTCTAAGCGAGGATGCATTAGAGATTCTCTTGCTTCATAGCGCACCGGCTAATACAGCGTTTGTTTTCACCAGTCTCTGAGATGTAGAATTTCTGCACCATTACGCCGTAAATTGGAAGGGAGAGGCCCTCTAGGGCTGAGACGAACTTGATGTTCTCGGGGTTGTTTTTCGCTTTTAACTCGACGCTAACACGGACTAACGAACACAACGAACGCAACGACGGAAAGGCACAGATTTAATAGTCACTGGGGAAAATCTGCGTAAAAGCTTCCCAGTCGGAAATTGGACAGTGGTTGTTTTCTCAGTTCCCGTGATTTACTGGCCTACACAATGCCTCAAGCAGTTTGGGATGTCAAACCGACTGGGAAATGTCAAGACCGGCTGCAAAAACCACAGATTTGCAACTAAGTAAAAGGTGGGTGAGAGGTTGGACGAGTATTTCCGACGATCACATTGTGCGTTGTTGCTGAGTGGTTGCTTAAGCCGTGGCAAGACAGCACTGTTATTGCACTGGTAATTAAATTAGGGACTTCACACGAAACGATTCATGTCATCCTGGGAAGGCGGGCGACAGAAAAGGTAATTGATTTTACATAGAGCATCTATTCCATTCTATTCCATTCATTCTGCCGTTGTGTTAATTAGCATCGATTGCCGTTCGCTTCGTGCGTCCTGTTGGCGTATGCGATAAGTCGAAACGCGTCTGATGGCGAACCTCAACAGTTGGTGATTAGTGCCAGCTTGTGGTATGTAATCTAAACCACCACCTCACCAGTGCTCGACAAGAACGAGTGACACACAAGCAACAATGTGTTGCGCCTAATCCATTATTAATTGTACGTGTTGGCACGATTACACGATTTAGCTGGCCGAGTTTAGGGCAAACTAGCTACGTTCAGCTCAAGCTGATAAGTAGGGTCAAATAGGGTCAAGCATATCAGCTGATCGAGGACCGGGGCGCTATCGAAAGCAGAAAGGACAGACTAATTTTTAAGCTGTGCCATAAATCCTGCAAAAGCCAGTTCTTAAAAAAGCCTATCAAAGCTACTCAATCATTTATTGTTACAACCGTAACAACAATACGCTTTCGAGCGAAAATGTGCACACTAATGTGATATTCATTTAATCGATACAAATGGTGACGTAGAAAGGAGTTTTAGTTTGGGGGAAGCTAGATTTAATTTCGATCGACTTGCTAACTCCCCACAGGGCTAGTTAAACATGTAGGAGAATTTGCTGCCTTCTAAAAAAGGCAAATTAAGTTTTGCCTTCTCGATTTCACCCATTTTGTTTTTTTTTTTTGACCGGTTTAAATCGATTAGCTGCTCGAACCGCGCTGACTGCCTCATCGTGCTGCTGGGTTACCACTGACACGGGTTATCAATGACATTATGTCGTTGGGTGTGATGATCTGATCTCTACGAAGGCTCTTTTGCGTGAGATTGCCTTAATGCTCTTCCTGCTTTCATTGCTTCCCCATTCGAACGCCTATTTTGATGTCATCGAATCTACTAAAGGATGCGTTTTCTCCCGTACGCCTCAAGCACGTCTGCTGCCTGTCGTCGTGATGGTGCAGGTGAATATTATTCATGAGAAAGCTCTTTACAAGTAAATTGTGCTGAATTTTATTAAGGCCTCCAAGCTACCGAGCTGTCGTATGTCACTCCTTCTGACGTTCAGCCATGCGGTCTCCTAAGTACACTAGCTGAAGGGCAAGTTGGGCTGGAAATTTCACTTATCGCTGCGTTTATACTTCGAGCACAAATGGAGTGAAGCTAATTTGCATTGCAAATATCCGTCCCTGTTCACCTTCTTATGATGTTCACTTTCGCCGTTGTGTCGTGTTGAATGAGCCGAACGAACAGCAGTAGCCGGCACATGCTCTTAGTGTGCCCTATACCGACCAGTTGGTGTCTTTTCAAACACAAAGCCAGGCGAGTGCCAAGCGATAATGAATGAGTTACCCACACTTTAGGAGGGTTTGAATTCTGGCACATTAGCTGAAGCTGGTTACCCCGCTACTTTTGGCATCGGTTTTCTAAAATGGCTCTTTAGTCTTGCGAAGACGTTCGGTGCAACCTTAGTTAGCGCCTGCTGGAGAGGAAGCCATTGCGACCAATGGTTTGAGAGCATAAGTTTAGTGGTAAGCCTGTTTGCTGTTCGCATACATTATGAACCTTGCAGAAAAAGTGTAGGATATCAATGAAGCCATCGCAAAGAGAGCTTTCAATAGTTTGGGAAGAATTTGTACGGATAACGCGTGTGACCAGCTTAGGAAAGATATAACTTTTATTGAATAAAAACAAATATAAAGAGAGCTTATTTCTTTGAAATGGTTTCTCGCATTCTCTTTCGAACAAACAATAGCTTGGACATGAGCTCCGAACATTTCCAGTTGGCTAAAATTTCCATCAAAACTCAGAGTTAACTTAATAATGGCAAACAATTAATTTATTTAATCGATTAATTTACGACTTACCATGGGGTTCCATTTCGATTGAACGAGCGAGATGCGCGGTCTGAGGAACGGACGAGAAGGACGGGCTGAGGAAGGAGCGAGAGGTGCGGTGTGAGGAGCGAACGGAAGGCTGTCCGAGTGGCATCTGTTTTGGCGACAATTGTCTGGAACGGCAGCACCCGCAATTGTTGTTCGATCTCATCGACACCGGCCAGAATTCCGCGAAACCCACCGTAGAATCCAAGCGGGCTGCTTGTGTGGTCGGACGGACCATATAAACGAGACAAGCGAGTTGCTGCTGTTCGCCGGACCACGTTAAGGGGGAAAAGATAGGGAATGAAGAGAAGGAGAGAGTGAGAAAGGGAATTAATAATTTATTTTGTGACCGAGTGAAGTGGTAAGTCTGATGAAAAACGCGAAGGAGTTAAGTAGCAACAAAAAAAGGTTGTACGTACAGGAATTTACCGTGTTCAGTTCATTGTGTTAGGAATATCCGCTGAGATATCAAACATGGAATCATTTTATTGTTCTCTAGAATGGAGAAAGTTTTGCCTTTAGATTGCCTATACAAATGTGTGATTAAAATGTCTCGAGAGATGCCGGGGCATTAATTCGTGAAAAATCTCGCATTTATCAAATCTAGAAAACCAAAATTGAATAGTTGCTTAAATTAAACGAAACAATGTTAACACATCCCACTGCCAGCAATGCCGGCTGGTTGGCAACTAGCGGACGCATCCAGCAAGATTCGCCCATAAATCCGCTCTGTTATGTTTGATTCGAAGCCGTAAAGTATCAATTAATATCACCAGCACTGTAACAGGTCTGCAAAGCATTCTTCGAAGGTAAATACGCTTTCACCGTTGAGTAGTAGCACAAATATTTCATAGACATTCCAACCGCGCAATAACCTGCCATCATTCGGAATATACAGCGCACACAGGAAGCCAGTTGGTTGCTGCTGGTGCTTCAATTAGTTTATCCAATACACCCAATGGTAATGACGTACGTAAACGGCAATCATCTTGAGGACTTGCATGTGTGGCATGTGGTGTGTACATAGTAAATAAACATCCGCCCGTGTTGCCGTGTGCAGCTCATACCGGGGATCCGGCTCAGCTGGTCACCAATACTAATTAACTAGTGGCGTGTATTAGGTTCTCTGTTCTCGGTGCATGGAAAGGGAATAATTACTGCCCTGCTAATGATATCCGTTAGTCTACCGCTGCTCTATGGCCTTTTCGAATTCAGAAGAAAATAGTTTATTGAGGGAGGTATGACAAGCAGGAATAAAAACTCGTGTGAAACCATTTACAGTAATGCGGTAAGTCTTTTGATAGTTTGTTGGGTACGATTTAAATGGAAAATCATCATCAACCGTCTGTAACGCCAACACATGGTGATAGAGAGCATCATGCAAAACCTATAAATTTAAGCTTCTGTAACGCCCCCAGTGTCTGTGTTACAATGCTCCAGTTCCATGTATCTGTCAGGAGTGTGTTGGACGTTGTACAATAAATGACAGGCTGAATGATGCTGAAAGGCCCCATTCTAGCCACATCTTGTAAGAGTAAAATGATTGGTTTTGTTTTACTGTTTAGTAATCACTGTTCATCTCCATCTTCTATGGCACAAAATGATGGAAACAAACAAATCACACATAGAATGCACAAGATTGCATTCTGCGGTTCGGAAAATGAAATATATTTTACTCGATGTATCTTTGCGCTTTGCTATGCGCAACCAAGCCACGATCCTCCCATTTTCTCATCATTCTCTTTAAGCGCCGCTGCTGGAATCGACTGCCCTGATGGTTGCGACGTTTCGAGGGGTGGGATTTACGCCAGCCCTTGGTTGGTAACGTTCGATGATAGTGCTCGTTTTCGAACATGTATGTATTTTTCCCGGTCTCTTCCACATACCACATGCTGCGCTTCATAAGTCTAAAACGCTCCTGGAGCCGTTACATGCAGGAGCAGCCCGGGAAGGTGTGCATTCGTAAGCTGGGCGATTTATTTCGTAAGAGATTCGTTGTATCATACTGCAAAGAAGTATTTGTGTGCAATCGAACCTCGATGCCGGTTAGGCAAAAGTGCAAGGTGGATGCTGTTGTGCATGGCACTGCACTCATCGTGTTTGCACTGAACTATTCCCCACTTATCGGTGTTAGCATTCGAATTCGATCGAATCATTCAAGGGCATTGTATGAGGAAAGATGGGTTGTTGCCATTGCATCACACACAACTGGAAGTTGGTGGTTTATGTTGTTCCTTTCATTTCACGCAAGCTTCGAACAAAGGACTACAAGCTGCAAGCTCTTTGCCGCATGCAAGACTATGACCAGAAGAACAGTTTCAGGTATGCTGATGTTTTCCAATGCTCCCTTTGTATGATTCACACCTATGTCATCCTTTCTTGTTGTTTTTGGATCGGTCTGTATGGGTTTGGGAAAAATATTTTGTATGGGGTTATGGAAATAATGGCGCATCCTTCCTTCATTGGTCCCAGTGAACCGTTTCCATTTTACGCTAAATTGAAAATCAATCCTTTTAGAAAGTTTTATTTTGATGGTTATGTGTCGGTATGAGTGTATAGTCGCGTGTGTGTAGGTTTTTAAAGAGTTTTCAATGCCTAAATACCAAGCGGGACCGAAACCAAAGATTCCATTTTCCACGAGCTCGGAGCGAACAATAGATTACGAGTGTTTTTCAATTGGATGAGTCGTCATTCAGCGGTGTGGGAGCAGCAGGAATCTTGGCACCCGGTACCTCCATGAAGTTACTTTCTTACCTGTCGATTTGATGTAGCTTCAGCATTCCAATACGTATTCGGTGCTGAATCAATGGAACGTATTGACAAGAGGAGCACAACAAAAGAATCTCGCTTTCAATTCCGTGATTCGCACTAGTGCGGGTGGTATCAAACCGGTTTCAAACTTACGTTACGATACGGAGCGTGGCAGAAGCGAGAAATGTTTGTGGAATCCGGTCCTCTTCTTCTTGCAATGTTTTTGCTTCAGGTTTGGTGAACGAATGGTTTGTTTGTTAGAAAGAAGAAGGCAGGATTGCTAGAGTACGATATTGATTGTAGTTTGCTTAGGCCATAGTTGTTGACAGATTGAATCATATCGACACAATCCTGGGAACGTGTAATGAGAGTCACGATTTTGCAGTAGATAATCGCTTTTTTGTAAGGGGTACGAGTTTGAGGAAACATTTTTTAGATAATTCAAAACATTAAGAATCCTAACAACCAAAATAATTTTATGGAAAAATTGAACAGACATGAAATAAAGAGTTGTACATTGGTCTTAAATTTATAACCAAATTCGTTGAAGCTTGAATATAAAGAATATTAAACTGCCAAACAGACCATCATACTTGTTGTAAAATAATTCGGAATATTTTGAAGTGTTTGAAATAATATTTCCTGAATGTCTGCCTGCCCACTGACAGTATTTTATTTCCAATATTAGTTTACTTCCTACACATTTTTCCAAATTGCCTTTCAACCAATAAAAGGTTTGTAGTGTAGGTGGGATTTCTTCCTTAAACAAAATCAAATCCGCCAGAAAGTAAAACCTTTTTTTTATCTCATATAAATCGATGAAGCCTCCTCATGCAAATGCGTGGTGAGGCCAGTTAAAGTGTTGATTTATCATTCCGTTGAATAAATCATCAAACGTTTCTACAGCGAGACAAATTATTGTACATCCACCCATTCCACTCCGTTTGGTACCCAATTCTTGGAAAGCTTAAATCTTCAATAAAATTATGAGCAATTGTTTGAAGGCAATTACGCAAATATTTATCAATCGTACTTCTTGATGTTCATATATTTACTCATTACGACCGAAAAATTAAGTCTCTTTGTTGTATCAATTAAAAAGATTTTTACAGATTTTTTTGATAAATATCCATCGATTAGATTTTGATAACGGATGTCAAACAAAAGAACAATCATGTGATTGATAGCCGTTTGAGGATGATGTAAATGTTTTTGACATTTTTCAACGTCATCACATTGCGAGCCATTCCAACGAGTGGCAAGCGTTTTAAAAAGAGCAAATTTTGATGGTTGTACCACAACTTTGTGCGAGTCTATGGCGCTAAATCGAATTGAATTTCAAAAACGCTTGCTAGTATTTTCTCTTGTTCACGGAAAACATTATCAGTCTGTAGAAGAAGGCACCAGTAACTTGAATCTTGTGGTAAAAAAAGTAAAAAAGTGATGAAAATTATACAATCAATTTCAATTTAGTCACTGACGCAGACCATCTATCTCAGAAAATTCTTTTAATTTACGTATTTGGAGGGCTGTATTTGGAGCTTAGCAATGGTAATGATAATATTGAATTTGCGTATCATAATAATCATTCCAGCAAAAGAGATACATCTATTCAAAACATTGGTTTGAGTTTCTGCTTATGAAAGAATATGAGATCAACATACATTCGGTTTTATCGTGTTTGGGTTTTGATTGATTGCGATATCTTTAACTCATGTGGCAAATCCTACGAACCTTTGTTATATTGCATATCATTTCTATTTTGTGTGGAATATCCAAACGATCTGAGCTAACGGAAAAGAAAACAAAAATGCTTTCTTATACAAATCAATCCCAAGAAGGATACTAGCCGACGCAAATCAAAACGGATGATAAGAATAACAATAAACTGTCACATTGAAACCTGCTCCCTGAGGACCAATGAGGATTACTGGGGATGATGGAGCAATATTTAATCTGGGTTTGGAAGTTATTGACCTATATTGGTTAAATGCATCATATTCTTCCCATAAGCAAACCTGCTACTATTGATAGTAAATATTTTAATAGCTGATTGATTTAACTTTACAACAACTTCAAACGATCAAAACGGACTAAATTTCATGGAAAAAATTATTATAGCGGCTTTTTCCTCCACTAAACTATTTCCACCGGTAGGACGAGTCGATATGCGGAGATTGAACACTAAAGCACCACCTCTATATAACCGCATTATCTGCTTAATCGCTGAGTGTTACATTAAAACGGTCGCAGCCTCGAAAAGATTTTTAGCGAATCGACTCTTTGGGCTCTACCAATGAAGATCTAGATATTAAATGCAGTGCTTTAATTTATGACTGCCCCCTTTTTATTTACGACCCAAAACCAAAGCCTGCGATGGCTGTCTGGCCTTTGCTATCGAGCGGCCGCTACCAATGGGAAAGGATGTGCTCGCTTCCATGGTGATGGCAATCGTGTTTCGGAAGTAACGTAGTTACTGCTCCATAATTAACTATATTAAGTATTGATTAATTAATTTACGCCTGCATGTTCGAGACTAGTCCGGCCCTGGTCCATTGGGTCAACCGGTTGAGCGATGGTGATGACGATGAGGATAATGACGATAATGATGACGATTGTTGTTAGTGATGCGATGTAAAGAACCGAGATGAAAGAATGATGGTGTCTGCGCGTAACCATGCAGGATAGAATTAAGAAATGATAGCTGCCGGGATAGGAGGATAAGTCCACACCCGATGACACGCTGGAAGGGAAAAAATCTTAGAAAACATGTTGGCAGTGTCAATTTCGCAGAACACTTTGCTTCCGTGTACACCTGCATTTCTTCGAAACCTCTTAACCTATCTTCAGCACTTTCCGCAATCAACGAAGCAGTTGACTTATCCACATCTACTATCAGTGAAGATGAAGTCGATGCTGCCATATCGCAACTGAAGCTTTCGTATGCCTCTGGGCCGGACAACATTCCCAGTGCAATTATTATTCATTGTAAGGCTGCTCTTTTGCCTATTCTGACTCAACTTTTCAACAAATCCTTACAGTCGAAATGCTTCCCGCAAATATGGAAATCTTCTTACATGTTTCCTGTCTTTAAAAAAGGAGACAAATCTGATATATGTAATTATCGCGGAATCTCTATGTTATGTGCTTGTAGTAAGCTGTTTGAAAAAGTTATGTTCCGCCACATGTCCTACGCTTTCTTGCCTGTTATATCTGTTATGCAACACGGCTTCATGCCTAAACGTTCGATTGAAACTAACCTGCTTCATTTGCTTCAATTTTGCTACTCCAATATTGACAAGGGCCTCCTGGTTGATGTCATTTATACCGACTTCTGCGCTGCATTTGACAAGGTCAACCACTACTTATTGCTTGCTAAATTATTAAAATATGGTGTACACTCAAATTTTTTAGCATGGTTAGAAAGCTACCTAATGAACCGTTGCATTAATGTAAAAATTGGAAAAACTTTTTCTGACCCTTTCTGTAACTTTTCTGGTGTTCCACAAGGAAACATATTAGGGCCATTATTATTTATTATATTTATTAACGATATTGTGTTTACTGTTCCCAACGTCAATGTTTTACTATATGCAGACGATCTTAAGATGTTCCTTGCTGTTGAAAATTCAAATCACTGCGAAATACTTCAAGATTCCATAAACCGTTTTTTGACGTGGTGCCATGATAACGAAATGTTTGTGAATGTACAAAAATGTAACTGCATTACTTTCTCTAAAAAAATGATTCCAATAACTTTTAATTACAAAATAGGTCAAGACAGTGTGCCGCGGTCATCTGTAGCTCGTGATTTAGGAATAATGTTAGACAATAAACTTATATTATCGTGCCATTTCCACACAATCGTCTCAAAAGCATTAAATATGTTAGGTTTTATTTTACGTGCTTCTTCTGACTTTAAAGATCCTTTCTGTCTTAAATCGTTATACTGTGCCCTAGTCCGTCCTATACTAGAATTTGCTTGCGTTGTTTGGTGTCCAAACCAAGTGACCTATATAGACATGATAGAAAAAGTTCAGAAAAAGGCGACACGCGCTATGTTTTATCGTCTTCCTTGGTCAAACCAAATGCCACGCCCCCCGTACCATGTCAGGTGTCAGTTATTTGGTCTCGAAACTTTAGAACACAGGAGAAAGAATGCTCAATGTATTTTCATGCATAAATTATTAAATGGGCTTATTGATGCACCTGAAATTTTAAATCTGATCAGTTTTTCTGCACCTACCAGGGATCTTAGAAGTAGGTCTTTAATCAGGATCCCATTTCGATCTTCTTCATTTGGCGCTAACGATCCTTTAATTAAAATGTGTGTCAGCTACAATAGACTTGAATCATCTGCAGATTTTCATATCCCTGTTTCTCACCTTCGTCAGTTGTAACGGGCTAGTGTTATTTATGTTTAAGTTGTTTACTAATTAAGAATTTGTATCTGTTATTTAGGCCTATTGCCCGATAACGTTAATAAAGAAATAAATAAATTCCTTTTTCCAAACGAATTTGCAAGGTTGCTGAGTCATCAGTTTCCTTTTCAAGAAAACAACAGTCATCGTGTCGATCGCGAGGGCTAAACAAACGAAAAAGCTCACAAAAATGCACTCACTCGTACGGGTTCAGCCGAGTCATGTGTATTTAAATTCTCTTTATGGATGTCTTTACTCTAGAGCATAGAAAGCACTTTTTATGAAATGTATAGACTGTTGGCACCACTGCCAGTGTTCGAGAATCGTTTGACGGGCTCGGAAGTGATGACACCACTGCACTCATATAGGATGGCAGGGCATCATTGCTGAGGTATTGAGAGCGAGAAACAGGTGCGGCTAAATTGATGCGACCGAAGGCGATGAATGAAAAACAATAGGGGAAGGAGCCAAGAATCAACGTGTTACCAGCGAGTATAATGCACAAAAAGGGACAAGAAGCACACCTTGTTTGAGCGCTTCGTCTTGGTTCACTAAACTTCGTCGCATGTGAAAAGGAAAAAAATTAATTTACAATAAAGCAGCTACAAAACCGCGCTTGGGTGAAAGCCTTTTTTTCTTATTATTCTACAATGCAAAAACAATGCTGTTTCTGATGGGAAGGAAATAGCTCACTTCAAATGATTCGTGTGGAATTAAGAAGAAACATATCGAATGACGGCACATTCTAAGATATGTGATACAAAAGCAGGGTTATGCTTATTTTCATCGTTTCACCTTTTCCATTTGCATTTTCCGTTGCAGAAATTTAAATACCACGACCATGAGACAGAAACGTGGGCTTCCTCGAAAAAGATAGTCCCTCCTGGGCCGCCTTCCACATCGCGTTCTTCCTTAGCTCGTACGTGGTCCCGCTCATACTGATCAGCGTCCTGTATATGTGGATGCTGTCCCGACTGTGGCGAAGTTCGGTCGGCGGTCGTTCGGCCGAATCGAAGAAGGGCAAAAAGTGCGTTACCCGTCTTGTGGTGATTGTGGTGGCAGCGTTTGCTTCATTATGGTTTCCCATACAGGTAAGTGTGGGCGATTGATGGAATGGCCGAGAGGGAAGTGAAGACGGGTTTTAATTGTGCGATGGTTGTCATAGCATTAGAGCATTTTGGGGTGGAAGGATGAAGCATGGTGGTGACAGTAGAAACACAAACACGCAGCGTTGGACAATGGAGTTAAAATAGGCAAAGAAAGTGTTTTTTTTTTTTAAGATTTTACTTTAACTGTCACAACCATTCGAGGTATTAGGAAGCGGAAGAAAGAAACATAGCTGTGGAATCGGGTGGCATCGAATTATTACTGTAGGCTGTGGGTGAGTTTCACTCCGAGGTGAAGTTGAATTGGACTGGGCCATTAAGAGTTTGAACATTTTGCTTGCAAACACTTGACAATCCACGATTGCCACTGCCTTCTGCATCGCATTGTTTTCAATTGTGCGGGAAAATTACGTCGCTTTGGAGACTGGAGAAAAATTGAAGGTTTACAGCATTACAATACTTTCACAATACGGTGTTATATGTTGGTGATAACTTAATGTTGGTGTTTTTTATTTCTATTCGAACTGAATATTAATGAAATAACTAAATTCAAAATATAAAACTCGATCTGCATATGTTTATGTTGTCAAGCGTATATGCTCTAGCATATTATGCATGCAGCATATAGACTTACCAATACACACTTGCCGTGCTGCTGTTTGCCTAGCTGATCATGTGAAACGACAGCATGACATGGTTCTTTTAAATTCATTCTGTGAGCCAATTCAAGCACACCAGCTATTCGTATCATCATTCTAATGCCCTTTTCCTTTACAACCATAGCCATAAACCAGAACAACCGTCTTTGAGTCATCAACATGGTTTCAGCCCAACAAAAAATAATCCATGAAATGGGTGGCATCGTTGCCCGATCGTACAGGACGCCGTAAATTCCACCCCACTACCCAGTGTACCGAATTCCAAGCGAATGGAACGAAACATTTTTGAGCCCGTAGTTTAATGGGCCGCTTTTACAAACATTAACCAAATGTCACCACTACCATCAAAACCATCAGTACCAGCACCACAATGCAATTGCTCAATCGCCTATATCCTTGTGTGTTTGTGTGTCTGTATGGGTCAGTGATGTAGGATAGTAAAACGGTAGGCCGTATCAGGAACCGGTATGTGTTCTACATTCCGTAGCTGACCAGTCGGGTCGGCTCAACCTTTGGGACGTATCGTTTCCCTGTATTTGATACTTGCATACCCTAATCCGTCTCTGATCCTCTGGCCATCGGTCGGTTTTTTCGATACACGTACGCAATGTGTTTAATAAATTGTAGCAAATCAAATCAAGGAACCCGTAACGTGACGGTGCGAATCAGATCAGAGTGCCGTGATTGATGGATGACCCGAAATGCTGACAGGCGGGCTGTGCTGGCATGCGTATGAACTGACCCCGATTGCATTTGATTGATACTGCTTAGTGGGTGATTTAGGCGAACGAACAAAGCGAAAAGGGATGCAAAATTCATAATCATTCAGTGGAGGTTCGGGGAATTATGTAACCGATTGTTGTCTGCATTATTAATGGTTTACAAAGGGATTTACTGGTGTTTAATTGAATGATTTACCGACCATGGCTGTGGGGGTGAATATTTCTGCTTCACAAATAGAAATGCAACTACAAACGATGATCAATTGCTCATGCCGATTTAAACGCTCTTTGATCGTTGTATTAAAGTTCATATCTGTGGCTATGATATTTCCTGGAGCACAACTGATTTGAATTCTTGTTAAATCGCTTGGAATAAAACAACGAAGGTGCATTCTGATAAAGGAATCATAAAAGTAGCTTTGAAATCGTTGGTAACCGCAACGTTAAGCTAAATCATTACAAATCTGTGATAAGATCTGTTTTTCTGCAATAAATGTTTGTAAATCCTAGCATAATTTACACGCTTCTGATTGAAAAACTCTTAGAACAGCCAGATGTATTGTATGTTCCACTCTCCACTTGCTAATAGCTTGTAAACAAATTTGATTTCGACTTTGCACAACCATTCAGCCACACAATGAAATGGTACGTACTCGGTGGATTCGCTGTACCCAAACTAATGGATGAAATCCGATTGAAACGGTGTTCCGTTTTATCTTCTGTTCTGGTACTATCGGGATGATAACCACCATCTGAACTGTAGCTCCGAAACGACACCGTTGCCCATTCCGTTTGATATCATAGTACGGTAGAGCACCAGAGATCCATTAACAGCTTTGCAAAACGGGCACAATAATCTGCATACGGTTGTGTATGTGTGTGTGTGTGTGTGTGTGTGTGTGTGTGTGTGTGTGTGTGTGTGTGTGTGTGTGAGTGTGTGGTTATTGTAGTTAGGTTTAGAGGCAGCCGTCAGTGCACTGCATTTAGTATTTCTATATTCCATTCCATGCTATTCCACCAACCAGCCAAATACTGCACTTTGATGTATTTCTGAGCGAGGAACAAATTACTTTAGCTTAGATGAAAAAGGCATCAGTTTTATTTGATGCATAGTTAGTGAAGGATGCATTGAAGGACAAACACTAGTTTTTTTTTACCAGTTTTTGACAGTCACGACAGAAATCAGGTCATGAACGCTGTAGAATCAAGTGAGTGCAAGATAAACAGATGAAAAAAGATCCTTAGAATATTGAAGAAAGCTTATTAATATTAATTATACACATTATGGATCTAATCCGATCTCAAATTCCAGCTGCTTTTATGCAACCCATTTAATTTCGTTTGCATACTCTAGATTAGCACGACCTTATATGTGTGTCTTGAGTGTGTGTTGTACGTCAGGCAAACCGATTGCCGTTGAGTACACGTGCCATGTTAGATAGTAAGGCGGCAATCCCGGCTCGTCATGAGCAGTGCTCGACATGGGGGACGGCTCTCTACTGTACCAGAGTACAGTGTCCCTATTTCAATTTTATGCTTCGTAGGAACGAGATGCATCGGACACCATGTAAAAAGGGGGTTAACCTGTTACTGCACATCACGCTGTAAATTCAATCTCATTAAAATGATAATTGCTTTGCAGCCTCCACTAAGGGCAGTTGAAGTAGTTCGGAGTGTTATTTTATGGAAGTAGGTTTGCTTTTGATAACGCAACACAACTGCTTGCAGATGGTAATTTGTTCAAAAAGCGGACGTGCCGACACCAGACATGGCTGTTCGCTTTAAACAGTTATCGTTTGATGATCAGCATCAGTTGGAAGTGGAATTGAGAAGCTTTAACACAACTTTTACGACACTCCCTATTTCTGTGTAAAATTTGCGTTTCCTTATGTGCGAATGTAGCTTCTCAGTGAAATACAGTTTAGTAAATTTTCTCTCATTCTCTTGATTCCGTTTCATGTTTTCAGGTCATCCTGGTCCTAAAGAGCGTGGACGTCTTTAAACCAGACACGCATTTTAAAATTTCACTACAAATCGTCTCGCACGTGCTGGCATACACGAGCTCCTGTATAAACCCGCTGCTGTACGCGTTCCTGTCCGTGAAAACTTTCGGAAAGCATTTCGTAAGGTAGGTTTACATGTAAGGTACCCTGAGGTTAATGTGGTTATGTTTTTTTAGTTCACGCTATCGATCAGATTTGTTCAGTTGGTTCCCCTTCGCATCAGGCACTGGGCTTAGGGAGCTGTGATGTTTTCATCGTTATATTCATTGTCTGTGGTTTAGTTGTCGTGACTAATCATCTCACCGCGGGGAGCCATTTGTCATTCCATTATGTTTTGTTGGGTAAGATTGCGGTACCAGCGTTGTGGAAAATTGTATAGCTTCAGACTCTCCCCCTTTTGGATGAAACAATGTTCACCAAAACTGTGGTTTATGGTTTGCGGTTGTTCTCATTTTCACTTGCTGAGAATCTTCTTGGGCGTGGTGCTTTATCCTTTTCCTTTTCCCCACCAAACATGTCACGGATTTTTTCTATTAAAAAAACAGATCTCAAGATAAGCCAGGACCGTAAACGGTGACAATGTTTTGGGGTATTTTCATTTCTAAAAAACAAAAGATAATAAAAAAAGATAATAAAAACATTGTTACTGTGTCAATAGAAGCAATAATGTATATCTTACTTTGCTTTTTTCTCGGAATTTTTGTTGACAGTACATTTGAGCCTTCGTAGAATGTAATCGTATTTTGCAATCGGGTTTTGATTTTCGTACTTTGGGGCAAACAATGTCTCAAATGATGTTGTTTAGTAGAGTTGGTTGTATAGCTTCAAAATAAACAATTGTTTGCTTTGGAGTTTGTTTAATGAACACAATATACCTTTACAACGAGGCTTAGCTCATAGATCCTGAGCAATGTTTGGTTTTCGGGAATGTTTGTAAATCAATACATTGAGAAGAGATGTTTCCATGATGGATTACAAATGTACAGACTCTAAATTACTCGCCCTAGGATGTTGGAAGTACCGTCACACGTTACATACCGAAGGTTTTATTCGCTCATTTTAGTTCAACAGAATGTATTTTTAACGGAACAAAATCTTTTTCTTGTGAAAGTCGATCTTTGAGAAGCTCGAGCATGGCACAAATAGATAACAAAATTGAAATTGTTTACGCACACGCATGTTGGTAACAATTACTTATATTTCATTAGGAACTCGAACCAGGAGCCCTATTTATGCTAAAACCTGCACGATTCTCAACCTAAGATGATGTACTAAAATTGGCATAAAAACATCTTCATCAACCAATGGCATCAAACAATCAAGTAAAATCATTCTTATGGTCCCCTTTTCCTGCCATTAAACCTGTTTCCTTTTCCTAACCAACCACTGTGAGGAATTTAAGGAACCTGGGTAAAGTTTGCTCACGTGTTTTTGCCTTCGTTTGCGACTCCTTCGTGTGATGAGTGTGTTTTCCGGTTGACGTGACCGGAAACAGAATTGATTTTCATCGATACTACTGGACCACCGAGGCTGGGGAGAGGGTCGATCGTTCGGTGTTAATTTGCATTTTGCAGCTTTTGCAGTTGGATGGAGCCTGTGTCAACACATGGCTTACGGGTTGTATTTTATTGGTCAGTCTGCAAAGGGTCGTAAAACATGACGTTTGCCTCAAGGAAAAAGTAATCAACCTGATCTTTGTGACAGGAGTGAAATTTTACATTAGCTTATAAGACAAAAACCGTATCGAATGGAGCTGACAACGCAAACAAGATCGCAATCGATGCTGAACAAAGGGTTTTAAATAACATCTGCAACACGCCGTGCGATGGGTTTTTATGAAAATCTTTATCTTAACTTTAGTAATGAAGAACAAAAATACAAATGCCTAATAGCCGTTGTGCCATTCTTAGCATACATTAAGATTCACCAGAACTTGTGAAAAGATTAAATTTACGACGAATTCCAATCATGTCTTATGCATCCGACACGCTTACCACGAACTGTTGACTGTTGTGTTTGAATATCAAATTGTGGATATTGCAGTGCCTGACAGTTGGCTGACAGAAGAATCGCAACGTATGTCGAATGAAATTATGTATCTTTCGTTCGTCGAAATGTGGACTGTTTTTCCTTGGATGGATTTTCAGAAAAATTGCTAGCTTAGAGCTCCCTTCTGAGAGTGGAACGTGTGAAAATCGTTAGTTTGTTTTATGCAAGAATAGAGTGGATGCATTTGCAGTGTGCTCCCAGGGTCTTGGTGATTTCATTTCCGGTCCTGTTGTGTGAGGTGACATTCTGATTACGTATGCTCATGGAAGTTCGCATCAATCAAAGGCATCTTATCTCAATCATATAATGTTTGGACTTATCCGCACTGGGTTTGCTAAAGAGAGAAAGTGTAAATAGAGTCGTAACATCAAACGATTGCAACCAGACGGTGAAACTTCGTCGAGTCGGTGCCGAGTTGGCAAGGGCTTTGATTTTGATCATCGTTTCTGTCACCATCTCAATTGAGCTATTCAGTATGGCATTTTTGCTTCCATTTCCTTTTACTAGAGCGCTTTGTGCGTAAATGTATGACCTGATCGCATTGTTAGTCACACGTGTTGCTTTCGATTGGCCACAGCAGATAACAGCTACTTACTGTCAACGTACAGAGTTGATATATGATGCTTAATTGCTGGGCGTTGAGGTAGTAAAAGCTTGTCTGGTAAGTTCCTAGAAGACGACAAATAAAAAAGGGGTAAATAATAGATTGATAAACCGAATAGATTGCAGTTCGGTGTAGTTTTGATGGGTAATAGTTTTCCATATAAAGTTCAAAAGTCACAAACCAGTTGCTAGAGTCCTCTATTCAATCCAAAAGGTCACAAAATCGCTGTATCATTAGTTTGGACATCAATATTCTGTCTTACAGCGAGCGTGTGTGTATCTCGGAAACCGCACGCGTCACCACTGCTCGTCGGCAAGTTACTTCGACTTCAGAAAAATGTGCAATGTATCTGATGTCATGTGCATTCATGGTTGACGGCCACCCCGAAGCTAAAGAGATTCGCCGGTGTATTCATAATGTTCGCACCAACGGCAGTATGCATCACCATTGGCTTGTTACTTTCGTGTAATCGTTGCCACACGATAAGAGTACGATTTTAATTCGTGCTAGGAAAATGGGAAACGATTCAACGAACCAACGATGAAGACCTTTTCACTGCACAAAAGAGTTCGTCCGATCAGGTTAGGCAAAGCATACAGAGGAACTAGGCAAAGCATACAGACGCACATCCAAAGAAAATCCAGGGTCGAGGTGTACCAGCCCGAAGCAAATTGTCGTGCAAGTACTCTGTCTGTTTTGAAATGATTTCCCGAACGATTAAAGGTTAATGCAAACGACGAACAGGATAAAGCGAAGTGTTGACCGCCCACGGTCAGGGATGGTGGTTGTGCGCTGTTTTTATCGCTACTCACAACACCATGGGAGCTCCCAGCCAAGGTCAAAGTGTTTGTGTGTCTGTAAAAAGGCAAATGAGAAATAATCGTATGATGGTAGAAAAGCTGTGAGCAACGACGTGTTGCAAAGCGAAGTGCTCAGTGTTGTGTTCAATGCAGTGAGTAGGCGAAGATCATTCGTTTCGTACCGTGTGTAGCTGTTTGCAAGAGGATTTTCAACCTACCCATGATAGTAGTCGTAAGTAGTAGTAAGTCATGAAAGTAGCAAAAGCTTTGGTGAAGCATAAATAACCCTTTGAAGTTATATATCGATTGTATTATCAAATTGCTTTCAAAAAAATATCATTCTTTTCATATCTTTCTACCGACTTTCAAATAAATACAGTGGCAGATTGTGGCCAAAATAATAACCCGTTCAATTATCTGACACATTACCAAACTCCATAGCATTTAAGTGGCAGCCATGTCAACGCAAACGTCCGTGGCAAAGATTATACCACAACTAAAATATACCTTTGATTTTCATACCAAACGTTTGCTATTTGCCGTTTTAATGTCACACTTCTATGTGTTGGAGCTTGATATAACTTGCGTGACAGTTTACGCACCAGATCGAAGGGAAAGTTTGTTGGCAACGTTCTGAAGTGTATGAGCGTTTTCGCAATAAAATGTCAAACAGATGTATGCTACGAACGGGCACAGAATCTTTGGTGAGTATGTGTTCCGTATGAAAAGCAACATAATTGCAAAACAATGTCACTGAAAAGGTGAACACTTTGAAACTGAAAGATGTGGCTTGGCTTAGTGCATTGTTTCCGAGAATTTTAAGATCATGGGTACAACCAACTGAGTAAAAGTTAAAATTACCCATGAGTACTTTAATACCCCATTACCAAGGCATGCAATAGAAGATGACACTTTTGTGCTTGTTACACCATATTGTAACTACACCATAGGATGGGAAGTGGGAAAAACAGAACGTGTTCTATATTTTGGCCGTCAAGTGACCCTTGGTCTAACATACTTGAACTTGATTTTACGACCAAGTGACACAGACAAGCATCGCAAGTACTCCACCGGCACGAAGCGATCGCCCGTACGCGATGGTGGTCTTTGAGTGACCTACTTTCCGATAAGCTATTTCTCATTCTCGAGATTCATTACCTTGCGCCGTCATTGTTTCTCCCATTAGTAAACCTGCTCTGTCGCAGGAGGGACCAGAGTTGATAGGCACAGCAGCGCGCATTGCCATCGCTTCACCATCCTCACCACCACCAGCACCATCACCATCATTAAGCCGCTGGAAGACACATTTCCAACACTTGCTGGCAGGCCATCTCCGGACCACGGCCTGACCGCCTCCCAGTGCTAACACACCGCTGAACCACACTGATGGGACTCAATGTTTAACTTGATAAATATTTAATACGAGACTCATTTCTGAGCCCATAATGTTAAAACCATGGCGAATGGACTGCCGGAAGTGGCGTTGGCGTGACATTTTGCTGCAGAACGGCAGGCCCCGAGAAAAGGCAGACACGCAAAACGTAGGTTGCAAGTGCCAGTGTGTGTGCAGCCTGCAAACACTCACGGTCCAAAACCACCGTAGAACGGTAGTGACACAATGCCGAAACGAGACCTCACGGTTTGACCGTCGCTTAGGCCGCTCGAGCGTTGTGGGAGGTGGCGATTGTTCGCTAAATCGTTTTCATCGGAATGATTTTATCCTCCGCGCTCGGTCGGAAAACTCGACTAAAGTGCTCCGGCACATTCAGCGGTGAGAGACCACCATCGTTTGGATTATTTACGAGTAGACGATGGCGTGTCAGGGACTGTGGTGGTCTGCGTAGTGCAGGAAAGGTTCCAGGGTGCCTACAACCTACCGATAGGTGGTTTCAATTTGGCTTGTTTTGTGATGCAGCCGTAGATCTACCTCGAGATGCCCGCAGTGCTTCAATGTTGAAAAGTTTGCTGCTAGATCACCTTGTGAATTTTTCATTACAGTGACGATGCTTTTATGTCTTTAATACAATTGCTAAGGAAACATGGCATCATGGGTGGATAATCTTGGTCTTCGCCGAAATGTACCAATCATTCAATTTTTGCCAACCGTATGACGCAGTTTTGTAAATCATCCATTCCCCATCGAATGAAGCTGTTGCATGTCTGCTGCCGCCTATTCGAAGCATGAATTTGTATACTTTTCTAAGCGGGTGGGCTTCGCCTACGTCATGAAGCAATGGATCAATGCGATAGGAGCAGCAAATTTTCTAGATTGCCATGACGGAGCGTTTCACGTTTAGGCACGCACGCAAAACGATGCAAACCTCGGCAGGTCATTTGTATATGAGCGTTAATTTCTGTATTGTTTCATTAATACTGTTTGTTTTATTTACCACTATACAGTGTTGTTTCTGTTTGTGATGATTGTAGTATATATACATATGTGTGATTATATCATGTAACTAGGTGTTAGTGAGATCGGTGTTATGGTTCAGGTTAGTGTTCAATAAAAGCACTCATGGTTGAACCACGTAAGAATGATATCCATCCGATTGTGGATGAAATCTAGCTCTGTCCTATTCAATGATTGATTGGAAACATGCGTGTATGAGATTTACTTCTAATAAAACGCAAACTCCATCCGTATCATACGGTATTAAATCGTGTGAAAGCTTGCAAATAATTATAATCTGTTTCAGGTTATGTTTTATATTCCATTCATGATGTCAAATCATTTTTTTTGCCAAATTAATGTGGTGTATATTTTATAAAGTGAATGTAACATTTTGTTGTTAGTGGGTCATTTAAAACATTCTGATACGTTGGAACGACAGCTCAATAAAGAAACCACGACCAATAAAAAGGGAGCAATCGAAAGACCCTTCTTTATTTTACCATTTGTCATATTTGGTGCGAATTGTCAGCAAACACAACTTGGACAGTTTCATGCCCACCGGGGACAGCGATAGCGTGCTGCTCGATGTGACAAATGGCAATGTGACAAATGCTGCAAATTCTATTCAATAGCAACTCGTCCTTTCGGAAGAACAGCCAGGTATTCAATGGAACTCGTCCTTGTTTCAAACCAGCCAACCAAGCTATCCGGGGAGATTTCATCTTCCCTTTGGTCCCGGCACCCTTGTCAAAGTTTAACTGTTATAGCTAGGGGTACTATGTCCCTGGTCTGTGGCAAACGATAAAATAAGTTAGATAAAGCAAAAAGACCAAATGAAAACAAAATGATATTTACCAAACAGTATAGAAAACACTAGGGTCCGTTTCTCCCTTCACTGTAATAAACACACAGTGTATGTACAATATGTACTGAGACAAAAGTTGACACAGTTGTAAATGAATCTACGAGTGAATTTAATATCTGTTGTAGTAGTTTGTTACATCGTTCATAATGTTCTTAAGATCGTGGCGATTTATTTTACTATTTTCTTTCTGGTCCGTCTCCCTGTTAACTTTCCACAAACAATGAGAAATCAATTTGGTTTCAACGCTCTTTTACGCCGCTAAGCATACGATGAACCAGATTCCTATTTATGTGTTCATGCGCAGATGACAAAGTTCATAAAATTGTATCAAACAAGAGCGCTCAGCTTTCTCAACAAACCGCGTATTGAAAACGCATTGTTCCACATTTGCTCTTCCAGCCTGGGCGTTGCGACTAGTTCATTTTCCACAAACTCGTTGCTTGTCACAAGATTGCCAAACAGATGGCGAATGAAACTCTTCCAAGAAATATAAAGAAGGATCCAGAGAAAGTTGTTGCGGTGAAGGCATCGGAATGTAAAGCAGACTGATACGCTTGGTGCATGTGCTTTTCATGTTTAGTTTCCTGATTGACTGTTGAGTTGACAAACAAGGTCGCAGTTATGGGTTCACACAAAATGAGTTCCGTGGTTTCCTTGCTGCATCTTCATCGCGATTCTTATTTTTAGAGCTTTTCATTCCCTTTTCTTCGTAGCGACGTGAATATGTATCTCAGCGCACTCGAACAGCTGGGTTTGCTCTGACTAACTTTACTGTTCGCTCCCCGCGGGAAAATTGTTGCTTATTGTAACACAACACAATAGACTTCCCCTGTTGGGACATGTGCATATGTATACCGGTCTGATGAGGAGCAGTCGGATGTGACACAAGGAAAGGGTCGCGTTGATAAGAATGTTGGCTCCTGTGCTCCAGTGAACTAATTGCAGCTGCGCTTGCTGCGGCTTCTACTTTACACGTGTGCTGCACGAGCTGCTGGCGTCCCTGGTTGTTGGTTGTGATTGTGTGGTGGCTGCTTTCATACCGAGCTTCACATCTTAACATGCAACTGGCGCACAACAAAAAAAATGTGCACACAGCACTGGTAAAAGGCGTCCTTGTGGTACAGCGAGTGAAAGAAAGCATCGGTGGGAATGGTGGATGGATAGCGACGGAACAGATTGCTGCGATTGCACAATGGGCAGTTTAGAACAATTTGCGGGATAAAATTATTTTGGCAGAATTTGTTAGTTTTTATCGTTTGTAGTAAAGTATTATGATAGTAAATAACATTTTATACGTAGTTCGTATCCATACCACTAGGTGGCGCTACTTAAAATAGTGTTTTAAGGGATCTTTGCTTAGTTTTATTCATTTTGTGTGTTTTTTCTTGTATTATTTGTTGCTAATAGTATAAACCATTTTAAAATATACTGTAATGTTCCATAATATATGAACAAAACATAATAATTTTGAATAAGATAATTTTTTCCGCTTTGTATAGGACAATTGTAGCTAATTCTCATCACTTTTACTCACACGTAGTACAAATATTGAAAATTTACATACACAACTTAGGTGGAAGGTATTACAAGCTCCTAACGTCTAATTCACATTTCTAAAGACATGAATAAAGGCATTTAAATAATTATTTAGAGCAGGTACATTGAAATAAAGTTCCCTAATTCGTCATGAAAAGCAGCACATATTGTTTGTCTTTGAAGGTCAAAATTTTAAATCGGTTGTTAAAAAATTAGGAATTACACATTTTCCTGGGCATTGATATCACAATATTGAATATCATTCAATATTGAATACTTTTCCAAGTCCTGAACTGCCTTCAGAAGGGATGATAAAAATAAAAATCTGATGTTCTTGGTTTTACAACTATCTGAAAAAATCAAAATTCAACAATAGCTACAAACTAAGTATTTACTTCATTTGTAAAGTTAAACCCTGTCTTTGTTTTAATGCGTGTAGCTACTGTTATTGAACTGATTAACGAATCAGAGGAATACAGCTCATTATACAAAATGTCCTTCTGGATGCATTTTTTTCTTGCAAACTATTCTTTGTAGCATACTCCCCTCTATCCTTATATTTAGTTTATCATGACTTTTGGAAGTTTCTTCTCCCAAAATGCCAATAGATGCTAGTGCATTCATAACATTTTCCTGCTATGCATATAATTTTGGAATTATTTTCCTTATAGCCGTCTGTAATCTGGAGTAGGACCAAAAGGTATTTGGTTCTGATTTGCTTCATTATATTTAATAATAAAGCTAGGTTAGAATAGAAATTTATATATAAGATAAGTACATGAGCTGAAACTAAGATACACAGCATCGTAATTGAAATAAAAGTTGATCAGAAGCACGTAAAATATATTTTTTGTAGAAAACACGACATACGTTATACTAGGCACCTATGGAGCCGCCTAGTTACGCATGTGTCTGTTTTTAGAAAAAGTTGATGTGAAAAAACTTGAATAAAATTCGCGTTCGCAAACTTTCGCAGAATATTTCTTCACAGATTGATAGTATATATATTACACTATTATGTGACAAATATGAGACAACGCCACTCTACGCCACTTTCATAATGGCATCAAGTCAAAAATTAAAATAATGAAAATTTTCAGGAGGTTTCTTCAGTTATTATCGTATATTTTTGCATAAAATTAACTTAACTCAAACATTTTTCAAGTGTTTATAAAGAGTACTAAATATCCTTTATAAAATGTCTAAATTTATCAAAATCGGTTCATATTTGAAAAAGTTACAAAGGTTCAAAGTTTTCCAAAAAAGTGAAGATTTTTCTGCGTTTTTTTTAACAAATCTCGACTTTGAGAGGTCTTTTCTAGAGAACCAGAAAAGATAAAGAGCTCATATGTGGTATTTTTTTTAGTCTAACCCTTAGTATTAAAACCTATTGTTTGGAATTGCTCTATTAAAAAGTTGATTTTTTGAATTTCATCCCGGCAAATGCCCATTGTGGATTGATTAGATTAGATTGAGTGTGGGATGCTTTGTCTAAATGTTTTCGTTTTATGCTGCACGCGTGCACTGCGGCTACTATTGTGATTTTGAGATCGTACCAGAACATGCCACAGTAATTCTGAAAAGAAAATGTATATATCGTACTTCCGTTGGGCACTAAGTACGCTCTTTGACTACTAACACTGCTAGTCGTTAATTTGGTACGGTGAGGTGTAATTAGCGGCCACAGGAGAAAGTTTAACGACAATTGGCAAATCGTCTGAAAAGTAAACATTAACAATTGCGGTCTCTATTTGAAACGGTAGTTTGACTGTGGTTTAAGAGCTTCGTATAGTGCAAGAAGAGCAAAATAAATTAAAAAAAGAGCAACCAAATCAACAGCTTTCAGGATTCAAGAAAAAAATGTACACCCTTACAGTGTATCATTAGTATCAATATAACAATTGTATAGATTCAAAAAGCTCTCGAATATTTTTTATGAAACTGAATTTCATTAATCCGTCTCGAAGCACCCAACAGGGTTTTCAACAAATATTTCAACAGTCATGATATAATGAAACCACAAAGGCGATAATTCAAAACCTGCATTAATCAAACACAATGCACAACATCCATACAGAATCGATTTTAAGCTCACAGTGTCACCATAAAAAAACACAGAACAGAGATTAAATGATTTATTGCACCTACCATTTGTGTGAAGCTTGAAAGTGACTAATTTGAATGATAAATTATCATCCCTTAAGAGCAGAGTGGGATCAAATTGACAGCATAGGAAGCTTATGTTAGTTTGCCTTCTATACTTGTCTCCAACTGTAAGCAAACGCTGGTGCTGGCCTTGTGCAATGTGGTATGCGGTATGCGGCCTTGTGCATTGCAGTGCAGCGTTGAAACATTTTACTTTTACACTATCACCACCACCACCAACATCATTCTACGCATGCCCATTCATCAGAGTTAATTGCATACTTGCTCATAAACACTTTGCACCATAATCATTATTCTTCTGCTGCTTTATTCTGCTATGTCAGGGCCGGTGTTGGCAGGGATTTTTGTGGTCCAGAACAACACTCTTGTCGTGAGGATGTAACAATATTTTGCTGCAATTTATTTTATTTTTATTTGTTGGCTTGATCCGGTTGCATCATGGTGCAACATTGCTCGTACCGACAACCATGTACAAACTTTAATTTACTCTTCAAAAATGATTGTACCAGCTTTGTAACGGATAGTTGGAAAGAGAAGATGTGATTGAAATTCAGCTTGAATTTAACCATTGTATGAATCATTTTTTGCATAACCTAACCCGATGCGAGATTGAAAAGGCTATAGCTGCGTACTATCAATGGTTTGTGCATTGAGCATTTTAAATGTCTAAGAATTTACCTTACCTTTACGAAAGCTTTTCCTATTCTTGCTTGAAAGGCAATATTTACAAAGCTTATTGTTTCACCAAACATGCACATCGACATACAAAATTTCCACTCTTAAGCAAATAGTCTCTTCGATTCTTTTCTCTTTGTACGAGTATCGTAATCGAGTTTTCATTCATTGTCTTTCTCAAAAATAAACATACACTTACTAATCCCTTAGCTATACCAACGCACCGTGGTGTATGCCTGGCGAATATAAAAGGCTGGCGGCACATGGACACGATCTGGCACGCAAGATTATGGATTATTGTTTCGGCAAAGTATTCGCCAATAAACAACCATCACATACCATCCGCTGGGAGCATCGCCACCATCATGTCACCCACCATTGTTTGTTGACGGATGGGTTCAGCGAATCAGACTCTCTCTTTCTCTCTCTCTCTCTCTCTCTCTCTCTCTCTCTCTCCCTCTCTCTCTCTCTCTCTCTCTCTCTCTCTCTCTCTCTCTCTCTCTCTCTCTCTGGGGGGCGAGAAGGGAAGGTCCAACATTCGACGAACGGCCGTCTTTTCGTTTGTCTAGCTCTCATGAGAGATTTACTACCATTTCATTGTGTGCGTGTGTTTTTCCTGTCTTTTTTTGTACCATTTTCAGATTGTTTACTGTGGACCGGGGAGCCGCCGCCAGGGCAGCCAGCGACATATGCCACTGCCAACGAAAACGACGCGAACCGGCAGCTGTCCAGACATTTTATAACCGGAAACAATGGAGGAAACGTTCGTCACCTTCGTGTAATACACTCTTTGTTTTCGCACAGTGCAGCCCAGTGTCTTCGTTTTATCCTGTCCTCGACAGATCATCAGCACAGCGGCACGAGCTTCTACGAAACGGTAAGCCTCTATGGGTTTTGGCTCATTGCTGGGAACATAATATGTTTGTTTGTTGCTACAGTGTTGGATTATATCAGCATGAAGAGTGTAAAGAGAGGAGCTTTAAATAACGTTTTAAGCCTGAAACATCATACGAAATTTGACTTCAATTAATACTGCGTCCATAAACAAATAACATCAAACGGATCGTCTAATTAATAGTAAGAATTTTGTACATATTATTAGCTATGCAAACCTACAACAATAAAGATTCCTTCCGAAATTCCGAGCTACATAAAACTGTTGGATTAGCCTAATAGAAAGATCAAATAGAATTACTACAAGCTTAGTCTTCCAATATTTGCAGAGCTGTTGTAGCATAAATGATTTACATGCAAAGCAAGTTGAATGATACGGAATCCAAAAAATTATCCAACAAAGCGGATCAACTTTGGCATCTTATACCTTTCCACCACTATCGACTGGAGTAAAAATACCGCAACAAATCAGATTGACTGTGAGGGTGAATTATGGTTAGGATCAAAATTAGGATAGGCCTGCAGGAAAAAGAAACGAACCCACTTTTCAACCCAAACACGAAAACTCATTATCAACTCGCCTCGAAAAATCATTAATCGGATTTGGCCTAACACGATCCAGCCCACGATTTGCAATTAAATGTGTGAGTGTTTTTTCTCCTTTCCTGTTGTTGGCATAGTATTGGGGTTTCCCTTCCCGAAAATTGTATATACTTTGGGAGGTAAACTTTAGCAACTCCTAAACCGTTTTTTCATTTTGCTTACCCAGTCGAAATTGGTTACGTCTAAAATGAAGAAAGTTTGACAAAATCTAGAACGCCCTCTTACCAACTTACCAACGGACGGTGTGCCAGGGGAAACGTGTGAAGGTTTCAGTCCAGGTCAGGTATCTATTGCACGGTACTCGTAGCAGCCACATGCAAGTCCAAGGTTTGAAGTTACCTGATTTTGCTCTTTCATTACACCTTTCGCGTGACAAAGCCCTCTCGGGAACGCACTGACTGAAATTTTGTTAAGAAATTCAAGCCGTGCTTTGGGACCATTCCCATGGGTGATGGAACTCGGGGTAGAGTTGGTAAAGACTAGAAATGTTTGCACTGCTTTTCTCGTGCCCTGTTGCGTGAGGCAGCAAGCAAGAAATCGGCAAAATTAAATAAACTCTCTATGGTCAAGTGCTGGAAGCACGTTAGGTCCATTCCTTTCGACTCTGGTGAATACTTGAGGTTGTGTAAGATTAGGTTTAAGCTAAGTAAATACAACAATTTCAAAGTTAATTTTTAATGAGGGTTTAAGGCTTGTTTACTGTTGCTTATCTTTGTGTTCTGTTGCTAAGAGTGTGCTGCAAAAGACTGATAACTTTGACATGGAATTTTTTTTTATTATTTAATTTATTCTGAACCATGAAATGATTTCTTAAATTATGCAAAATGAAGCAAACGATAAAGCCCTTTGGATAAGCAAGACAAATATCGTACAATTTATCAAGTCAAGCTAGTAAGCTACCCGCGGGCATCACGCTTGAATGCAACAACTTAATGCACAATGCATTTAGTGACACAAGACAAATGACACAGCACTTTCCACTGTCACAGTGCTTTGTGAAACTTAATTGAACTGGTGCACAGGCTGGACCGTCCTTTAATCAAAAGCATTTTCTCATTTCCGGTCATCAACTGGTTTAAAAGAGCTGGCGGGTGGCGGGAACATTTAGTTCCTGGAACAAAATTAACGTTGAACGGTAGCTAGCAAAGCTACTTAAAACAAATAGAAGGCGGACTATGAAGAAAAAGGATTAAGTTTAAAATCTCTTTTTCTTGGTTGCTCATCTCCGGCTCATTCTCGTTGGCAGTAGATGACTGCATGGCCAATGCGGTGGTTTAGTGCACTTGAGAGAAGAAAGCAGAAAAAAAGCAAAACACTATTTGTAAGAAAATTACCCTGAGTTTTCTCTAGAGCTTTCTCTAGAGATATAGGTTTTAGAAAGAATTTTGTTAAGAAAGGGTCATTCTGCAAGCATCTATCCAAACATTCAGCATACGGGTAAGGGACAAAATGCATGTGGAGGTAAAATTAATCAATTTGAATGTTGATCTGTAAAAGGATGTTGAGCTTTTTTGCAAATTTGTTCTAGAGCATTCGAATTTAGCTATAAACTAATAAAACTTATTCTTATTATTTATGGGAGATAAATGTGATTTCTAAAACGTGGTTTCGAGAGTGCAAGTCATACAATCATGGATCACCTCCAAACCTGGTGCTTATTTATGTTTTTGCTTGATATTTCATGAAAACGTGCTTTGTGTGTATAAAATACGTATTATTTTATTAAGTTAGGCAAGTTTTTTTTTATTGTTCATTCCATCGACACGAAAAAAACATAATTCTTTTGACTTCGATTGCTTCATAGGTGGAATGTCATTGTGTTTGTGAAATGAAACTGCACAGTTTGTTCCACTAGACACATCTTCATTAAAATGTTGCCTGCATTGTATTATTATTACTGACGAAAAATTGCTTTTTCAATTCTCATAAATCCCCAGGAGGTGTCTGTTGTATTGTGAGTTCGATATCGATTGCAGAGTCAGAGAGCTATTCGTTTTATTTCGAACATACTGTTGGGCGCGGTTTAATGGTATTTTTGAGATTTTTTCAATGAGATGTGTCGAGCGTACTACGACCAATGAAACTTCAAATTCGATTGATGTGTAAGTGTCGTTAGGTTTAGTGCATGATATTTTTAATTTTAAGGTGACATTTCTAGAAGGCATCAGAAGCGAGAGTCAGTGCAAGCAATTCAAACACGTAAACTTGGAAAGTTATTTTTAATAAAAGTGGTTTTAAGGTAAATTGAGGTGTAACACGAGACAAATTAATCAACAATACTCTGAAACGTTGCCACAATGCCCTGTGCTGCTTTGTGATACATCGCAAGCAAGAAATAGACCTCTTGAAATTAAATTGGATTTTTGGCCTAGTGCAGCTGCGTATCATTGCACCTGATGGCAGGATAAAGTTTTACTTACATAAACGCACGACTGGTTTCATTTCAGGCCAACATTTTATCTCTATACGGCTAGAGCAATTTCACGCTTTCACAAGCAGAAGCGTAGTCTTGAGAAATGCGGCGAACTTTCAACTATCACTCAACCATAGTTAAAAGAGTGTTTCCGGTGATTTTTAAAGCTAAGTAGAGGAAAATCGTTCCACTTCCTTCTTTGCTTTTATCAAAAACGTCAAAAAACTTCAAAGAAATTGCGTAAAAATGGAATTCGCTCCAAAAAAAGGACACGTGCAGACAGTTTTCCTCGACAAATTCCTCATTTTAAAACATTTTTCGCATTTTCCATGTTGTATTTTTTTACTTAATAATATTTTCCAATGATGTGTGGTTCCTGGTTCTTATTTTTGAAAGTTTCTCGTCAGGAGTTTTACTTCCTAGCCTTTGTGACGGAAGTGTCAGAGCGTCGACCCTTGTTCGTTCCCGATTGTAGCACATCACTACTATTGTTCCGATTGTGGCCCATCACTACCTTCGCGGATCGCTACAAATTGTTCGACGGGTCATCGATCGTTTCGTCATCACGCACACCATTAAAAAATATGCATTATAAATAAAGCGGCAAAGCCAAATTCTGCTCTCTTTGTCATTCAAATCCTCAGCAAACAACACGCTTCGCGCATCTCAACAGCAACTCCTTGGCACACACAAGTGGCACAGAACTCCAAGCAAAACCACCCAGCTTGGTACCACAAAAAAGCACACAATCGGCTCTTTTCAGAGCCACCGATTCTTTATTAAGAACATCTGTAAAAAATACAAAACACAACGTAGGGTTCCGTACCAAACAACCCTCATAAACATGAAAAACTAAAACAAAAAATTTGTGACCAAGCGGAAGTGGATAAAAATTTATGGCAAAATATAAATAGACAAACCGACGCAAGGAGCAGCCACGAGCTTGGTACATTTCAGTTCCGAAACTTTGAGCAGCGATATACCATTGCTCAGGTTGCCGTTGACTGTAGCAGAACGCACGCTACCAGGATGTAGTCTGCGGGATGGAGGGAACGTCGTCGGAATGCCTTGAGTGACGGACGTACGGAACGGTAAAGTGAAGAAAGCGTACGGGTAATAAAAAGAAGACTGGATGCTTTTTTCCCTTCCCGTTATGATTGACCATGTTCTTTTTTCTGTTTGGTTTCGGGGCTCGGGACTCTGCTGACGTTCAACTGGTCGGCTGGTGAGTTCCATTTCCGGCTTAGATTAATATGAATGGAAAGCCGCTTTGAGATGAGAGTAAGATTACTGGTTACATGTAAGAATCAGTTTAACACCAAAAGAAGAAGATGGATGGCTTTCGTTCAGTTCACTTTATTTTTCTCCAATTCACACGTCCTTCACCTTCGACATTTCGCGTTCAACTGACCTCCCGACCCAGCAGCGCGCGCCGCTTAAATTCCCTCCTTCGCTCACTCAGCGCTCGCCACGATATCGCTATCTCTTTTCCCTACTTCACACGGCCTTTCCTCGACCGATCCTTTCGCCCCGAAGGATCCCCACCGCATTAAAACCGATAGGGTTTCATATGTGACGAAGCCGTCGACGTCACTTTTGGCCCTTCGCCATTGATCTTTTCCACGTCATAGCGATCATGAGGGCGAACACTGGTTACTTTATATGGCCCAAGGTACTCAGCCGCGTACTTCCTTCCAGGCCCGAACTGCGTCCGCTTAATCACCACCAGGTCGCCTTCGCGATAAGTTGTAGCCGACCGCGCTCGTAAGTCGTACGATCTCCGTTGTTCTTCTTGGGCTTTCTCGATAGAAACCCTGGCACCAGCTCGCGTCTGCTCTCGTTGATCGTGATGTTGAGCCACTCGAATTTCTTCCATCAGCTCACCTAGTCGTAAATCTCCTTCGTGTCTCATCGGTACCCCAAACATCGCTTCAAAAGGGGTAACACCGATGCTTTGATGTGGGCTAGAATTAATCCACCGCTGAATATTGGCAACGTGCTTATACCACTTCGCGGGATCGTTTACACTCATCTTTCGCAACATAGCAATAATCACTTGATTTACCCTCTCTACCTGCCCGTTCCCGCGCGGAACACCTGTTGTAACTTCCACACGCTCGATATCCTGATCCTCACAATACCGCTTAAAATCGTTTGACGTAAACGCAGCCCCTTTATCGCTTATAATACGCCTTGGATTACCAAATGCCTCGCTCTGTGTCGTTAATCGCTGAATTACTTCAAATGAATTCGTCGTTTTAGTAGGATATATCCAAGTGTACTTACTAAACGCATCAACTACCACAAACAAATATTTATACCTTTTCTCTGTAATGTCCATTGGACCCAAATGGTCTACGTGATACGTGTCTAACGGAACGTCACCTTTCGCGATTGGGTATAATAAACCGTCAACTTTTCCCCTTTTACGCTCTGCGAGGATACATTTCACACAACACTCAATCGTTTGTTTTATTTTCTCACTCGCGTTTGGAATGTAAAACTCCTGTTCGATAATACCCTCGATCTTACGAGCTCCTAAATGACCCTTTTCGTGTATCCTACGTATCAAATCGCTTTGCATTTCCGATGGTACCACAATCACTTCCCTACCTTTCACTACTTTCATCAGCAGCCCATCACACACGACAAAATCTTCAAAAGGTTGTGTTTTCAACAATTCAATAATTGCCTTCGCACGCTCGTCACTTTGTTGCATTTTTCTGATCGCTTCTATCATAGGATCGCTTTTCACAATCATCACCGGTGCCCTGCTCAACGCATCCACATGCTTCATCGATGAACCTGGCCTATGCACCACTTCATATTCATACTCTTCGAGCATCAAAGCCCATCTTGCGATTCTAGCCGACAGTTCTTTCGATTTTAAAGTATGCCCAAACGCTGCACAATCTGTAACGATCTTAAACTTGATGCCTAAGAGATACACACGAAACTTCTCAACAGCGCGAACCACCGCTAGCACTTCCAAATGATACGCACTATAATTCTTCTCCGCGTTTGATGTTTGTTGACTCATGAAGGCAACAGGATGAAACTTGTCGTCGTCGCTCTTCTGCATAAGCGCAGCACCATAGCCGTACTTCGACGCGTCCGTATGAAGCTCGGTTTCGGCACTTTCGTCGTAGATTTGTAACACCGGATCGGTCACCAAACACCGTTTCAACTCATCAAAACTCGAACGCTGCTCTTCACCAAACACAAACTCAACACCTTTCTGAAGCAAACTTGTCAAAGGCTTCGAAATTGTCGCGTAACCAGCAATAAATTTTCGGAAGTAACTCGTAAGTCCCAAAAATCTTTGCAGCTGCTTCACATTTTTCGGTTCCGGAAAAAGCTGAACCGATCGCAACTTACTCGGCGCTATGCGATAACACCCGCCGCGAATCACATACCCGAGATACTCCACTTCGTCCTTTAAAAATTGCGATTTTTTCCAATTGAACTGCACACCGTTCTCACTCGCGACATTTAACAATTCCTTCAACGTTTGAAAATTACTTTCCTCATCTAATGAAGGAATTATTAAATCATCCACATACATCAACACACGCTCACTCTTGATGAATTCCCGAAACACATCCGCTACAAACCGGCTGAAACTCGCTGGACTATTGACCAACCCGAAAAGCGTTCTAAGAAACTCGTACTGGCCTGTGTGGGTAACAAAGCCTGTGTACCGCTGGCTCGACTTTTCCACAGGAACATGAAAAAACGAATTTTTCAAGTCAAGTGTGGTAAAAACTCTGGCTGACTTCAAGCGATCGATTTGATCTTCTATGTTCCTCATGGGAAAACAATCCTTAACCATTTTTCGATTAAGTTCGCGATAATCAACACAAACGCGTAAGGAACCGTCCTTTTTTCTCGCTAACGTTACCGGACTCGCAAAATCACTCTCACTTTCTCGAATTATTCCCGCGGCTAACCACTCGTCGATTGTTTTCTCCAGCACCGCCTTTTCACCCGGAGCAAAACGCCTTGGCGACGAACGCACAGGCGTCTCGTCATGCAAAATAATTTTCGTCTCAACACGACTATTCACGTTTCCCGCAGGTTTGTACCCCGAAATAACCGCCTTTACTCTTTCCGAAAATCGAGGAGAAACATCCAAATTGTCTTCATTGTCACACACAATAGAAAACATTTCGTCTGTTGAACCATATGGCCTGACTTTGACGCCCGCCGTTGTCATCGTAACTTCAAAATAGTTCAAGGAATCTCTGCCCAATACTGCATCGTAAGGCATGCTTTCATTTGGCACCACAAAAAATCGCACATCACTACAAACGTTATCATCCACCGTAACGTCCACCGTGAACATGCCGATCGCCTTTGTTCTCATGCCACCAAAGCCCTGGAACCACATCGAAGTATCGATCAGCGGTGATCCCTCGATTCTTTTGTAACAACCTATTGTCACCAAGTTTTGGTTGCTTCCACTGTCAAACAATGCCTTGACCGATGTTTTGTTCAACACGACATCAACCATTCCCACCGATTCTTCCGTCACGTTGATTTTCGCAGGAACGACGCTTTTGTTCCGCGCACACTCGCTCGCCTTATGACCGTATTCACGACACGAGAAACATTTCGGACCACCCTGTGTCTGCGCGCACGCGCGAGCTTGATGTCCTTTGTTTCCGCAATTGTAGCATCGCTGCTCCGCCCGTTTGTCGACGCGGCTACTGGATGACAAAACTCGTTTGTTTTCTTCTTTATCGGTCGTTTTCTTCTTTCGAGCCATGCGGATTTTTTCAAAGTTGAGCAACTTTTCTTTTAACACTCGAATTGTTTGCGCCTCGTACAGCAATGATTTGAAAAAATCATCGTCGGTCACACCGTTTACGATGTACTCACATAAGCTTGGTTCGTCCAAATCGATTTGGGCAGCAATTCGTTGCATTTCGTAAACGTACTCTCGCATCGTCTCGGCCGTTTCCTTCTTCCGATTCGTGAGAATCCGATGCACATCACTCGACCTCACAAATGGAGCAAATTCCGCGATCAGCTCTTTTTTCAATCTCGCATAAGTTTGCACATTACGCAAAGACGACACGAACTTTCTTGCGATTCCCGTCATCTTTTTACGTAACATGATTAGCTTTTGTTCGTCATTCCATCCTGCTGACTTTGAAACGGAATCGAGGTGTGCCAGCCAAATACGCACATCGTGCCCATCCTCTGCTCCAAACGTCTCAATGCTATCTTCCACATCTCGAAATGCGTAAACGCGTTGCGGTCGTTTAGGCGTCGAGATTCGCACAGCAGTTTGAAAAGGGTCTTCTTCCGTTTCATCGTCATCCTCGGCAACAAAGCTATCACCTTGTTCTTCTTCCGGAAGATCCAGATCCACTTCTTCCTCGGAATCATCATCGCAGCTCGCGTATGGTTGGTTACCCGCGTAGTTTTCGACGTTGTCTATGGCGTTAGCTGGTTCTGCTCTGTGTCCGCTCCCGGACGGACCGGCGTTGTCCCTTGACGCAACCGTCGTTCGGAACTTAACAATTCGATTCGCGATTTCCACTTTTCCTCCAGTGGTTTCTAGGCCAAGCCTCTCACACTCGCGCATCAACCCAATCTTCGTGAAATCTTCACAAAGCTCCTTGACCGTTGCCATTCTATCTCTCTCTCTCTCTCGGTACTTTCTCTCACAAAGTCGACACACACTACCACACAATTCGCGACTTCCCGCACTCACGCACAAAATGTCACACTAGTTGACTCGTAAAATTCACACAGAATTTTCACACGCAGAATGCTGTAAAGCCTCGCTTTTTTTTCTTCACTCGGTGTGCTTCGCAAAGCCTCGCTATCACTCACGGATTCTCACTGGTTGCTAAAAATAAAGCCTCACTAATTGCTTCACCAGCCTCACTGATTCGCACGGATTGCTACGAAAGCCTCACGGTTCTTCTCTTTCACAAAACGTCTCACTATTTGCCTTGATAAAAAAGCCGCACAGTTTTTTGCTATTTAATCACAAAATAGCCTCACGAAACTTCACACTATATCGCACAGATTGCTTTCATCGCAAAAGCCTCACTCGTTTTGGAAAAAAGAATCCCGGACGAGCCCCCATGTAAGAATCAGTTTAACACCAAAAGAAGAAGATGGATGGCTTTCGTTCAGTTCACTTTATTTTTCTCCAATTCACACGTCCTTCACCTTCGACATTTCGCGTTCAACTGACCTCCCGACCCAGCAGCGCGCGCCGCTTAAATTCCCTCCTTCGCTCACTCAGCGCTCGCCACGATATCGCTATCTCTTTTCCCTACTTCACATACATGGCACATAAGTGAAATTGTGTGTTCCTTTATCGAAGTTTACTAGCGTTGCTGGCCAGGAACGAACCATAGTCCAATTTTGGTCCGTGATCTGGTTACGCATTTGCTATTGCGGTTTATGGGGCTAAGTAAATATTCATTCGTGCTCGATAGATACGAAGCTCCATCTTCCATTACGTTACGCTGCGTGAGGTTTTTATTTTGCGGGCAGATGAATCACACGCACCATGCAGGAACAACAATGACGTCGATCAAATGGTAGAAGAAAAGAGAAATATTTTTATATATTTTTGTTTTCAACCAACTATATGGTGTATTTTCAGTTTTGACAGCGTTTTGGCAAACAACGCTATTATCTTGGCATAACTCTTAGTTGATATTTGGTCAGAAAGTTTAATCATGGATCCACTGCATCCGTCCATTACTGGAATGTGTGTGGATAACTATCTTCCGTGGTGCACATTAAACTTCCATCATTAAGCAAACACTCTCATACTGGCAAAGAAAGCTTTTCGCTCACTCGTACCTAGATTCCGATAGATCTCCAGACGGAGTTGAAAATTTTCAACACATTTCTAGTTGTATTATGAAAGAGAATTTATTACTTTTTAGTTCAGACGATACTGTTATGTGAAGTAATATCTTCAATCATTCTATGCCGTGGAGTGTGGAGCAAAACAAAGTAAATGCAATATGCCTGGTTGTACGCCTAGTTGGTCTGTATTTTATAAAAGTGACTAGTCTAATTGAATCAACAGAAACTTGTCCTCAAACGAAACGTTCCTCACTGTGAAAGTTGTGTATAAATCAACAACCGGACGGTAAAAGATATTCCTTTCATTTCACTTGCCTGCAAACTCAGGCTACATACACTTGTATTAAACGAACTCAACCGGCGATTCAAAGAGTAATGGTCAATGTTTTCTCAGATACTTAGCAATATCAAACCAGCTGTACAGTTATCTGCTTTATTTGCTTACAGTGTTTCTATGCCAACAAGATTCATCCTCCCGAGTTAAAAACGAACAAAAGGACTGAAAACAATTTAAAAATCAGTAAAGTTTCTGTAACATTGAAACAATCACAACCATACATCGAAAACAACTGATAGTTATTTTGAGTGAATTGAAAACGTTGATTGCTGTATTGGTAGAATGCAATTTGAAATAAGTGCGAGTTGATTTAAGTAACAAAAGATTAGAACGTTTCCTGCTTTTTGCAAAAGGAAAGTATCACGATAGTTTAACTTTCATTTGCAAATTTTTATTGAAAATTACAATAATATGTAATGATCAAAGCGATGTAAGAGCATTATTTTTAAAATTAAATTACCATTCCATTGTTTATGTTGCAAGTAAAGAATATACCATAAAAGTTCAGTGATTTGATGCTGGTCATGATTTGATCAAAAAAGGAGCATTCCCTTGGGCGTTATAAGTAGCAAAAAAGTTTGTCGTTAGCTTACATCACAATGGTATGACAGCAGCACATCGTAATGGAGGTTGGCTGTACTGACATAATTTGCATGGAGAATAAGTTTTTATGTTTAGGGATATGAACCGTTTGGCGGAGCTTGAGGTTAAAGTTAAAGTAAACAAAAGCGATGATTGGTTGGTGAAAGTTTAAATTTTGACACAAATATAAAATTCCACGGAAATTGAAATTAAGTATTTGCGAGTTTTTACTCAGACTATTCCTGTCCATAACACGGAATTGTAGCCGCACTAAACGTGCTGTTGGGAGATTTAAAAGTAAACTTGAAATGCCGCCGGGGTTCCCCTCGATCATCAGACACAGGCTCTAAAATTATTGCTGACGGAGGGGTGGGGGAGGGGGGGGGGGGGTTGCAAATGATTCGCCAGCATCGGGGCCCCAACGGCCATCCTTCCGGGGGCCCTTGTTGCTAGTACTCTGTCCATACGGCATACTATAGCATGGCGATCTACGGGGCCCCTAAATCGGCGGGGCCCCAGGCGACCGCCTAGTCCGCCTACCGTTAGATCCGCCACTGGGTTACAGATAAAAGCCACTTCAGATGTCGGTGTTCGAAATGTTTCCTATTGTTAATAACCGTTAAGCAACAAACTGAACATATTCAGTCCTGATACAGGATACATTGGGGTGGGCGAACGATGAGAGCTAAATCGAGCTATGGCTGTTGTGAGTAGTGTTATCCATTTAGAAGCGCCACTAATAATTAGTAATTACGATTCATTCGACTAACAACCAGAAACGAAATAAAATAAAACATTTCTATGTGTAACTAATTGCAACTAATGCTTGACAAACAATACTGAATGGTATTGGTTGGTACGTGTACAAGGGAACGAAACCAAAACCTAATGTGAAAAAAAAACACTGTACGGACTTGTTTCTCGCAGTACAGTACATGAAATACATCAGTATCAGTACATCAAATATGAGTAACTGAACAGAGCGTCGTATATCCGACGAACTGTGTGGTACAATTAAGCTGTGAATGTATAGCGTAACACGCACTGGTGGTTCGTTGCTTGTGGTGTGGCATTGCTTTCAATCGACTGAGGCTGGACAAATGAGCGCGCGATTTCTCGTGTATCATTCGCGTCTGGTACGCTGGGTGACACACCTGTGCTGCTTACACCAAGCTTTGTTTGCACGTGATGGCTACCAAACATCGATTCGGATTTGTTTTGGGTCACCGTTTGAGTTAAGTACGTGACATCAATCAAACCAAGCGTACTAGCGGATCACAACACCATTCCGGTACACGTGTTGGCGCGTTGTTCCGTGATAAACGGCTTTGCATAGCCTCGCTGTATGGACAGAGAATTGTGTCGAAACCAACGCCAGCCAAAAGGGGTACCAGATTGTTTGCTGATGATCTCCGCATTCCGCATTTGTGCAAAGTTAATGCTGGAATTTGGCCGGCACCACTTTTAGGTCTCTAAAACGCACCCCGATATGCGCATGCTCGCTAAGCAAAGGCTGCCACAAAGCTATTTTCATCAACATCGCCATCGTCAACATGATCATCATCATCGTCCGCATACTGTTTGCCGTTTGGTTTTGCTGTGCGAGGAATTTTGGGAACTTCGGCGACAGTTTGCTATCAAAGTTCCTTCTCACCATGCGGGCGCACATTGGTTAACGAGCCCATGAAAAGAAAGCCACGGTGGGTGGTGGTGTACGCGTGGTTCAGAGGTACGCGAACGTCATAAATCACTCCTCACTGTACTCAAAAATGCCCATATCAACACATCACCATGTGCATCCCCATTGAAAATGACACCGAAACAGCTTGCAATACGTGGGCCCGTGCTTGCATTTCTGTACTTTACCATCTTGTGAACTTTCCCATCCAATAGCAAACCAAACAGCGACGTAAATATTTGTCCTCCAATGAACAAAAACCTAGTGAAACAGAGTGAAACGGACATGGAGTATAGAATTCCTCATTAACGTTGCAGGACGCAAAAAAAAATCCAAACAACCTGTCGTTTTGTCATTTGTTTTGCTATCCTCTGATTAGCTGTTGCATGATGGATCCTTTTATAACGAATTCTAATCAGCAAACCATTTCACTACACTTCTTTTCACGGACCATCACTCTTTAAGCCTCCGATTGAAAGCAAAAGCCACACTGAAACCAACGAGGAAGATTCATCAGTACGGTAGTGGATAGTGTTGAAGGTACTAATAAGAGTTTTTGTTATGCTTTACAAATAGAAAGGAAAGCAGAACAAAAAACCTGATGCGGCAAACGAATGTGTACAAAAGTATCAACAGTATCCGAGCCGAATGTCAATGTTAGGTTAGCGCTGTACGTAAATTACACTGCTGTACACGAAGCTACTGATTACAGCGTTCGAGGTAAAATGTGGTGCGTGCATGTGGACGGAGTGATAAAACATCAGTAAATACGTTCAGCTAGATATGGAGTGTTTCGTCTCTAATGGTAGAGTGCGAAATAGGAAAACATTTGAGAAAATGTGTCCGAACGAAAATTGTAATTTAAATAATATGAAGTATAGTATAGTGTCTCGAAGGATGCAAAAAGGTAAGGTTGCAGGAAGATAGTAAAATACAAATTTAAAATTAGACTAAAATACGAAGTACCAAATTAAAGTATCATGGAACATCGGTCATGGCTTTCAACAAACAAATGAACGTACGAGAAAGGGTTTTTTTGACATTGGCCATGATTATTGAAGCTGTTTTTACGCACTGGTAGTACGAAAAACAGAAAAAATAAGACCCCGAAAGCTGTTCCCACTTCACGCAATGATTGTAATGATGATGGACGAGCAGAGTCGAGGAATACGGGCGAATGTGTGTATTCAGGCCCAACCCGGTATGCACCCAAGTAGCATGCCCGCTGGTTTGATGCGAGTCAGTAAAGCAAAACTTTATCAATTTATCGTCAGGTTAGCATGTAACATAGCTGGCAGCTATTGGGTTTTGCGGTTGAAGCGCTTCAACGACTATCATACAGGGGGTGAACAGTAAGCGAGGAAACTAAACATCACTTACACTCCGGTGTTATCAAATATACGGCAGCTCCAGTGAATGTGTTTGTATGTGATGTTAAAATTTAACGAACAACACAAAAAAGAAAAACGTTGGAAGGAAACAAAAAAAAAACAAACGAAACGACGAATACAAACATCAAAACGCAATCAAATATCCAACCACAGTGCGTAAAAGGGAGAATTGGTTGTGATTTGCTTTAGGTTTTTTATCTTCTTTTTACTTTACAATAGTCCGCGTGAATATGCACGCATCATCACCACAACACAAACCATGCAAAACGAACGTATTTGCTGCGGTATGTGTTTCAAAAGTGAAAAAAACAAACAATATTAAAGCACAATACTTCAGATAGCAAGGCAAAAGCTAACAAAACTTTAAGTCTATCTAACAGTTGAAACAATAAACCTATGCCCGAAAAGCATCACGATCGGTTTTGCTGTTGCAGTTTTATTTCGATGCAATTGAAGCATATCTGCTATACAGAACATATTATGATACACACTATCAGCTATTGACACATTGTAACACATTTTGGAAAGCCAAATCACACCATTGCAACACATTCATTATAACACATTCAGCAAATCAATCCACACCATAGCAACACACCCAGACCATACCGTTCATATAAAAACAATTGTTACACACTTATCAGAACCAAACGAAACGTACAACATAAGCGGCAACAGTATATGAGTTAAACCCAAAACAGGAACCTAGTGACAAGAACCATCGTTCTTGTCAACAAAAGACAAACGTAACTAGCTGAGTGAAAACAATTACTTCCCAACATACAACCCGGAACCAAAGGTGCGAAACCCTTAGCTTCATTTGAGTATAAATAAAACCAAATCCGATCATGGCAGGTTAGATTCGTTCGAACTGTCAGGATAGGACTATGTCCATCCAACATATATTAACTTATCATTTAAAGAATTCAGTTATGTCCCCCTGCCCAAGGTAAGGCCTCTAAACTCCAACGTTTCCAGTAAGGGAAACCCTCTAAAGGTTTCTATGATTCTATGAACAATATCCACCTAAGTTCTGCTCAATTCGGCAAACGATGACTTTCCTTAACGATGTTTGAAGGCCACCCTGGCCAACGCGAGTTAAAATTTACTACATGACAAACGTCCCAAAATCAAACATACGTGACTATCTCAAAACATACAGTGGCCGACAGAATAAAGTGGCCACTACTTACAATTTTACCTTTTTTTATTGTTTTCTGTCAAAAATGAAGTTATTGTACTGCTTTATTTTTTGAAACATTAAATTATTTGTCCATAATGGGCCATAAATTTGTGATATGCTTAAGAATGCGCAGTACCATAGCATAACGAAATACAACACAACACAATTTCTTGAAACAAGGTAAAGTATTGGGGGAGAATAAAAGGTAAATGATTTGGAAAATCATTAATTAAAATGCAAATTTTACTCATTAGTGTTAAAAGATTGATATGTAACTGTTTTTTATTATTATTTTGATTATTGTTTTGCAATCGTTAATACAACCTGAACCCTCGGCCACATCGATACTTTATTTTTCGCTGTAGGTTCCATGGTAATTATTGCCGGCGAATGATCGGTTTGCAAACAATCCAATTAAATAAATATAATGGAAAAGAAACAAAAGGACATGGGAGTGCTTTATGTTGGTTATTCCAGAGAAACGTTAATTAAACCTTTTGATTGAACTGTCCATTGTTGACATAGACCTGTTTTCATTTCATGTCATTAACAAGTTAATACAAAATACCCATTTCATCTCAATCAGTGTGAATGTTACGTGTTCATATTCAATTTGTGTACGGTGCTGGATATTGTGCTATTTTTATTTGATATCATGCAAGACAAGCTTTTGATCTGATACTGTAAACATCTCCTCGCTAGATACAGTTTTTTTCCGCACTTGCATATCACAAGTTTTGTCCATAATTCAACACCAAACACCAGGCGCCTCCATCCCGCACATCTCAAGGCAAACGTTTTGCGCCAGCGTTGCTATCGTGGTACATCCAACGGAAATGTGTTGGTGAAGTTAAAAGGGTTAAATTCTCTCGATCATATTTTTGGCCCAGGTGAACTGCCAGTAGCACAAGATTATTTATGAGCATAACCACGCGTTCCCCTTTATACGAAGAGTGGCGAATGTTTCAGGGCACTCCGTATCACCAACTGGCTACGGGGGGAAAAGTTTTCGAAGGTCAATTTCCTTTCTTTATTTCAGCATCCGGACGCAAAAGTTAAACCAAAGTAACATACTAAAACGGATCAAATGTATCAAACGAGAACTGAGGGCGAGTCGTTTTGCACACCGGCTCAGCACCATCTGGAGGAGTGTTTTGGCTTGCTGCGTTTAGTCGAGTTACCTTCTCTAGCCATTGGGTACAAAAACGATTCGAATAGTGCCAGAAGATTTTTGTCCTAGGCTGGGTCAAAGTGTTGGGAAAAATAGTCAGCCTCTGTAGAGAAAGCGTTTTTCATGCCTTTGGTCTATTATGGGGGTTAATTTGTGGGTGTACACGCACGATCTCACAGTTTGACTGTGCTGTACCGTATGTGGATGCTTTATGGATGAGACATTGATGTAATAAATTCAATAGCAAAATACTATTATATGTACTGCCTATTCTTCTGTTCAAATGCATGTGTTTCCATTGCTAAAATGATGGAATGGAGAGAATGAAATTGTTTGTCATTTTATGCGTCATGAAGTCACTTTAGAATTGTTTTACTATCAAACAAGAGGGAAATATGCTGTTTACATGAAGAGTTACAATAATTTCGTTCGAAGCATTCAATCAGACACTTATCATTCGTAATCATTAATAAACAGCAATCAGTCAGTGATTTCAATGTTGCAAACAAACAGGATTAACTTCAAAACACTCACCTCACGCTAAATAAACTGAATAACTCAATGCTTTGTGGAGCGATCTGTACCGGTGTACCGATGTACAAAAACTGCAGGATGCTCCACTGCACTACCGAATAGAAACGATGTAGATCGTAATAAAATGTTAACATTCGTGCTCATATCTTGCTGTGTTGTAGAGAAATAATTGTGTGCATACTGGTTCGTATGTGTGTGCGTGTGGATCTCCACCAATATGGTTCCGTCGTTTGGAGGTGATTTATGAACTTTACCACCTCGTGCTTTGGGGTGCATGATTTATCACCTATAGCCAGCAAACGGGGAGATTTTTCTTCCTCTACTCGTAGCTTAAGCTAAGCTACAAACAGTGCAAGCCAAACTACCAGCCATGGGAAAGAAAGATTGAGGGTTTGCTCATGTTTATGTATATTTGGTACCCTTCTTTACCGTTTGGCGAGCCAACTCCTAGGTCAGACCTGTGACCTAGGAAAGCATTCTTTTCATGTGAGATTTTCGTCAGACCGTCGGTGAGAAAAGGTTCATGGATTCCACCCAATATCGCGTTCTTCTTTAGCGGTAACTTACTCAAACACATTAGTAAGTGACATATAGATAATAAAGTTATAGCTTTTGACGGATAAAATAACCTACGAAGCGTTTCACGCTGACAACAGTTTGATAAAATGCAACCATGATTTGTATTTCTTTGGAAAAATGTATTAAAAATATGTTAAAATATGGTAGTGCCTCTATGCAAGCAGCTTATTACAGGGTGAAAATAACAAAATACCTATTAATGGGCAATATCAATCAACCAATAATACCAACATTAATGTACAACCATCAACGAAATGTACACTATGTGAAAATTTAAACCCCTTTTGTAAATTTCCTAGTTTTTCCTGTTTGCCTTTGATTGATATGAAGCGTATTGTACTTTGTACTTTATTAAATTTCATATAGAAAACAAAACGATTTCATATCATGCGCACAACCTGCGCCAATATAATGGGCCAAAAAATCCAATTTACAACTTTTTTTGTAGAATTATGCATGAAACCATAGAATGCTGCAGGTGGAAAATTCCTCTGCAACACCCAATATTTATAACGCAAGTAAATTTCAAAGGTAGACCTCAACGACTTCGGGGCTGAAAACACTGACTCTGGTATTTGCAGCTACTGCAAACCTGTAACCATCTATTAAATCGAGCGGGTTTGAAATTTACTGTTCAAAACTTGCCATTACAGTGGAAGGAATGAAAGTTAGCAAACGATTTTATTATAGTTAAAGCTAAAGTTAGAGCACCTTCATCATAGCCCGCTACAACCTGACGAGCAGTGAATGGTTAAGAAATTCCGACTAAACTTAATCGTTGTTTTCCTTACGTTAAACAGAAGCAATTGCACGTTGCTTACATTTAATTGAATGTAGATAATCGTTCACTGTAACTTTTACTGTTCAGAGAATTGTTCAACGTTGCACATTTATTCGCACAATTTAATGCGGCACCGGCTTCTTCCATTCAAATTGTACCGATTTTCCTAGATTTTGTGCTGCTAAATCATAGGATCTCTTTTTCTATAAATTGCCTACATTGAGAGCCTGTGCTAGCCTGGTCGTTGTTCCATCTGTTTCAAACGCAATCGCCCAACACGATAAGGAACAGCAATGTTGCTGTTAGAAACTAACAAAGAAACCGAATTTTTTAGGCTCAGGCGGGGTGCCAAAAAATTAGTTTTTATTTTAGGCGTTTTGTGGCTTGTTCTCTCGGTGAATTCGTTTTACTGAAAGGGCAAAAACTGCTGTTCGTTCCCTATTTAAACTATTTTTTGTCCTATCTGCGATGCGCTTGGCTGACAGTTCGGCGGAACCCTACAACGGTTACAACAGTTGCACTATGTTCAAACTTTTGCGTAGGAACGCACGCCGTTAATAAAATCGTTGGACCGATTATGTTGGCGTAAAGACACACTGTGCATAGAATGTATCTTATTTTAGGGCAAAACATATATATTTGGAAATGATGGCAGCTTCATAAGCAAAATAATCAATGACAGTCACGCGTCTGGATATAGGACACAACACTTTTAACATTCACTCGTAAAATCAATATCTTGCAATACCGTAGCAAAGTACAACCAGCCCTGCCAAAATCACTATCTGCACAACAATACCTGCGTGTTTGTATGTGTGTATGGAAGAGGTGAAAGTTTTTCTTCCAACAAACCAACCAAACCGTGCTGTACGAGTGTAGTTATAGGAAGAACAGATTATTTTCGCACTGCCGTTGTTCGCTTGGCATTTTCTGCCTTGTTTTGTTTTAATTAAATCTCTTATCAGCATGAAACGCTAACGACAACATCGAGAATGACACGAACAAATGCAAAAAAAACCCTATAACCATTGCAACTGACTGCAAATGACAGACGTGCAGACGCAAACACTCTCAGCCAAGGAGGCGATGGCTTTCGGAACTGAATGGATGATAACGCCCGAACCCTGACTGCCCATGATGTGCGAGAAGAAAAGAAGTGTAGAGGTATTGAGGATACGTACAAATGGATAATTCCATTAGGTTTCGCTTTGAATGCCAACCCCACAGGATGGCCTCGGCCGCTCTGGTTGCTTACTTCAGCGGTTTGAAAAAGCGTTGGCTTTTGCGCGCCACTACCACAGTTGGTCCCCTTCTTTGGAGAGTTCCACCGAGCCCACATTATTCCCACGCTTTTGGTAGAAAAACTGATTAAGGCTCAATGGGCTGAAGCAATCTGTTAACACAATGAAGCCAACGAGGAAGATCGTTGACAGTACAACACAACAACAATTAATTTGTTTAATTAGCAGCAAACTCTCAGCTGCCTACCAGACCGAAAGCCACCACCATTACCTTCGAAGGGGGAGATCATAGTTACCAACCAAACATTGGGACATTAGGATACATTTTCTGAATCTGGCACACGGCACTGTAATTGGTGTTAAAATGTGTTTGGTGCGATATTTGCTGAAGGTAAAGTGTACCGGGCTGACAGATAAAAAAATATATATTATAAAATTATATTTTAAAATACATATATACAGTTTTCATAAACACAGAGCAGAAGAGGAAGAATAGACACAAGATGAAAGAAATACGTGACGAGCTCGCGCTTTTCATCATTTGGTATGCAAATGTTGTGCTTCTTAAAAAAGAAAACGAGAATCAAACTCTTTCACCCCAAGAAGGGTTCATGCGATAGAGAGCGAAACAAAATCCTATGCTTCGTCTGAAATTGGCTGACTTTCACCAGTTCACATTCTGTTCTGACGCCCCTGCCCATGTGGCGTTTGCCCCATCTTCACCCATTGACATCACACACCACCATAACTTTCGCACTTTTGCTATCACAAAAATCCAGCACGTAATCCGACCGTATCGTTCTTGGCCGTACTTGAAGCCTCCTTTTCGAGTGATGTGGGAGTAGCTTCACAAACTTGCAATGCGACCCTGGGGGCAATGATACATCGCGTTGCAGTATGTGTCTTCAGTGTCGACTTCGCCTTCCCTTGTTCGTAACGCTGCTTTGTAGCTATTCCCTTCCTGGAACGAGGTTTGCCCGTACAGCTTTCACCGGGGCGACCGTATCGTTTTCAAATATTAGACCGCTTACTCACTGACGCGTCTAACCCCTCACTGGGGGCTCGCGTAGAAGCCAAAGGTCAGCAAACGAATGACTCAAAGAGGTTTGCGGCTGACACGGAAAAGCAGATACGCTTAAAGCTCTACTATTTCGTAAAGAAGATGACACCGTCTGACATTGACACAGTTGTATATTGCCTTTAGTTGCGTCGGTAGTTCAGTAAATTGCTTGCAGCTGTTTGCGTTTATGTTGTCACTTATCTTCCGGAGGCAATCTCCGCTTCTTGGCGCGGTCAATCACTGGCTTTACGGTAATGGACTGTTTGCTGCCATTTGCTGCGTGCCGGCACATTGGAGACAAATTGGAAAAATCAAATAATCATAACGCCACAGACAACCAGCTGGCTGAGGACGCTTAATGTCGTTGGGTCTCTATTTAGTTTGGTTTGGGTTGATGTTAGTTTTCGATGAAGTATGAAAAGCAAAAATCATGGGATTTCTGAGAAGTTATTATGGGTGAAAGATAAAATATAATATAATATTTCATTAAATAGTTTTGTCGTTTTATAGATTTTAAAATTTAATTTTAACAGCATAGCAAACGGGATACTAGCTCCCAGACTAGTTCAACCAACACATTTAGCTTTACAGTTTAGAGGAAAATATAGAGTTTAGAGAAAAGTTTTGTAATGAAGAAGGATGAAAGCCTGTCCGTAAAACTGTTACATGATTGTGGTGCTTCATTTTTTCGACTACCGTCCGTGTGCCAGCTGCAGCAAGAAAAAAGGGTCACCGAATGATATCGATTTCACCATGCGCCTCCGGTCGTTGACGGCCGGAAAGCGTCTCTTGACCCTGGGATTTTTGCCCAACCGCCCCAATGCGATACCAATCGTGCGAAGCCACCACCGAGTGGGCCGGATAGTCTGGGGCTATGGGTCAGGGACTTTGGTCTGTCCTGCCCGTGGACCCTTATCACTCAAATTAACACATCGAATCAGCGCTCCACACTGATGTTGCTGGTGCTAGGTTGGCAGGAGAGCAGAAGCTTTGATTTGATGGCAACACTCGTCGGCGAAGATTCAAAGAACGTGGAAGCCGAGAGCACCGTGCATATCAATTTCCAATCAAATAGTTAAATCCATCGATTGGATCGTAGATTAAACCTCCACAATCGTCGGCCTACACCATTTCTCTCCTAATTTGGCACGATAGTGGATCGTGCTTGACGCGATGGATGGACGCTTACATGCACACACTCACAACACTTGCGATCGACAGATACAAAAATAAAGCAAGCATGTTCAAATATATCCGATTGCTGGTAGGGAAACCCCACAAGCAGTTTTTATGTGTGTGCTAGTGTTTGCCTTATGTAGGATGTACCGTTCGATTTGCTTCTGGAAAGTGGTGTTTGGAAAACGTTTTCCACGAAACAGTGAAACCTCATCCGATATAATGGTTGGATGGAAGTTGTGTGAGTCTATGAAAGAGAGAGATAGAGAGAGAGAGAGAGAGTGTGTGTGTGTGTGAGAGAGAGAGAGAGAGAGAGAGAGAGAGAGAGAGAGAGAGAGAGAGAGGAGAGAGAGAGAGAGAGAGAGAGAGAGAGAGAGAGAGAGAGAGAGAGAGAGAGAGAGAGGAAAGAAAGAGCGGAGGTGGAGTCACCGCAAAAAGGAGAAGGAGTTGTCTATATCATGTGAATGTCGATGTGCTGGCGGAACGAGCTTTGACACAGTACATTTTATGAAATACTGAGATACAGCTGTGTAAGAAATTTGCTAAACATTTGAAGGGTTGCACGGTAAGCTAACATGTTTTATAAACCAGCTGGCACGAGTTTAAGCAAACTGATGTGGAGGCGTTTTATTTTGGCAGTTATTGTTGTTAGTGTTCCTGTTGCTAAAACACTTTTGGACCAGGGTGTTGTGATACGTCTATTATTTCGGCAATGATAACGTGTTAAATTCTTGATCGTAATAACTAAATAAATAAGGAGATGGGAATAATACATTTCTCGTAGGTATCGAAAAACTTTTTCATGGAAACGCTCTGCTTAAACGAATTCAAATAGATATTAAACAAAATTTAAACCTTACTTCGAATAAGTGAACGCTCTGAAAAGATCAATAAAACGATGGAAACTTTCTCAATTTCATGATAAAACGCCTCAATTCCATCACGTGAGGCGTTAAAGCTTCACGCCTGCAAGCTTCCCTAAACACGATTCTGCATCAGCGATCCAGCCGCACACCACAAAACACACAGTCGTGTTTGCAATCTCTGTTTGATGCTTATTTCGATTATTATGGTTATGATAAGCGAAACAAACCCCTTCTCGGGCAAACTAGGGATCGAGAAAAGTGCTGTGCGGTAATGCGAATGGGGTGTAGACGATTCACAAGCACAACAAACAGCCGTGCGTGGGTTTAAGTGTTTGTGTGTTGGTCTTCTTCCATCCCTATTCGTCACATCGGGATTATATCATGTGAAGTGGCAGGAAAAACGGATCAAAAGATATGTTTTTGATGGTTTTTTTGTATTTGTTTTTCTTCTGTTTTGCCGGCAAAGAAGATGGAGAAAGTTGACGAAAGGCGGAAGAAAGCTGTTGATGGAAGGTTTAATGGTACGCCACGGTAGATGTGCACCGTTAAAGACAACTCTTACGGCCTGGGAGATGGGGATAAAGTTTGCCAACGATGAACAATCGATTAGTTGTAGTGTTTATCTACGAAATGGACACGTTTCCATGTCCTTTTGAGGATTTGGTTTCGGTTCGGATAAAGGGCCCAAAGCACTGTGAGCGATGCTGATCTTACGCTGCGCAAGCTGTTATACGAGGGGAGCATAACATTGAAAAAAGTCCTTGAAATGGAGAAATAATTTGTTTACAAACTTTTCTTGCTGAACAAAAACATACTTCCCACAAGATTGTTGTACAAAATTACATACAAGCATAAGGAAGCAATGGGCATGATAATACATTTATAGCGGCTACTAGCACTTATCGTTGTAATTTACATTATCTCGTTCAAATCAACGACATCCCAATCTAAGCTTTCATTGCCACGATGTAGTGACAAGTCGATCATGAAAATAAAATTGAACGACCCGACGCTGTACTACAGTCATGACGACGGTGGAAATTCCTCGTGCGTACAAACAGCATGATAACCGTTTCATTTTATTATTAAACTGTTTAGTTTGCGTTCAATGCGTAGATTTTTCTTACGATGGTGGTAGAACACAAGCCGTCGTACATTTTCGGCGGATGGAACCACGTCGCTTTGATTTTCTAATCGCCTGGAAAATGGTTTACTGCCAGAAGCAAATGATTAAAAACAGACTTTTAAAGCACGTTACCACGAGTTTGGGATTAATTATCTAAACGAGCCATTTTCAGTAAACCGTAAACTAATCGACCAGTGGAAGAGAATTTCCTACCATTTCCTGCTGGCGACCTGCATGTGCCGGCCAGCAAAGCTGCCACGAGTAATAATGATGGAATCTAAATTTAATTTTACTCTCACCACTCACACCCAACATGGATGCCGCAGCATTGCGAGCATTAGATCAGGTAGCGGTATGCCCCACAAGAGGTGCATCAAAAGCTGTAAACTAAGTAATTTTTAGCTTTGCATTGATATAGGTTTTTTGAGCTGCTCTCCGGGCAAAGGAAATACTCAATTATCAGCACAAAGTATATTGTAACGGACCATAAACATCAGCTCTCGCAATATAAAGGAGTTTAAACTAGCTTATCATCGTAGTTTATGTTTAAAATGGAAACCTTATCAAACAAGGAAGAAACTTTAATTTGGTTCACTTGAAGTTAGTCGCTTTCAGTTTATGTAGAATTTGTTATAGGATTACGCGTGTCATTGGCTTAAATAAAAAGCCGGATGTTCACATTCTATACAGCGCAATTAGAGTTCAATTTTTGAGCCATGGTAGCAAATTATCAAACATTGATGCATCAAACCGCTTCCATTTCCATCTACCAAATCTAATAGCAGGTTTTGCGACACTTTACTGAATTGTTCAGTGATTCTGAACAAAAATCAACCGAGAATCCTAGACACCACTTTCCAGCAGAGTAACGATCCCGCGACGAAATATAAACAAACAAGTCATAAATAAAAACAATATCAATTTAATCTACAATCACGTATAGCGTGGAGCATCCCATAACTGCCCAAGCTGTAAGTTTTGAACGGCCTCTTCTTTGCTTACAGCCAAGGTGTATGTATTTAAGTAGCGGTAATCACTCCCGCGGGTGTGCATACGACACAATCAAAATTATGTTCTTCTTCTTCTCTTTTTGAGTTTGTATCCCGGGTTGGTATACGGAGTCCAGCTACCTGGGCCCTCCACCACTCGTCCGTGGTTGCATTTTACAGTGAACGTCTTTAATTTAGGACCAGCTACTAAGGCTATTTGTTGTTTTCCTTTTTGTCGTTTGATTTGATCTTTCGGTTCATTATTATTGTCTCTGTGTTCTTTTTGTGAATTTTGTGTTGCTATTCTGACTGATGGTCTGTTTATGAGTTATCGAGTTTATGAGTTAGGGTAGGATTCTAAGGTAGTTCATGTTGGATTATTTGAGAAAATAAGTTGTTTTAAAACGTTATCTAATAGTATTTGATGAATTTTGTAACTACTTACTTGTAACTGTAACTTTTCAAGATTTTGATGTTCTTTGTTTTCCATGCCTTTATGAAGTTTTCTTCATTGAGTTTTTCTTATCTGTATCTTTCCATTTCATACTTCTGTCGTTTAAACACTCTATGTGATCCTGTATCATGTTTATTGCAAATTGAACATGTTCCATGCTCGACAAAATTCATTTCCTGGACAAAATTGTTTTGAAGCACATACGTTTTTAAACTGACACTTGCTGCGGCTATTACATTCCATACAGTTTATGCAACATCGCAGGAACGAAAACAATGACAAATCCACCGTAAAGAAAAATTTGACTGCTGAAATGCAACTCAGTTTTTTCGCCAGTCGATTTCGGTCAACCCATTAAAGAAGCGCAATCAAATGCGAAGATGCTGTTAGCTTTCTTCAGCACAAAAAAACCATTACAATTGAAAATAAGGTTGTTTTATCAAAAATCAGGCAAAATATTTAATAAAACTCTTCAAGTTTTTATTTCAAAATTGTCAAACACTTCATTTTGCACACTGAGAAAACTTATTTTATAGTTATTTATAACAGTTAGTTTATAACAGGAGCATATACGAGGTTTTGAAGGAATAACATATTTTTAAATTTAACCTCTTGTTATTCTGGTGAATGTAAGTTAATAAAACGTTGACGAAATAAACATCCATTTTATAAAACGATTCTTGGGAATCTCTGTGAACGGAAATAAAACTCAAACATAATATGATGGAGGCGCCTAGTACTTTTTATTTTTCGCGTAAAGATATATGGAACCGTTTTTTTCTAAATCTCGTATAACGCGAATATTATTCTATTCATTTGTTCAAAAAAATCTCATTACCCGAAATCTTTAAACACCCTTTATTGATGTTATACTCAATTAAACATCTAACCAATCAATCACATTTTTTGACACTGTTGGCAACGTTCTAGGCCAAGGTCCGTACCTTTAAAATCGAGAGCGAAAGTCCGGGCCTAGTCGAGTAGTCAAGTACCTTCATACCTCTTTTGGAGGCTAGAATGGTGTCATCAGCCAAAGGGATACATCACATCCTGATGATTGACACGCCACTACGATCGCTAGACACGGGCACCACCGTCAAAAAGATTTATGTACATGTACATTTAGCATATGTGTGTGTGCGTGCCCACGGTTTCATTCATGAAAACAACGACCGTTCCAGTGCCGTCAAAGCAATCACAAAAGAGCACCACATTCGCTACCAGTTGATCTGGAGGGTGGAAACGCGTTGCCGTTCCGGAGCGTAAAATGAGAATTTCCATTCGTGCTGGAACCACCAAGCGCTCTCTCATCGTACCATCGTTCTCGCTCACCAGGAGAGTCTGAGTCGGCGGCGATGTTTTTCCTCCCTTGCGTACCCACTGTTCGGGTTCAGGGTGGTTTTCCACGACGGTACTGCTTCAGTTCATGGTTGACATCCGCTGCTGCTGGTGGTTTCGATTATTTTCAGTGTGATTGTAATTCGCACTAACCGCGATTCTAATAGTGGCAGTTTGTAGAGTTTGTCAGTTCAAACGACTTGCAACAAGGAGGCAGTAAGTGTGTTAGGATTTGTGAAGTGGAAAGAATAAAAATGGAGCGAAAATTGTATGATCTGTGATTTATGGTGCATTGGGAGGTTTGTTTAACTTTCAACCTGTTGCACTGCTGATTGATGTGGACTGGGTGATTCATTCCCCTATACGTTAAATTTAATATTGAAGCTCGTACAGTGATCGCTTATATTTTGTGCAGCTTACTCTCGAACCATACTTGAAGCTAAGATGAGCTAGGTGATTTGTCCGTGTGTATGGGTGGGTGTGAGTGGCTATGTAAGCGTCTGTAGCAGTGCAGTGTTAAGTGAGAAGAAGAGATACAATCGAATCCAACCGACAACTCAATTACAATGGCGAGCGAAAACTACACGCTGATGCTGATGGATGCGACGAATCGGTACAATCTGTTTGCGTTCAGCACCGACACTGGTCCATGCATGTCACACGAGGACAAGACGGAAATGGTTGTGAAGGGGTGGTGGGGAAACGGATGAAGGAGTAACCGATATCTTGCCATGCCAATCTGCCCTGAAACTTCTGCTATCCCGCTCATCTGGATATTGTGCATCGTCAGTTTATCCAGAACATTCGTTGTGAAAGGATGTGCAGAAGTTATGTGTGATTTCTTCCGCATTTTCCTCGTCTATGTTCTACGCTGCGGGCCGTCTTCTTCAATTGTGGAATGGTTAATCCTAACAAATTTTACGGTTGTTCTCGTGAGTGCTTTAATGAATAAATTCATCAAAAGCTTGTCGTCTACGGCTCATCGACGGCTACCTGATGGCGTCATCAACAAAGTGCACAATCACCAGTAGAAGGAAAACGTTGTCTGATTTTACAATATTCAGGTAACAGTTTCTCTCACCCTCTACAAAACTCCAAACTCAGTTTAGTTTCTATAAACAGTATGGATTAATTATTGATTGATTTTCATCTAGAGCTTTCAACGCAGCTAAATCACAGAAGAACGCACTTCAAGGACGCCAAGGACGCGTCTAATGATGCGCAGCATCAGTCGATGGCGTCATCGGAACCAGACCTTTGCCGGTTGAACACGCGTACAACCAATGGAAGGAGAATCGGAAGCCGTGTGAAAATTAATTATACCGCCGATGTAGTGTGTAAACCTTTCGAAAGCAATTCCAATCCGTGGATGTAACGGGTGCACTAGATCAAAGCTGGAATCACATACGACCCGTGCGTGAAATTAGTTTGAGCCTACCCAAATAATCAGTAGGTACAACAAAGTATCAGCAAGTCCGACCCTTTGGGGCAGCGAACCAGTCGCCCATCACTAGTACAGAGTGTGAGTATGCCAAAACGCACGTGGAAACAGTCCGGAAAATGTTCAATAAATATCATGCCAAAGTGAGCATAAAGCAAACACAAAAGCGTTTATTCTGTAACCAGCAAACCGAAAGCATTATAGCATTTTAATGTGGACACGAAGGATACTTCGTTTTGTTTCTATAAGTTTTATTGTAGTGCTGCTGGTGGAAAGACAAAGGTGAAGTTTAGAGTAGGAAGATTTTAAACGTATCGTTGGCGTCGTTTGTTGCCTGGGAAGATCATACGCACGGAACGAAACCCTGTGCTGGCGATAACGATCCTCTGGGTGCTGATCATCACCACCGGACTGCCGGTGTCGTTTGCTCACGGAATCAATGTGAGTAGGGTAGGATTCGCCCTCTTATATTCTATCGTCTTTCCGAAACAAATAACAAATCATTACCAAGAGCACAGCCATTTGACCTAGTAGGTATTTGTGCAAAGCTGAGTGGCAAGATAGTGGAACGAAATTTTAATTGGCCTGTGATTTAATATCAGGATTCCGATACCGCAAGAGGACAAATATGGAAAGGAGACAGTCAAAGCAATCAATAGCCCGATCCGAATTCCATGTAAATCGATACCGTCAACACCCGTGCGTGTTGCAATCATACCCTTTCTACGTGTGTCTATCTCGTGATGTTTGCTTCCACGGACACGGACCGGCCACGAAATGGGGCCGTGAGGACAGGGTTTCGCTTGGTTTGTTTATTGATGATTCTTGTGTTTGTTCGTTCATTTTTTCTCACTTTCTGCTTACGATTGTATCATTGCTATCGCTTCCCATTGGACAGCAAACGCATGACAACACCTCGATCCAGTTCGCCGATGGATTGTGGGGTTTTATTTTCGCACACCATCACACGTCGGTGGTTGCGTACAAAAACAGGTTTGTTTTGTGTTTAATATCACTGTCAGTACTCCTACAGCCATTCATTAATTCGCCAGAAAAACAACATCATTCCATCACCGCGTCGTCCGCTGATATCTCCGGAGACGGAAAAGCCGTGAAGCCATCTGGCGCGAATGGCTGACCCAACGTGTCACAATACTTTTGACGTGTTTTAGGATGCCATAAACCAGCCAATGATTAGCGATAGGAGCTGGGGAAAGGGGGCGTCAGAGCAGAACGCGTGTTACGTGTTAAACGCGTGTGTTTGTTGCCAATTCTCGGAATGCGGGCATGCATTACGAGTGTTATTGTCCCGGCCGGTTTTTTATCTTATTGACACGGTTCACTAGTACTAGTGAAACAAAATGCGACGAAAAGAGATACAATCAAATCACATTACACATGAAGAGTGGTGATGATAATGAAAATGGAAACATTCAGCAGAAACTCAGTAGGACATTTAGATTCAATGCACTTTCCAATCTTAGGATTTGGTTCGGTTGATCTAGGAAACAGGAAACTTCATATGTTTTGTTGAGTTATGTCACGAGTTATGAGTTATCTGCTGTGACTTGACGCAGAAGCTTATAGACAATGCCAATCCTACTAAATGCCTGCACGCACCAGAACGGGTTGAACCGACCAATAATCGGCTTTATTGGTAATTAATGTTGTTTAATTTGTTTGTTCTAACGATGCGCAAACTTCGTCAAAACCCTTTTTAGTGCAACTGCATCAACGCAATTTTTGCATCGCATTTGCGCCATTCTTACTTTAGCCTCTGATGCCGTGTCAGTATTATAAATTGCACTGCCGAGCGCAAAACAACATCCAGTCTTTTTTTCTTATTTTGATGCTTTTGTTATCTGGTGTGGTCTGGACGAAGGTATGTTAATTAGCTGTTTAAATTTGTGTACAATTTCCTTTCCCACACCGGCTCGTGTTCGGTGCGAATATGTATAATTAAATGAGCAAATTGATCCGTACCGGGAACCAAGGTCGGGCGAAAGTAGTGTTCGAGTTTTGGTTTCAACCGCCACTTTTCATTTGCAGGGTGTGTCAGTGACACAATTCAGATCAATTTATTGAAGTCAATTCTCAATTCTGGTTAGGTATAAAATGTTATTATTGGTGTATGTTTTTTGGAAGAGCATAATACGAAAGTGATCGAAAAGGCAAAAGGATTCAATTACTTATTAAATAACTGCCTAAAGACCATTTATTCGCGTTACTAAGTACCATCAAAAGCTATTTGCTCAACCCTTTTTGTTGTTAAAAATGATCGTTAAGGTGATTCAATTAAACCACCATCTCCCCACCGCCTTTTTAGGAATATGAGAGCAACCTTTAGGGTGCGGAATGGAAAATGCAATTCCACTTAAGAGCGTCCCACAGAAAAGGAGTTGTATTTTTTCTGTCTGCTGACTGGTAGATTTCCCGCAGACGAGGGCGAAGGAATGGACATTTGTGTCTGCAAAAGCTATTGAATCTCCTTTCGTCACTTAGCGTGGCGCACAAACACTTTATTCAATCGATGTGTGCTATAGGATGTGAACATATTCAAGGGACGGTTTTTTCTCTCTGCTTTGTTTCTCTCCTCTTAGCCTGATTCTTTTACCACGGCTCCCGTACTAATGACACTTTCTTTTGCCGGTGCAGAACCCAATTTCTCGTCGGCTAATGGCATTCGATGCTCGTGTTTTTAATGCGAGTCGAATCAACAACGTTTGTTTTTTTTCGTCGATTTGATGTATTTCGCGATGCTGCTGGCCCTGCTGCTTCCGTCTAATTTTGTTAGTTTTAGTAAGCAACATATTTCCCTGCACGAAGTCGCTGCCCTACTGTTATTCCACCAAAAATAATGTACACACACGTGCCACATTCGAGTTCGAGCTCCAAGATCAAAGACTCCCCAGTTTCCAGGATACGTGTGCTTCGCCGAGGCTAAGGAACGCATGACTCGAGTGTGCGTGTGTGTACGGGCAGAGAGCTTTTCCTCCACGGGTGGCAACCCAATTAGTTCTGGCTGGCAAACGCAAAAAGACTGCATGTACACACTTGCACACATACAGCATGATGGAGGCACAGATATGACATGACGAAAAGATGTTGTGTGATTTAGGCATCCCTGGAAAGGAGAGCAGCCATGTACACTGTGAGAGTCCTATTATTAATTCCGTCGCCTATCGATCTGTGCATTCTCTGCCTGATGAGCCATTTGCGCAATTGGTATGCTTCGATGCAGTGCTTCGCTTTTGTTTATCCAGCTCGAGCGAAATGAACTCGTTCACTACAAAATAATTGAATTTGGTTCAAGCTTCAACGGTGACATTTTTTTGGATCTTTTTAACGTGTTAGCGGGCACACTCAAATAAACACTGTCAACGAACACCTGAAGAACATGAGAAATGGAGCTGTTTCTGACGAACACACCGGCATCATTAGTCGCTGAGGTGTTAATAGGATTTTATTTTGTCGCTGGAAGCTATGTCACATGAGAATGGAGGAAACACAGACAACAACAGGACGAGAGTGAGAAATAACTGATCCACTTTGGCTATTTGTACAAGGAAAACAGAACCACAAACACCGGGCGCATCGATGTACGCGAGTTTTGTTCGGTTCAATCAGATTCATCAATGGTGATATCGTGATGGAAATTGCATTTGCTCGATTGTATTCACTTTTTCTCTCGGCTCTTGTATTGCTGCATAGTCTCTTTGTGTGTGTGACTATGTGAAGTATAATTTCCATACTATTCGAGGGAAAACTTGTTCGATTCAAGCACCTTGCACATGCATAGGCATCCTTGGCATGAAGTTTAATAAACAGTCCACGAAAGAGAAGAAGCAGCAGGTGCCGACTGGCCATTTGTTTTGCTGCTGTAGTATCAATAAACGGCATCTTCCCTTGTCCGGACGCACTAAGGAATGAGTAAACAATGCGAATTAAACGTTCTCTGCGCTGCGGATAGACTCGGCTTGCGAAATGCAATTTATCTAATGGCGGGAGAGAGCGACCTTGCACCATCCAGGATGGTGAATATGGAATAGTTGAGGTATTGCATTTAATGCAAATTGTTTGCAAAAACCGACAGTTTGCTGGCGTTTTTGTAAGTCGTTTTGACAGCGTTGAAATTAGTTGTCTGAAGGCGGAACCGGAAGACGTATGGGATGACATGGTCATTTAAGGGAGCGATTTTACTTAAATACAATGCTACAATATCTGGATACGTTTATGATGTTGATCCATACAAGGATAGGATAGGTCCTTGTACGAGGAGCTCGATTCATATAGATTGTGAACCTATGACGAACTTGTTGTGCGAGATGACCACTGTATAACGGAATGGGTATTAAACTATTGAACTAAATAAAACCCATCGGACCGCTGATCCTTAGACGCAGTTTCCCTGGACTCGATCAGAAAAAGTACAACATCTCGTCTCATCGTGTGCTCACGTAACATGAACATAATTTAATTTCCGTTCACCGGCTACACAGCTCATTGAGATTGGTTTGATGAAATTATGTCGACATTCGCCTGTTACCAGTCAATCATAATTATAATAATCCACCTCCTTCCACCGATCGGACTTTGTTCGCAAGCCCATTCAGACAAGAGGAAAATAACACGAAATTTGTCAACACCGGGGCGCCACGATTAGCAACATCAACAGCATACGCTTCCGGCCGGCTCATTGTGTGGCGCAGGTGCGAGAAGAAAGCAAGGAAGATGGACAAACCGGTCCATTCTTAAATCCCTGCCAAGAAACATCAACGACAACAACAAAGCGACCACCCCATCTTACACGAGAAGATCGTTGAAAAATCGTTGACATCCTGCACAGACGCGCGAATGCTAATTAGCTGTTTAATTTGTTTGATGGAGATGGAAATGGCACACTCGCATAACAGAAGAAGTAAAAGAGCACACGAAAAGTGTATCTATTCAAATGGCACTTTGCTCAGCGGTTCATTTTCTTTACCGACAAATGTTAATTACTAGGGAGTATCGCCGATGGAACCATGGTCAAGTAAGCGTAGCGGTTATAATCAGATTGTAATGGCTTTTTCCGATGGAATCTGCTTCTAGATCAAAGCTAATTGTTCGTACAGTCTTGGTGTGCTCAACGGAAAGGCTTAAACGCAGAAGTGGGCAGATTGTGGGCGGGAAGACCATTCCGTTATCAGCTAACCCCCTAACTAACCGAGACGGCGATTCAGTCGAGCGCAGATCGAAGGAATGTGGAATGATAATTGCGAACGCCGAAAACTGTCAGCACCGCACGTTTGGTCGGGTGTAAAGCAGCCTGAAGCAGCCATTTACTTTGAATAGTTTTGCAAAATAACTTTTTCAAAGAATTGGGGTGAGGGATTGTTGGCTCTATGGGTGACTCGGTCGAACGCTTAGAACGGTTTACCATCCCCCGTCTTATTAAGCTTCCCTGTAGCATCAAATGAGCTTTCGGGCCATCAAAACCAACGCGCAAAACATTTCTGAATTTTCTGCCGAATTGTTTGCGAAAAGGTTATAGCCCGACTCTATTCTAGACCGTCAATGATACCGAATAATTGAGTTAGCATTAGCAGGGTTCCCAATTTTTGAGGAATTATTTTGTTTGGGCAGATACAGTGTTGCAAGCCTGACAGTCTTGATAAGAAGATTCATTGAATCCTTATTTTATGATCTAGATATTTATATTGCATCTAACTGAAACATAGTAATACCTACCTCGCTATTAGTAAGCCACTGCCACAAAATGTTATCGATTAACAAACCAAAAAGAGCATATTGCGTCCCAAATCATCTTAAACGTTTTCTCCAAGATGTACATCATCAAGGCGATACATCAAGGCGACAAGGTATGCCAACCGCTCGCAACCTAAGACTGAACGACTGGGTGAAGCGGTCTTGCAAGACGATTCACCGATTTTAATCGCATTAAAATACTTCATCGCGCGACCTATCGGAAAGCTTTTTGAACCCTTGGGAAGCAACGAGGCAAGGTTCTACGAAATTAAATTACCCAAAAAAAAAAAAAAAAAGAAAGGCCCAACTCCCAAAAAAACCTCACCGCCCAGCAAAATGTTGGCGACAGTTTCCCAATTCCGTTCGTTTAACACGAGCCTGGACTCGTTCGATCACTTTGGAGGCTTGCTCTTTTTACATCCACCCAGACCGGGGAATTGTTACAGCCTGCCCCGTATTCATATCATCCACCAACGGACTATGGAAGCTTGCGCGTAATGCCTAATGTTGCTGAAAGAGAAACAGTGCAAGAAACAAAATGGTAATAATAAAACGCTGTACCACTGGCCGACCTTGGGTATGTGCTGCGTTAGTATTTGCTTGTGTGTGTGAATGTTCGTGTGCGTGCTTTTTCTCTTCTTTTCGGTGAGCTTTTGCTGCCCTAATGCCTTCCGGCGTCAGGATGTACCATTTTGCAGGATCGTATCGCCATTTTTTGTTGCTCGCTGAGATGCAATCCAAAGAGAGTTCTCCTACCCGACCAAAAGACATGCCTGACTTGTCAATAGACAAGCACTGTTCTGTCGTGAAATGGCCCTTTGAATAGAATCTGGAATAAATAAATAGAACGAAGAAGATAACGAAGAAGACTGGAAAATCCAAACCCCTGCCGTCGGATGGTCAAAAATCTTCAATTCGGCGAACGTTTTCTGCATGGAATTGGCGTTCATCCGGCAGTGCCGAAACTTCCAATTATTCTGCTCACAATTTGGTAAGTTTACTCCTCACACACACCAGTTGACCCTCGGTGGTGGCCATATTTTTTGCTCCCTCCCTGTGTTGTGTGGTGGCACGTGATAAAAATGGCGGAAACGAACGCCGAACTGCGTGCGTGGGTCGGAGGCGTGAGTAAGCAAAGTTTGAATTAATTTACGCCGCTTGCCACGCATCACCGAGACCGTCTGCAGGATATGCGCATGAGTTTGTTTATATTGGTGCGTATTTTTAACGTTTATCCTTTGACTTCATTGATCATGCCATGTTGGTTTTTTTATTTTTCCTCATCTTCTCTGTTCTGGTGCGGGAGACGACGAAGGACCTTAAAATATATTACCCACGCGAAGCTGCTGATAACGACCAGTTTCCGGTACACCCAACTCTCTCTCTCTCACTATCACTCTATCATTTTCTCTCTCCCTGGGTACAATTAATATCGGCAAGTAGAAACTTACACACTTTGCTACACACTCTAAGTAATTCTGGACAGCATGTTTCCCTTTGCTCGGCCGGAAGCTGAGAAAACTTGTCGAATAATTAGGTTCCCTTTTCCATTCCTGTGTATATTTTCTTTCCCCTTACCACGCGTGTCCCCGCTTCTGTTGCTGACTCTCTCGGTATCTCCCTCACTCTCTGCTCTGCAGGCTTTGCATCATCTTACCATTAGCCGGATGTTTGTCTTTTCGCTTTGGAGAATGGAGAAAGGGGCCGACGGTTGAATTATCTTGGCATCGACAACTGGACAAACTTCTTCTCCGTCCCACGGGTGGGGAGGATTCTGAGCTTAAACTCGCCTCCCCTCTACCGGACGAAGCGGAAATCTTTATTCTCGGTCTGTTGCCTTTCTCGAGTTGCTTCGGAATCAAGATCTTTTTTGGCCGGGCAATTTCCGCTCAGAAAGTGTACCGGGAGAGAAGAAGGGGAGAAAAAGAGCCTGGGTGTATGGCTTAGCTGGATTTTGGCTCAGCCGATCGCGTGAAGCCTTGGGAATGATATAATGAAATAATAATTCTTAATTCGCCCTGACGAACCGGCACTTCTGCTTCGTTTGAGCTGTTTTCAAGGCTCATGTTCGGCCTTCAATGGCATTGTTCATGTTAGTGCGAGTGTTTTGACGAGGCAGCGCTGATGGTTTAGGAATAGCATCCAGACGCCGGTAACCTACACACGATCGAGTTCGGGTGAAAATGCGCTGCATCATCAGGCCGTTATCTTGGCTGCTGAGCTTGTTAGCTTCTGCTGTTTGTCTACGAGATAGGAAATCAATACACCCGACATACATGGCAATCGAAGCTAAAGATGGTTCGCTTCACTCTCACTCAATTCCGAGTACCATTTGCTGGGTTTATTTCCTTGAACCGTCTAGCGGCAGATGTTTCGGCCGGATGGCTTGTTTTGCGCTGTTTTTACCAATTTACCATCGCGATTGCTTCCTCACTTCGACTCACGTTCTCCTGCCGATTGATATGTACGGATAACAGCAAGCAAATTATTTAATCAGCTTGCCCTAGAAGTGCGGGTGTGTCTGGCAGTGCTTTACTTTACTTTCACAACCGGAGTGAGTTATTATTTGCTCAGCATCCATAAATCTCCATTGTTGCCGACGCCGGTTGTTTCAGTGCACTGGTTTCTGGCCGCTAGTTTTCTAATCGGTGTGATTTATTCGCTTCGTCCATTGCATGTGACACGGTTTGTCGTGATGGCTCGTAAGGAAGAGGGGGGGGGGGTGTGGAGGCTGCCAGCTGGCATGTAGACAATACTCCGGAAATTGGGTCTGTTTTGAGCGGCGCCGCTATAAGAAGGCTGAATGGTTCTGGCGGCGTTTGCTTCAGATAAACAAATAAATAACCACCTTCAATCAATCACACGCCAGTGTGTGTGCGTGTCGATGTATTGTAGTAAGAGGGAGCAATTGGCAGAAAAGGGCAATCTATTACTGTTAAATGGTATATGTGCATATTTGGATTGGTACTGTACTTTAATTTTTGAGATTTTGATAGTACGCGATTTTATGTTACGAAATTTCCATTTGGAGTGTTTGGGTAAACGGGGAGAGCTAGTTTGATCTCGCTTTTTTGTGAAATAGAAATAGTTTCAATTTAAAAACATAAAGTGTTTTTTATACAACGAAACAATTTGAAATATGAAATTGAACGCATCCAACGATAATTGATTGAAATGAAAATAAATAAATACATTTTTTAGTAATATTTGGTGAAAATATGATATCATTCAATAAAATTCATAAATTTCACGGTTTATATCGAATTAATGAAGTTCACTTTGAACGGGCATGATAAGTATCTATTTGTATGGATATATTTGGAGCATATTTACTATATTAAGCTTATTTTGTATGATTTCTCGATTTTGCACACGTTGTATCTATTTAAAAAGGTCACTGTTTCGAATTACGATCATGTGACCAACGCTTCAACTTACTACAAAAGCTTTGTTGGAATATTTGTCTCAGAACTCTCAATTCATCATTAGGTATTGTTTAAATGTTTAATATTTTTGATAAATAACACTACTATTGGTACACAGAAGATGTTTCTTTGTAATAAACCTCCATAGTCATCATCGTCCGAAAACATTTTTGCAACTCATACATCCTGCGCCTTAATGAGCTGAGATGGTCCTAATTGTCGAAAAGACAGACGGAGACAGCTGTGTAAATAAAGCCCTCCTTCCTTAAGAGATGAGCAATATGAGGCGGACATGGTATGAAAGTAGCATTTGTTGATCGTAACGACTTTTCTTGCTGGACAATATTCTGTTTTTAATTTGTCAAAGAATTATATTATATATGAATGTATTCTGGCTCACCGAGATGCTGTCTGTGTCGTCTATTAATTACCTTCAAACCTCCTTACTACGACATCGCATTGTGAATAAAGAAGCTGCATAAGTCAACAGACCATAACTAATCCACAGGGAAATAAAATCGCTTTGAAATCATGGTAGCACGGTAGTCGCTCCTGTACGGGATTAAATCCTTTTGTTTTTTATTTCATTTAAATTTATTACAAACATCCATTTTAAAAACAGATCCTCCTCGTTCTACCCACATTACGTTGGCTATTGTTGACTGAAGCTGAATCCTTTTAGTTCCGTTATGGGCACGCCTTCTTTGTTGATTTTTTTTGCTATTTGTTTGCCTTCTCTTTGTTGAATGTAGAATTTTGGACAAAAATCCCTAACGTCCCTGAGGACCCCGACCCGACGAAGGTCCGAGATTATTGCAGTGAGATGCACGCAGGCAAATGTGTTTCCCTGATAATGTTGTTAACAGATGACGCGTTTTTATTGCTGTTGTTTCGCATTTAGTTTCCACCATTTCAACCCAGAGAGGCATGCATTGGTAGGCAGGAAATGAAAAAAAAAAAAAAACCATAGCCATTCCCAAACTTTGCATCCATCCCATCCCGCCAAGGTTTGAAAAGGCCAGATAAACAGGGGAATGTTAAAATTATACCTCCATTTTTTTTGGCCAATTACGTACAACAGACCGAGACACGGAATCGGTTTAGAAGCGCCATCGGGGCTATGTTTGGTGCCGTAAATGAAACGATGAAGCATTTTTCTGGGCAAATATGGCGTTTTTGTGTGTACGCCTATCGTTTCGGGCATCTACAGTAGAAAGTGCAAGCTTTTATATGTTTTAGTTTTGTTTCCATTTTCCACTGTAAATAGTATCAAAGCAAACCGTAACCCTACACAGGCGCGATAGGGAGGGTCGTTGAATTAACCTTATTTTTGTGTGGTTTTTCCGGATGTTGTCGAAAGTGGCGGTGGTTGGTTGGGTTCCACTGTGTTGGGTCCTTCCTCAAATTGGCCAATTGGGAATCGAAATCGTGCCGTAATTAGTATCTTCTAGGCTGTGAACTACTGTTGTTTCCATTGGCTTTGATGCCGGTAGCCCCATTGGGAGACAGAGGCGAAGGATAGAAGCATTAAGGTGTATTATGTTTCCACATGAAGGTGCATCATGGGATTGGTTTCGAATGTATAATTTTTTAAACGATGCAGCCAAACAAAAGGATTAGGTTGTGTGGTGGCTATAAGGGAGCATAAAAACGGTTGAGTTCAAAAGCAACATGACGTTGTTATTTTATCTGATAGTATAACAAATGGTTTAAATAAATCAAACTATATTGAAATCACTTTTCAAACTGACAAAAAGTGTTTTTGCTTCAAAGATTTCGTAGACAATGTGAGCCACCTGCTACCATGAAAATTGGTCCAAAAAATAGATGCGATCGTAGCTTCTCTTTAGTCCAAAAACGATTGGCTTCTTTTGTTGTTTTTTTCTTCGTTTGCACCTCTCGCTAAATCTATCCATGCAAGTGCTCCTATACAAGGCAACGGGTTAGCAGTACAGTAGAATACTTTTTGTTTTTGCAATTTTGGGCCCCGTTTGTGATCCGTTGTTTGCTTTAAATAATCGCATGCGCGTGTTGTTTTTGCTGCTTACCGTTTGATGTGCCCAACAAGGCTTAGACGAAGGGGCTGTGGAAGAGCATAAGATTAAATTAATTTCGATTACCGGTTACCGGCACACCCATGCTGCTCGAAAAATGCTTAAGCAAGCGTGAACGCGCACATTGCGACCTCGATTTGAAGGCAAGACCCAGGCAGATAAGTTCGAGCAAGACCAGGTCTGACAGCGTGGTGCGGGCAATAATGAAAATGCTTTTGGCGTTATTGTCACACAAAATAGAATTCAGTTCCTGAGGTAATGGTGATGGCGGTAGTAAAACCAACTTCCCCATTGCATGGTAGGTGCAAACATATAAAATCGCTATCGACACGCTATCCCATACATGCTTTTGACAGTAGCTGCCGTATAATAATGTTATAATGGCTGCCTTGAAATATTTCATCTTACATCCATACACTTTACCTAACACATTCTCGTTTACGTGTGTATGTGTGGGGAGTCTTTTGTAAAACAGAAATCATATTTTCTACTCGCAGTATTGAGGGTTAGTATTTAAAGATAAACTTCACAACGAGAGGATGGGTGATTATTCTTTGGGCAGGCTCATTCATTTGTTCTAGGGAAGGAAATTGGTTGTCTTTGGATTAAACATATTTTTTGTTGTTATCACTCGACGTGTTCTAGAAGATGGTGAAATGAGAAAAGACCATGTGAGGAAGATGATAATACGTGGCAGACGAATGGAACGGAATGTGGTCATGATGAGTGTATCTTTATCGATCATCGACCAGAACCTAGGATGAGAAGTGGTGGTTTGTGTGTGTGTGTGTTTTTCAATGACTACTTAAAAAATAAACATCATTTCTCTTTCTGCAGGTCTTGTTCTGCACGCTTGTGCGACGAATCTGTTTCCATGTGTCATGATAAACAAGTGCAAAGACACCTTCTCCTGCAATATTGGAAGGAGAAGAAGAATGTATATACGTTTCAGCACGTGTCATGTAAGGACACACATTTTCACACCCACAAAACCATCCTCAAGCAGCTCGTCAGTGTGGAGAGTGCAGCCGCTTGGAAGGTTACTGATCGTCAACATATTGCTTAACCACTTTTCAATTTCGACGTCTAGCGACAAACATACATGTTTAAGTATGAATTTGTATGTGTGTGCTTCCTTCCCAGCGCACCATCACTACGGGAACCTAGCCAAACAAACCAAATTTTTCTTTTGCCATCGGAAAGCAGCAGCTTGTTGCTCTATGAAGTGACACCGGCAAGGTAAGATGAAGCAGGAACGCCTCTGCCTATCTGCCAGCCTGTCTGCAAACTTCACATATTGTCCAAACACCATCCCAGAACGTGACCACGATCGGGTTGGGGAAACTTTAAGCGCTGGTGCTTTGTGGGACTATCTGCTCAATGACTGCCTGATGCATTGACGTCACGCTGGCCCCGTATTGCCTAGTTCTCCTTATGCAGCAATGTTGTACAGCAAACAAACTCCCCTGGAAAAGATCAGCCTGGAAAACTTATGCACTTATTTTAATGCTCAGCACAGCACGATTGGGAACATTGAAATATTTTCAATAATGCAAAGAAAGTGTTGAAACGTCTCCTGTGAGAAGAAGAGTTATTTATGGTGTTTTTGGTACCGTTTGGTTGGGAGAACTTTTTTTCTGAACAAAATATTTAACACTGCGCTAATATTAAAAATTCAGCACTAACGGCATCGGTTGGCGTGCACCGAAGGCAGCCGGAACCGATTTCAGAAGAAGGATTTGGTGCATTATTAATGACTGCGAGAGTAGTCGGCAGAACGTTTCTAGCAATCGAGAACCGTGTATTGATCCTTGATGGCTTTCCCCGTTTCTTTATCGATTAACCTTCTAGTAGTTTGGCAATTCAATTTTTTCTTTCCATAATAAACCGTTTCCCCATGATGGAACGAGGCCTTACGGTGAATGGAGAAAATGGGTAACGTAGGTATGGTGCGGAAGCCAACCGTTTCGATAGAATTAGGAAAAGCAAATATTTTTCACAATTTTCCTCGAAATGGGTCGAATGTTGCAAACATTTGGCTGTAAGTGTGTGTGTGCGTACACTTTAACAAGCTAGAACGACATTGAATTTTGAGATAGAGAGAGAGAAGGATACAGAGAGGCAAACGACGCGAGTACCGGAAAGTGGAACAAAAAAGAACGCAATGTACCGTTTCCCATCGATTGGCCATCAATCATTTTAGGTGAAAGGTGAGAGAAATTTTGTGGATTCGATACAAAATCACCTGGAAAAGAATAGAAAAAAATCCTCGCTGTCGATAAAACCAACCCCGTATAACGAGTTTTCCGATACGCTCAACGAAACGTGTGAAGCAACTAACCTGAGCTTAATTGATGTAGGCAGTGCGAGCGGTTGCAAGAGCAATCGATTTTTGAGTCCACGTTGCGTAGATTGATGTGGCATTTTCGTGTTTTTAAATAAATGCAATGTTTGATAATCTTTTAATCTTTCGTTTATGTCACTAAACTAGTTAAAAACATCATCACCATACGCTTCCGGGGAAAAGTTTTCCAAATAACAGATTAGTACGGAGCAATGCGTTTCACCTTTTGATGTAACGTGGCCGAAAGTTGAAACGTACAAAAATAGAAGAAAAACTCACCGTTCGTCAAAAGCTTTTTAGTCGGAGTCATAGCTTGAACAGGAAGGCCACGACCCGCAAGTTACATAGCAACGAGAAAAGGTGAAGTTTTGGCTCATCGAGATGACAACATATGCGATTTTCTGACGCTGGCTGCTATTTGTATTCTTCATTTTTTGTCCCGAGACCTGGCAATGTTGTTAGCTGGATTTGCCCCGGCGTCCATGACCCAGTGCGGAGTTGATGAAGTTTTACGCTTTCCTATAACGCGGGGGAAACGCATGAAGGAATGGCAAGTCGGGTCGCTCCGGTATTGACTTACACTCTGCGGGGTTGGCCTAGGAAGACATTCCTACGCGAGTAGGATGAGCGTCATCGTGTGCAAGAAATCAGACACCCTGCACACACGCTCTCGTTCTTGCTCTCTTTCTCTCTCCTTCTGTCTGTCTCTTTCTTCCATTGGGCTGGGTGTGTCGGCGTTGAGGTCAGAGGACACACCACGATAAGTCTGTCGTCAATCGGGCGGAAGAAGATGTGTCGTTCGATATGCGGAAGCCGATGCTTCTTGGTGCTTACACTGCATGAGAGAAAAAGGGACCGAGAGTAAGTGAGAGGGAGTGCAAACTAGGTCAACTAAGTAGGATGCACGATAAGGATATAGTGATGGTTGCATAGTGATGGTAAACCAGTCCCCAATCCATTGTTTTCTTTTGCATTATTGCCTGGATGAGTTGCATTTTGTAGCGCTAAAAAGAAAAAAAAATAAAGTGAAATCCTAGAGGGAACAAACGCAGAGATAAATTTGTAACGCAATCGGTGGAAATTTCAAAATGGTCGGGAAATAAAAACGAGTATCATCCAAAACCAATCCGCTGATCCGTTTAATGGTTCAGGTGATTCGGGAAGGTTCCAATAAAGCAGTTATATATTTCCAAATTGCAACATTCCCCAGCCGAAGTGAATTGAGACGAAAACAAGCATAATCGGTCAGTCGCCACTGCCGTACTGTGGAAAGCAACCTAGTGAAACGTCCTTTCACAGAATGACTTGCCCTATGGAAGCAGTGGTGCGTAAAACGATCAGAAACGCGTTTATGCTATTTGAGCCGTTCTCCAACTCATGATCAGATCATTGAACGTTGGGTTTTTTTTTTTTGACAAGCAAACATCAAGCAGTAAGCAAGCAAGTAAAGATAATAAAAGAAGCAAAGAAACACAAACAGGACAAACAACAAAAAAGCAATCGCCTGAACATTTCTCGGAACCGGTGAGGACAGTGTGCGTGGATTGAATGACCCGTGTGGGTGTTGCGCCCCGTTGATCGAAGTTTTTTGAATATTAGAGCCATTTTTTGAGTAATGAATTTTCGTCTACAACGTATCAGAGACGCTTCGGTTCAAGAAGCGTGGCAAGTGAGGTCTGTGAGGCGAAGACGTTGTGTTTTTGCTTTCTTTTCGTCTCTGCATCTGGCACAGCTTCTCAACATAAAGGATAATGCAGGAAAAAGAGCTCCAAATGCTATTTCGAGTAAGTTTTGGTTTAAGTTGGCATTGAATCAAATGAACATTCGCGTTGTTTCCAACAGTCTTTTGTTTGATTGCCCCACGTGAAGAGGCTGTTAAACTTTGGCTCATGTTTAGCCTCCATAATGAAACGCACTGTTTATATCGCAGACAAAAAAAAAAGGATATTTTCAATGGACAAAACGCATACTTCACTGAATAAAAAGTTTTGAGTTGTTGTTTGCTGCTTTAGTGCGCGATAAGTACTTTCGAGAGCCTCAATATTTTCTCGGAACGTTCGAGTTAATAAAGCATTATGATATTGAAATTGAAAATATCTTTTGCCATCCGAATACTTCAACTGATCTTACTGAAGAAGGCTTTTACGCGAGTTTTTGCAAGCAGTTAGGACGTTCCATTTGAACTATATCGCTATGACAAATTGAGCAGCAGCCACAGAGGCGTACCAGTTTCTGTACCTGCGTACGAGCTCAAATCCTATCGCAATGTCAACAAACAAACGCCAGATACACATTTTCAAAATTTATGATGATTTACTTTTGCTCAAACCCATTCGAAGGTCTCTCACACAGTCACACGGAGACGATTCCTGGGCTGCCGAAAAACTCCGTTGGCCCGCTCATCGTCAACAACCGGCTGTCATTGCGAATTATCGCAATACTCTGTCAGCGTACATGACGTTTTGCTGAAAAAGCTTTGTTGCAGCTTTTCTGTGCTTCCCAAGTGACCCTTCGTCCCCACATCATTTCCAATGATGGGTTGTGGGATTTCGATTTAACGGATCAAAACCAAATCCCCGTTTGATATGCTGTTCCCCACATCAAACATCAAAGCAATCCTTTTCCGAAGGGGAAATATAAAATGAGTTTTCCTAAACGTCTTGTGCGCAATGGTATCCCTGTGCGGGTGTGTTTTTGCATATTTTTTGTTTGGCAGCTCTGTCCTCTACCCCAAAACAATCCAATACTACAGCGCACTTATCTGGCTTTCTCGTTCCTCTCCCACGTCCATCTCCTGAAACAATTTACGGTCTTTCTTGGGGCAATGAAACGCAGAGCTTTCGGTAGGGTTTTCCGGTCGTTTTCCTGTTTTTAATTTGCCCACGAACAAATCATCGACGATGTCTCAAAGGGTCTAATGCGCCACAACAACGACGTTCGCGATGTCGAATGTAAATGCAAGCACACGGCAGCGTGTAATGGTAAATAGATGACCGAGGTTAATGTGTGGTTGATGTTTTTTTTTATGTTGTCCCTTAAGTAACAAGGCGTGTGAGGGATAAGTTGAGGAGGTGGGTAGAGAGCTTTTTGAAGACGACGGTTGCAGTCTTTAGCGGCGCTCCCACGATGAGAAAGCAAAGATAATGGTGGTACCGTTCTGAGGAAATCGTCAATCTTTTCCCAGATTGTTTTTTTTTGTGCGTGTTGTTTTTCCCGTTCAAATGTAGCGGGTACCGTGCGCTTAAGAAAAGATTGCACAACAAACAACAATCAACAATCTGGAACGCTTTCACACGAAAGGCATATGGATGTTTATCGTAATCGGAACAATGAGATTAAGGCGTAGTGCTTCATTGTGCTTGAGTTACGGAAACACTAGAAGCGAAGGTCTAGGAAATGTTAATGTCCTTCAATGAAGAGAAGTTTACTACGAAAATGGAACATCCATCATATTTGAAGCATGAATTTTAGCATTTTAATAGTGAGCACTCATTAGCTTAATGAATGGTGGTTCAAATCCATTGAGTCAAAAATTCATAGGTAAGTCATTAGAATGGAAAATAAGCAGAAGAATCTTGTGGCCTATTTATGTTAATGGATTTCGTATTTCTTTAAAATGTTGTTTCTGCATCACTTGCAGTTTTACCTTGACAACCATACTAGAAAACGAAACCTTCTGAAAATACCTTTTATGTGAGAGAAATTCATAGTATTTCAGCGAGTTAGCTAAAGATATTAACGCAAATAATCTTCAGCTTTTTTTACTTGTAACTCGTATATTTTGTCGAGAAGATTGCTCTTTCTTTGCTCTCCGAACGATATATCGCAATAAATAAGAACGGCCTTTTCAATATTGAATTGTGCAGAAATTGCCCTGAGAGGCTAGCTCATATTTTATTACACGGCACGCTGCCAAGGCTCACACCACTTCCAGTTGTTTAAAAAAAACCCAATTAGAGGCAATAAACCGCTCAAAACGGTATGTTGGCAAATGTGCAGTACATATTGTGGGCTTTCTGATTTATGGTTCGCTGGCTGGACAAGTGAAAATGTAAATACCGAATATATTGAAACCGTGTCCCAGTTAGCGGAGGAAAGCTTATAACTGTCACAGCCAAAAGAAATCATACAAAGACACACATACAGACGAAAAAAAAACTTGCCTCGACGTGAAAACGTTTAACGAACGTTCCTAAAGAGCAAGATGGGGACAAATCACTGTGACTTCCACCAAAACTCAACTATCTGGACCATGCTGATTCGATTGCCAAGTAAATGGTGCGTCGATCGGAGGGTGCCACTTGACGTGTGAATGTGAATGTTGCACGGACACGGGACATGAATATGTTTGGACCGTATGTTACGCCGTAAGGTTGCAATCTGTTAAGTCGTCACCAGTTTTCGGACGCTCACACACACAACATTCCACCCAGTCGATACCAAAGAATCACAAAAAAGGTAAGGTAATCGTTCGGTGGTTGAAAACTTGACACACTCGAGACGGCCATTTTGGGGACCTTTCTTTTCCTTTTTTATTGTTGCTTCTCCTTCGCTTGAGTGTGATACGTGCGTACGAAAGTGGCCCCAGATTCGAAGAAGCTGGCCCTCCTCTACTCTCCCTAGAATCGTAGAGCCTTTGGGGTATATTTCAGCATTCCTTTGAACTGGGTGATATGCATGATTCCATCTAACCGTAACAGGTCTGACGGATAAACGGGGCCAATCTTTCCTCCGTCCGTAGGTACGCATATCGCTTGGTCAAATTGCTATAACGCGCCTCTGGTGTGCTGAATGAAACAAAAAATAACGGCCGCTGAAATCCCAGCCCACCGACAGACCAGCCAACCACCTCGAGAGCCTTTGGTGTGTCGGTTTTGTATCATATTTTTCGACTCGGTTTGTAACTTTGTTGGCCGTTCTCGACCCGTTTGGTAAAAATAACTTTTTTCGATACCTGTTTTCGACCGAGCTGCTGTTTGCCCGGATAATGCTTTTGCCTCTTTTTAGTGACATTTTGTTGTAAGCGAACCCTTCCACGTACTTCAGGTGAAATGTTATTTGCATTCCGCTCTTTTTCAATCCTTAGCAGGCATTCGTTTCTTTGTTATGGCCATGGGTTTCTCGCTACGGGTTGCGATTGAAAGATTGGTTGAAATTCCTTGTTACCTTTAATGATGAATGGCGCTTGCTCTGGCGAGGCCTAAAGGTTATACAACAAACTTGAATTTGTTTTTTAATCCCCAAAGTACTTCTTTTTTTTTGATTGAAACGAAGCATTGTAGCAGATTTACTGCTAACAGTTCAACCAACCTATAGAGCCACCTTAGCAGTTATACAATCGTTACTAATCTAAACCGAACAACATAACATTAAGAGTTGAACCAACTCAAAAAGCCACCTCAACATAATCGTTGCTAACCAAAACCATCCAACTAAAAACATATCCAAATTAGCCAACAATCGAATCAGGTGACAGACAGAAAACCTACCATGCAATAACTGCTTAGCACACACAAACCGTAGGACAGGAAGCGCGAACCGACAACTTATAAAAACATAACGCGACGGTAATATGAAACGCGCCTCGCAACTCAGAACGGCTGCAAAACGATTGCGCAACAATAACACCAAGTGACAAACAAACAACCGGACATTGAATTTATATTTTGATGAACAAACCTCAAACCAGGAAGGTCAGCAACCACATAATTCAAGTATGTCAATATTAGTCGTAAACATAAAATAAGTGTAAAAAGACATTGTGTCATCACTGTTTAAGAATGCATTACAAATAAAGCTTATTCGAAACAGTGAGACAGTTCACTAGTTTCATACACGTAGTTCACTCGTGTTTAGTGTTTCTCCCCATTAGCAGATGCCGCCGAAGGCTCTGCTCAATTGGTAACCACGTTTGGTTATCAGCTGTTCAGTCGGTTGACCGATCAGCAATACCCCTTCTACGGAAGAAGCGCAAGTTTGTACCTTAATCGGTTAATACTCCCGCAGCGTTTTAACGCCGCCTGGGATCCGATCCATCGCGCAAGTAAAGTTCCGTAGTTCCACTCGTCCGTTGCATAAGTGTAACTTGACCATCTCTTCCTAACGAAGTGAACGAATGATACAATTCATTCGCAATTAAACCAACTACGGTACATTCTCGCCTCGATACCCCGCCTCGTTCTGCACTCTTCCTCCATATTCCGCGCATCGACTTACCGCACACGGTTCTGGTAAGCAAAGTGCGCGCCAAACCTACCACAGCATCTTACGCGTTCTTTTCGTTTGCATCTCTACTGCCATCCATTCTGGCACAAAATCCGTTTGCGGTGAATTCTGGCACAAAATCCGTTTGTGAAAACAGAAATTTCGACGACCTCGGTACGGGGACGGGGAGACTGGTTGGCGTTGGCTTCTTATTGCACGCTCAAGCACATTTCAATCGCAATTGATCCCACCACTTAAGAATACGCCCCAGGAAAGCGTGAGCAGGAAAGCATCGAGCAGGGGACGATTTACCGCGATGAATTGTGTGCTGCGTTGTTTTACGTGCTCTACTGCCTTCGCGCCCAGACTCATATCGTTGGAAAAAGCAAGAGCGTCTCCCAGTTCAATTCGCCCTGTCCTTCCTTCCTTCCTTCCTTCGCCCTGTCACTTGGTGGAAAATCGGCAGCGTCGTTAGAACAGGACTCCAGAACAATTGCCAGCGCTCCGGTGGACAGCTAAACGTGACTTTGATTGCGTTGCAAAGATGACGATGCAAGAATGTAAAATCTTGCGTACACCTTCCGATTTATGGTCGAGTGAAAGTGCTGTGATACAGTGTGCTGGGTGTGCTAGCGTGACAGTTACATTTGACAGCGTAAATAACGAGTTAAGGTAGACCGGGAGCGAATGGAAGCGAACGAGTGCGATCGTAAATTCATCATCGTTGGGTTTGGTTGGCATTTTATGCTGATTTATCATTAAGCGACTGCCATTTGTTGTTACGGGTGTTGCTTTAAATTGTATTGTACAAATTGCATGGGAAGGCAAGGTGGAACGGTATAAAGGTGGTTTGTGAATTGGGAAACAATAAAAATAATGCATCTACGCTTTAGACATTCATGGCTGATTTAATCTGCATTTTCTGCTTTAAGTTAACACTATGAAAAATTATAATATGGCTAAAAGTAAACTCCAATAAGAGTATAATAAATTTTAATTTAACACTTTAAGCACCGTGTCATATAAATTCGCATGATGGTTTTGCTCACCGTTCAGCTTTGTATCTGACGCTCTGTGATTCTCTTGATAACGAATGAGGTAGGAAAGAGAGAACGAGAACGACATGTGCTACACCGCTTATCGCAATGAAACAAAAGAGTGATAACAATGCCACGAGAAACTGTCGCTCTCATCGCTCTCTTGCCATGCGCTACCTGCTCACTCAAAAACTGTGACGTCATGCCGGCGGTCAAAGTGTTAATCTTCATTTGGTCAACCTTTGCAAATTAGAAAGTATGATGGTGCATTATGGAGCCGCATGGTACTTTGTTACTGTTGGTGGAGACGCATGGTGCTTTAATATTGTGTTGGTCACGCATGGTGCTTTGTGAGTTTTGTTGAATCAACTTGACAGTGTAGTAAGATCGTTTGCTGAAATAGACAAAACTGATGTGGATACTGTATCGAAGCGGACTTTTGACACTCGACCGTCCAGGGGATGGTAATGCAATTCATAAGCAAATCACAAAATCAAGCTTGAATGTTATGAATAACAAACTAGTAGTGGTTTGCTTATCCTAAGCGTAAAAAATAGTGTAAAATGCTGATTGAACATGTTTGTTCGCAATCTGTATTGGAGTTGTGCACTGCTAAGTGTGTTAACCATTAAACAACAATCACACCATTCAAATTTCCAGCCAGACACTCGTGCCATTCAACGACCACGCATGTCCACATAATTATGGTCCACAACGCCTTGCAACTGCACTGCAAAAACCTTCACGATACATGGTTGCAGTACTGCAGTACGCTTATACTATGAAGTACAAAGTAAATGGAAGCAGTACAAAAAAAAAACAATTTCAAGCGTGACAACATTCTTAACCAGGTTGCTGGTTGTACAGGGAACTGTTGCTACCAGAAATATTCAATTATACACAATCTATTCCTCCCGGTCATGGACCGTTCTTCTTCCTTCATCACATGCAGTGAGAAGACATAAACGTTCCATAATACAGGCTTTAAGCATGTGCTTCCATGATCACATAACGCCGATGCGCCTCTCCTCCCGTAACTTTATCACAAGGCAGCGTTCAGTGTTTACTATGGCTGAGACAGCACGCATCACATGAAACTTGGTTGGAATAGTTTACTTTGCAAGTGGAAAAATATCGTGCAGAAAATGGTTCCCAACCCCGATGCCCAATGTCGGACGATAAAGGGCTCAGCCTGCACGAAGCTGAACAAACTTGGTGTGCCTATACCGGACAGACGTGTATTGCGCAGGAACGATCCCTAGCAATCAGCAGCATACGGTGGTAGGTGATGTAGAGCCAAAACAAACATCCGTAACAAAGAGGTTGTTCAGTGCTTTGGATTAAATTTGCAAATATTCGCTCTCCACCCAGCACCATCAACGATCGAGTTCAACTGTAGGTAAGGGAGAGCTTTCTTTACACCACCAGCACACGCCTGAAGATCCAACACTTTACTAAGTTCATACAGTAAAGCCACAAGAAAATGATTTGTTCGTTCGCAGTGTGTAATCTTTGCCCTCTCCGCGGAATAAACGCTTTTGTGTTGTACTGGCGTGAAATGGTATCACTTGAAATGTGGAAAACTGAATTCAGGGCTTTTTTTTCTACATCCTCTTCTGCCAGCATGGGAAAGCTATACAAAAAGCTTGAGTTGTGTAGTTGGGAACGCTCCACAGGAACAGGATAAGCAATTAAAATACTAATGAATATTACATGCAACTGTGCCAGCCCGGTTGAATGTATTATTCAGCCAGTCAATGAAGCTACAATGATGATAAGGTATTTTGCGTTGTTACAGTGACGGGTCCGAGTTATGCACCCAAGTTATCTAAGGATTTTATGCATCAAAATACCTTGCGTGCTTGTGAACAGCTCTGATCCATTTCGGTATTCCCTTGTGCATAACGTTCTATTTCTAATGATAAAGAATTGAATTAATAGATATCAGTTCGGCCATCACACCTGCTTCACAGCATTCGATGGAACTCGCACTCGATTGTTACTGTATCACCGCTACCGTCAACCATTTCCTACCATCCGACTACGCACGCCGAAACAAAAGGTGCAGGTAGTTCATTGCAGCGCTGCAGCTGGCAGGGTGGAAACAGTTAATTCGAAAGACAACAACAGCACCAGCATGCGGTATACATTCTGCACAGGTGGTATACATTCTGTTGCATAATTGCAGTGTGGTGCAGTACAGAACAAGCGTTGAGACGACGCTGTTTGGCGTACCTCATATCTGCTGACCGGAATGAAAGAGGGTATCCCGAAAGAACTGTGTACGTTCGCTTTGTTCGCTAGGATTGTTCGCTTGTTTCTATCAGTGCAGCAGGAGGTTTGTGTTTTTCCTGACTCGTGAACAAGCCCACCAGTTCCGATCCGGCTGGTGGCGTTTAATTAATGTATTAGCAAATTGTTATTGTTCATGAGTTGAGTCATTAAACTATTTAACCGTTTCAAAAGTATTCAAGAGATCGAAATTTAAACATCGCTTGGGGTTTAAAGCTGTTATTTCAAGCCACCAAAAGTATTTCGTACAGCGGTCGACACCTTCGCTTCGGTGTCGCACATAAACAGCTCATAATCCTATTGCGCTTTCAGTATTCCAACGCCGTAACATTAATAATTCCCCGTGGGCTCGGCCGTACAACCTTCGACCAGAGTTTTTAACAAGCAAAAACGATTTTCATCCACCGGCAGGGTTACACGGCACAATCTTAATCCAACAGGTTTGCCCAGTTTGCCACACGAGCCCTGTTCTGTTTTCTGCTGAACGTGGCTTACGTGTCTTGAATGCTGTATCGGTCTATCGATGGTTGGCCAGCGGGATCACTCGTCGGCTAGAAAGGGACGGCCGCATTAGGAAGCCAATAAATGCGTCTAATGAAAATCGCATCTTTATGATCACTGGCTGGTAGAATCGTTTGGATCGTTTTCGCACCACATTGCTGATTCATATCCGATACACGTTGATGACTCCCCAAGGGACACTTTGCACGAGGTTGAAGCCTGTTGGTGTTTACCGAGTGTGATCCCCATTATCAGGTGTTTCGACATCCATCTCATCATCGCCAAGACAAACAAGGGACAAACTGAGGCAAAAAGAAAGTAAACTTCTCAATAGCAAAAAAAACCTCAAAGCAACACACTGAAGCCTTCTATTTCTTTACGCTTTTGTCCTTCTGCCCAGATTATAGAAGGACGATGGATTCTTCGGCCGACTGTACGGTGGAGGGTAGGATCATCCAGCAAACATCTTACTTCCTGGCCGTCTGCCGGTGGCATTAGGATTAAGAATCACTTCGAAGGTTTCGGCTTACTCCCGGGGCAATAAAATTATAAATTACGGCACTTTGTGTCGCCGGGTCTCGTAGTGTTTGTACGGGCAAAGTACGGACGGAAGCCATTCTGCGCCCGAACTCTTTGTACCGTTTAGCATGGGAACTTTTTTTTGTTGATTTTTGGCCCGCTCTCTTTTCGTTTGCTTGCCTGCTTTTTTGTAAAATCGGACGAAAATGTTTTACTTCGCGTTTTAAGCAAATGGCACATTCAAGCCACCGCATCCTTTCGCGTAATATTCTTTGCTTATGTTTTAGCGTTTGATATTTTTTACTTCTTCTGCTTTTGTTTTCCGCTGCCTGCTGAAGGTGCAAAAAATCTCTCTTATCAGCATAAAATTGGTCTCCGTTTCCGTGGGCTTCCGTTTTAAGATTTGTTTTTCTTTTGGCTGCACGAAACAGTCCGCGCAGTCTGTTGGTGGTTATAGCGAGAGCTTCTTTTTTGTGCCTTGTCTTTCGCTTGAATCAGGTTGAATCAGGGTTTATCCTCAACACTTGCCGGAGCAGCTAAAGCGGAAAACGAAAAGTGCCATTTGAATGTCAGTCACGTGTTTGGCTTATGACGGTTTTACGCCGGAAAAAGGACAACATGATTAAGGCACGGTCGTTTCATGGTGTCAGGCAAGCGTTGCTAAGCATATTTTGCTAACAGAATCGCTGTTATCAGGTCATTGCGCTATTCGTGTTGGTAGTGAGTTTATAGAATTAGTTTACTTTTACCCCTCACGGCAAAGACTTGCGTGGAAAATTATATGTACCTTCTTTAACATTATTCGTAATAACATTTTCCGCACAAATATAATTAAATGATTGCTCCTTCCCCCATAACACCAAAACAGTTTAAATTCGTTCGAGTATTTTCCCGTTCCCAGTAAATGAAAGAGCGTTTCCACCAATAATTGCATAATGTTTCACCCGTACACTGACGCAAACACCGGCCAAAGGTAGCAGCAACCAGCTCACAGCCTTCGAGACCAGTACAGAAAAGCTATGCAAATGAGTTCATTATAGTGGGCATAAGTAATCCTGCGCTCTGGAGTTTCGCGCTAAAAGTTTCCGTAACTTTCACTCCAGGCGATCGACTCGCTCTGGCTCCGTCATTCATAATTCGTTTAACCCATTTCCAAGGCTGATTTATTCGTGAGTGCGCGTTTCGTCCAATCGTGACCGAGGATGTTCGGTGTGGGTGGGTGTGGTGTTTCCCACTTGTTTTCCACTTATCCGTCGTCACGCTAGTGCGACGATAATCGATAATATATTAATGATTTATGATCGCAAATGTTTGTTACGCAAAGTAGCGACGTCACACATCGGGGGACGGAAGGACCGGAAGGGGCCTTGCTGTGTTTTGAGTGTCACCGCACGGTTTGTCACGGGCAAATGAAATTATATTTAAATGAGCATTTATTGATTTTCCTTGCTTGGTTGAGGAGTTTGAAATTCTTCGGAATTCAATGAAGATTGCGCCACTCATTGGTGGTTGGCAGGAGTGGTTCATTAATTTTCAATGATCTGTGCCCTCGGAAACTGGAAGAATAAACAGTAAATACATCAAACAGCAGATTAAAAAAATGATCTGACCTCGTGGCTGTACTTCTGCTTCGAAATTGGCTTCCACTTCGCGTCTATTGTGCTGATGAAGTAGTAGTGGCATCCCGCTTGACACATACCACGCAAGCGATCCAAGATGAAGTGGTGCTCGCTGGCGTGACCGAGTGCTACGTTGACGACTTTCCTCTCATCAAGTGTGGCTGCCAGCGACAGCGAACCGAGACGCATTTAATTAGTTTATCAAAAGCTGTGTACGGATTTCTACCAAGGCAAGTGCACCACCGTGCAACCATTCATGCCCGTTGTCGATTGAAACGTTAGTGTTACTGGCGTTTTGTTTGCTGCTCAATTTGAAGGGATGCGAATCTTAATTGAAAATGTTCTCCTGTACCTGCCTCACGTTGAACCTACCGGCCTTTGTATTATCAGTGCCGTAGATGAATCTGATGCTGATTAAATTAAACCCCGTTCCGGAAAAGGAAGGAGATTGAACGAGGCATGCGCTGCCGACGCGTACTGACGGTTCATGATCATTGGTTTGCACCGTGAATCTGCACACCAAGGATGCGTTTGAGCTGCTAGCAATCGCGGGAGTAAAGCATCTGACTATTTTAAATGATCAAAGTTGTAGCGACCGCAAGTTAATCCAGAAATGCTTGCGACAACGAGTAATTTGTGCTCAACTTGCCCGGGATTAGGAATGACAGCTCAAAATAAATGAATCATTGAGATTGAAAGTTATATTTTTTAATTCATTTTCAAGGAAAACTCCAGGAAGACTTTACCATTAATTCCAATGCTTCGATTTGGTGAAAGCTCTGGAACGAAAATGATGCATAATTTACAACATGAAACGCAATTTAACTCGATTCGAGCTGCCTCCCAATTGATGATTTACGCTTCAATGGAAATCGGTCTGGGATGGTTCAATGATTACTGTAAGTATTTTCATTCGAAATGGACCCGAAAAAATTCAGCACACAGATATGGCTCTGGAGGGCCACGTGCAGCAGCTCTAGGATCAATTGTGCTTGTAAAGAAAATGTTTTTTTTTTGTTTGCTAAATGAAGCGCATTTATTTTCATCTACTATCCATTTGCGAGTAAAAAACGACGTGCAGCACCGTTTCTTTCTTTCAACATATTGTTCTGGTTGGGTGCATTCACACCCAAAAACAGCTCGTCCCGTGGAAACTTCTTCTAACGAGGGGTTCGCCGAATAAAACAGGGACAAGATAAATTAGGCACAATGTAATCAAATTCGAAGGTTTCGCTCCTTTCGATGCTTCTTTTTTGTGCCCGTTACAGACACATCACTGCCAGGCTACAATGGGTCCAAAAGGAGTGGCATAGTGTAAAGAAGGTTAAGTAGTAGACGCTGCACGGATCCCCTAGGTAACGGCAACACACGAGCAAACAAAAAGAGAGAAACAAAATGATAAAGGTGGCATTCAAACTCGTGAAAGTAAACAGAGGTGGGGCTGCGTTACGGGACGACAAAAAGCGAACTAGATCCCATGGACGTAGTGGCAAACGGTGGCAAAAGGAAGGGTCGGAAGGTTGTTTTTTTTCTTATGTTTTTGTGGAACGGGTCGAATCGGAAGGGAGGCCAGCAGGCTGCGAAGGTGCGTTCGAAAGAGACTACAGAAAATTGGTCGAGCAGGTTATTAGTTAAAAGGCCTTCGGGTTGAGAAATGGATGCATTACACATCCATTTTGGGAGGAGCCGGATGCGGTTCGGGAAAACAGATTAGTGAAAAACACAAAGATGACGAGCAATATCGTAAGCAAGTAAAGCGTGAAGTATGACTACTGCGAGGCATCAGCTGCGGAGGGTTCATTTAAGCTTGCTGGTGAGACGGAGCTAAGCGTATAGTGCTTACAATAGGTGTTTGCTGATTGGAAAAAGCTTTCGACAGTGTGGCCGGCTACTGTCAATGGCGGTGGCAAAACTTACCGTAATGGATGGCTCTCAGCCCTGGTAGGGTTGATAAGACGCTAAGCTGTTACTGAGGGCCGACAACGGCTAGCTATGGGGAGTAGGATGATTAGCTCACTATTGTTTATCTGCCAACAGTCTAAGCGAGGATGCATTAGAGATTCTCTTGCTTCATAGCGCACCGGCTAATACAGCGTTTGTTTTCACCAGTCTCTGAGATGTAGAATTTCTGCATCATTACGCCGTAAATTGGAAGGGAGAGGCCCTCTAGGGCTGAGACGAACTTGATGTTCTCGGGACTGATTTTCACTTTTAACTCGACGCTAACACGGACTAACGAACACAACGAACGCAACGACGGAAAGGCACAGATTTAATGGCCACTGGGGAAAATCTGCGTAGAAGCTTCCCAGCCGGAAATTAGGCAGTGGTTGTTTTCTCAGTTCTCGTGATTTACTGGCCTACACAATGCCTCAAGCAGTTTGGGATGTCAAACCGACTGGGAAATGTCAAGACCGGCTGCAAAAACCACAGATTTGCAACTAAGTAAAAGGTCGTAGCAAGTAAAATGTCAAGAGGGAAATGGAACAATCTTTTGTCTCCCGAGGTGGGTGAGAGGATGGACGAGTATTTCCCACGATCACATTGTGCGTTGTTGCCGAGTGGTTGCTTAAGCCGTGGCAAGACAGCACTGTTATTGCACTGGTAATTAAATTAGGGACTTCACACGAAACGATTAATGTCATCCTGGGAAGGTGGGCGACAGAAAAGGTAATTGATTTTCCATAGAGCATCTATTCCATTCTATTCCATTCATTCAGCCCTTGTGTTAATTAGCATCGATTGCCGTTCGCTTCGTGCGTCCTGTTGGCGTATGCGATAAGTCGAAACGCGTCTGATGGCGAACCTCAACAGTTTGTGATTAGTGCCAGCTTGAGGTATGTAATCTAAACCACCACCTCACCAGTGCTCGACAAGAACGAGCGACACACAAGCACCAATGTGTTGCGCCTAATCCATTATTAATTATATGTGTTGGCACGATCACACGATTTAGCTGGCCGAGTTTAGGGCAAACTAGCTACGTTCAGCTCAAGCCGATAAGTAGGGTCAAATAGGGTCAAGCATATCAGCTGATCGAGGACCGGGGCGCTATCGAAAGCAGAAAGGACAGACTAATTTTTAAGCTGTGCCATAAATCCTGCAAAAGCCAGTTCTTAAAAAAGCCTATCAAAGCTACTCAATCATTTATTGTTACAACCGTAACAACAATACGCTTTCGAGCGAAAATGTGCACACTAATGTGATATTCATTTAATCGATACAAATGGTGACGTAGAAAGGGATTTTAGTTTGGGGGCAGCTAGATTTAATTTCAATCGACTTGCTAACTCCCCACAGGGCTAGTTAAACATGTAGGAGAATTTGCTGCTTTCTAAAAAAGGCAAATTAAGTTTTGCCTTCTCGATTTCACCCATTTTGTTTTTTTTTTGACCGGTTTAAATCGATTAGCTGCTCGAACCGCGCTGACTGCCTCATCGTGCTGCTGGGTTACCACTGACACGGGTTATCAATGACATTATGTCGTTGGGTGTGATGATCTGATCCCTACGAAGGCTCTTTTTCGTGAGATTGCCTTAATGCTCTTCCTGCTTTCATTGCTTCCCCATTCGAACGCCCATTTTGATGTCATCGAATCTACTAAAGGATGCGTTTTCTCCCGTACGCCTCAAGCACGTCTGCTGCCTGTCGTCGTGATGGTGCAGGTGAATATTATTCATGAGAAAGCTCTTGACAAGTAAATTGTGCTGAATTCTATTAAAGCTTCCAAGCTACCGAGCTGTCGTATGTCACTCCTTCTGTCGTTCAGCCATGCGGTCTCCTAAGTACACTAGCTAAAGGGCAAGTTGGGCTGGAAATTTCACTTATCGCTGCGTTTATACTTCGAGCACAAATGGAGTGAAGCTAATTTGCATTGCAAATATCCGTCCCTGTTCACCTTCCTATGGTGCTCACTTTCATAGTTGTGTCGTGTTGAATGAGCCGAACGAACAGCAGTAGCCGGCACATGCTCTTAGTGTGCCCTATACCGGCCAGTTGGTGTCTTTCCAAAAACAAAGCCAGGCGAGTGCCAAGCGATAATGAATGAGTTACCCACACTTTAGGAGGGTTTAAATTCTGGCACATTAGCTGAAGCTGGTTACCCCGCTACTTTTGGCATCGGTTTTCTAAAATGGCTCTTTAGTCTTGCGAAGACGTTCGGTGCAACCTTAGTTAGCGCCTGCTGGAGAGGAAGCCATTGCGACCAATGGTTTGAGAGCATAAGTTTAGTGGTAAGCTTGTTTGCTGTTCGCATACATTATGAACCTTGCAGAAAAAGTGTAGGATATCAATGAAGCCATCGCAAAGAGAGCTTTCAATAGTTTGGGAAGAATTTGTACGGATAACGCGTGTGACCAGCTTAGGAAAGATATAACTTTTATTGAATAAAAACAAATATTGTGAAATATATTCACGAAAAGGGGCTGGCTGTGATATTTGGAGGAAATTTGAATAGGAAAGTGTACACCTTTATCGCTGGTCGGTTTGCAACTGTATATTCGTTTGTCCTTTTTTGTATATAATAATTCATGCAGTTCATAGTTCAAGCAGATCGAGCAGTTTCTAACGTCGAGTAGTTTATAACCTAATCTTAGTTTCCTAACGCTTTGTTTTATGCAATTCAAATTTATGTTCGAAAATAATTATTCTAATTCCAACATTCCCGGCCACCAAAGAAGAACTTCTTTAAATTTCATGCAATATATAAATTCAAAACTGAGTTCAAAAAAAGAATTCAAAAAAAGTTCGACTCTTGAACCTGACGCTTATCTCCCCGCTGCGCAAATTCGAGCAGTTTCCAGCGCAGAAAATGCACCAAAATCTGCGCTGGCCAGCGCAGATTTTGGCTCGTCTGACGCGCTGTTCTTCAGCGATTCCAGCGCTGGGTCGCGCAGTTCGGGCAGTTCGGGCGGCAAGTTCGGGCGGCGGCGGAGCAAAAAAAAAAACGGTCAAAAATTTAAAAAAAAAATGGCGCCCATTTTTTCGTCCGCTTCCTCTCCCTCCCTCACCCTGCCTTGCCTTACTTGCGCTTCAGCCCGTGCCTTCCGCCGCCAGCTGATTGGGTGTTGTGGTGTATGCGTTGATACTTATATGTGCATTGCGGTTATGTATTGTTATTGGTGGGTGTTAGCATTTATTAATTTGTGTGTGACCTTGAGACGCTGTGGGAGAAGCTGGATTGGGATTTAAAGTGTTATCGGTGTATTGATGGATTATTTTATTTCGTGCCGCTGCTGATGAGACCATTCGATGCCCCTGCCAATTGAGGGTGAAGAAGCCTATTTAAAACAAGCGTAGGAGAACGTCTAACACTAATCTAATATTTTTTTATTTGAGCATGTTTGATGCTTCAACGACCTTCTATGCATCATGTAGCACAGTGTATAGTGGTAATAATTTTTTTTTATTTGCCGAAATCTGTCTCCAGTTTTTGGGTCTCGACACACACACACACGCACACAGCGCGGGGAAAGTGACCGTTCACTCTATCATGCCGCGATCCCCCACCCCGCCCGGCGCTTTGGATGAGGATGCGATACAAGAAAGCTGAACCAGCCGTTCTACCGATAGGGTAGCCGTAATCGATCATGCGGGGAGGGGGGGGGGGTGGTCTGGTGGGGGGAAGGGGGGGAGTGCGTGCTTGCGTTCGCGCTTTCGTGGGTGCGTGCTTGCGTTTGCGCTTTCGCGGGTGCCTGCCCGCGTACACGCGTACGTGCATGTGTGCGTGCATGCGTGTGTGTGTTTGCGCGCGCGTGTGTGTGTGTGTGTGTGTGTGTGTGTGCGAGCGTGTGGAAACCCCAAAAATATTTGATTCTGATGCGTAAATTTTCATCCACTGCGGCAACAAAGTCCGTGCATTTTCGATCTCGCTACCTGAGAGACAACACAACCATTGGATTGGCACCACCATCTTTGCGATCGGCTCTGCTGTTGGGGGTATTAAAAAGACACACGATCGAAGCAAACGTGCATGTGATATGTAGCACATTTCTTTCCAATTCTGCTATCGGATGCAAGTTGAAGCAACTTTTTGAATTGAATCCATACAAAAAAGGATCCTGGATTTGTTTATTACGGTGCGCGTATGGTGCTGCACCTGTCCGTCCAGAATCTGGTGGCTTGTTGGCTGGGCAAGCCGGTATCATGACGCCGAGCGACCGGCACTGCCTTGGAATGAGTTCGGCTCGGTAGGCTCATGTCCTTTGGTCGAGGGCATTCCGTGCATTTGTCGCGTCAGAGTGGTAGCGCGGCAGCAACAAAGACAAGCTAATCTCTTCTCCGGGTGTGGACTGTTATGCTAAGTTCTTCTTCTTATTATTGTTATTGTTGGCGTAATAGCCTACGCGATCATGCCGGCCATTTCAGGACTTGAGTACCACGTAGCCGGATAGTCAGCGCTTGCTACGGCGGACGGTTCATACGCGGTTAGAACCCATGACGGGCATGCTGTTAAGATGTGCGGAATGATGGTGGTGCCGCGGGACGGCTCCTATCCAGCGGGCAACTTGCATACTGCCACACTGTCTTCTGCCCGATGCATACGCTGCAGGCAGGGGGAAGGATGCTCCTCCACAAAAAAAACACCGCCATGAACCAGCGGCGGATCTAACGGTAGGCGGACTAGGCGGTCGCTGAAGATCTCTAGTCTATAGTATGCCGTATGTCTACAAGTGGACAGAGGCCTCGTAAATAAAACAACAACAACAACAAGTGGACAGAGTATTAGCGACAAGGGCCCCTGGAAAGATGGTCGTTGGGGCCCCGTGGCTGGAAAACCATTTGCACCGCTCTCCCCCTCCCCATGCCGGCAACAATTTTAGGGCTTGTGACCGATGATCGTAGGGGTCCCTTGGCGACCCCCCCCTCCGCGCCGTCGATTTAAGTATAATGTTCAATCTCCCAACAGGTGTGTGCCAGTACCCCCTCCTCCCGGTCATCAGTTACCATTTACATGGACCTCAACTCGTCCTTCCGCCACAGTCATAAACACCTTCCTTTCTTTGACCGATGGATCATAACATTCCGGAAGAAAGCACATTTGGCTAAAGTGCATACACACGCACGTACACACCCATGCGCTGACGGCTCAGCATATCTGTGTAATCTAAACCATACGAAAGCAAAAGCTTAGTGTAAGAAAGTTATGCTTAATGCTTAGCACATTCAGTTCGATGGCAGGCCCCAGGAACTGCCAGTGAACTTTCCAGTATACCGGTTTCACAATCAGCTTGCGTTCTAGATGCCGGCGGAACGGTAAGCTCATGAAAATCAGCGCCGGGATGAACGTGTTAATGCGAATTAGGATTCTGCACGTTGCACAGCAAACCCTCCAACGTGAGCTAGCGATTCCTTGGTCATTTTTACGTGGCAGCGATTGAACTCATTGCGCTTTTTCGGTTTGATTTGTAAAAATGCAACTTTACCGGCGCAATGTTTATTAACGGCTTTTTAAGCGCCACAGCAACTCATGAGCATTGTCCACACGCGAGAAAGAGATAGCGCTATGGAGAGAAAAGGCACGGACGACGGCTGATAGCGATTGGCCGTCTGACGCACCAACACATCGATACCTGTAAGAGCGCTCTCAGGCGAGGGGTATGAGGCGGAGCCAGGGACGGGTAGCTCGACGAGCTGCTCGACAAATTTGCCGTTGGAGAGAAAAGGAAGGCATGATAAAATTCTCAGAACGCCATAACGCCTTCCGTCGCTTTGCGCAGCGGGTCCTATCATACTGCTCGTGTGTGTAGATGTGTGAATGTGTGTTGCGTGTATCTTGTTCTGCCATGAGTGCGAAATGTAAACAATGTCGCGTGGCTTGCAGCTGCGCGTTACTCAGTGCCAGTGGTTTCCTTCTGCTCTAAGTTGCTAATTACGTCCGGATTAGGCAAAACTGCCAGACGATTAGCTGCGCGGACGATTTGCTTCCCTGAAGCAGTGCGCAGTGTAACGACGCGAACAACATCGTCCTTTCCAGGGTGTACTGCAACGATGCGCCCCATCGGCCACGAGGTAGGATGTACATTGTCTTCCTTAATAATCACCAGTGTATTTTCTTTCAGAACCGCTGATTTCCCGTTGCAATATTTGGCTCGAGCTTGTAACTGCTGCAGGTACTCCGGATACCATCGAGCCCAAATGGTTTGCAGATGTTTTTGTACCAACTGGTATTCCCTCAAATAGTTGCTCGGTGTCTCGGTGTAATCGATGATTGGTACCGCTTGCAGATTGCCACCGACGAGGAAGTGTCCCGGTGTCAATGGTTCCAAGTCCGACGGCTCATCGGATAGAGGTGTAATTGGTCGCGAATTCAAACATTGCTCTACCTGGACAAGTAGGGTAAGCATGCTCTCCTGTGTGATGCTTGTTGTTCCTATTGTTCTGACTATATGCTTTTTAGCTGCCTTCACCGCCGCCTCCCATAAACCTCCAAAATGTGGTGCTCTTGGTGGGATAAACTTCCACTTCATATGATTCATCGCGCACCAATCAAATATAGCAGCTCGATCGTGTTCGTCGCTCTTTAGCATCTTGTAGACGCGATTCAGCTCATGTGCCGCTCCCTTAAAGGTGGTTGCATTGTCGGAATGCAGTTCACTGATTTGACCACGACGTGCAATCAAACGACGAAGTGCATTGATAAATGCTGTTGATGTTAAATCGCCAACCAGTTCGATATGTACCGCTCTTGTTGAAAAACATACAAATATGGCGATGTATGCTTTAATCGGACTTCTGTTGCGTATGGTTTGTTTTATATAGATTGGTCCGCAATAGTCTACTCCGCATACTGAGAATGGTCTTGTTGGTGTGACTCGTGATGTTGGCAAATCGGCGATACTTTGCTTAAGAAGTGTGGGTTTGGCCTTAAAACATGCGTGGCAACTGTGGTACACAGACTTGCATAAATTGCGACCGCCAATTATCCAAAAGCTTTGGCGTAGTGTTGTTAAAAGCAGTTGTGGTGCAGCATGCAGCTTACTCAAGTGTATCGAAACAGCTAGTAGTGCGGACAGTGGATGTTTCGATGATAATATTACCGGGTGTTTTTCTGATTCCGACAGATGTGCGTTACTGAGCCGGCCACCAATGCGCAGAATACCTTGCGTATCTATGAAAGGGGAAATCCATTTCAGTTTGGAGTTCTTCGGAATCTCTTTGCCCTTCTGCAGGTGTTGTATCTCCTCGGAAAAGGTGTCTTGTTGCGAAAGATAACACAACTTGAGTTCTGCCGCCTTGAGTTCGTCTACAGTGAGCGGTGGGATATCCTTAGCATGGACCTTGTTTCCTACGCGGCGCTTTGCGTTTTGTATAAAGCGCAAACAATGTGCAACAACTCTTTGCAGTTTGTGGTAGATCGAAAATCGTGAGAACAAACTGTTTCGAAATTCGCAGATTAATGCTGTGCTTGCAACCCGTGACGATAGTTTTTCTTCTTCTGCGCTCTCATCTTCGCTTGGTGATGGTGTGTTCTGTGGCCATTCTTCCGAGTTGCGTGCTAACCAATGTGGCCCGTGCCACCAGCGCTCACACACTAGCAACTTTTCCGGCGTTAAACCTCGCGAAATGTCGTCTGCTGGATTGTCCGAGCCTGGAACATGCTTCCAGCATTGTATTCCAGCCGTGTGCTGAATTTTTGCAACCCTGTTTGCAACGAAGGGCTTCCATCGATTTGGTGCTGAATTCAGCCAGTGAAGGACAGTCATGGAATCGGTCCAACAGATGGTGGTAGCAGAAATTTTCAGTGATTGCTGGACTTTCTCGTAAAGAAGTGTGGCTAGTCGTGCTGCACATAATTCCAATCGAGCTATGGAATGTGAATTGGATAACGCAACGACCTTTGACTTGGCTGTTAGCAGCTGCACGGTGACTCCTTCCATGCTTTCAGCCCGAATGTAGCAACAAGCACCATATGCTAGTTGTGATGCGTCAGCAAAGATATGAATTTGCAGACTTGTTGCCGTGCATTGCGATATGTACCGTGGGACTGTCAAATTGCGTAGTGAAGATAATGTAGAGTGAAATTTCGACCATTCATGCTGTAAGTGCGATGGTAGCTCGCTGTCCCAGTCATATGCCTTTCCATGAATCTTGAGAGCCCATAGTTGCTGCATGAACATCTTTGCGATGATGATCGTTGGGCCCAGTAGCCCGAGGGGATCAAATATCTTGGCGATATATGACAAAATTAACCTTTTCGTCATGCTGGGTGTTGTAGGTGGTATCTCAATACGAAACCGTAGTGTATCAGTTGCCGGTTCCCAAACGATGCCTAGTGTGGATACTTGTTTCGAGCTCTTCCACTCGTGCGAGAGTTGTACCGCCACATCTTCTGAAGGAACGTTCTTCAATGCTTCGGAGCGGTTCGATGCCCATTTCTTCAGCGTGAAACCAGCTGAATTTAGCATGTCTGAGATTTGCCTTTGTATAACGATTGCTTCGGACAAATCATCGGTACCCGTTAGCAAATCATCTACGTAAAAATCGTTCATGACCGCGTTCATTGCCAAAGGATACTCTTCCTTGTGGTCAAGAGCAATCTGTTTGAGGGTCCTGGTTGCCAAAAATGGAGCAGAGGCTGTGCCGTACGTAACCGTCTGTAGCTCAAAGGTCGATATAGGATCTGCAGGATGTTCTCTGTACCGGATGCGTAGATAGTTACGGTCATGAGGGCTATGTAAAATTTGCCGATACATCTTCTCTACGTCTGCAGTGAGAGCAATGGCACGAGAACGAAACCGAAGGATAATCGATAAAAGATCTTCTTGAACGACTGGTCCCACTAAGAGTTTATCGTTCAATGAGTAACCACTCGAAGTCTTACAGGATGCATCGAACACGACACGCACCTTCGTGGTTGTGCTTGACTCTTTAACGACAGCGTGATGTGGGAGGTAGTAATGCTCTACCGAATCGTTTGCAGGACTGGTAAGCCGCTTCATATGCCCCAAATGCTCATATTCTTTCATAAATTTCACATACTCTTCTTTCATTTTAGCATTGGTGTTCAACCGCCGTTCGATAGAACGCAGTCTGCGATCGGCTATTTCCTTCGACTCTCCTAAAACGATATTAGGGTTGGAGTTAAATGGCAAACTAACGACATACCTTCCACTTGAGTTGCGAACAGTTGTTGCTGCGAAATGCTTCTCGCAAGCATTCTCCTCAACCGATAGCACAGGATCCTCGGCTATGGTTTCACTCTCCCAGAACCGCTGCATGGTCTCCTCCAGTGGGGTGTCGTATGCAGATAGATGGCACAGCCGCGAACCGACTGACGAATGATGAGTGTTGCCGGTGACAACCCAACCAAAGTGGGTTTCGACCAGCCACGGTTTGCCTCTACCGATAGAGCACTTGCGACCGGTGTGGAGCTCCCAGAACGTATCGCCTCCGATGACGATGTCGATTTGCCCCGGACTGTTAAAGGTGCTGTCCGCCAATGCCACGTCCGGCATTTTCCATGAAGAGACGTCCGTTGGTGATGTAGGGATGTTTGCGGATGGCGTGTCCAGAACCAAGAAAGTCATCTCCGTTGCGAAGGGTTGTGTCTTGGACTGAACGGTAGCGACGATGGAACCCTTGATCTGCTGTACTGCATTGCCGATGCCCGATACAGCGACGTTGACCCTTTTGCGACTCGTCAGCAGTTTCCGTGCGAACTCCTCAGCGATGAAATTCGACATGGATCCCGAATCCAACAACGCCCTTGCTTCATGGGTGTTCCCGTAGTCATCCTTGATCTGGATGTTTGCCGTCGCCAGAAACACATTGTCTTCATTCGACTGAGCTGACAATGTTACCGTTGCGGGTGGAGCATAGGGTGGTGAATGATGTAGAAGTGTGTGATGACGCTCACGACACGTGCGACACGAATAATCCGACTTGCACGCTCTAACCTGATGATTGCTGCTCAAACAGTTCCAGCACAGCCGCTTCGATGCGACGACGTCCCGTCGCTGTTGGACCTCCTTGGCGATGAACACTGGACAGTTGCGCAGTGTGTGGTCTTCGGAACACTCCAATGGACACTTTGGCTGTTGGGTGTGCGCAGTCGATGCAGCAGGAGCCGAGCGAGATGTAGCTGCATTCGCGATGAATCTCCGTTGCCCTGGTTGACGAATGAGACCGGCCACCTTGATACCACTAGCTGCTTGATCCTTCACGAAGTTGTTGGTCGATTTCAAGATTTGGATACGATCTTGCACGAAGTCGATCACATCCTTATATTTGTCCGTCGTGAAGTGCACGGAATGTTTCTCCCAAGCCAACAATGTCTCTCGATCCAACTTCATCAGCAGCATGTTTGAGAGGGGTGTGTCCCACGAGTCAACCGGTTCGTTCAGCTTTTTCAACCCGTTGACGAAGCGGGTGAATTCATCCACCAGGTGCGTGAGCTTGTCAACGCACACCAATTGCACTCCCGGAAGGTAGTGCAATTTGCGATAGTATTCGCGAATCAAAAGACGAGAATTGTCGTACCGTTTAAGAAGCGCCGCCCAGGTAACCGAATAGTTGTCCGCCGTTAAAGGTGTATGCTCGAAGGGTACCGCCGCGTCCCCCTTCAACGATGACAGTAAGTATTGTAGCTTCGCGATAGATGGAAGCTCGGCTGAAGCGTCGATCATTGCGATGAAGCGATCTCGGAAAGAAAGCCATTTTGTGTGATCTCCGTCAAATGTTGGAAGTTCGATTTTGGGCAAACGTAAATTTGGCGCGTGGGGTCGACCGAATGCAAGCGTTGAGGAAGCCAAGCCCGTTGTATCGTTGAGCGAACCTTCTTCCTTTGGCTGTCTTTCCCGTAGAAATGATTTTAGCTTGCGACAGCGTTCTTCAATGTCGATCCGTTCCATTATGCTGGTTTCGACCGCTTCGTCTTTATCTTCAAGCTCTTCCAGTTTCGAAACTGCGGTGAAAAACTCTTCCTTATGTTTCGCCAGATCTTCTAACACCTCCGGAATCTGCTTGGCATCATCACTCGAATATTTCGCCTGGAACCGTTCCAGCGATTTTATGTTCTCCAGGGCGATCCTCTTTTTCAGTTGCACTGCCTTAATTTTCTTATCCATTGCACAAAGAAAATACTGCGATATCACACGAAAATAACGAACAAAGCGATGGCGCGAAATTCAAAATGATGGCGTGTAACCGACCGTTGCCCTTGATGCGGGGCGATATGCGATGGCGGGAATTGTCACGGAATGACTTGCACACTTGACGACGAATACCGAATTCCACTCTTGATGCAGAATGAAACTTATTTCTTCTCCGTATATCACGATCCGGTTCGAAGGACCAAAAATGTGAAATATATTCACGAAAAGGGGCTGGCTGTGATATTTGGAGGAAATTTGAATAGGAAAGTGTACACCTTTATCGCTGGTCGGTTTGCAACTGTATATTCGTTTGTCCTTTTTTGTATATAATAATTCATGCAGTTCATAGTTCAAGCAGATCGAGCAGTTTCTAACGTCGAGTAGTTTATAACCTAATCTTAGTTTCCTAACGCTTTGTTTTATGCAATTCAAATTTATGTTCGAAAATAATTATTCTAATTCCAACAAATATAAAGAGAGCTTATTTCTTTGAAATGGTTTCTCGCATTCTCTTTCGAACAAACAATAGCTTGGACATGAGCTCCGAACATTTCCAGTTGGCTAAAATTTCCATCAAAACTCAGAGTTAACTTAATAATGGCAAACAATTAATTTATTTAATCGATTAATTTACGACTTACCATGGGGTTCCATTTCGATTGAACGAGCGAGATGCGCGGTCTGAGGAACGGACGAGAAGGGCGGGCTGAGGAAGGAGCGAGAGGTGCGGTGTGAGAAGCAAACAGAAGGCTGTCCGAGTGGCATCTGTTTTGGGGACAATTGTCTGGAACGGCGGCACCCGCAATTGTTGTTCGATCTCATCGACACCGGCCAGAATTCCGCGAAACCCACCGTAGAATCCAAGCGGGCGGCTTGTGTGGTCGGACGGACCAGAGAAGCGAGGCAAGCGAGTTGCTGCTGTTCGCCGGACCACGTTAAGGGGGAAAAGATAGGGAATGAAGAGAAGGAGAGAGTGAGAAAGGGAATTAATAATTTATTTTGTGACCGAGTGAAGTGGTCAGTCTGATGAAAAACGCGAAGGAGTTAAGTAGCAAAAAAAAAAGGTTGTACGTACAGGAATTTACCGTGTTCAGTTCATTGTGTTAGGAATATCCGCTGAGATATCAAACATGGAATGATTTTATTGTTCTCTAGAATGGAGAAAGTTTTGCCTTTAGATTGCCTATACAAATGTGTGATTAAAATGTCTCGAGAGATGCCGGGGCATTTATTCGTTAAAAATCTCGCATTTATCAAATCTAGAAAACCAAAATTGAATAATTGCTTAAATTATACGAAACAATGTTAACACATCCCACTGCCAGCAATGCCGGCTGGTTGGCAACTAGCGGACGCATCCAGCAAGATTCGCCCATAAATCCGCTCTGTTATGTTTGATTCGAAGCCGTAAAGTATCAATTAATATCACCAGCACTGTAACAGGTCTGCAAAGCATTCTTCGAAGGTAAATACGCTTCCACCGTTGAGTAGTAGCACAAATATTTCGTAGACATTCAAAACGCGTAACAATCTTCCATCATTCGGAATGTACAGCGCACACAGGTAGCCAGTTGGCTGCTGCTACTTCAATTAGTTTATCCAATACACCCAATGGTAATGACGTACGTAAACGGCAATCATCTTGAGGGCTTGCATGTGTGGCAAATGGTGTGTACATAGTAAATAAACATCCGCCCGTGTTGCCGTGTACAGCTCATACCAGGGATCCGGCTCAGCTGGTCACCAATACTAATTAACTAGTGGCGTGTATTAGGTTCTCTGTTCTCGGTGCATGGAAAGGGAATAATTACTGCCCTGCTAATGATATCCGTTAGTCTACCGCTGCTCTATGGCCTTTTCGAATTCAGAAGAAAATAGTTTATAGAGGGAGGTATGACAAGCAGGAATAAAAACTCGTGTGAAACCATTTACAGTAATGCGGTAAGTCTTTTAATAGTTTGTTGGGTACGATTTAAATGGAAAATCATCATCAACCGTCTGTAACGCCAACACATGGTGATAGAGAGCATCATGCAAAACCTATAAATTTAAGCTTCTGTAACGCCCCCAGTGTCTGTGTTACAATGCTCCAGTTCCATGTATCTGTCAGGAGTGTGTTGGACGTTGTACAATAAATGACAGGCTGAATGATGCTGAAAGGCCCCATTCTAGCCACATCTTGTAAGAGTAAAATGATTGTTTTTGTTTTACTGTTTAGTAATCACTGTTCATCTCCATCTTCTATGGCACAAAATGATGGAAACAAACAAACCACACATAGAATGCACAAGATTGCATTCTGCGGTTCGGAAATTGAAATATATTTTACTCGATGTATCTTTGCGCTACGCAACCAAGCCACGATCCTCCCATTTTCTCCTCATTCACTTTAAGCGCCGCTGCTGGAAACGACTGTCCTGATGGTTGCGACGTCTCGAGGGGTGGGATTTACGCCAGCCCTTGGTTGGTAACGTTCGATGATAGTGCTCGTTTTCGAACATATATGTATTTTTCCCGGTCTCTTCCACATACCACATGCTGCGCTTCATAAGTCTAAAACGCTCCTGGAGCCGTTACATGCAGGAGCAGCCCGGGAAGGTGTGCATTCGTAAGCTGGGCGATTTATTTCGTAAGAGATTCGTTGTATCATAGTGCAAAGAAGTATTTGTGTGAAATCGAACCCTGATGTCGGTTACCATAGGCAAAAGTGCAAGGTGGATGCTGTTGTGCATGGCACTGCACTCATCGTGTTTGCACTGAACTATTCCCCACTTATCGGTGTTAGCATTCGAATTCGATCGAATCATTCAAGGGCATTGTATGAGGAAAGATGGGTTGTTGCCATTGCATCACACACAACTGGAAGTTGGTGGTTTATGTTGTTCCTTTCATTTCACGCAAGCTTCGAACAAAGGACTACAAGCTGCAAGCTCTTTGCCGCATGCAAGACTATGACCAGAAGAACAGTTTCAGGTATGCTGATGTTTTCCAATGCTCCCTTTGTATGCTTCACTCCTATGTCATCCTTTCTTGTTGTTTTTGGATCGGTCTGTATGGGTTTGGGAAAAATATTTTGTATGGGGTTATGGAAATAATGGCGCATCCTTCCTTCATTGGTCCCAGTGAACCGTTTCCATTTTACGCTAAATTGAAAATCAATCCTTTTAGAACGTTTTATTTTGATGGCTATGTGTCGGTATGAGTGTATAGTCGCGTGTGTGTAGGTTTCTAAAGAGTTTTCAATGCCTAAATACCAAGTTGGACCGAAACCAAAGATTCCATTTTCCACGAGCTCGGAGCGAACAATAGATTACGAGTGTTTTTCAATTGGATGAGTCGTCATTCAGCGGTGTGGGAGCAGCAGGAATCTTGGCACCCGGTACCTCCATGAAGTTACTTTCTTACCTGTCGATTTGATGAAGCTTCAGCATTCCAATACGTATTCGGTGCTGAATCAATGGAACGTATTGACAAGAGGAGCACAACAAAAGAATCTCGCTTTCAATTCCGTGATTCGCACTAGTGCGGGTGGTATCAAACCGGTTTCAAACTTACGTTACGATACGGAGCGTGGCAGAAGCGAGCAATGTTTGTGGAATCCGGTCCTCTTCTTCTTGCAATGTTTTTGCTTCAGGTTTGGTGAACGACTGGTTTGTTTGTTAGAAAGAAGAAGGCAGGATTGCTAGAGTACGATATTGATTGTAGTTTGCTTAGGCCATAGTTGTTGACAGATTGAATCATATCGACACAATCCTGGGAACGTGTAATGAGAGTCACGATTTTGCAGTAGATAATCGCTTTTTTGTAAGGGGTACGAGTTTGAGGAAACATTTTTTAGATAATTCAAAACATTAAGAATCCTAACAACCAAAATAATTTTATGGAAAAATTGAACAGACATGAAATAAAGAGTTGTACATTGGTCTTAAATTTATAACCAAATTCGTTAAAGCTTGAATATAAAGAATATTAAACTGCCAAACAGACCATCATACTTGTTGTAAAATAATTCGGAATATTTTGAAGTGTTTGAAATAATATTTCCTGAATGTCTGCCTGCCCACTGACAGTATTTTATTTCCAATATTAGTTTACTTCCTACACATTTTTCCAAATTGCCTTTCAACCAATAAAAGGTTTGTAGTGTAGGTGGGATTTCTTCCTTAAACAAAATCAAATCCGCCAGAAAGTAAAACCTTTTTTTTATCTCATATAAATCGATGAAGCCTCCTCATGCAAATGCGTGGTGAGGCCAGTTAAAGTGTTGATTTATCATTCCGTTGAATAAATCATCAAACGTTTCTACAGCGAGACAAATTATTGTACATCCACCCATTCCACTCCGTTTGGTACCCAATTCTTGGAAAGCTTAAATCTTCAATAAAATTATGAGCAATTGTTTGAAGGCAATTACGCAAATATTTATCAATCGTACTTCTTGATGTTCATATATTTACTCATTACGACCGAAAAATTAAGTCTCTTTGTTGTATCAATTAAAAATATTTTTACAGATTTTTTGATAAATATCCATCGATTAGATTTTGATAACGGATGTCAAACAAAAGAACAATCATGTGATTGATAGCCGTTTGAGGATGATGTAAATGTTTTTGACATTTTTCAACGTCATCACATTGCGAGCCATTCCAACGAGTGGCAAGCGTTTTAAAAAGAGCAAATTTTGATGGTTGTACCACAACTTTGTGCGAGGCTATGGCGCTAAATCGAATTGAATTTCAAAAACGCTTGCTAGTATTTTCTCTTGTTCACGGAAAACATTATCAGTCTGTAGAAGAAGGCACCAGTAACTTGAATCTTGTGGTAAAAAAAAGTAAAAAAGTGATGAAAATTATACAATCAATTTCAATTTAGTCACTGACGCAGACCATCTATCTCAGAAAATTCTTTTAATTTACGTATTTGGAGGGCTGTATTTGGAGCTTAGCAATGGTAATGATAATATTGAATTTGCGTATCCTAATAATCATTCCAGCAAAAGAGATACATCTATTCAAAACATTGGTTTGAGTTTCTGCTTATGAAAGAATATGAGATCAACATACATTCGGTTTTATCGTGTTTGGGTTTTGATTGATTGCGATATCTTTAACTCATGTGGCAAATCCTACGAACCTTTGTTATATTGCATATCATTTCTATTTTGTGTGGAATATCCAAACGATCTGAGCTAACGGAAAAGAAAACAAAAATGCTTTCTTATACAAATCAATCCCAAGAAGGATACTAGCCGACGCAAATCAAAACGGATGATAAGAATAACAATAAACTGTCACATTGAAACCTGCTCCCTGAGGACCAATGAGGATTACTGGGGATGATGGAGCAATATTTAATCTGGGTTTGGAAGTTATTGACCTATATTGGTTAAATGCATCATATTCTTCCCATAAGCAAACCTGCTACTATTGATAGTAAATATTTTAATAGCTGATTGATTTAACTTTACAACAACTTCAAACGATCAAAACGGACTAAATTTCATGGAAAAAATTATTATAGCGGCTTTTTCCTCCACTAAACTATTTCCACCGGTAGGACGAGTCGATATGCGGAGATTGAACACTAAAGCACCACCTCTATATAACCGCATTATCTGCTTAATCGCTGAGTGTTACATTAAAACGGTCGCAGCCTCGAAAAGATTTTTAGCGAATCGACTCTTTGGGCTCTACCAATGAAGATCTAGATATTAAATGCAGTGCTTTAATTTATGACTGCCCCCTTTTTATTTACGACCCAAAACCAAAGCCTGCGATGGCTGTCTGGCCTTTGCCTGAGGTATCGAGCGGCCGCTACCAATGGGAAAGGATGTGCTCGCTTCCATGGTGATGGCAATCGTGTTTCGGAAGTAACGTAGTTACTGCTCCATAATTAACTATATTAAGTATTGATTAATTAATTTACGCCTGCATGTTCGAGACTAGTCCGGCCCTGGTCCATTGGGTCAACCGGTTGAGCGATGGTGATGACGATGAGGATAATGACGATAATGATGACGATTGTTGTTAGTGATGCGATGTAAAGAACCGAGATGAAAGAATGATGGTGTCTGCGCGTAACCATGCAGGATAGAATTAAGAAATGATAGCTGCCGGGATAGGAGGATAAGTCCACACCCGATGACACGCTGGAAGGGAAAAAATCTTAGGAAACATGTTGGCAGTGTCAATTTTGCAGAACACTTTGCTTCCGTGTACACCTGCATTTCTTCGAAACCTCTTAACCTATCTTCAGCACTTTCCGCAATCAACGAAGCAGTTGACTTATCCACATCTACTATCAGTGAAGATGAAGTCGATGCTGCCATATCGCAACTGAAGCTTTCGTATGCCTCTGGGCCGGACAATATTCCCAGTGCAATTATTATTCATTGTAAGGCTGCTCTTTTGCCTATTCTGACTCAACTTTTCAACAAATCCTTACAGTCGAAATGCTTCCCGCAAATATGGAAATCTTCTTACATGTTTCCTGTCTTTAAAAAAGGAGACAAATCTGATATATGTAATTATCGCGGAATCTCTATGTTATGTGCTTGTAGTAAGCTGTTTGAAAAAGTTATGTTCCGCCACATGTCCTACGCTTTCCTGCCTGTTATATCTGTTATGCAACACGGCTTCATGCCTAAACGTTCGATTGAAACTAACCTGCTTCATTTGCTTCAATTTTGCTACTCCAATATTGACAAGGGCCTCCTGGTTGATGTCATTTATACCGACTTCTGCGCTGCATTTGACAAGGTCAACCACTACTTATTGCTTGCTAAATTATTAAAATATGGTGTACACTCAAATTTTTTAGCATGGTTAGAAAGCTACCTAATGAACCGTTGCATTAATGTAAAAATTGGAAAAACTTTTTCTGACCCTTTCTGTAACTTTTCTGGTGTTCCACAAGGAAACATATTAGGGCCATTATTATTTATTATATTTATTAACGATATTGTGTTTACTGTTCCCAACGTCAATGTTTTACTATATGCAGACGATCTTAAGATGTTCCTTGCTGTTGAAAATTCAAATCACTGCGAAATACTTCAAGATTCCATAAACCGTTTTTTGACGTGGTGCCATGATAACGAAATGTTTGTGAATGTACAAAAATGTAACTGCATTACTTTCTCTAAAAAAATGATTCCAATAACTTTTAATTACAAAATAGGTCAAGACAGTGTGCCGCGGTCATCTGTAGCTCGTGATTTAGGAATAATGTTAGACAATAAACTTATATTATCGTGCCATTTCCACACAATCGTCTCAAAAGCATTAAATATGTTAGGTTTTATTTTACGTGCTTCTTCTGACTTTAAAGATCCTTTCTGTCTTAAATCGTTATACTGTGCCCTAGTCCGTCCTATACTAGAATTTGCTTGCGTTGTTTGGTGTCCAAACCAAGTGACCTATATAGACATGATAGAAAAAGTTCAGAAAAAAGCGACACGCGCTATGTTTTATCGTCTTCCTTGGTCAAACCAAATGCCACGCCCCCCGTACCATGTCAGGTGTCAGTTATTTGGTCTCGAAACTTTAGAACACAGGAGAAAGAATGCTCAATGTATTTTCATGCATAAATTATTAAATGGGCTTATTGATGCACCTGAAATTTTAAATCTGATCAGTTTTTCTGCCCCTACAGGGATCTTAGAAGTAGGTCTTTAATCAGGATCCCATTTCGATCTTCTTCATTTGGCGCTAACGATCCTTTAATTAAAATGTGTGTCAGCTACAATAGACTTGAATCATCTGCAGATTTTCATATCCCTGTTTCTCACCTTCGTCAGTTGTAAAGGGCTAGTGTTATTTATGTTTAAGTTGTTTACTAATTAAGAATTTGTATCAGTTATTTAGGCCTATTGCCCGATAACGTTAATAAAGAAATAAATAAATTCCTTTTTCCAAACGAATTTGCAAGGTTGCAGAGTCATCAGTTTCCTTTTCAAGAAAACAACAGTCATCGTGTCGATCGCGGGGGCTAAACAAACGAAAAAGCTCACAAAAATGCACTCACTCGTACGGGTTCAGCCGAGTCATGTGTATTTAAATTCTCTTTATGGATGTCTTTACTCTAGAGCATAGAAAGCACTTTTTATGAAATGTATAGACTGTTGGCACCACTGCCAGTGTTCGAGAATCGTTTGACGGGCTCGGAAGTGATGACACCACTGCACTCATATAGGATGGCAGGGCATCATTGCTGAGGTATTGAGAGCGAGAAACAGGTGCGGTTAAATTGATGCGACCGAAGGCGATGAATGAAAAACAATAGGGGAAAGAGCCAAGAATCAACGTGTTACCAGCGAGTATAATGCACAAAAAGGGACAAGAAGCACACCTTGTTTGAGCGCTTCGTCTTGGTTCACTAAACTTCGTCGCATGTGAAAAGGAAAAAAATTAATTTACAATAAAGCAGCTACAAAACCGCGCTTGGGTGAAAGCCTTTTTTTTATTATTCTACAATGCAAAAACAATGCTGTTTCTGATAGGAAGGAAAAAGCTCACTTCAAATGATTCGTGTGGAATTAAGAAGAAACATATCGAATGACGGCACATTCTAAGATATGTGATACAAAAGCAGGGTTATGCTTATTTTCATCGTTTCACCTTTTCCATTTGCATTTTCCGTTGCAGAAATTTAAATACCACGACCGGGAGATAGAGACATGCGGCTTCCTCGAAAAGGATAGTCCCTCCTGGGCCGCCTTCCACATCGCGTTCTTCCTTAGCTCGTACGTGGTCCCGCTCATACTGATCAGCGTCCTGTATATGTGGATGCTGTCCCGACTGTGGCGAAGTTCGGTCGGCGGTCGTTCGGCCGAATCGAAGAAGGGCAAAAAGTGCGTTACCCGGCTGGTGGTGATTGTGGTGGCAGCGTTTGCTTCATTATGGTTTCCCATACAGGTAAGTGTGGGCGATTGATGGGAGGGTCAAGAGGGACGTGGAAAGGGGTTTGAATTGTGTGAAGGTTGCCATGGCATTAGAGCATTTGGAGAGGCAGAATGTAGCATGGTGGTGACAGTAGAAACACAAACACGCAGCGTTGGACAATGGAGTTAAAATAGGCAAAGAAAGTGTTTTTTTTTTAGATTTTACTTTAACTGTCACAACCATTCGAGGTATTAAGAAGCGGAAGAAAGAAACATAGCTGTGGAATCGGGTGGCATCGAATTATTACTGTAGGCTGTGGGTGAGTTTCACTCCGAGGTGAAGTTGAATTGGACTGGGCCATTAAGAGTTTGAACATTTTGCTTGCAAACACTTGACAATCCACGATTGCCACTGCCTTCTGCATCGCATTGTTTTCAATTGTGCAGGAAAATTACGTCGCTTTGGAGACTGGAGAAAAATTGAAGGTTTACAGCATTACAATACTTTCACAATGCGGTGTTATATGTTGGTGATAACTTAATGTTGGTGTTTTTTATTTCTATTCGAACTGAATATTAATGAAATAAATAAATTCAAAATATAAAACTCGATCTGCATATGTTTATGTTGTCAAGCGTATATGCTCAAGCATATTATGCATGCAGCATATAGACTTACCAATACACACTTGCCGTGCTGCTGTTTGCCTAGCTGATCATGTGAAACGACAGCATGACATGGTTCTTTTAAATTCATTCTGTGAACCAATTCAAGCACACCAGCTATTCGTATCATCATTTCAATGCCCGTTCCTTTACAACCATAGCCATAAACCAGAACAACCGACTTTGGGTCATCAACATGGTTTCAGCCTAACAAAAATTACCCCATGAAATGGGTGGCATCGTTGCCCGATCGTACAGGATGCCGTAAATTCCACCCCACTACCCAGTGTACCGAATTCCAAGCGAATGGAACGAAACATTTTTGAGTCCGTAGTTTAATGGGCCGCTTTTACAAACATTAACCAAATGTCACCACTACCATCAAAACCATCAGTACCAGCACCACAATGCAATTGCTCAATCGCCTATATCCTTGTGTGTTTGTGTGCCTGTATGGGTCAGTGATGTAGGATAGTAAAACGGTAGGCCGTATCAGGAACCGGTATGTGTTCTACATTCCGTAGCTGACCAGTCGGGTCGGCTCAACCTTTAGGACGTATCGTTTCCCTGTATTTGATACTTGCATACCCTAATCCGTCTCTGATCCTCTGGCCATCGGTCGGTTTTTTCGATACACGTACGCAATGTGTTTAATAAATTGTAACAAATCAAATCAAGGGGACCCTGTACCGTGACGGTGCGAATCAGATCAGAGTGCCGTGATTGATGGATGACCCGAAATGCTGACAGGCGGGCTGTGCTGGCATGCGTATGAACTGACCCCGATTGCATTTGATTGATACTGCTTATTGGGTGATTTAGGCGAACGAACAAAGCGAAAAGGGATTCGAAATTCATAATCTTTCGAGATTCGGTGCATTGTGTAACCGATTGTTTTCTGCATTATTAATGGTTTACAAAGTTATTGTTGTTGAGTTTACGGGCGGCCATTACGGGCAATACAGTGCACTGCATTTAGTATTTAAATATTCCATTCCATGCTATTCCACCAACCAGCCTATTATTGCACTTTAAACTATTTCTGTGCGAGGAACGAATCAATTTAGCTTAGATGAAAAAGGCATTAGTTTTACTTGATGCATAGTTAGAAGGACAAACACTAGTTTTTTGACCAGTTTTTGACAGTCACGACAGAAATCAGGTCATGAACGCTGTAGAATCAAGTGAGTGCAAGATAAACAGATGAAAAAGATCCTTAGAATGTTGTAGAAAGCTTATTAATATTAATTATACTCATTCTGGGTCGAACCCGCTTTAAAATTGCAGCTACCAGCTGCTTTTATGCAACCCATTTAATTTCGTTTGCATACAATAGATTAGCACGACCTTATATGTGTGTCTTGAGTGTGTGTTGTACGTCTGGCAAACCGATCGCCGTTGAGTTCACGTGTCATGTAACATAGTAAGGCGGCAATCCCGGCTCGTCATGAGCAGTGCTCGACATGGGGGACGGCTCTCTACTGTACCAGAGTACAGTGTCCCTATTTCAATTTTATGCTTCGTAGGAACGAGATGCATCGGACACCATGTAAAAAGGGGGTCAACATGTTACTGCACATCACGCTGTAAATTCAATCTCATTAAAATGATAATTGCTTTGCAGTCTCCACTAAGGGCAGTTGAAGTAGTTCGGAGTGTTGTTTTATGGAAGTTGGTTTGCTTTTGATAACGCAACACAACTGCTTGCAGATGGTAATTTGTCCAAAAAGCGGACGTACCGACACCAGACATGGCTGTTCGCTTTAAACAGTTATCGTTTGATGATCAGCATCAGTTGGAAGTGGAAATGAGAAGCTTTAACACAACTTTTACGACACTCCTTATTTCTGTGTAATTTTTGCGTTGTGTCATGTGGGAATGTAGCTTCTCAGTGAAATACAGTTTAGTAAATTTTCTCTCATTCTCTTGATTCCGTTTCATGTTTTCAGGTCATCCTGGTCCTAAAGAGCGTGGACGTCTTTAAACCAGACACGCATTTTAAAATTTCACTACAAATCGTCTCGCACGTGCTGGCATACACGAGCTCCTGTATAAACCCGCTGCTGTACGCGTTCCTGTCCGTGAAAACTTTCGGAAAGCATTTCGTAAGGTAGGTTTACATGTAAGGTACCCTGAGGTTAAAGTGATTATTTTTTGTTAGTTCACGCTATCGATCAGATTTGTTCAGTTGGTTCCCCTTCGCATTAGGCACTGGGCTTAGGGTGGTGTGGTATTTTCATCGTCTGAGTTTTATTTGTCGTGACTAGTCATCTCACCGCGGGGAGCCATTTGTCATTCCATTATGTTTTGTTGGGTAAGATTGCGGTACCAGCTTTGCCGAGTAGTTAGAAATTGTATAGCTTCAGTCTCTCCCCCGTTTGAATGAAACAATGTACTTTTGTACTGTGGTTTATGTTTTGCGGTTGTTCTCATCTTCACTTGCTTGAATCTCATTGGGCGTGGTGTTTTATCCTTTTCTTTTTCCCCACCAAACATGTCACGGTACATGCTATTTTTTCTTTTAAAAAAACAGATCTCAAGATAAGCCAGGACCGTAAACGGTGACAATGTTTTGGGGTATTTTCTTTTCTAAAAAACAAAAGATAATAAAAACATTGTTACTGTGTCAATAGAAGCAATCATGTATATCTTACTTTGCTTTTTTCTCGGAATTTTTGTTGACAGTACATTTGAGCCTTCGTAAAATGTAATCGTATTTTGCAATCGGGTTTTGATATTCGTACTTTGGGGCAAACAATGTCTCAAATGATGTTGTTTAGTAGAGTTGGTTGTATAGCTTCAAAATAAACAATTGTTTGCTTTGAAGTTTGTTTAATGAACACAATATACCTTTACAACGAGGCTTAGCTCATAGATCCTGAGCAATGTTTGGTTTTCGGGAATGTTTGTAAATCAATACATTGAGAAGAGATGTTTCCATGATGGATTACAAATGTACAGACTCTAAATTACTCGCCCTAGGATGTTGGAAGTACCGTCACACGTTACATACCGAAGGTTTTATTCGCTCATTTTAGTTCAACAGAATGTATTTTTAACGGAACAAAATCTTTTTCTTGTGAAAGTCGATCTTTGAGAAGCTCGAGCATGGCACAAATAGATAACAAAATTGAAATTGTTTACGCACACGCATGTTGGTAACAATTACTTATATTTCATTAGGAACTCGAACCAGGAGCCCTATTTATGCTAAAACCTGCACGATTCTCAACCTAAGATGATGTACTAAAATTGGCAAAAAAACATCTTCATCAACCAATGGCATCAAACAATTAAGTAAAATCATTCTTATGGTCCCCTTTTCCTGCCATTAAACCTGTTTCCTTTTCCTAACCAACCACTGTGAGGAATTTAAGGAACCTGGGTAAAGTTTGCTCACGTGTTTTTGCCTTCGTTTGCGACTCCTTCGTGTGATGAGTGTGTTTTCCGGTTGACGTGACCGGAAACAGAATTGATTTTCATCGATACTACTGGACCACCGAGGCTGGGGAGAGGGTCGATCGTTCGGTGTTAATTTGCATTTTGCAGCTTTTGCAGTTGGATGGAGCCTGTGTCAACACATGGCTTACGGGTTGTATTTTATTGGTCAGTCTGCAAAGGGTCGTAAAACATGACGTTTGCCTCAAGGAAAAAGTAATCAACCTGATCTTTGTGACAGGAGTGAAATTTTACATTAGCTTATAAGACAAAAACCGTATCGAATGGAGCTGACAACGCAAACAAGATCGCAATCGATGCTGAACAAAGGGTTTTAAATAACATCTGCAACACGCCGTGCGATGGGTTTTTATGAAAATCTTTATCTTAACTTTAGTAATGAAGAACAAAAATACAAATGCCTAATAGCCGTTGTGCCATTCTTAGCATACATTAAGATTCACCAGAACTTGTGAAAAGATTAAATTTACGACGAATTCCAATCATGTCTTATGCATCCGACACGCTTACCACGAACTGTTGACTGTTGTGTTTGAATATCAAATTGTGGATATTGCAGTTCCTGACAGTTGGCTGACAGAAGAATCGCAACGTATGTCGAATGAAATTATGTATCTTTCGTTCGTCGAAATGTGGACTGTTTTTCCTTGGATGGATTTTCAGAAAAATTGCTAGCTTAGAGCTCCCTTCTGAGAGTGGAACGTGTGAAAATCGTTAGTTTGTTTTATGCAAGAATAGAGTGGATGCATTTGCAGTGTGCTCCCAGGGTCTTGGTGATTTCATTTCCGGTCCTGTTGTGTGAGGTGACATTCTGATTACGTATGCTCATGGAAGTTCGCATCAATCAAAGGCATCTTATCTCAATCATATAATGTTTGGACTTATCCGCACTGGGTTTGCTAGAGAGAAAAAGTGTAAATAGAGTCGTAACATCAAACGATTGCAACCAGACGGTGAAACTTCGTCGAGTCGGTGCCGAGTTGGCAAGGGCTTTGATTTTGATCATCGTTTCTGTCACCATCTCAATTGAGCTATTCAGTATGGCATTTTTGCTTCCATTTCCTTTTATTAGAGCGCTTTGTGCGTAAATGTATGACCTGATCGCATTGTTAGTCACACGTGTTGCTTTCGATTGGCCATAGCAGATAACAGCTACTTACTGTCAACGTACAGAGTTGATATATGATGCTAAATTGCTGGGCGTTGAGGTAGTAAAAGCTTGTCTGGTAAGTTCCTAGAAGACGACAAATAAAAAAGGGGTAAATAATAGATTGATAAACCGAATAGATTGCAGTTCGGTGTAGTTTTGATGGGTAATAGTTTTCCATATAAAGTTCAAAAGTCACAAACCAGTTGCTAGAGTCCTCTATTCAATCCAAAAGGTCACAAAATCGCTGTATCATTAGTTTGGACATCAATATTCTGTCTTACAGCGAGCGTGTGTGTATCTCGGAAACCGCACGCGTCACCACTGCTCGTCGGCAAGATATTTCAACTTCAGAAAAATGTGCAATGTATCTGATGTCATGTGCATTCATGGTTGACGGCCACCCCAAAGCTAAAGAGATTCGCCGGTGTATTCATAATGTTCGCACCAACGGCAGTATGCATCACCATTGGCTTGTTACTTTCGTGTAATCGTTGCCACACGATAATAGTACGATTTTAATTCGTGCTAGGAAAATGGGAAACGATTCAACGAACCAACGATGAAGACCTTTTCACTGCACAAAAGAGTTCGTCCGATCAGGTTAGGCAAAGCATACAGAGGAACTAGGCAAAGCATACAGACGCACATCCAAAGAAAATCCAGGGTCGAGGTGTACCAGCCCGAAGCAAATTGTCGTGCAAGTACTCTGTCTGTTTTGAAATGATTTCCCGAACGATTAAAGGTTAATGCAAACGACGAACAGGATAAAGCGAAGTGTTGACCGCCCACGGTCAGGGATGGTGGTTGTGCGCTGTTTTTATCGCTACTCACAACACCATGGGAGCTCCCAGCCAAGGTCAAAGTCTTTGTGTGTCTGTAAAAAGGCAAATGAGAAATATTCGTATGATGGTAGAAAAGCTGTGAGCAACGACGTGTTGCAAAGCGAAGTGCTCAGTGTTGTGTTCAATGCAGTGAGTAGGCGAAGATCATTCGTTTCATACCGTGCGTGGCTGTTTGCAAGAGGATTTTCAACCTACCCATGAAAGTAGTCGTAAGTAGTAGTAAGTCATGAAAGTAGCAAAAGCTTTGGTGAAGCATAAATAACCCTTTGAAGTTATATATCGATTGTGTTATCAAATTGCTTTCAAAAAAATATCATTCTTTTCATATCTTTCTACCGACTTTCAAATAAATAAAGTGGCAGATTGTGGCCAAAATAATAACCCGTTCAATTATCTGACACATTACCAAACTCCATAGCATGTAAGTGGCAGCCATGTCAACGCAAACGTCCGTGGCAAAGATTATACCACAACTGAAATATACGTTTGATTTTCATACCGATCGTTTCCTATTTGCCGTTTTAATGTCACACTTCTATGTCACGATGTGTTGGAGCTTGATATAACTTGCGTGACAGTTTACGCACCAGGGCGAAGGGAGAGTTTGTTGGCAACGTTCTGAAGTGTATGATCGTCTTCGCAATAAAATGTCAAACAGATGAATGCTACGAAAGGGCACAGAATTTTTGGTGAGTATGTGTTCCGTATGAAAAGCAACATAATTGCAAAACAATGTCACTGAAAAGGTGAACACTTTGAAACTGAAAGATGTGGCTGTGCGAAGTGCATTGTTTCCTAAAATTTTAAAATTATGGGTACAACCAACTGAGTAAAAGTTAAAATTACCCATGAGTACTTTAATAGCTCCTACCAAGGCATGCAATAAAAGATGACACTTTTGTGCTTGTTACACCATATTGTAACTACACCATAGGATGGGAAGTGGGAAAAACAGAACGTGTTCTATATTTTGGCCGTCAAGTGACCCTTGGTCTAACATACTTGAACTTGATTTTACGACCAAGTGACACAGACAAGCATCGCAAGTACTCCACCGGCACGAAGCGATCGCCCGTACGCGATGGTGGTCTTTGAGTGACCTACTTTCCGATAAGCTATTTCCCATTCTCGACAGTCATTACCTTGCGCCGTCATTGTTTCTCCCATTAGTCGGTCTTCTCTGTAGCAGGAGGGACCAGAGTTGATAGGCACAGCAGCGCGCATTGCCTTCGCTTCACCATCCTCACTACCACCAGCACCATCACCATCATTAAGCCGCTGTAAGACACATTTCCAACACTTGCTGGCAGGCCATCTCCGGACCACGGCCTGACCGCCTCCCAGAGCTAACACACCGCTGAACCACACTGATGGGACTCAATGTTTAACCTGATAAATATTTAATACGAGACTCATTTCTGAGCCCATAATGTTAAAACCATGGCGAATGGACTGCCGGAAGTGGCGTTGGCGTGACATTTTGCTGCAGAACGGCAGGCCCCGAGAAAAGGCAGACACGCAAAACGTAGGTTGCAAGTGCCAGTGTGTGTGCAGCCTGCAAACACTCACGGTCCAAAACCACCGTAGAACGGTAGTGACACATTGCCGAAACGAGACCTCACGGTTTGACCGTCGCTTAGGCCGCTCGAGCGTTGTGGGAGGTGGCGATTGTTCGCTAAATCGTTTTCATCGGAATGATTTTATCCTCCGCGCTCGGTCGGAAAACTCGACTAAAGTGCTCCGGCACATTCAGCGGGGAGAGACCACCATCGTTTGGATTATTTACGAGTAGACGATGGCGTGTCAGGGACTGTGGTGGTCTACGTAGTGCAGGAAAGGCTCCAGGGTGCCTACAACCTACCGATAGGTGGTTTCAATTTGGCTTGTTTTGTGATGCAGCCGTAGATCTACCTCGAGATGCCCGCAGTGCTTCAATGTTGAAAAGTTTGCTGCTAGATCATCTTGTGAATTTTTCATTACAGTGACGATGCTTTTATGTCTTTAATACAATTGCTAAGGAAACATGGCATCATGGGTGGATAATCTTGGTCTTCGCCGAAATGTACCAATCATTCAATTTTTGCCAACCGTATGACGCAGTTTTGTAAATCATCCATTCCCCATCGAATGAAGCTGTTGCATGTCTGCTGCCGCCTATTCGAAGCATGAATTTGTATACTTTTCTAAGCGGGTGGGCTTCGCCTACGTCATGAAGCAATGGATCAATGCGATAGGAGCAGCAAATTTTCTAGATTGCCATGACGGAGCGTTTCACGTTTAGGCACGCACGCAAAACGATGCAAACCTCGGCAGGTCATTTGTATATGAGCGTTGATTTCTGTATTGTTTCATTAATACTGTTTGTTTTATTTACCACTATACAGTGTTGTTTCTGTTTGTGATGATTGTAGTATATATACATATGTGTGATTATATCATGTAACTAGGTGTTAGTGAGATCGGTGTTATGGTTCAGGTTAGTGTTCAATAAAAGCACTCATGGTTGAACCACGTAAGAATGATATCCATCCGATTGTGGATGAAATCTAGCTCTGTCCTATTCAATGATTGATTGGAAACATGCGTGTATGAGATTTACTTCTAATAAAACGCAAACTCCATCCGTATCATACGGTATTAAATCGTGTGAAAGCTTGTAAATAATTATAATCTGTTTCAGGTTATGTTTTATATTCCATTCATGATGTCAAATCATTTTTTTTTTGCCAATTTAATGTGGTGTATATTTTATAAAGTGAATGTAACATTTTGTTGTTAGTGGGTCATTTAAAACATTCTGATACGTTGGAACGACAGCTCAATAAAGAAACCACGACCAATATAAAGGGAGCAATCGAAAGACCCTTCTTTATTTTACCATTTGTCATATTTGGTGCGAATTGTCAGCAAACACAACTTGGACAGTTTCATGCCCACCGGGGACAGCGATAGCGTGCTGCTCGATGCGATAAAAGGCAATGTGACAAATGCTGCAAATTCTATTGAATAGCAACTCGTCATTTCGGAGGAACAGCCAGGTATTCAACGGAACTCGTCCTTGTTTCCAACCAGCCAACCAAGCTATCCGGAGAGAGATTTCATCTTCCCTTTGGACCCGGCACCCTTGTCAAAGTTTAACTGTTATAGCTAGGGGTACTATGTCCCTGGTCTGTGGCAAACGATAAAATAAGTTAGATAAAGCAAAAAGACCAAATGAAAACAAAATGATATTTACCAAACAGTATAGAAAACACTAGGGTCCGTTTCTCCCTTCACTGTAATAAACACACAGTGTATGTACAATATGTACTGAGACAAAAGTTGACACAGTTGTAAATGAATCTACGAGTGAATTTAATATCTGTTGTAGTAGTTTGTTACATCGTTCATAATGTTCTTAAGATCGTGGTGATTTATTTTACTATTTTCTTTCTGGTCCGTCTCCCTGTTAACTTTCCACAAACAATGAGAAATCAATTTGGTTTCAACGCTCTTTTACGCCGCTAAGCATACGATGAACCAGATTCCTGTGTACGTGTTCATGCGCAGATGACAAAGTTCATAAAATTGTATCAAACAAGAGCGCTCAGCTTTCTCAGCAAACCTCGTATCGAAAACGCATTGTTCCACATTTACTCTTCCAGCCTGGGCGTTCCGTAGAGTTCATTTTCCACAAACTTGTCGCTTGTTACAAGCTCGCCAAACAGATGGCGAATGAAACTCTTTCAAGAAATATAAAGAAGGATCCAGAGCAAGTTGTTGCGGTGAAGGCATCGGAATGTAAAGCAGACTGATACGCTTGGTGCATGTGCTTTTCATGTTTAGTTTCCTGACTGACTGTTGAGTTGACAAACAAGGTCGCAATTATGGGTTCACATAAAATGAGGTCCGAGGTTTCCTTGCTGCGTCTCTAAAGCGGGACTTGCTGGTTTGTTTTCTTATTTTTAGAGCTTTTCATTCCCTTTTCTTCGTAGCGACGTGAATATGTATCTCAGCACATTCGAACAGCTGGGTGTGCTCTGACTAACTTTACTGTTCGCTCCCCGCGAGAAAATTGTTGCTTAATGCAACTCAACACAATAGACTTCCCCCGTTGGGACATGAGCATATGTATACCGGTCTGATGAGGAGCAGTCGGGTGTGACACAAGGCAAGGGTCACGTTGATGAGAATGTTGGCTCCTGTGCTCCAGTGAACTAATTGCAGCTGCGCTTTCTGCGGCTTCTACTGTACACGTGTGCTGCACGAGCTGCTGGCGTTCCTGGTTGTTGGTTGTGATTGTGTGGTGGCTGCTTTTATACCGAGCTTCACATCTTAACATGCAACTGGCGCACAACAAAAAAAATGTGCACACAGCACTGGTAAAAGGAGTCCTTGTGGTACTGCGAGTGAAAGAAAGCATCGGTGGGAATGGTGGATGGATAGCGACGGAACAGATTGCTGCGGCAGAATGAGTGTGGGATGCTTTGTCTAAATGTTTTTGTTGTATGCTGCACGCGTGCACTGCGGCTACTATTGCGATTTTGAGATCGTACCAGAACATGCCGCAGTAGTCGTGCAGCCAAGGGGAAAAAAATATTTAACATAGTTCCCTCGAGCACTCAGTATGCTGCTAGCTGCTAGCTATTGTATTGGTCCGGTGATGTGTAATTAGCGGTCACGGGTGAGGGGGGATGAGTTGTTGGCAGAGGTTAACGACAATTGGCAAATCGTCTGAAAAGTAAGCATAAACAATTGCGAACTCTATTTGAAACGTTCGTTTTGCTAAGCGCTAAGTGCCTGAACGTACAGTTCATGAAGAGAAAAAGCAATTTAAACAGCAGGAGAAACAAAATAAACAGCTTTCAGGATAACTATAGTAATTGTATAAATTTAAAAGCTTTCAAACGTTTTTTTTTTATATTGAATTTCATTGACCGGCTCGAAGGATCGAACAGGTTTTTCAACAGATATTTTGAAAGTCATGATAGAATGAAACCACATTGGCGATAATTCATCCCTTGCATTAATCAAACACAATGCACAACATCCATCCAGAATCGATTTCAAGCTCACAGTTTCACCGTAAAAAACAGAACAGAGATGAAATTATTTATTGCATCTACCACGCACACCAAGCTTAAATATGACTAATTTGAATGATGAATGTTCAACTCTTAAGAGTAGAATGGAATCAAATTGACGGCATAGGAAGCTTATCTTAGTTTGCCTTCTATACTTCTCTCCAACTGTAAGCAAACGCAGGTGCTGGCCTTGTGCAATGTGGTGTGCGGTATGCGGCCTTGTGCATTGCAGTGCAGTGTTGAAACATTTTACTTTTACACTATCACCACCACCACCAACATCATTCTACGCATGCCCATTCATCAGAGTTAATTGCATACTTGCTCATAAACACCTTGCACCATCATCATTATTCTTCTGCTACAGTATCCTTCTGTGTTGAAGCCGGTGTTGTTTAGGATTTTTGTGGTCCGGAACAACACTCTTGTCGTGAGAATGTAACAATATTTTGCTGCAATTTTTTTTTTATTTGTTGGCTTGATCCGGTTGCATCATGGTGCAACATTGCTCGTACCGACAACCATGTACAAACTTTAATTTACTCTTCAAAAATGATTGTACCAGCTTTGTAACAGATAGTTGGAAAGAGAAGATGTGATTGAAATTCAGCTTGAATTTAACCATTGTATGAATCATTTGTTGCATAACCTAACCCGATGCGAGATTGAAAAGGCTATAGCTGCGTACTATCAATGGTTTGTGCATTGAGCATATTAAATGTCTAAGAATTTACCTTACCTTTACGTAAGCTTTTCCTATTCTTGCTTGAAAGGCAATATTTACAAAGCTTATTGTTTCAACAAACATGCACATCGACATACAAAATTTCCACTCTTAAGCAAATAGTCTCTTCGATTCTTTTCTCTTTGTACGAGTATCGTAATCGAGTTTTCATTCATTTTGTTTCTCAAAAATAAACATACACTTACTAATCTCTTAGTTATACCAACGCACCGTGGTGTATGCCTGGCGAATATGAAAGGCTGGCGGCACATGGGCACGATCTGGCACGCAAGATTATGGATTATTGTTTCGGCAAAGTATTCGCCAATAAACAACCATCACATACCATCCGCCGGGAGCATCACCGCCATCACGTCACCCACCATTGTTGTTGACTGATGGGATCCCTCTCAAGAGTGCAGGAAGGGATCATCCACCATTCGACGAACGGCCGTCTTTTCGTTTGTCTAGCTCTCATGAGAGATTTACTACCATTTCATTGTGTGCGTGTGTTTTTCCTGTCTTTTTTTGTACCATTTTCAGATTGTTTACTGTGGACCGGGGAGCCGCCGCCAGGGCAGCCAGCGACATATGCCACTGCCAACGAAAACGACGCGAATCGGCTGCTGTCCAGACATTTTATAACCGGAAACAATGGAGGAAACGTCCGTCACCTTCGTTTAATACACTCTTTGTTTTCGCACAGTGCAGCCCAGTGTCTCCGTTTTATCATGTCCTCGACAGATCATCAGCACAGCGGCACGAGCTTCTACGAAACGGTAAGCCTCTATGGGTTTTGGCTCATTGCTGGGAACATAATATGTTTGTTTGTTGTTACAGTGTTGGATTATATCAGCATTAAGAGTGTAAAGAAAGGAGCCTTAAAAACGGTTTCAGGCCTGAAACATCATACGAAATTTGACTTCAATTAATGCTGCGTCCATAAACAAAGAACATCAAACGGATCGTCTAATTAATAGTAAGAATTTTGCACATATAATTAGCTATGCAAACCAACAAAAATAAAGATTCCTTCCGAAATTCCGAGCTACATAAAACTGTTGGATTAGCCTAATAGAAAGATGGAATAGAATTACTACAAGCTTAGTCTTCCAATATTTGCAGAGCTGTTGTAGCATAAATGATTTACATGCAAAGTAAGTTGAGTGATACGGAATCCAAAAAATCATCCAACAAAGCGGATCAACTTTGGCATCTTATACCTTTCCACCACTATCGACTGGAGTAAAAATACTGCAACAAATCAGATTGGCTGTGAGGGTGAGTTATGGTTAGGATCAAAATTAGGATAGGCCTGCAGGAAAAAGAAACGAACCCACTTTTCAACCCAAACACGAAAACTCATTATCAACTCGCCCCGAAAAATCATTAATCGGATTTGGCCTAACACGATCCAGCCCACGATTTGCAATTAAGTGTGTGAGTGTTTTTTCTCCTTTCCTGTTGTTGGCATAGTATTGGGGTTTCCCTTCCCGAAAATTGTATATACTTTGGGAGGTAAACTTTAGCAACTCCTAAACCGTTTTTTCATTTTGCTTACCCAGTCGAAATTGGTTACGTCTAAAATGAAGAAAGTTTGACAAATCTAGAACGCCCTCTTACCAACTTACCAACGGACGGTGTGCCAGGGGAAACGTGTGAAGGTTTCAGTCCAGGTCAGGTATCTATTGTACGGTACTCGTAGCAGCCACATGCAAGTCCAAGGTTTGAAGTTACCTGATTTTGCTCTTTCATTACACCTTTCGCGTGACAAAGCCCTCTCGGGAACGCACTGACTGAAATTTTGTTAAGAAATTCAAGCCGTGCTTTGGGACCATTCCCATGGGTGATGGAACTCGGGGTAGAGTTGGTAAAGACTAGAAATGTTTGCACTGCTTTTCTCGTGCCCTGTTGCGTGAGGCAGCAAGCAAGAAATCGGCAAAATTAAATAAACTCTCTATGGTCAAGTGTTGGAAGCACGTTAGGTCCATTCCTTTCGACTCTGGTGAATACTTGAGGTTGTGTAAGATTAGGTTTAAGCTAAGTAAATACAACAATTTCAAAGTTAATTTTTAATGAGGGTTTAAGGCTTGTTTACTGTTGCTTATCTTTGTGTTCTGTTGCTAAGAGTGTGCTGCAAAAGACTGATAACTTTGACATGGATTTTTTTTTATTATTTAATTTATTCTGAACCATGAAATGATTTCTTAAATTATGCAAAATGAAGCAAACGATAAAGCCCTTTGGATAAGCAAGACAAATATCGTACAATTTATCAAGTCAAGCTAGTAAGCTACCCGCGGGCATCACGCTTGAATGCAACAACTTAATGCACAATGCATTTAGTGACACAAGACAAATGACACAGCACTTTCCACTGTCACAGTGCTTTGTGAAACTTAATTGAACTGGTGCACAGGCTGGACCGTCCTTTAATCAAAAGCATTTTCTCATTTCCGGTCATCAACTGGTTTAAAAGAGCTGGCGGGTGGCGGGAACATTTAGTTCCTGGAACAAAATTAACGTTGAACGGTAGCTAGCAAAGCTACTTAAAACAAATAGAAGGCGGACTATGAAGAAAAAGGATTAAGTTTAAAATCTCTTTTTCTTGGTTGCTCATCTCCGGCTCATTCTCGTTGGCAGTAGATGACTGCATGGCCAATGCGGTGGTTTAGTGCACTTGAGAGAAGAAAGCAGAAAAAAAGCAAAACACTATTTGTAAGAAAATTACCCTGAGTTTTCTCTAGAGCTTTCTCTAGAGATATAGGTTTTAGAAAGAATTTTGTTAAGAAAGGGTCATTCTGCAAGCATCTATCCAAACATTCAGCATACGGGTAAGGGACAAAATGCATGTGGAGGTAAAATTAATCAATTTGAATGTTGATCTGTAAAAGGATGTTGAGCTTTTTTGCAAATTTGTTCTAGAGCATTCGAATTTAGCTATAAACTAATAAAACTTATTCTTATTATTTATGGGAGATAAATGTGATTTCTAAAACGTGGTTTCGAGAGTGCAAGTCATACAATCATGGATCACCTCCAAACCTGGTGCTTATTTATGTTTTTGCTTGATATTTCATGAAAACGTGCTTTGTGTGTATAAAATACGTATTATTTTATTAAGTTAGGCAAGTTTTTTTTTATTGTTCATTCCATCGACACGAAAAAAACATAATTCTTTTGACTTCGATTGCTTCATAGGTGGAATGTCATTGTGTTTGTGAAATGAAACTGCACAGTTTGTTCCACTAGACACATCTTCATTAAAATGTTGCCTGCATTGTATTATTATTATTGACGAAAAATTGCTTTTTCAATTCTCATAAATCCCCAGGAGGTGTCTGTTGTATTGTGAGTTCGATATCGATTGCAGAGTCAGAGAGCTATTCGTTTTATTTCGAACATACTGTTGGGCGCGGTTTAATGGTATTTTTGAGATTTTTTCAATGAGATGTGTCGAGCGTACTACGACCAATGAAACTTCAAATTCGATTGATGTGTAAGTGTCGTTAGGTTTAGTGCATGATATTTTTAATTTTAAGGTGACATTTCTAGAAGGCATCAGAAGCGAGAGTCAGTGCAAGCAATTCAAACACGTAAACTTGGAAAGTTATTTTTAATAAAAGTGGTTTTAAGGTAAATTAAGGTATAACACGAGACAAATTAATCAACAATACTCTGAAACGTTGCCACAATGCCCTGTGCTGCTTTGTGATACACCGCAAGCAAGAAATAGACCTCTTGAAATTAAATTGGATTTTTATCCTAGTGCAGCTGCGTATCATTGCACCTGATGGCAGGATAAAGTTTTACTTACACAAACGCACGACTGGTTTCATTTCAGGCCAACATTTTATCTCTATACGGCTAGAGCAATTTCACGCTTTCACAAGCAGAAGCGTAGTCTTGAGAAATGCGGCGACGTAAAGTGAAGAAAGCGTACGGGTAATAAAAAGAAGACTGGATGCTTTTTTCCCTTCCCGTTATGATTGACCATGTTCTTTTTTCTGTTTGGTTTCGGGGCTCGGGACTCTGCTGACGTTCAACTGGTCGGCTGGTGAGTTCCATTTCCGGCTTAGATTAATATGAATGGAAAGCCGCTTTGAGATGAGAGTAAGATTACTGGTTACATGGCACATAAGTGAAATTGTGTGTTCCTTCATCGAAGTTTACTAGCGTTGCTGGCCAGGAACGAACCATAGTCCAATTTTGGTCCGTGATCTGGTTACGCATTTGCTATTGCGGTTTATGGGGCTAAGTAAATATTCATTCGTGCTCGATAGATACGAAGCTCCATCTTCCATTACGTTACGCTGCGTGAGGTTTTTATTTTGCGGGCAGATGAATCACACGCACCATGCAGGAACAACAATGACGTCGATCAAATGGTAGAAGAAAAGAGAAATATTTTTATATATTTTTGTTTTCAACCAACTATATGGTGTATTTTCAGTTTTGACAGCGTTTTGGCAAACAACGCTATTATCTTGGCATAACTCTTAGTTGATATTTGGTCAGAAAGTTTAATCATGGATCCACTGCATCCGTCCATTACTGGAATGTGTGTGGATAACTATCTTCCGTGGTGCACATTAAACTTCCATCATTAAGCAAACACTCTCATACTGGCAAAGAAAGCTTTTCGCTCACTCGTACCTAGATTCCGATAGATCTCCAGACGGAGTTGAAAATTTTCAACACATTTCTAGTTGTATTATGAAAGAGAATTTATTACTTTTTAGTTCAGACGATACTGTTATGTGAAGTAATATCTTCAATCATTCTATGCCGTGGAGTGTGGAGCAAAACAAAGTAAATGCAATATGCCTGGTTGTACGCCTAGTTGGTCTGTATTTTATAAAAGTGACTAGTCTAATTGAATCAACAGAAACTTGTCCTCAAACGAAACGTTCCTCACTGTGAAAGTTGTGTATAAATCAACAACCGGACGGTAAAAGATATTCCTTTCATTTCACTTGCCTGCAAACTCAGGCTACATACACTTGTATTAAACGAACTCAACCGGCGATTCAAAGAGTAATGGTCAATGTTTTCTCAGATACTTAGCAATATCAAACCAGCTGTACAGTTATCTGCTTTATTTGCTTACAGTGTTTCTATGCCAACAAGATTCATCCTCCCGAGTTAAAAACGAACAAAAGGACTGAAAACAATTTAAAAATCAGTAAAGTTTCTGTAACATTGAAACAATCACAACCATACATCGAAAACAACTGATAGTTATTTTGAGTGAATTGAAAACGTTGATTGCTGTATTGGTAGAATGCAATTTGAAATAAGTGCGAGTTGATTTAAGTAACAAAAGATTAGAACGTTTCCTGCTTTTTGCAAAAGGAAAGTATCACGATAGTTTAACTTTCATTTGCAAATTTTTATTGAAAATTACAATAATATGTAATAATCAAAGCGATGTAAGAGCATTATTTTTAAAATTAAATTACCATTCCATTGTTTATGTTGCAAGTAAAGAATATACCATAAAAGTTCAGTAATTTGATGCTGGTCGTCCATCCCAAATCAACAAAGGAGCATTCCCTCCGGTGTTACAAGTAGCAAAAAAGTTTGTCGTTAGCTTTCATCACAATTGTATGACAGCAGCACATCGTAATGGAGGTTGGCTGTACTGACATAATTTGCATGGAGAATAAGTTTTTATGTTTAGGGATATGAACCGTTTGGCGGAGCTTGAGGTTAAAGTTAAAGTAAACAAAAGCGATGATTGGTTGGTGAAAGTTTAAATTTTGACACATTCCACGGAAATTGAAATTAAGTATTTGCGAGTTTTTACTCAGACTATTCCTGTCCATAACACGGAATTGTAGCCGCACTAAACGTGCTGTTGGGAGATTTAAAAGTAAACTTGAAATGCCGCCGGGGTTCCCCTCGATCATCAGACACAGGCTCTAAAATTATTGCTGACGGAGGGGTGGGGGAGGGGGGGGGTTGCAAATGATTCGCCAGCATCGGGGCCCCAACGGCCATCCTTCCGGGGGCCCTTGTTGCTAGTACTCTGTCCATACGGCATACTATAGCATGGCGATCTACGGGGCCCCTAAATCGGCGGGGCCCCAGGCGACCGCCTAGTCCGCCTACCGTTAGATCCGCCACTGGGTTACAGATAAAAGCCACTTCAGATGTCGGTGTTCGAAATGTTTCCTATTGTTAATAACCGTTAAGCAACGAACTGAACATATTCAGTCCTGATACAGGATACATTGGGGTGGGCGAACGATGAGAGCTAAATCGAGCTAGGGCTGTTGTGAGTAGTGTTATCCATTTAGAAGCGCCACTAATAATTAGTAATTACGATTCATTCGACTAACAACCAGAAACGAAATAAAATAAAACATTTCTATGTGTAAATAATTGCAACTAATGCTTGACAAACAATACTGAATGGTATTGGTTGGTACGTGTACAAGGGAACGAAACCAAAACCTAATGTGAAAAAAAACACTGTACGGACTTGTTTCTCGCAGTACAGTACATGAAATACATCAGTATCAGTACATCAAATATGAGTAACTGAACAGAGCGTCGTATATCCGACGAACTGTGTGGTACAATTAAGCTGTGAATGTATAGCGTAACACGCACTGGTGGTTCGTTGCTTGTGGTGTGGCATTGCTTTCAATCGACTGAGGCTGGACAAATGAGCGCGCGATTTCTCGTGTATCATTCGCGTCTGGCACGCTGGGTGACACACCTGTGCTGCTTACACCAAGCTTTGTTTGCACGTGATGGCTACCAAACATCGATTCGGATTTGTTTTGGGTCACCGTTTGAGTTAAGTACGTGACATCAATCAAACGAAGTGTACTAGCGGATCACAACACCATTCCGGTACACGTGTTGGCGCATTGTTCCGTGATAAACGGCTTTGCACAGCCTCGCTGTATGGACAGAGAATTGTGTCTAAACCAACGCCAGCCAAAAGGGGTACCAGATTGTATGCTGATGCTCTCCGCATTCCGCATTTGTGCAAAGTTAATGCTGGAATTTGGCCGGCACCACTTTTAGGTCTCTAAAACGCACCCCGATATGCGCATGCTCGCTAAGCAAAGGCTGCCACAAAGCTATTTTCATCAACATCGCCATCGTCAACATGATCATCATCATCGTCCGCATACTGTTTGCCGTTTGGTTTTGCTGTGCGAGGAATTTTGGGAACTTCGGCGACAGTTTGCTATCAAAGTTCCTTCTCACCATGCGGGCGCACATTGGTTAACGAGCCCATGAAAAGAAAGCCACGGTGGGTGGTGGTGTACGCGTGGTTCAGAGGTACGCGAACGTCATAAATCACTCCTCACTGTACTCAAAAATGCCCATATCAACACATCACCATGTGCATCCCCATAGAAAATGACACCGAAACAGCTTGCAATACGTGGGCCCGTGCTTGTATTTCTGTACTTTCCCATCTTGTGAACTTTCCCATCCATCAGCAAACCAAACAGCGACGTAAATATTTGTCCTCCAATGAACAAAAACCTAGTGAAACAGAGTGAAACGGACATGGAGTATAGAATTCCTCATTAACGTTGCAGGACGCAAAAAAAAATCCAAACAACCTGTCGTTTTGTCATTTGTTTTGCTATCCTCTGATTAGCTGTTGCATGATGGATCCTTTTATAACGAATTCTAATCAGCAAACCATTTCACTACACTTCTTTTCACGGACCATCACTCTTTAAGCCTCCGATTGAAAGCAAAAGCCACACTGAAACCAACGAGGAAGATTCATCAGTACGGTAGTGGATAGTGTTGAAGGTACTAATAAGAGTTTTTGTTATGCTTTACAAATAGAAAGGAAAGCAGAACAAAAAACCTGATGCGGCAAACGATTGTGTACAAAAGTATCAACAGTATCCGAGCCGAATGTCAATGTTAGGTTAGCGCTGTACGTAAATTACACTGCTGTACACGAAGCTACTGATTACAGCGTTCAAGTTTAAAAGCAGCGCGTTCGTGTGGACGGAGTAATAAAACATCAGTAAATACGTTCAGCTAGATATGAAGTGTTTCGTCTCTAATGGTAGAGTGCGAAACAGGATAACTTTTGAGAAAATGTGTCAGAACGAAAATTGTAATTTAAATAATATGAAGTATAGTATAGTGTCTCGAAGGATGCAAAAAGGTAAGGTTGCAGGAAGATAGTAAAATACAAATTTAAAATTAGACTAAAATACGAAGTACCAAATTACAGGGTTTTCCATTCCAATTAACAACTGTCCACAGTCAACTAGCAATCCTCGATTTGAAAAACACGATTGTCTACCACTTACAAACAAGTCAAGCCGTTTTTGGTACACTGTCCATTTCAATTTCACAATTGTCGTCTTCGAAAACACACGTCAGATGCGGCACGGGTTGTTTTGGTTTTGGCTGGAACGTGTATCACTTGTGTATAAGAATTGAACCATGCTGTAAACAGGTCTTGATTGAATATGAGAATATGAAAAAGTTGAGCAATATGGACATGCTAAGCAGTTTTATCATTTGGTTTTAGTTATTATTGGAGCGTTACAGTTTTTAAGTTATTTTGGGACGTTGTAATTTTTTTTTTCATTTGCTACCAGTAAAAGCACTGATTAATGTACAAATTTTTGCATTGTATTAAAAATTAAAATATAGATAAAACTGCCTAACATGTCCATGTTGCTCAGCTTTCCCAACTTCAAGTGATACACGTTCCAGCCAAAACCAAAACAACCCGTGCCGCATCTGACGTGTGTTTTCGAAGACGACAATTGTGAAATTGAAATGGACAGTGTACCAAAAACGGCTTGACTTGTTTGTAAGTGGTAGACAATCGTGTTTTTCAAATCGAGGATTGCTAGTTGACTGTGGACAGTTGTTAATTGGAATGGAAAACCCTGTAAAGTATCATGGAACATCGGTCATGGCTTTCAACAAACAAATGAACGTACGAGAAAGGGTTTTTTTGACATTGGCCATGATTATTGAAGCTGTTTTTACGCACTGGTAGTACGAAAAACAGAAAAAATAAGACCCCGAAAGCTGTTCCCACTTCACGCAATGATTGTAATGATGATGGACGAGCAGAGTCGAGGAATACGGGCGAATGTGTGTATTCAGGCCCAACCCGGTATGCACCCAAGTAGCATGCCCGCTGGTTTGATGCGAGTCAGTAAAGCAAAACTTTATCAATTTATCGTCAGGTTAGCATGTAACATAGCTGGCAGCTATTGGGTTTTGCGGTTGAAGCGCTTCAACGACTATCATACAGGGGGTGAACAGTAAGCGAGGAAACTAAACATCACTTACACTCCGGTGTTATCAAATATACGGCAGCTCCAGTGAATGTGTTTGTATGTGATGTTAAAATTTAACGAACAATACAAAAAAGAAAAACGTTGGAAGGAAACAAAAAAAAACAAACGAAACGACGAATACAAACATCAAAACGCAATCAAATATCCAACCACAGTGCGTAAAAGGGAGAATTCGTTGTGATTTGCTTTAGGTTTTTTTATCTTCTTTTTACTTTACAAAAGTCCGCGTGAATATGCACGCATCATCACCACAACACAAACCATGCAAAACGAACGTATTTGCTGCGGTATGTGTTTCAAAAGTGAAAAATAAAAACAATTTTAAAGCACAATACTTCAGATAGCAAGGCAAAAGCAAACAAAACTTTAAGTCTATCTAACAGTTGAAACAATAAACCTATGCCCGAAAAGCATCACGATCGGTTTTGCTGTTGCAGTTTTATTTCGATGCAATTGAAGCATATCTGCTATACAGAACATATTATGATACACACTATCAGCTATTGACACATTGTAACACATTTTGGAAAGCCAAATCACACCATTGCACAATGGGCAGTTTAGAACAATTTGCGGGATAAAATTATTTTTGCAGAAATTATTAGTTTTTATCGTTTGTAGTAAAGTATTATGATAGTAAATAACATTTTATATGTAGTTCGCATCCATACCACCAGATGGCGCTACTTAAAATAGTGTTTTAAGGGATCTTTGCTTAGTTTTATTCATTTTGTGTGTTTTTTTTCTTGTATTATTTGTTGCTAATAGTATAAACCTTTTTAAAATATACTGTAATGTTCCATAATATATGAACAAAACATAATAATTTTGAATAAGATAATTTTTTCCGCTTTGTATAGGACAATTGTAGCTAATTCTTATCACTTTTACTCACACGTAGTACAAATATTGAAAATTTACATACACAACTTAGGTGGATGGTATTACAAGCTCCTAACGTCTAATTCACATTTCTAAAGAAATGAATAAAGGCATTTAAATAATTATATAGAGCAGGTACATTGAAATAAAGTAGTTTCCAAATTCGTAATGAAAAGCAGCACATATTGTTTGTCTTTGAAGGTCAAAATTTTAAATTGGTTGTTAAAAAAAATAGGGATTGCACATTTTCCTGGGCATTGATATCACAATATTCAATATCATCCAATACTTTTCCAAGTCCTGAACTGCCTGCAGAAGAGATGATAAAAATAAAAATCTGATGTTCTTGGTTTTACAACTATCTGAAAAAATCAAAATTCAACAATAGCTACAAACTAAGTATTTACTTCATTTGTAAAGTTAAACCCTGTCTTTGTTTTAGTGCGTGTAGCTACTGTTATTGAACTGATTAACGAATCAGAGGAATACTGCTCATTATACAAAATGTCCTTCTGGATGCATTTTTTTTCTTGCAAACTATTCTTTGTAGCATACTCCCCTCTATCCTTATATTTAGTTTATCATGACTTTTGGGAGTTTCTTCTCCCAAAATGCCAATAGATGCTAGTGCATTCATAACATTTTCCTGCTATGCATATAATTTTGGAATTATTTTCCTTACAGCCGTCTGTAATCTGGAGTAGGACCAAAAGGTATTTGGTTCTGATTTGCTTCATTATATTTAATAATGAAGTTAGGTTAGAATAGAAATTTACATAATTCCAAATAAATTTCTAATAAAGTAAGTTCATGAGCTGAAACTAAGATACACAGCTTCGTAATTGAAATAAAAGTTGATCAGAAGCTCGTAGAATATATATTTTTGTAGAAAACACGACATACGCTACACTAGGCCCCTATGAAGCCGCCTAGTTACGCATGTGTCTGTTTTTAGAAAAAGTTGATGTGAAAAAACTTGAATAAAATTCGCGTTCGCAAACTTTCGCAGAAAATTTCTTCACAGATTGATAGTATATATATTACACTATTATGTGACATATATGAGACAACGCCACTCTATGCCACTTTCATAACGGCATCAAGTCAAAAATTAAACTAATGAAAATTTTCAGGAGGTTTCTTCAGTTATTATCGTATATTTTTGCATAAAATCAACTTAACTCAAAAAAATTTCATGTGTTTATAAAGCTGACTAAATATCTTTTATAAAATGTCTAAATTTATCAAAATCGGTTCATATTTGAAAAAGTTACAAAGGTTGAAAGTTTTCCAAAAAAGTGAAGATTTTTCTGCGTTTTTTAACAAATCTCGACTTTGAGAGGTCTTTTCTAGAGAACCAGAAAAGATAAAGCGCTCATATTTTTCTTAGTTTAACCCTTAGTATTAAAACCTATTATTTGGAATTGCTCTATTAAAAAGTTGATTTTTTGAATTTCATCCCGGCAAATGCCCATTGTGCATTGCAACACATTCATTATAATACATTCAGCAAATCAATCCACACCATAGCAACACACCCAGACCATACCGTTCATATAAAAACAATTGTTACACACTTATCAGAACCAAACGAAACGTACAACATAAGCGGCAACAGTATATGAGTTAAACCCAAAACAGGAACCTAGTGACAAGAACCATCGTTCTTGTCAACAAAAGACAAACGTAACTAGCTGAGTGAAAACAATTACTTCCCAACATACAACCCGGAACCAAAGGTGCGAAACCCTTAGCTTCATTTGAGTATAAATAAAACCAAATCCGATCATGGCAGGTTAGATTCGTTCGAACTGTCAGGATAGGACTATGTCCATCCAACATATATTAACTTATCATTTAAAGAATTCAGTTATGTCCCCCTGCCCAAGGTAAGGCCTCTAAACTCCAACGTTTCCAGTAAGGGAAACCCTCTAAAGGTTTCTATGATTCTATGAACAATATCCACCTAAGTTCTGCTCCATTCGGCAAACGATGACTTTCCTTAACGATGTTTGAAGGCCACCCTGGCCAACGTGAGTTCAAATTTACTACATGACAAACGTTCCAAAATCGAACATACGTGACTATCTCAAAACATACAGTGGCCGGCAGAATAAAGTGGCCACTACTTACAATTTTACCTTTTTTTTTATTGTTTTCTGTCAAAAATGAAGTTATTGTACTGCTTTATTTTTTGAAACATTAAATTATTTGTCCATAAGGGGCCGTCCATAAATTACGTAACGCTGAAATTGGGATTTTTCGACCACCTCCCCCCCTATCGTAACAAAACGTAACGTTGGAGGAGACCCCGCTTCCAAAATTACGTAACGCATGATCGAACACCCCCCCCCCCCCTTAATTTGGTTTTGCATCAACAAATACAAACTTGCACTTGCACTTGCCTATCTTTCGCTACCACTACTTTCAACACTCGACCCCTTGGCCAGCGGCTCCTCGGAATCAACGCATCAGAAATCAACGTATTCCCTAGCTTCACAAACTGACCTGCAGAACCTCGCGCGACCGTCAAAAAGCGTTTTGAATTTTTTTCCTGCCAGCCAGGACCCTCGGTACATGGCTTTGAAAACGAAACCGTACTAGTCTCTACTGGCTCAAGACTGACTCCTTTTCCTCTATCTCGCCAGCCTATCTTTGGCACTACCGCACCAGGCCCGTACGCTATCCAGCCGAGCCTAGTTTTGGCTGCTATTGGTTCGCCTATTCGTCCATCGGCAACGTTCTGCTCCCGTCCCAGATGGCAGTTGTCCATACCGATCAGTAGCCTTGGTCGTACGTGATCGTACGAAGTAAGCGACAGACCTCGAAGATGATCGTATCTGCTTAGCAAATCCGTAACGCACAAGGATTGCGCAGGAAGCGCAAGGCTCGCGACTGTATGTGCTTTACTGATCTGAAACGTTTTCCCGCCTAAGGCAGATACCTGTAGCGACACCTGCATAGAGTCTGGCTCTTCTCGTCGAGTACCGCCCGTCCATTTAAGACACAAGGGTCGATGCTGCCCTTCCAGTCCAAGCTCGTGAACGAGATCGTGTTCGACAAACGTAGCGGACGATCCGTCGTCAAGGGATGCGAACGTTTGAATCACACTATTTTTTCCGGATGATCGAGGCAGCCGAATTATCCAACTAATCCTGATTGACAGCACCGCACGACTGTTGTTTACCAACAATAATATACAGGTCGATGCGTTTAGCGTAGAATGACATGTAACTGTTTGAATTTTGTTGACGGTAAGATTGAAAACTACAGTCTTTAGCTGAGACACACGGCTCTTAAACCTGTATTATACGGTGGATTTTTTCATGGCAATTTTCTGTCAAACCTCTGTTTTGGTATTTTATAAATGTCAAGTTCGTATTCCCTATCAAAAGATATAAAGAAATAAAAGTGAAAAACTTACCCAGGTGGGCGATCATTTGTCAGTGACCAGTGATAGGAATGTATTACGTTACGTAACAGAATGTGAACCCCCCCTCTCCCCTATGTAACAAACCGTAACGCTACAGGGAACCCCCTCCCACCCCTTTGAGCGTTACGTAATTTATGGACGCCCCCTTTGCTGGTTACAATTTAAACGATTTTTTCATTGCTTTATGCTCACTTTAGCATGATATTTATTGAACATTTTTCGGACTGTTTCCACGTGCATTCTGGCATACTCACACTCTGAACTATTGATGGGCAGGTCGAACCGAACTCATCACACTCATGGGTTGGATTTGATTCCGACATTGATCTAGTACACCCGTTGCATCCACGGATTGGAATTGCTTCCGAAAGGTTTTAACCCTACACCGGGCCGAGTCGTGAAATGAATTGTATGACCCAGACCCAGTCACACGCAGTACACAGCAGGATGTTTTCCAAATGAAGGGGTAATTTTTCGTAACCCTTCCTTCCGCTTTTCTTTTCAACCACCGCCTAAGAATATCGTCGACTAGTGCTGCGTGTTTTCAGCCGGCACATGTCTGGTCTGGTTCCGATGACGTCATCGACTGCGCATCATTAGACGCGCATCATTAGACGCGCATCATTAGACGCGCATCATTAGGCGCGCATCATTAGACGCGTCCGTGGCGTCCTTGAAGTGCGTTCTTCTAAGATTTAGCTGCGTTGAAAGCTGTTGATGAAAATTAAACAATAATTAATCCATACTGTTTATAGAAACTAAACTGAGTTTGGAGTTTTGCAGAGGGTGAGAGAAACTGTTACCTGAATATTGTAAAATCGGACAACGTTTTCCTTCTACTGGTGATTGTGCACTTTGTTGATGAGGCCATCAGGTAGCCGTCGATGAGCCGTAGACGACAAGCTTTTGATGAATGTATCCATTAAATCACTCACGAGAACAACCGTAAAATTTGTTAGGATGAACCATTCCACAATTGAATTAGATGGCCCGCGGCTTCAAGCATGGACGAGGAAAATACGGAAGAAACCACACATAACCTCAGCACATGTATTCACAACGAATGTTCTGGATAAACTGACGATGCACAACAGCCGGATGAGCGGGATAGCAGAAGTTTCAGGGCAGATTGGCGTGTTGTTCGAAAGATATTTCTCCTTCACCCGTCTCCCCACCACCCCTTCACAACCATTTCCGTCTCTTCCTCGTGTGACATGCATGAACCAGTGTCGGTACTGAACGCAGACAGATTGTACCGATTCGTCGCATCCATCAGCATCAGCTTGTAGTTTTCGCTTGCCATTGTGATTGAGTTGTCGGTTAGATTCGATTGTATATCTTCTTTTCACTTAACACTGCACAGCTACAGACGCTTACATAGCCACTCGCACCCACCCATATACACGGGCAATTCACTTAGCTCATCTTAGCTTCAAGTATGGTTCGAGAGTAAGCTGCACAAAATATAAGCGATCACTGTACGAGCTTCAATATTAAATTTAACGTATAACGGAATGAATCACCCAGACCACATCAATCAGCAAGTGCAACATGTCGAAAGTTAAACAAACCTCCCAATGCACCATAAATCACAGATCATAAAATTTTCGCTCCATTTTTTTTTTTCACACATCATATCACACTTTCTGCCTCCATGTTGCAAGTCGTTCGAACGGAGGAACTCAACAAACTGCCACCATAAGGACCGCGGTTGGTGCAAATTACGCTCGCACTAAAAACAACCGCAACCACCAGCAGCAGCGGATGTCAACCATGAACTGAAGCAGTACCGTCGTGGAAAACCACCCTGAACCTGAACAGTGGGTACGCAAGGGAGGAAAAACATCGCCGCCGACTCGGACTCTCCTGGTGAGCGAGGACCGTTGCACGATGAGAGAGCGCTTGGTGGTTCCAGCACGAATGGAAATTCTCATTTTACGCTCCGGAACGGCAACGCGTTTCCACCCTCCAGATCAACTGGTAGCGAATGTGATGCTCTTTTGTTATTGCTTTGACGGCACTGGAACGGTCGTTGTTTTCATGAATGAAACCGTGGGCACGCACACACACATGCTAAATGTACATGTACATAAAGCTTTTTGACGGTGGTGCTCGTGTCTAGTGATCGTAGTGGCGTGTCAATCATCAGGATGTGATGTATCCCTTTGGCTGATGACACCATTCTAGCCTCCAAAAGAGGTATGAAGGTACTTGACTACTCGACTAGGCCCGGACTTTCGCTCTCGATTCTAAAGGTACGGACCTTGGCCTAGAACGTTGCCGACAGCGTCAAAAAATGTGATTGATTGGTTAGATGTTTTAATTGAGTATAACATCAATAAAAAGTGTTTTAAGATTTCGGTGAATTAGATTTTTTTGAACAAATGAATAGAATAATATTCGCGTTACACGAGATTTAGAAAAAAACGGTTCCATATATCTTTACGTGCAAAATAAAAAGTACTAGGCGCCTCCATCATATTATGTTTGAGTTTTATTTCCGCTCACAGACATTCCCAAGAATCGTTTTATAAAATGGATGTTTATTTCGTCAACGTTTTATTAACTTACATTCACCAGAATAACAAGAGGTTAAATTTAAAAATATGTTATTCCTTCAAAACCGCGTGCTCCTGTTATAAACTAACTGTTATAAATAACTATAAAAAAAGATTTCTAAGTGTGCAAAATGAAATGTTTGACAATTTTGAAATAAAAACTTGATGAGTTTTATGAAATATTTTGCCTGATTTTTGATAAAACAACCTTATTTTCAATTGTAATGTTTTTTCCTGTACTGGAGAAGAAAACTAATAGCATATTTGCATTGGATCGCGCTTCGTTAATGGGTTGGCCGAAATTGACTGGCGAAAAAACTATGTAAAAAGGTGTTACATTTCAGTTTTGTTATGTTCGTTTTGTTATGTTATTCGCTCCTGCGATGTTGCATTAACTATATGGAATGTGATAGCCGCAGCAAGTGTCAGTTTAAAAACGTATGTGCTTTAAGACAATTTTGACCAGAAAATGAATTTTGTCGAGCATGGAACATGTTCAATTTGCAATAAACATGATACAGGATCACATAGAGTGTTTGACCGACAGAAGTATGAAGTAGAAAGATACAGACAAGAAAAACTCAATGAATAAAACTTCATAAAGGCATGGATAATAACGAACATCAAAATCTTGGAAATAGTAACAAAATTCATCTAAGTCTATAGGATAACGTTTAAAAACAACTTATTTTTTTCAAATAATCCAACATGAACTACCTTAGAACCCTACCCTTACTCATAAACTCATTAACTTATAAAAAGACCATCAGTCAGAATAACAACACAAGATACAGAAAAAAGAACACAGAGACAAAAATAACGAATCGAAAGTTAAAATCAAACGACAAAAAGAAAAAATAAGAAAAAAAGGACATATAGCCTTAGTAGCTGCTCCTAAATTAAAGAGGTTCGTAGTAAAACGCAACCACGGACGAGTGGTGGAGGGCCCTGGAAGCTGGACTCCGTATACCAAACCGGGATACAACCTCAAAAAGATAAAAAAAGAAGAAGAAGAAAACAATTTCGATTTTTTCGTACGCACACCCGCAGGAGTGATTACCGCTACTTAAATACATACACCTTGGCTGTAAGCAAAGAAGAGGCCATTCAAAACTTACAGCTTGGGCAGCTGTGGGCTGCTCCACACTGTACGTGGCAGATTAAATTGATATTGTTTTCATTCATGACTTGTTTGTTTATATTTCGTTACGAGTGGTGAAAGTGGTGTCTAGGTTTCTCGGTTGATTTTTGTTAAGAATCACTGAACAATTCGGTAAAGTGTCGCAAAACCTGCTATTAGATTTGGTAGATGGAATGGGAAGCGGTTTGATGCACCAATGTTTGACAATTTGCTACCATGGCTCAAAAACTGAACTCTGATTGCGCTGCATAGAATGTGAACATCCGGCTTTTTATTTAAGCCAATGAAACGCGTAATCCTATAACAAATTCTACATAAACTGAAAGCGACTAACTTCAAGTGAAAGCAATATATTCATACTCATTTCCAACATTACTTACGAACCACAAATTTTGTAAGCAACCGCTGGTATGGTATATTGGGGCCCAAATAGTAAAACAAAACAGCTTTTCCTCAGTTGCTCAAATGACACCAATTTGATTCCCGCTATACTGCGTTCCACAACCAACAGATGATACGATGATACGATACGCTGTATGGCGTCATCGAAATAGCGTTGAAAGTGCATTTTGTTCGGTACAGTTCGGGACAGTAAATTTTATTTTCCACTATCGCCAATTTGATCCTTGCTCGCCCGTCAACTGTGTCCATTGCGATGCAGGACCGCTCATCGGTCGTAAATTTAACCATCCAATGCCCCCGACTTCCCTCACGCTCGAACAATATTAAATTTCTAACATTTTATGAAAACTTTGGCGCCAACCAAGATCACTTTTAGTTCCCTTTTACATTGAAAGTGCACAACAAACTTCCGGCACTAGCTCCCGCATGTCATCGGCTGGCGTGTGTCGTTCAATAAAGTTAGACGGATGGACGGGTTTTAGCCGGACGGAAAGCTTTGTTATCGCTCTACCTGGCGTGTTTTCATGGCGACAGTGGACACTTTCTTTATTGTATTTCTTTGTTTTATTGATTGAATTTACGCTAATACAACATGCGATACTGTGCGGACAGGAGGAGTATGTCGGATTTAAATTATGATCAGCTAAGATCAGGGTGTTTAAAACAAATATCAAGTTTTATTAAACTTTCGAACCAAATTAAAGTTTCTTCCTTGTTTGATAAGATTTTCATTTAAAATATATACTACGATGATAAGCTAGTTTAAACTCCTTTATATTGCGAGAGCTGATGTTTATGGTCCATTACATTTTACTTTGCGCAAGCTGACCCAGGAAGCTGATAATTGAGTATTTCCTTCGATACTCTCGGGGCAGCTCTAAATAACTAAACCAATTTGAAGCTAAAAATTACTTAGTTTATAGCTTTTGATGCATCTTTTCCGGTATATACCGCAACCTGATCAAAGGCTCGCAATGCTGCGGCATCCATGAGCGGCGTGAGTGATGAGAGTAAAATTAACTTTAGATCCCATCATTAGTTGCTCGTGGCATCCTTGCTAGTCGGAACATCCGGATGACCAGTAGGAAATGATAGGAAATTCTCTTCCACCAGTCCATTAGTGTATGGTTTGTTCAAAATGGCTCGTTTAGATAATTAATCCCAAACTCGTTGCAACGTGCTTTAAAGGTCTGTTTTTAATAATTTGCTTCTGGCAGTAAACCATTTTCCGGGCATGCCAACCAAGTCGTCTAGTCGATTATCAGTAAATCGGCGTTTTTGTATAAGTTATCAAGGTGATTAGAAAATCTTTAATCTTTTCCAACTGGGGACGTGGTTTCATTCGCCGAGATTGTGTTCTTCCACCATCGTAAGAAAAATCTACGCTTTTTAAACGCAAACGAATAATGTAATAATAAAATGAAACGATTATTATACCGTTTGTACGCACAACCAATTTTCTCCGTCGTCACGGCTGTAGTACAGCGTCGTGTTGTTCAATTTTCTTTTCATGATCAACTTGACACCACAGCGTGGCAATGAAAGTTTAGGTTGTCGTTGATCTGAACGAGATAATGTAAATTACAACGATAAGTGTTGGTAGCCGCTATACATTTAATGTCATACTCAAAGCTTCCTTATGCTTGTTTGTAATTTTGTACTACAATCTTGTGGGAAGTATGTTTTTGTTCAGCAAGAAAAGTTCGTAAAACAAATTATTTCGCCATTTCAAGAACTTTTTTCAATGTTATGCTCCCCTCGTATAACAGCTTGCGCAGCGTAAGATAAGCATTGCCCACAGTGCTTTGGGCCCTTTACCCTAACCGAAACCAAAGCCTCAAAAGGACATGGATACGTGTCCATTTCGTAGATAAACACTACAACTAAACGATTGTACATCGTCGGCAAACTTTATCCCCATCGGCCCATGCCGTAAGAGTTGTCTTTAACGGTGCACATCCACCGTGGCGTACCATTATACCTTCCATCAACAGCTTTCTTCCGCCTTTCGTCAACTTTCTCCATCTTCTTTGCCGGCAAAACAGAAAAACAAATACAAAAAAACCATCAAAAACATATCTTTTGATCCGTTTTACTTGCCACTTCACATGATATAATCCCGATGTGACGAATAGGGATGGAAGAAGACCAACACACAAACACTTAAACCCACGCACGGTTGTTTGTTGTGCTTGTGAATCGTCTACATCCCAGAAGAAATGTTTTGCTTTTTGTCATCGTATAAGTCCCCCCTGCTCGTCGCTCTCCGTTTCGGGCGTTGGCTCCTTGTGCCCTCATACAAGAAATGTACTATTTTTAGTCCAAACGCCACCAGATTTAAGATGGATTGTGCGTCTCTATATACGTGTTTGTATGAGTGTGTGCGTTTTGCACACACAATTTAGTTGCGAAGACTTGCTGTTTATCAGGAATCGCATTCCCGCTCAACACTTTTCTCGATCCCGAGCCGGCCCGAGAAGGGGTTTGTTTCGTTTATCATAACGATAATTACGAAATAAGCATCAAAAGTGGATTGCAAACACGACTGCGTGTTTTGTGGCGTGACGCTGAATCGCTGATGCAGAATCGTGTTTAGGGAAGTTTGCAGGCGTGAAGCTTTAACGCCTCACGTGATGGCATGAAGGCGTTTTACCATGAATTTGAGTAAGTTTCCATCCTGCTTAATAGAAGATTTCCCTTTATAAAATAAATAACTTATTGGTAACGCATGGAGTTTACATTAAATGCTTTTTCGAGAGCACTCATTGCTTTTCTAAAGATGTTTTGATATTTAAATGTTTTCAATTGAAATGAATCATTGAAGAAACTAGTACCAGACTAAATTCAATACATACGAATGAATGTTAATTACACATTTTTTTATTGTAAGGGTCTTAATAGAGCTATCAAGCGGAAATTTCCCCCTATCGTCTCCTTTTTTATTGTTTATACCATTTCAAGACATCAAAATGTTGTTGGCCTATCATTGCCCATGTAACAGACGAATCACAACACCCTGGTCCAAAAGTGTTTTAACAACAAGAAAAGTAATAAAACTTACTGCCAAAAACGAACGCCTCCGCATCAGTTAACATAAAAATCGTGCCAACTGGTTTATAAAACATGTATGGCTTACCGTGCAACCCTTCAAATGTTTAGCAAATTTCTTACCCAGCTGTTTCTCAGTATTTCATACAATGTACTGTGTCAAAGCTCGTTCCGCCAGCATATCGACAATCACATGATATAGACAACTCCTTCTCCTTTTTGCGGTGCCTCCACCGCTCTCTCTCATCGCTTTCTCTCCTCTCTCTCTCTCTCTCTCTCTCTCTCTCTCTCTCTCTCTCCCTCGCTCTTCCCTCTCTCTCTCTCTCTCTCTCTCTCTCTCTCTCTCTCTCTCTCTCTCTTTCTCACTCACTCTTTCTCTTACTCTCTCTTTTTTTTCATACACTCACAAAACTTCCATCCAACCATTATATCGGATGAGGTTTCACTGTTTCGTGGAAAACGTTTTCCAAACACCACTTGCCAGAAGCAAATCGAACGGTACATCCTACATAACACAAACATTAGGAAACACATAAAACTGCTTGTGGATTTTCCCTACCAGCAACCGGATATATATGAATATGCTTCCTTTATTTTTGTATCTGTCGATCGCAAGTGTTGTGAGTGTGTGCATATAAGCGTCCATCCATCGCGTCAAGCACGATCCACTATCGTGCCAAATTAGGAGAGGAATGGTGTGCGGCGACGATTGTGGAGATTTCATCTACGATCCAAACGATGGATTTAACTATTTGATTGGAAATTGATATGCACGGTGCTCTCGGCTTCCACGTTCTTTGAATCTTCGCCAACGAGTGTTGCCATCAAATCAAAGTTTCTGCTCTCCTGCCAACCTAGCAGCAGCAACATCAGTGTGGAGCGCTGATTCGATGTGTTAATTTGAGTGATAAGGGTACACGGGCAGGACAGACCAAAGTCCCTGATCCGTAGCCCCAGACTGTCCAGCCCACTCGGTGGTGGTTTCGCACAATTGGTATCGCATTGAGGCGGTTGGGAAAAAATCCCAGGGTCAAGGGACGCTTTCCAGCCGTCAACGACCGGAGGCACACGGTGAAATCGATATCATTAGGTGACCCTTTTTTCGTTCTGCAGCTGGCACACGGACAGTAGTCGAAAAAATGAAGCACCACAATTATGTAACAGTTTTACGGACAGGCTTTCAACCTTCTTCATTACAAAACTCTTCTCTAAACTCTATATTTTCCTCTAAACTGTAAAGCTAAATGTGTTGGTTGAACTAGTCTGGGAGCTAGTATCCCGTTTGCTATGCTGTTAAAATTAAATTTTAAAATCTATAAAACGACAAAACTATTTAATGAAATATTATATTATATTTTATCTTTCACCCATAAAAACTTCTCAGAAATCCCATGATTTTTGCTTTTCATACTTCATCGAAAACTAACTTCAACCCAAACCAAACTAAATAGAGACCCAACGACATGAAGCGTCCTCAGCCAGCTGGCTGTCTGTGGCGTTATGATTATTTGATTTTTCCAATTTGCTTTCAATGTGCCTGCTCTGCTGGCAGCAAACAGTCCGTTACTGTAAAGCCATTGATTGACCGCGACAAGAAGCGTAGATTGTCTCCGGTAGATAAGTGACGACATAAACGCAAACAGCTGCAGGCAATTTACTGAACTCCCGAAGCAACTAAAGGCGATATACAACTGTGGCAAAGTCAGGGGGTGACATCTTCTTTACGGAAGCAGTCGAGCTTTAAGCGTATCTGCTTTTCCGCGGCAGCTGCAAACCTCTTGGAGTCATTCGTTTGCTGACCTTTGGCTACTACGCCAGCCCCCAGTGAGGGGTTAGACGCGTCAGTGAGTAAGCGGTCTAATTTTTGAAAACGATACGGTCGCCCCGGTGAAAGTTGTACGGGCAAACCTCGTTTCAGGTAGGGAATAGTTACAAAGCAGCGTTACGAACAAGGGTAGGCGAAGTCGACACTTAAGACAAATCCTGCAACGCGATGTATCATTGCCTCCAGGGTCGCATTGCAAGTTTGTGAAGCTACTCCCACATCACTCGAAAAGGAGGCTTCAAGTACGGCCAAGAACGATACGGTCGGATTACGTGCTGGATTTTTGTGATAGCAAAAGTGCGAAAGTTATAGTGGTGTGTGATGTCAATGGGTGAAGATGGGGCAAACGCCACATGGGCAGGGGCGTCAGAACAGAATGTGAACTTGTGAAAGTCAGCCAATTTCAGACGAAGCATAGGATTTCGTTTCGCTCTCTATCGCATGAACCCTTCTTGGGGTGAAAGAGTTTGATTCTCGTTTTCTTTTTTAAGAAGCACAACATTTGCATACCAAATGATGAAAAGCGCGAGCTCGTCACGTATTTCTTTTATCTTGTGTCTATTCTTCCTCTTCTGCTCTGTGTTTATGAAAACTGTATATATATATTTTAAAATATAATTTTATAATATATATTTTTTTATCTGTCAGCCCAGTACACTTTACCTTCAGCAAATATCGCACCAAACACATTTTAACACCAATTACAGTGCCGTGTGCCAGATTCAGAAAATGTATCCTAATGTCCCAATGTTTGGTTGGTAACTATGATCTCCCCCTTCGAAGGTGATGGAGCCACCACCATTCGGTCTGGTAGGCAGCTTAGAGTTTGCTGCTAATTAAACAAATTAATTGTTGTTGTCTTGTTCTGTCAACGATCATCCTCGTTGGCTTCATTGTGTTAACAGATTGCTTCAGCCCATTGAGCCTTAATCAGTTTTTCTACCAAAAGCGTGGGAATAATGTGGGCTCGAAGGAACTCTCCAAAGAAGGGGACCAACTGTGGTAGTGGCGCGCAAAAGCCAACGCTTTTTCAAACCACGGAAGTAAGCAACCAGAGCGGCCGAGGCCATCCTGTGGGGTTGGCATTCAAAGCGAAACCTAATGGAATTATCCATTTGTACGCATCCTCAATACCTCTACACTTCTTTTCTTCTCGCACATCATGGGCAGTCAGGGTTCGGGCGTTATCATCCATTCAGTTCCGAAAGCCATCGCCTCCTTGGCTGAGAGTGTTTGCGTCTGCACGTCTGTCATTTGCAGTCAGTTGCAATGGTTATAAGGGGGTTTGTTTGCATTTGTTCGTGTCATTCTCGATGTCGTCGTTAGCGCTTGGTGCTGATAAGAGATTTAATCAAAACAATACAAGCCAAAAAATGCCAAGCCTACAACTACACTCGTACAGCATGGTTTGGTTGGTTTGTTGGAAGAAAAACTTTCACCTCTTTTATACACACATACACGCAGGTATTGTTGTGCAGATAGTGATTTTGGCAGGGCTGGTTGTACTTTGCTACGGTATTGCAAGATATTGATTTTACGAGTGAATGTTAAAAGTGTTGTGTCCCATATCCAGACGCGTGACTGTCATTGATTATTTTGCTTATGAAGCTGCCATCATTTTCATATATATATATATATAGTTTTTGCCGTTAAATAGGATACATTTTATGCACAGTAAGTCTTTACGCCAGCATAATCGGTCCAACGATAGTAACCACGGAGTAGGTTCCTACGCAAAAGTTTGAACATAGCGCAACATTGCTGTTCCTTATCGTGTTGGGCGACTGCGTTTGAAACAGATGGAACAACGGCCAGGCTAGCATAGGCTTTGAATGGAGGCAATTTTGATCCATGTGCAAACGTAGAAACTTTTTCTTAATGCTTTTTTTCGTAACAAAAAAAAGATCCTATGATTCAGCAGCACAAAATCCAGGAAAATCGGTACAATTTGAATGCAAAAAGCCGGTGCCACATGGAATTGTGCGAATAAATGTGCTACGTTGAACAATTCTCTGAACAGTAAAAGTTACAGTGAACGATTATATACATTCAATCAAATGTAAGGAACGTGCAATTGCTTCTGTTTAACGTAAGGAAAACAACGATAAAGTTTAGTCGAAATTTCTTAACCATTCACTGTTCCTCAGGTTGTAGCCGGCTATGGTGAAGGTGCTCTAACTTTAGCTTTAACTATACTAAAACTGTTTACTAACTGCAGAATCTTCGATTGCTGTCTCTTAACGTTAAAACACGCTTGGCAACATCAACAGCAGCATGTTTCAGTTTCATTCCTTCCACTGTAATGGCAAGTTTTGAACAATAAATTTCAAACCCGCTCGATTTAATAGATGGTTACAGATTTGCAGTAGCTGCAAATACCAGAGTCAGTGTTTTCAGCCCCGTAGTCGTTGAGGTCTACCTTTGAAATTTACTTGCGTTATAAATATTGGGTGTTGCAGAGGAATTTTCCACCTGCAGCATTCCATGGTTTCATGCATAATTCTACGAAAAAAGTTGTCAATTGGATTTTTGGTTGTGCGCATCATATGAAATCGTTTTGTTTTCTGTATGAAATTTAATAAAGTACAAAGTACAATACGCTTCATATCAATCAAAGGCAAACAGGATAAACTAGGAAATTTACAAAAGGGTTTTAAATTTCCATACTTCTAGGATTATTTCGGAAAATCACCATGGAATACAACAGCTTTACAACGCGACCTGGCCAATAGTGTTTAAATTTTCACATAGTGTACATTTCGTTGATGGTTGTACATTAATGTTGGTATTATTGGTTGATTGATATTGCCTATTAATAGGTATTTTGTTAGTTTCACCCTGTAATAAGCTGCTTGCATAGAGGCACCACCATCTTATCACATATTTTTAATGCATTTTTCCAAAGAATAACAAATGATGGTTGCATTGTATCAAACTGTTGTCAGCGTAAAACGCTTCGTAGGTTATTTTATCCGTCGAAAGTTATAACTTTATTATCTATGTGTCACTTTGTAATGTGTTTGAGTAAGTTACCGGTAAAGAAGAACGCGATATTAGCGGAAATCCATGAACCTTTTCTCACCGACGGTCTGACAAAAATCTCACATGAAAAGAATGCTTTCCTAGGTCACCGGTCTGACCTAGGAGGTGGCTCGCCAAACGGTAAAGAAGGGTACCAAATATACATAAACATGAGCAAACCCTCGATCTTTCTTTCGCATGGCTGGTAGTTTGGCTTGCACTGGTTGTAGCTTAGCTTAAGCTACGAGAAGAGGAAGAAAAAACTCCCCGTTTGCTGGCTATAGGTGATATATCATGCACCCCATAGCACGAGGTGGTAAAGCTCATAAATCACCTCCAAACGACGGAACCATGTTGGTGGAGATCTACACGCACACACATACAAACCAGTACGCACACAATTATTTCTCCACAACACAGCAAGATATGAGCTCGAATGTTAATATTTTATTACGATCTACATCGTTTCTATTCGGTAGTGCAGTGGAGCATCCTGCAGCGTGAGGTGAGTGTTTTGAAGTTAATCCTGTTTGTTTGCAACATTGAAATCACTGATTGATTGCTGTTTATTTATGATTACGAATGATAAGTATCTGATTGAATGCTTCGAACGAAATAATTGTAACTCTTCATGTAAACAGCATTTTTTCCTCTTGTTTGATAGTAAAACAATTCTAAAGTGACTTCATGACGCATAAAATGACAAACAATTTCATCTCTCCATTCCATCATTTTACCAATGGAAACACATGCATTTGAACAGAAGAATAGGCAGTACATAGAATAGTATTTTGCTATTGAATTTATTACATCAATGTCTCATCCATAAAGCATCCACTCACGGTACAGCACAGTCAAACTGTGAGATCGTGCGTGTACACCCACAAATTAACCCCCAAAATAGACCAAAGGCATGAAAAACGTTTTCTCTACAGAGGCTGACGATTTTTCCCAACACTTTGACCCAGCCTAGGAAAAAGATCTTCTGGCACTATTCGAATCGTTTTTGTACCCAATGGCTAGAGAAGGTAACTAGACTAAACGCAGCAAACCAAAACACTCCTCCGGAAGGTGCTGAGCCGGTGTGCAAAACGACGCGCCCTCAGTTCTCGTTTGATATATTTGATCCGTTTTAGTATGTAACTTTGGTTTAACTTTTGCGTCCGGATGCTGAAATAAAGAAAGGAAATTGACCTTCGAAAACTTTTCCCCCCGTAGCCAGTTGGTGATACGGAGTGCCCTGAAACATTCGCCACTCTTCGTATAAAGGGGAACGCGTGGTTATGCTCATTAATAATCTTGTGCGACTGGCAGTTCACCTGGGACAGGTGAAGGGTCTGTGGCGAGCTGCGAGTGGCCAAAAATATGATCGAGAGAATTTAACCCTTTTAACTTCACCAACACATTTCCGTTGGATGTACCACGATAGCAACGCTGGCGCAAAACGTTTGCCTTGAGATGTGCGGGATGGAGGCGCCTGGTGTTTGGTGTTGAATTATGGACAAAACTTGTGATATGCAAGTGCGGAAAAAACTGTATCTAGCGAGGAGATGTTTACAGTATCAGATCAAAAGCTTGTCTGGCACGATATCAAATAAAATTAGCACAATATCCAGCACCATACACAAATTGAATATTAACACGTAACATTCGCACTGATTGAGATGAAATGGGTATTTTGTATTAACTTGTTAATGACATGAAATGAAAACAGGTCTATGTCAACAATGGACAGTTCAATCAAAAGGTTTAATTAACGTTTCTCTGGAATAACCAACATAAAGCACTCCCATGTCATTTGTTTCTTTTCCATTATATTTATGTAATTGGATTGTTTGCAAACTGATCATTCGCCGGCAATAATTACCATGAAACCTACAGCGAAAAATAAAGTATCGATGTGGCCGAGGTAGTATTAACGATTGCAAAACAATAATCAAAATAATAATAATAAAAAACAGTTACATATCAATCTTTTAACACTAATGAGTAAAATTTGCATTTTAATTAATGATTTTCCAAATCATTTACCTTTTATTCTCCCCCAATACTTTACCTTGTTTCAAGAAATTGTGTTGTGTTGTATTTCGTTATGCTATGGTACTGCTCATTCTTAAGCATATCACAAATTTATGGCCCATTAGGGGGCGTCCATAAATTACGTAACGCTCAAAGGGGTGGGAGGGGGTTCCCTGTAGCGTTACGGTTTGTTACATAGGGGAGAGGGGGGGTTCACATTCTGTTACGTAACGTAATACATTCCTATCACTGGTCACTGACAAATGATCGCCCACCTGGGTAAGTTTTTCACTTTTATTTCTTTATATCTTTTGATAGGGAATACGAACTTGACATTTATAAAATACCAAAACAGAGGTTTGACAGAAAATTGCCATGAAAAAATCCACCGTATAATACAGGTTTAAGAGCCGTGTGTCTCAGCTAAAGACTGTAGTTTTCAATCTTACCGTCAACAAAATTCAAACAGTTACATGTCATTCTACGCTAAACGCATCGACCTGTATATTATTGTTGGTAAACAACAGTCGTGCGGTGCTGTCAATCAGGATTAGTTGGATAATTCGGCTGCCTCGATCATCCGGAAAAAATAGTGTGATTCAAACGTTCGCATCCCTTGACGACGGATCGTCCGCTACGTTTGTCGAACACGATCTCGTTCACGAGCTTGGACTGGAAGGGCAGCATCGACCCTTGTGTCTTAAATGGACGGGCGGTACTCGACGAGAAGAGCCAGACTCTATGCAGGTGTCGCTACAGGTATCTGCCTTAGGCGGGAAAACGTTTCAGATCAGTAAAGCACATACAGTCGCGAGCCTTGCGCTTCCTGCGCAATCCTTGTGCGTTACGGATTTGCTAAGCAGATACGATCATCTTCGAGGTCTGTCGCTTACTTCGTACGATCACGTACGACCAAGGCTACTGATTGGTATGGACAACTGCCATCTGGGACGGGAGCAGAACGTTGCCGATGGACGAATAGGCGAACCAATAGCAGCCAAAACTAGGCTCGGCTGGATAGCGTACGGGCCTGGTGCGGTAGTGCCAAAGATAGGCTGGCGAGATAGAGGAAAAGGAGTCAGTCTTGAGCCAGTAGAGACTAGTACGGTTTCGTTTTCAAAGCCATGTACCGAGGGTCCTGGCTGGCAGGAAAAAAATTCAAAACGCTTTTTGACGGTCGCGCGAGGTTCTGCAGGTCAGTTTGTGAAGCTAGGGAATACGTTGATTTCTGATGCGTTGATTCCGAGGAGCCGCTGGCCAAGGGGTCGAGTGTTGAAAGTAGTGGTAGCGAAAGATAGGCAAGTGCAAGCGCAAGTTTGTATTTGTTGATGCAAAACCAAATTAAGGGGGGGGGGGGTGGGTGTTCGATCATGCGTTACGTAATTTTGGAAGCGGGGTCTCCTCCAACGTTACGTTTTGTTACGATAGGGGGGGAGGGGATCGAAAAATCCCAATTTCAGCGTTACGTAATTTATGGACGGCCCCAAACCGAAAGCATTGAAGTATTTGAATGTGCGCACCTCGTTCGGCTTCTATTATTTTTACTTTGGTACTGCTAGTGAAAAGGTTAAGATGATGTTTTGAGTAGAAAGATTTTATTCGTATCGTTGGTGCCGTTTGATGCCTGAGAAGATCATACGCACGGAACAAAACACAGTACTGGCGATAACGATCCTCTTGGTGCTGATCATCACCACCGGACTGCCGGTGTCGTTTGCTCACGGAATCAATGTGAGTAGGGTAGGATTCGCCCTCTTATATTCTATCGTCTTTCCGAAACAAATAACAAATCATTACCAAGAGCACAGCCATTTGACCTAGTAGGTATTTGTGCAAAGATGAGTGGCAAGATAGTGCAACAATATTTTAATTGGCCTGTGATTTAATATCAGGATTCCGATACCGCAAGAGGACAAATATGGAAAGGAGACAGTCAAAGCAATCAACAGCCCGATCCGAATTCCATGTAAATCGATACCGTCAGCACCCAAGCGTGAGCAAATCATACCTTTTCTACGTGTGTCTATCTCGGGATGTTTGCTTCCACGGACACTCAACGGCCGTGATATGGGGCCGTGGGGACAGGGTTTCGCTTGGTTTGGTTATTGATGATTCTTGTGTTTTTTTGTTCGTTCATTTTTCTCATTTACTTCGTATGATTGTATCATTGCTATCGCTTCCCATTGGACAGCAAACGCACCAAAACACCTCGGTCCAGCCTGCCGATGGAATGTGATCACCTTTTCATATCGTCGGTAGTTACGTACAGCAGGTTTATTTTGTGTTTTATGTCACTGTCTACCCTCCTACTGCCATCCATTAATTCGCCAGAAAAACAACATCATTCCATCACCGCGTCGTCCGCTGATAACTCCAGAGACGGAAAAGCCGTGAAGCCATCTGGCGCGAATGGCTGGCTGAACGTGTCACAATACTTTTTGCGTGTTTTAGGATGCCATAAACCAGCCATTGATTAGCGATGGGAGCTGGGAAAAGGGGGCGTCAGAGCAGAACGCGTGTTACGTGTTAAACGCGTGTGTTTGTTGCCAATTCTCGGAATGCGGGCATGCATTACGAGTGTTATTGTCCCGGCCGGTTTTTTATCTTATTGACACGGTGCACTAGTACTAGTGAAACAAAATACGACGAAAAGAGATACAATCAAATCACATTACACATATAAAGTGGTGATGGTAAGGCAAATGAAACATTCAGCAGAAACTCAGTAGGACATTTAGATTCAATACACTTTCCAATCTTAGGATTTGGTTCTGTTGATCTAGGAAACAGGAAACTTCATATGTTTTGTTGAGTTATGTCACGAGTTATGAGTTATCTGCTGTGACTTGACGCAGAAGCTTATAGACAATGCCAATCCTGCTAATTGCCCGCACGCACCAGAACAGGTTGAACCGACCAATAATCGGCTTTATTGGTAATTAATGTTGTTTAATTTGTTTGTTCTAACGGTGCGCAACCTGCGTAAAAACCCTTTTTAGTACTACTGCATTAACGAAATGTTTGCATCACATTTGCGCCATTCTTACTTTAGCCTCTGAAGCCGTGTCAGAATTATGAATTGCACTGCCAAGTGCAAAACAACTTCCAGTCTTATTTTACCTGTTTTGATGTGTTTGCTATCTGGTGTGGTCTGGTCGGAGGTATGTTAATTAGCTGTTTAAATATGAATGCAAATTCCTTTTCTGCTCCGACTCGTGTCCGATGAGGTTACGCATAATGAAAACAACAAATTGAGCCGTAGCAGCTATCGGTGTGGGGCGATAGTAGTGTTCGAGTTTTGGTTTCAACCGCCGCTTTTCATTTGCAGGGAGACAGTGACACAATTCAGATCAATTTATTGAAGTCAATCCTCAATTCTGATTAGGTATCAAATGTTATTATTGGTTTATGTTGTGTGGAAGAGAAAAATACGAAAGTTATCGAAAAGGCAAATATTGTTAAAAATGATCGTTAAGGTGATTTAACACTTTGAACGCCGGCCTGACGTCACAGTTTTTGAGTGAGCACGTAGCGCATGACAAGAGAGCGATGAGAGCGATAACTTCTCGTGCGACGGTTATCACTCTTCTGTTTCATTACGATAAGCGGTGTAGCACATGTCGTTCTCGTTCTCTCTTTCCTACCTCATTCGTTCTCAAGAGAATCACTGAGCGGCAGATGCAAAGCCGAACGGTGAGCAAAACCGTCCTGCGAATTTATATGACACGGCGCTTAAAGTGTTAATTAAACCACCATCGCCCCGCCGCCCTTTTGAGAAAATGACAGTAACGTTCAGGGTGCGGAATGGAAAATTCAATTCTACTTAAGAGCGTCCCACAGAAAAGGAGTTGTATTTTTTCTGTTTACTGACTGGTAGATTTCCCGCAGACGAGGGCGAATGAGACAGCCAAAAGAGTAATGGTTGAAAATTTGTGTCTGCAAAAGCTATTGAATCTCCATTCGCCACTTAGCGTGGCGCACAAACACTTTGTTCAATCGATGTGTGCTATAGGATGTGAACACATTCAAGAGGTGTTTTTTTCTCTCTGCTTTGTTTCTCTCCTCTTAGCTTGATACCACGGCCCCCGTACTAATCACACTTTCTTTTGCCGGTGCAGAATCCAATTTCTCGTCGGCTAATGGCATTCGATGCTTGTGTTTTTGATGCGAGTCGAATCAACAACATTTGAATTTTTTTATCGTTGATTTGATGTATTTCGCGATGCTGCTGGCCCTGCTGCTTGCGTCTAATTTTGTTAGACCTAGTAAGCAACAAATTTCTCTGCACGAAGTCGTTGCCTCGCTGTCTTCCCGCCAAAAATAATGTACACACACGTGCCACATTCCAGTTCGAGCTCCAAGATCAAAGACCCCCCTGTTTCCAGCATATGCGTGCTTCGCCAAGGCTAAGGAACTCATGGCTCGAGCGACAGTGTGCAGAGAGCTTTTCCTCCACGGGCGGCAACCCAATTAGTTCTGGCTGGCAAACGCAAAAAGACTGCGTGTACACACTTGCGCACATACAGCATGATGGAGGCACAGATATGACATGACGAAAAGATGTTGTGTGATTTAGGCATCCCTGGAAAGGAGAGCAGCCATGTACACTGTGAGAGTCCTATTTTTAATTCTATTCCGTCGCCTATCGATCTGTGCATTCTATGCCTGATGAGCCATTTGCGCAATTGGTATGCTTCGATGCAGTGCTTCGCTTTCGTTTATCCAGCTCGCGCAAAATGAACTCGTTCGCTACAAAATAATTGAATTTGGTTCAAGCTTCAACGGTGACATTTTTTGGTACGTTTTGACGTGTTAGCGGGCACACTCAAACTCACACTATCAACGAACACCTGAAGCACATGGGAAATGGAATTGTTTCTGAAGAACACACTGGCACCATTAGTCGCTGAGGTGTTAATGGGATTTTATTTTGTCGCTGGAAGCTATGTCACTTGAGAATGGAGGAAACACAGACAACAACAGGACGAGAGTGAGAAATAACTGATCCACTTTGGCTATTTGTACAAGGAAAACAGAACCACAAACACCGGGCGCATCGATGTACGGTTTGTTCGGTTCAATCAGGTCCATCAATGGTGATATCGTGATGGAAATTGCATTTGCTCGATTGTATTCACTTTTTCTCTCGGCTCTTGTATTGCTGCATAGTCTCTTTGTGTGTGTGACTATGTGAAGTATAATTTCCATACTATTCGAGGGAAAACTTGTTCGATTCAAGCACCTTGCACATGCATAGGCATCCTTGGCATGAAGTTTAATAAACAGTCCACGAAAGAGAAGAAGCAGCAGGTGCCGACTGGCCATTTGTTTTGCTGCTGTAGTATCAATAAACGGCATCTTCCCTTGTCCGGACGCACTAAGGAATGAGTAAACAATGCGAATTAAACGTTCTCTGCGCTGCGGATGGACTCGGCTTGCGAAATGCAATTTATCTAATGGCGGGAGAGAGCGACCTTGCACCATCCAGGATGGTGAATATGGAATAGTTGAGGTATTGCATTTAATGCAAATTGTTTGCAAAAACCGACAGTTTGCTGGCGTTTTTGTAAGTCGTTTTGACAGCGTTGAAATTAGTTGTCTGAAGGCGGAACCGGAAGACGTATGGGATGACATGGTCATTTAAGGGAGCGATTTTACTTAAATACAATGCTACAATATCTGGATACGTTTATGATGTTGATCCATACAAGGATAGGATAGGTCCTTGTACGAGGAGCTCGATTCATATAGATTGTGAACCTATGACGAACTTGTTGTGCGAGATGACCACTGTATAACGGAATTGGTATTAAACTATTGAACTAAATAAAACCCATCGGACCGCTGATCCTTAGACGCAGTTTCCCTGGACTCGATCAGAAAAAGTACAACATCTCGTCTCATCGTGTGCTCACGTAACATGAACATAATTTAATTTCCGTTCACCGGCTACACAGCTCATTGAGATTGGTTTGATGAAATTATGTCGACATTCGCCTGTTACCAGTCAATCATAATTATAATAATCCACCTCCTTCCACCGATCGGACTTTGTTCGCAAGCCCATTCAGACAAGAGGAAAATAACACGAAATTTGTCAACACCGGGGCGCCACGATTAGCAACATCAACAGCATACGCTTCCGGCCGGCTCATTGTGTGGCGCAGGTGCGAGAAGCAAGCAAGGAAGATGGACAAACCGGTCCATTCTTAAATCCCTGCCAAGAAACATCAACGACAACAACAAAGCGACCACCCCATCTTACACGAGAAGATCGTTGAAAAATCGTTGACATCCTGCACAGACGCGCGAATGCTAATTAGCTGTTTAATTTGTTGGATGGAGATGGAAATGGCACACTCGCATAACAGAAGAAGTAAAAGAGCACACGAAAAGTGTATCTATTCAAATGGCACTTTGCTCAGCGGTTCATTTTCTTTACCGACAAATGTTAATTACTAGGGAGTTTCGCCGATGGGACCGTGTTCAAGTAAGCGTAGCGGTTATAATCATATTTTAATGGCTTTTTCCGATGGAATCTGCTTCTAGATCAAAGCTAATTGTTCGTACAGTCTTCGTGTGCTCAACGGAAAGGCTTAAACGCAGAAGTGGGCAGATTGTGGGCGGGAAGACCATTCCGTTATCATCCAGCCCCCTAACTAACCGAGACGGCGAAGCGGTCGAATGCAGATCGAAGCAATGTGGAATGATAATTGCGAACGCCGAAAACTGTCAGCACCGCACGTTTGGTCGGGTGTAAAGCAGCCTGAAGAAGCCATTTAGTTTGAATGGTTTTGCAAAATAACTTTTTCAAAGAATTGGGGTGAGGGATTGTTGGCTCTATGACAACGTTGACTCGGTCGAACGCTTAGAACGGTTTACCATCCCCCGTCTTATTAAGCTTCTCTGTAGCATCAAATGAGCTTTCGGGCCATCAAAACCAACGCGCAAAACATTTCTGAATTTTCTGCCGAATTGTTTGCGAAAAGGTTAGAGTCCGACCCTATTCTAGTGCGTCAATGATACCGAATAATTGAGTTAGCATTAGCAGGGTTCCAAATTTTTTTCCCCCAGCAGGGTTCCCAATCAAAAGATTTGTTTTGTTTGGGCAGATACAGTGTTGCACGCCTGATAGTCATGAAAAGGAGATTCATTGAATCCTTAATTTATAATTTAAATTTTAATATTGCATCTAACTGAAACATAGTAATACCTACCTCGCTATTAGTAAGCCACTGCCACAAAATGTTATCGATTAACAAACCAAAAAGAGCATATTGCGTCCCAAATCATCTTAAACGTTTTCTCCAAGATGTACATCATCAAGGTGATATATCAAGGCGACAAGGTATGCCAACCGCTCGCAACCTAAGACTGAACGACTGGGTGAAGCGGTCTTGCAAGACGATTCACCGATTTTAATCGCATTAAAATCCTTCATCGCGCGACCTATCGGAAAGCTTTTTGAACCCTTGGGAAGCAACGAGGCAAGGTTCTACGAAATTAAATTACCCAAAAAAAGAAATGCCAAACTCCCAAAAAAACCTCACCGCCCAGCAAAATGTTGGCGACAGTTTCCCAATTCCGTTCGTTTAACACGAGCCTGGACTCGTTCGATCACTTTGGAGGCTTGCTCTTTTTACATCCACCCAGACCTGGGAATTGTTACAGCCTGCCCCGTATTCATATCATCCACCAACGGACTGTGGAAGCTTGCGCGTAATGCCTAATGTTGCTGAAAGAGAAACAGTGCAAGAAACAAAATGATGATAATAAAACGCTGTACCACTGGTCGACCTTGGGTATGTGCTGGGTAAGTATTTGCTTGGGTGTGTGAATGTTCGTGTGCGTGCTTTTTCTCTTCTTTTCAGTGAGCTTTTGCTGTCCTAATGCCTTCCAGCGTCAGGATGTACCATTTTCTCGGATCGTATCGCCATTTTTTTGTTGTTCGCAGAGATGCAATCCAAAGAGAGTCCTCCTACCCGACCAAAATACATGCCAGACTTGTCAATAGACAAGCACTGTTCTATCGTAAAATGGCCCTTTGAATAGAATCTCGAATAAATAAACAGAACGAAGAAGATAACGAAGAAGACTGGAAAATCCAAACCCCTACCGTCGGATGGTCAAAAATCTTCTATTTGGTGAAAGTTTTCGACACGGAATTGGCGTTCATCCGCCAGTGCCGAAACTTCCAATTATTCTGCTCACAATTTGGTAAATTTACTTCTCACACACACCAGTTGACTCTCGGTGGTAGTCATATTTTTGCTTCCTTACTCTGTTGTGTGGTGGCACGTGATAAAAATGGCGGAAAAGAACGCCGAGCTGCGTGCGTGGATCGGAGGCGTGAGTAAGCAAAGTTTGAATTAATTTACGCCGCTTTCCGCCCGTCACTTGCTCCGTTTGCAAGGTTGTGCGCATGCATGAGTTTGTTTATATTGGTGTGTATTATTAACGTATATGATTTGAACTCGTAGACCATGCTTTGTTATTGTTTTATTTTTCCTCTTCTTCTCTGCTTTGCTTGAATCTATTCTTCCGGAGCAGTTGCGTTCGTGCGGGAGACGATGAAGGACCTCAAAATAAATTACTCGAGCGAAACTTCTGATAACGACCAGTTTCCGGTACACCCAACTCTCTCTCTTTCTCTCACTATCACTCTATAATTTTCTTTCTCCCGGGGTACAATTAATATCGGCCAGCAGAAACTTAAACACTCTCTAAGCAATTCTGGGCAGCATGTTTCCCTTTGCTCGGCCGGAAGCTGAGAAAACTTGTCGAATAATTAGGTTCCTTTTTTTATTCCTATGAATATTTTCTGACTCTCTGTATCTCTCTCTTTCTCTCTCTGTCTCTCTCTCTCTCTTTCTTTATCTCTCTCTCTCTCTCTGCAGGCTTTGCATCATCTTACCATTAGCCGGATGTTTGTCTTTTCGCTTGGGAGGATGGGGAAAGGGGCCGACGGTTGAATTATCTTGGCATCGACAACTAGAGAAACTTCTTCTCCGTCCCACGGGTGGGGAGGAGTCTGCGCTTAAACTCGCCTCCTCTCCATCGGACGAAGCGGTAATCATTATTCTCGGTCTGTTGCCTTTCTCGAGTTGCTTCAGAATCAAGTTTTTTTGTTGGCCGGGCAATTTCCGCTCAGCAAGTGTACCAGGAGAGAAGAAGGGGAGAAAAAGAGCCTGGGTGTATGGCTTAGTAGGATTTGGGCTCAGCCGATCGCGTGAAGCCTTGGGAATGATATAATGAAATAATAATTCTTAATTCGCCCTGACGAACCGGCACTTCTGCTTCGTTTGAGCTGTTTTCAAGGCTCATGTTCGGCCTTCAATGGCATTGTTCATGTTAGTGCGAGTGTTTTGACGAGGCAGCGCTGATGGTTTAGGAATAGCATCCAGACGCCGGTAACCTACGCACGATCGAGTTCGGGTGAAAATGCGCTGCATCATCAGGCCGTTATCTTGGCTGGTGAGCTTGTTAGCTTCTATTAATTTCGGATATGAAATTCGCGAAGTCGCGGAAGGTTAGTTGATCGGTTCAGACAAAAAACTCTGTACACGGGTGCACAGTTAGGCGTCAGAATTGTAAGTGTTTATTCAGATTCAAAATGAATTCTTATATACTAATTTCTTCAAGTTCTATTTTGGGAAGGTTATTTTCTCTTCCTTTTTCGCATATGTTCGTGTCGCTAGCCTTTTCCTTTTTGCCACGCCTACGCATTCTCCTAGGAGGTTTTCTGGTTCTGGTGTGCTGTTTTATGTCAAGCGATCCTGAAGGAAATGTGATCCCTTTTTTTATTGCTTTCTCTGGTGAGAACAAATTGTTGCATTGATTGCAGGCGTTGTGGTTTTCCCTTTTTGGCGTAACTGTACCTAACACTTGACTTCAGTGGTGCATGTTCCGGATGTATCGCATCATTGACAAATACTTGAACTTATTGCCTTTCGAAATCTTATCTGGTTCATGTTATTAACGCAGCTATGTTTGAGAGATTTTTAGGTTTAACGATTTTACGGCCGTGAGAAAAATGGATGTGGAATTTTCCTACGCTTCTCGGAGTTGGTCTAGCTTGGCACACATGCATGCTGTAATCCTAAGTTAATCGTTATAGGTTCGAAACGAATTGAAGTAATTGACTGCTAAAAAATGCAAGTCAAAATACCCAGATGGCCCTACTTGAAGGGTTTAGGATTACATTAAGTTTGTCTCCTTTATGGTACGTCTGTTCTCGAGTATGTTTGAACCATCATATTTTATTCTATTTTATGGTTAGAAAGAAATATAAAAAATCTGGATTGTCGCGTTCGCAACATACCGGCCCTCGTAAAACTACAAGTTTTACAAAATAACGTGACATTTTCTATGATAGAATTTAGGAGATTATAAAGCAGAGATAAAAAAAATATAAAATGTATAAACCTACGATATTTGTGTTACTTGCGTTCGTAATCACCGTCTTGCTGCCCGATGAGCGGTTGCTGTGAAGGCGGTGCGCATGCTGTAGTCATCTCGTGGTCTATTGTTGTTGGGATGTTGTTGTATCGCGGATACAGGAACATTGGTAGAGTACGATGTATTCTTTGCTCTACTACGGGTTATGAGAATGCTGGCGGGTTCTGGTCTGTGTTTGGTTCATCGATAGTGTGGTTTTGATTGTACGCCGGCTGTGGTGCTACATTTTCTTGTTGTCTCCGATGGCCGCGATGAGATAGCAGATTAGTCAAGGAATCCCAAAAGGATGCTAGCAACTGCCATCCTACTCCGTAGATTTCGAATAGAATTCTGCCATGGATTATTGTATCCATAATGAATTTGACTGCTCTGCCAAATACATAGATACCTATGGCTGTAGATGTAATGTTTCCGATCCACGTGGACCATGATACCAGTTTCGACCAATATTTTTGAAATGCATTATGAATTACCTTTTCTGATATGAGTGCGTCAAAGGTAAATCCTTGTAGATTAGGATGTTGACCGGCGATCATCTTGTACAAGACTGAAGATGCTATTTTCTTATCACCTTGTTCGTTCACTAAGTTCTTCATCTTTTGGAGACTTTCGGCATCGTACACTCCACTCTTCATTAGACTTGGTAAGGGAGTGTATGCCCAATTGGTTACGATATCGGTGGTCAGTTGTTGTGGGGCTGTCGTTTCTCTTAAACGATGATCTGTAGTATACCACCTACCACCAATTGTAAATTTCGCTGGTAGTAATGGTGTGCAGTCTATTTGCGTGCCTCTTAGTTGTAGCATTCGTGTAACTGGAGCCATAAACATAGAGCGATTATTGTACTTCACTGGAATTTCTTGATAGCAATCTTCTTTGCTGTCATAAGTGACGTAGACCGGTTTGCATTCCAGAATGTATAGTACTTCGGCTGCTACGACTGCTGTGTAACCAGGACGTTTAACGAGATTCTTGACGAATTCACTTGGATTTAGGCGAGCAAGTGTTAATTTGGTCTCCAAAAGTGCTTTATCTAGTTTGCACATTTCGATCATAACTGTAGTGTACACATCGTTCAACTTTTGACCGAGATAGTTTTCTACTAGCGTGATTTTTGAGTTGAAATAGGTGAACAAGTCGAGATTTTTCCATCGATTGCTCTGCGTTTGAAAGGCGATTGATATCCTTGTAACTCAAGAATGAAAATCTTTGGGTGATCGGTTACGTAGCTATTAAAGCCGCATATTTGAGTAGCATCGAGAGCCCTTATTGAAAACATATGCTCTTTCGATATTAAGGTGTAGACTGCGTTAGCTCGTGTTTTGACGTCAGTATTTTGATCAAAGGTTTTGTTTACAGTACCTTCGTAGATTATTTCAAAGTCGTTGCGCTCGCATTGTCTTGACAAGTCGACACTCCACGTAAGGTAGCCGTATTCCGCATCTAGACACCAACCCGTCGTATATTTGCAGATGATCCCGTTACGCAGCGTTACCTGGTCGTTTTCGATGTCCGCCGTGGCTACGTAATCGTACATTCCGATTTCATATTCGTAATATACCAATGCGCTTTCCCAGGTGTAGCTCGATGTCCGGTAAGTTCCGCCGCTGCATTTGGTTCCCGTGACGCTGCCGACGATGAGTGCTTCCCCTCTGGTGGTGTGATTACGACGCAGTTCCCTGACCTTGGCATTGATGGATATAGAAACTTCTCCTAACGTTTGAGCTAATTTACATTCTACTGGTGTAAATTCCTTTATGATGTACGCGTACCCGTATTCATAATCAGAAGTGTGAGAAAAGGCGCCACAATGTCGAATTGAGCGTTTGATTATTACTTTGCATTGACTAACATGTACTATAGTTTTCGGACTTCTTTGTAGTACTTGAATGCGTATTTCTTTTGTCGTTACATTTTTGGCCGGTGGGATACATGATGCTACGTCCATAAGGGAGTAGCTAGTAATGTTTATGTCATTATTAGCGCAGTCATACGCTATCAAACCCCTTGATGATTCTCCTATTGCTTCAGCTGAAAGAAATAAAATCATTAGTAGAGTAATGACAATATTGTTAAAATTTTTGATGGTATTCCCCGTTAATTTCTTTTCCGATCCCGGCCCTCGTTTAGAGTCTGAAACGCGCGTGTCGTTTGGTGGTAAATCATTATAAGGACGTTTAAAAGATTTAACATCGCGATCGTTTTTCTTGTTTTCATTTACCTGATTATGACAGGTACTTAATGGTTTTTTAGGGTTTCGTTCATGCATGATACCTACAAATTCAGGTGTTTTGGCGGAATTGTCTATTGAAGTCTTAAGATTTTCTTGTTTATAAACGTCAAGGATTGCTACTCCTGTAACTGGACGACAATATATACCTTGTGCTGTTTTTATTTTAACAGATCGTATTTGTCCGTCCTTGCCGGGTTGTAATTCTATTACTCGTCCCTTTAGCCAGGTACCGGGTTTCATCGAATTAGAATCTGTAATTACAACGATATCATCGATTTTAATCGGTTCTGTCAATTTATTCCATTTTGGTCTTTGGGAAATGAGTGGTAAATATTGCTTTACCCATTTGTCCCAAAAAACCTTGCCATAGTAGAGCGCAAGTCTGTAATGTTTACGTTCTAAGCTATGGGTTGGGGTTTCTATCGGTATGGAGTAATTTCCTGCTCTACCGATAAGAATATGAAACGGTGTTAACGGTTCATCGTTTTCTTCATTTAGAGGAATGTTCGTTAAGGAGCGAGAATTTAGAATAAATTCGGCTTGTATTAAGGCACTTCTTAAGACTTCAATGGTCGGTGCTCGATTTTTTCTACAATGTATCATATCCTTCAAATTGGATTTGATTATGCGGATTAATCGTTCCCAAGACCCTCCAAAGTGCGGGGCGCTTGGTGGATTAAAGTGCCACATTATTTGTAGTTTCATTGCCTCTCCCTGTTCCATGCGGGCGTTAATTTGTTTTATCAACGATCGCAGTTCGTTGTCTGCTCCCACAAAGTTTGTTCCATTGTCGCTGTAGACATGAGTCACCATTCCTCGTCTCCCTTGAAAGTTTAGGAAGCACATGATAAAGGAATCGGTATCTAGCTTTTCAGCTAACTCGATATGGCTTGCTCTTGTGGTCATGCATGTGAAGATTACACCCCAGCGTTTTTCTATTGATCTTTTTACTGCTACTTCGAATGGTCCGAAGTAGTCTATACCCGTATGTGTAAATGGATAGACGTACGCTTCCGTTCTACAGGTAGGCAACGGTGCCATTAGCGGTGCTATCGGTTTAGCCTTAGCATTTTTACAGTATTGGCATCTAGCCTTTACGTAACGAAATGCTGTATTCAAACTGGGTATGAAATATTTTTGTTGAATTGCCGATAAAACTATTTTATCTGACTGGTGGTTGTAAACTTCATGATACCATTGTATTATTAGACGAGTGATGTGATGATCTTTTGGTAATATAATTGGCATCCTCGTTGATTTCGGGAGATGCTCGGTGTATTCCAGTCGGCTCTTGAAGCGCATTACGCCGTTTTCGTCCAAAAAGGGCGTTAGCTTCGAGAGAGGTCCAATTGTTGTCAATTGTTTGTTTTTCTTTATATCTTTTATTTCGTCTGGATAGATATCTTTTTGAGCCTTTCGGTACAAAATATTCTCGGCACGAATTCGATCTTTCATCGTGTATGCCTTGGAAAATGACCTTTTTCTCAATCCAAAATCGACTATTTTCATGATGGTCGAAATTCTAAATATGAGTTTCCACCAATTGGAGAATTTTTGTTCTTGAATGTAGTCCTTTTCATCTATATGAATGTTGACGAAATGTTTTTCTTCGTCTGTCTCTACCGCTACATTCCTGGGCCATTCCTTTTTGTCATGCGTTAGGAATGGTGGTCCTTGTAACCATATGGAATTTTTGGTTATGACCTTTGTGGCCTCATCTGCTGGGTTCAGCTCTGATGGTACCCATCTCCATTGGTTCATTGTCGTTGTATCGAGGATTTCTCCGATACGATGGGCTACAAATGGTTTGTATTTACGGTGAGAGGAATTTATCCATGCTAACACCGTTTTTGAATCAGTCCAAAATGTTGTTTCGGATATTTTGATTCTCAGTTCACTTTTGATTGTATCCAACAGCCTAACCCCCAATAATGCTGCTTGTAATTCTAAACGAGGTATTGATAATATTTTAATTGGCGCAACTCTAGCCTTTGCGGTGAGAATTTGGACATATGGTTTCCCATTGTTTATGCTTCTGGCGTAAATAACTGCGGCAAATGCCTTGTCGGAGGCGTCTACAAATGTGTGTAGCTCTATTTCTGAAGTGGGCGTTTTCATAATCCATCTAGGAATACGAACATGTTTGGTTAAGTCAACATATTTTAGCCACGTTGTCCACATTTCAAACAAATTGTCTGAAATTGGTACGTCCCATTCATTTGTTTCTTTTGTCACTTCTTGCATAAGAATTCTCCCTTGTATGGTTATGTTGGATAAGAGACCCAATGGATCGAAGAAACTCATAACAAATGATAATACTTCCCGTTTTGTTGGGTGTCTGAATTTTAGACGAACGTCAGAAGGTATTTTGTCCAGTTTTGCATGAAAGCCAATGTTATCTTTAGTTGTGTTCCAATAAATTCCGAGTATTTTCGATTCCTCGTTTCTACTATCCATTACCTTTATTGTCTGCGTCAATCCTATCTTCTGATATGGTACTGAGCAATTCTTTGTTATTTGAGCAAAACTTGGTAATAAAGAATCCTTCTTCATCATGAGCCTTTATTACCTGTTGTACTGTCTCTATGGCAGTGCTCATTGAATTAAAGCTGTCATTATAATCGTCAACATAATGCTGTTGCACGATTGGAGTTAACGCTAAAGGGTATTTGTCCTTTAGCCTCTCTGCATTGGAATTTTTTGCGGCCTGCGCGCAAGAAGGTGAACATGTTGACCCGAAGGTCATTACTTGCATAACGTAAGTATCTGGCTTACGGTCTTCGCAATCGCGCCAAAGAAATCTTTGGGCATGTTGATCTTCTTTACGAATTCTTACTTGATGAAACATTTCTTTAATGTCACCACAGATTGCGTATTTTCCTTCACGGAACCTAATTAGGATTCCAAATAGTGAAGTGGTGCTGTCCGGACCCGATAGTAAGGCGGAGTTAAGAGATTGTCCTCTAACCTTTGCTGCTGCATCGAACACCAATCGGGGTTTCGGCGGATCCTTGTTTTTGTTTATTACCACGAAGTGTGGAAGATAAAATGTATTTGATGGATGCATTTCTATTTCCCATGGTTCTAGTTTCCTAGCGTAACCTTTTTCTACATAGCTCTTGAAAGTTGTTAACGCCCATTCCTTTAGTTCTGGTTCCTTTTTCAACTTTCTTTCTAAGCCAATGAGCCTTGACATTGCGTTGTCCGAGCTAGCGGGAAATTTATGGTTATCCTTTTTCCATAGCAATCCTACCTCGTAACGTCCTTCTTTGAACTTCAGAGTATTTTTCAGGATTTGCTTTGCCCTTGTTTCTTCCTCAGATTCAGGTAGCGCCTTTACGGGCTTTACACCAAAATCTTCAATGGAAAAATAATTTGACATCATTCGTTGAATTTCCGAATCTTCTTGAATAACCATCGAGAAATTTTGATTTTTGTTTTCCATCCTTTTACCGTGTATAAGCCAGCCAAGTGGGGTTTTTACGGCTATAGGTTCTCCCTGCTTCCCGTAGCGATGCTTTGTACCCATTAATAGTTTGTTATGTCTTATGCCGATCACAATGGTCGGCTGTACGTTTTCAAACTTATCGATTGGTAAATTTTTCAAATAAGGGAACTTGAGACACAATTCATTGTAATCTAATGTTTGTAATGGTAGCATTAGATTTTTAATCGTCCTAACGTCTTTTAGGGCGAAAGTCTTTTTGGTTGTCCCTCTTATCTTTAGATTTACCTTTTGACTTCCTTCATGGTCAGCCTTTGTACCTTGCGTCCAAACTAGTTGAAGAGGAGTTTCTTCTCCCGTTAGCGACAATTGTTTGGCTATTTTTGCATCTAATAGGGTGAGAGATGAGCCTGTATCTAAGAAAGCATACGTTTTCACGGTTTTTTCTTTATTGATTAGTGTTACTGGTAACACTTGGTAATGCGTGGAAGATGCGCTTTGTACCTCGTGGTGATTATTTGCTACTTCTCTTTCAACTGCTGGTGTTGATTCTGTAGAATGAAGCATTTTATGATGTTTAGCTGTACATCCGTTAATACCACACGTTTGCGCACTTCTACAAACGTTTATACCGTGATTGTTAGAATTCAAACATCCGGCACAAAGTCGTTTGTTACGAACTATCTGTTGACGCTCTGTTATAGTTTTGTTTACTAAGGCGTAACATTTAATAGTTTCGTGGGATTTATTGCATATTAAGCATTTTATAGATGATTTGTTTTGATTTGGTTTATTATTGTCCTGCCATTTTGGCTTAGATTTATGTTCAAATTTTTGCTCATGTATGTTTAGATGTCCTTTGTTATTAATCGATTGTGCGGCACTCATGAGACTGGCTCTTTTGGCAAAGGGTTTTAACCATTCACACAATTCATCTAAGGTTTGATTTTCTAAATCTACCTTTTGTGCTATAATATAATCTGTCCTTTTGACTTGGATGTCGTAGGGGAGTTTGGACACTAATTCCAAAACCAGTCTATGATCGTTTAGATAAGACGGTTTATTCATGAGTTTTACCGTGTGCACTAGATTTTCTAATGCATTGGTCAATTCATAAATCATGGTTTTTGACTCTTTTTTAATTTTCTGTAGATTATTTAGGAGTTCAAGATAAACTAAATCATTTCTTCCATATTCCTCTTCTAACCTCGACATAATTTCTTTAACGTTATTGGATTCCATCATTAGCTGTTGAACGTGCTGCAACGCCTTTCCGTTCAAAGCTTGTGTTAAACGGTTTAGATTTTCTAAATCCGTAAAACTGCCCTCTTCGTTTGTTTTATCTAACGTTTGTTTGAATTTCGTCCATTCTTTTGGATCGCCTCCAAACTTGGGCAACTGCATCAAGGATTGCCTTCTGATAAGGGTTTCCACGTGCGATGGTTCCTTTTTATCATCAACTAATATTTTGATGACGTTAAAAATGTCTTTCATCTGATCCTTTTGGCTGATGATAAAATCTTTTATGGAGGTTTCAATGCTTGTTTCTTGTTCCTTTCCCTCCTTGCCCTTGTCGGTTTCCTTTGTCAAGCTTGTAAGACGATTAATTTCGTACTTGATGCTTTGGCATTTCGGACATAACCAATATTCTTCTCGTTTAGGCAGTCGTTGTAATTTAACACACGACAAATGGAACCAACGATCGCATTCATTGCATTGTGTCATCGTTGGTTCGCTCGTGTCCACCCCGGTACACAATCGGCATGCGCCGTTCGGATTGGTAACAAATTTTACAGGCATTTTGGACGATGATTTCCTTGCCTTTTGTTAGTTTTAATAAGGAATTGGCTTACCTGGATAAGTTCCTTTATTTCCTTTTGAAGTGACGCAGGGTGACGTTCTCCTTGTCTGGACCTTGGCTGCGCTGTGATGAATTATTACAAGCACAATTGTTCAGTAATTTGATAAACAAACACTGCTGGTTCAGATTACGAGTTTTTTTTTTGTTTTGTTTAATTAACGAGTTTAACGGACGAGGAGGAAATTGTTCTTTCACAAGAACGGTAAGAAATACGATTTGACGTTACAATTTAACACCCTTTTGTGTAAACTCATTCACTAACTTTTTTTGTTCACTTCGTTCACTGGAGTAGATATAAAAAAATAAAGTTTTGGAGTTTTCCTATTTCTTTACACTACTCCTCTCTGGAGCCACCATTATTAATTTCGGATATGAAATTCGCGAAGTCGCGGAAGGTTAGTTGATCGGTTCAGACAAAAAACTCTGTACACGGGTGCACAGTTAGGCGTCAGAATTGTAAGTGTTTATTCAGATTCAAAATGAATTCTTATATACTAATTTCTTCAAGTTCTATTTTGGGAAGGTTATTTTCTCTTCCTTTTTCGCATATGTTCGTGTCGCTAGCCTTTTCCTTTTTGCCACGCCTACGCATTCTCCTAGGAGGTTTTCTGGTTCTGGTGTGCTGTTTTATGTCAAGCGATCCTGAAGGAAATGTGATCCCTTTTTTTATTGCTTTCTCTGGTGAGAACAAATTGTTGCATTGATTGCAGGCGTTGTGGTTTTCCCTTTTTGGCGTAACTGTACCTAACACTTGACTTCAGTGGTGCATGTTCCGGATGTATCGCATCATTGACAAATACTTGAACTTATTGCCTTTCGAAATCTTATCTGGTTCATGTTATTAACGCAGCTATGTTTGAGAGATTTTTAGGTTTAACGATTTTACGGCCGTGAGAAAAATGGATGTGGAATTTTCCTACGCTTCTCGGAGTTGGTCTAGCTTGGCACACATGCATGCTGTAATCCTAAGTTAATCGTTATAGGTTCGAAACGAATTGAAGTAATTGACTGCTAAAAAATGCAAGTCAAAATACCCAGATGGCCCTACTTGAAGGGTTTAGGATTACATTAAGTTTGTCTCCTTTATGGTACGTCTGTTCTCGAGTATGTTTGAACCATCATATTTTATTCTATTTTATGGTTAGAAAGAAATATAAAAAATCTGGATTGTCGCGTTCGCAACATACCGGCCCTCGTAAAACTACAAGTTTTACAAAATAACGTGACATTTTCTATGATAGAATTTAGGAGATTATAAAGCAGAGATAAAAAAAAATAAAATGTATAAACCTACGATATTTGTGTTACTTGCGTTCGTAATCACCGTCTTGCTGCCCGATGAGCGGTTGCTGTGAAGGCGGTGCGCATGCTGTAGTCATCTCGTGGTCTATTGTTGTTGGGATGTTGTTGTATCGCGGATACAGGAACATTGGTAGAGTACGATGTATTCTTTGCTCTACTACGGGTTATGAGAATGCTGGCGGGTTCTGGTCTGTGTTTGGTTCATCGATAGTGTGGTTTTGATTGTACGCCGGCTGTGGTGCTACATTTTCTTGTTGTCTCCGATGGCCGCGATGAGATAGCAGATTAGTCAAGGAATCCCAAAAGGATGCTAGCAACTGCCATCCTACTCCGTAGATTTCGAATAGAATTCTGCCATGGATTATTGTATCCATAATGAATTTGACTGCTCTGCCAAATACATAGATACCTATGGCTGTAGATGTAATGTTTCCGATCCACGTGGACCATGATACCAGTTTCGACCAATATTTTTGAAATGCATTATGAATTACCTTTTCTGATATGAGTGCGTCAAAGGTAAATCCTTGTAGATTAGGATGTTGACCGGCGATCATCTTGTACAAGACTGAAGATGCTATTTTCTTATCACCTTGTTCGTTCACTAAGTTCTTCATCTTTTGGAGACTTTCGGCATCGTACACTCCACTCTTCATTAGACTTGGTAAGGGAGTGTATGCCCAATTGGTTACGATATCGGTGGTCAGTTGTTGTGGGGCTGTCGTTTCTCTTAAACGATGATCTGTAGTATACCACCTACCACCAATTGTAAATTTCGCTGGTAGTAATGGTGTGCAGTCTATTTGCGTGCCTCTTAGTTGTAGCATTCGTGTAACTGGAGCCATAAACATAGAGCGATTATTGTACTTCACTGGAATTTCTTGATAGCAATCTTCTTTGCTGTCATAAGTGACGTAGACCGGTTTGCATTCCAGAATGTATAGTACTTCGGCTGCTACGACTGCTGTGTAACCAGGACGTTTAACGAGATTCTTGACGAATTCACTTGGATTTAGGCGAGCAAGTGTTAATTTGGTCTCCAAAAGTGCTTTATCTAGTTTGCACATTTCGATCATAACTGTAGTGTACACATCGTTCAACTTTTGACCGAGATAGTTTTCTACTAGCGTGATTTTTGAGTTGAAATAGGTGAACAAGTCGAGATTTTTCCATCGATTGCTCTGCGTTTGAAAGGCGATTGATATCCTTGTAACTCAAGAATGAAAATCTTTGGGTGATCGGTTACGTAGCTATTAAAGCCGCATATTTGAGTAGCATCGAGAGCCCTTATTGAAAACATATGCTCTTTCGATATTAAGGTGTAGACTGCGTTAGCTCGTGTTTTGACGTCAGTATTTTGATCAAAGGTTTTGTTTACAGTACCTTCGTAGATTATTTCAAAGTCGTTGCGCTCGCATTGTCTTGACAAGTCGACACTCCACGTAAGGTAGCCGTATTCCGCATCTAGACACCAACCCGTCGTATATTTGCAGATGATCCCGTTACGCAGCGTTACCTGGTCGTTTTCGATGTCCGCCGTGGCTACGTAATCGTACATTCCGATTTCATATTCGTAATATACCAATGCGCTTTCCCAGGTGTAGCTCGATGTCCGGTAAGTTCCGCCGCTGCATTTGGTTCCCGTGACGCTGCCGACGATGAGTGCTTCCCCTCTGGTGGTGTGATTACGACGCAGTTCCCTGACCTTGGCATTGATGGATATAGAAACTTCTCCTAACGTTTGAGCTAATTTACATTCTACTGGTGTAAATTCCTTTATGATGTACGCGTACCCGTATTCATAATCAGAAGTGTGAGAAAAGGCGCCACAATGTCGAATTGAGCGTTTGATTATTACTTTGCATTGACTAACATGTACTATAGTTTTCGGACTTCTTTGTAGTACTTGAATGCGTATTTCTTTTGTCGTTACATTTTTGGCCGGTGGGATACATGATGCTACGTCCATAAGGGAGTAGCTAGTAATGTTTATGTCATTATTAGCGCAGTCATACGCTATCAAACCCCTTGATGATTCTCCTATTGCTTCAGCTGAAAGAAATAAAATCATTAGTAGAGTAATGACAATATTGTTAAAATTTTTGATGGTATTCCCCGTTAATTTCTTTTCCGATCCCGGCCCTCGTTTAGAGTCTGAAACGCGCGTGTCGTTTGGTGGTAAATCATTATAAGGACGTTTAAAAGATTTAACATCGCGATCGTTTTTCTTGTTTTCATTTACCTGATTATGACAGGTACTTAATGGTTTTTTAGGGTTTCGTTCATGCATGATACCTACAAATTCAGGTGTTTTGGCGGAATTGTCTATTGAAGTCTTAAGATTTTCTTGTTTATAAACGTCAAGGATTGCTACTCCTGTAACTGGACGACAATATATACCTTGTGCTGTTTTTATTTTAACAGATCGTATTTGTCCGTCCTTGCCGGGTTGTAATTCTATTACTCGTCCCTTTAGCCAGGTACCGGGTTTCATCGAATTAGAATCTGTAATTACAACGATATCATCGATTTTAATCGGTTCTGTCAATTTATTCCATTTTGGTCTTTGGGAAATGAGTGGTAAATATTGCTTTACCCATTTGTCCCAAAAAACCTTGCCATAGTAGAGCGCAAGTCTGTAATGTTTACGTTCTAAGCTATGGGTTGGGGTTTCTATCGGTATGGAGTAATTTCCTGCTCTACCGATAAGAATATGAAACGGTGTTAACGGTTCATCGTTTTCTTCATTTAGAGGAATGTTCGTTAAGGAGCGAGAATTTAGAATAAATTCGGCTTGTATTAAGGCACTTCTTAAGACTTCAATGGTCGGTGCTCGATTTTTTCTACAATGTATCATATCCTTCAAATTGGATTTGATTATGCGGATTAATCGTTCCCAAGACCCTCCAAAGTGCGGGGCGCTTGGTGGATTAAAGTGCCACATTATTTGTAGTTTCATTGCCTCTCCCTGTTCCATGCGGGCGTTAATTTGTTTTATCAACGATCGCAGTTCGTTGTCTGCTCCCACAAAGTTTGTTCCATTGTCGCTGTAGACATGAGTCACCATTCCTCGTCTCCCTTGAAAGTTTAGGAAGCACATGATAAAGGAATCGGTATCTAGCTTTTCAGCTAACTCGATATGGCTTGCTCTTGTGGTCATGCATGTGAAGATTACACCCCAGCGTTTTTCTATTGATCTTTTTACTGCTACTTCGAATGGTCCGAAGTAGTCTATACCCGTATGTGTAAATGGATAGACGTACGCTTCCGTTCTACAGGTAGGCAACGGTGCCATTAGCGGTGCTATCGGTTTAGCCTTAGCATTTTTACAGTATTGGCATCTAGCCTTTACGTAACGAAATGCTGTATTCAAACTGGGTATGAAATATTTTTGTTGAATTGCCGATAAAACTATTTTATCTGACTGGTGGTTGTAAACTTCATGATACCATTGTATTATTAGACGAGTGATGTGATGATCTTTTGGTAATATAATTGGCATCCTCGTTGATTTCGGGAGATGCTCGGTGTATTCCAGTCGGCTCTTGAAGCGCATTACGCCGTTTTCGTCCAAAAAGGGCGTTAGCTTCGAGAGAGGTCCAATTGTTGTCAATTGTTTGTTTTTCTTTATATCTTTTATTTCGTCTGGATAGATATCTTTTTGAGCCTTTCGGTACAAAATATTCTCGGCACGAATTCGATCTTTCATCGTGTATGCCTTGGAAAATGACCTTTTTCTCAATCCAAAATCGACTATTTTCATGATGGTCGAAATTCTAAATATGAGTTTCCACCAATTGGAGAATTTTTGTTCTTGAATGTAGTCCTTTTCATCTATATGAATGTTGACGAAATGTTTTTCTTCGTCTGTCTCTACCGCTACATTCCTGGGCCATTCCTTTTTGTCATGCGTTAGGAATGGTGGTCCTTGTAACCATATGGAATTTTTGGTTATGACCTTTGTGGCCTCATCTGCTGGGTTCAGCTCTGATGGTACCCATCTCCATTGGTTCATTGTCGTTGTATCGAGGATTTCTCCGATACGATGGGCTACAAATGGTTTGTATTTACGGTGAGAGGAATTTATCCATGCTAACACCGTTTTTGAATCAGTCCAAAATGTTGTTTCGGATATTTTGATTCTCAGTTCACTTTTGATTGTATCCAACAGCCTAACCCCCAATAATGCTGCTTGTAATTCTAAACGAGGTATTGATAATATTTTAATTGGCGCAACTCTAGCCTTTGCGGTGAGAATTTGGACATATGGTTTCCCATTGTTTATGCTTCTGGCGTAAATAACTGCGGCAAATGCCTTGTCGGAGGCGTCTACAAATGTGTGTAGCTCTATTTCTGAAGTGGGCGTTTTCATAATCCATCTAGGAATACGAACATGTTTGGTTAAGTCAACATATTTTAGCCACGTTGTCCACATTTCAAACAAATTGTCTGAAATTGGTACGTCCCATTCATTTGTTTCTTTTGTCACTTCTTGCATAAGAATTCTCCCTTGTATGGTTATGTTGGATAAGAGACCCAATGGATCGAAGAAACTCATAACAAATGATAATACTTCCCGTTTTGTTGGGTGTCTGAATTTTAGACGAACGTCAGAAGGTATTTTGTCCAGTTTTGCATGAAAGCCAATGTTATCTTTAGTTGTGTTCCAATAAATTCCGAGTATTTTCGATTCCTCGTTTCTACTATCCATTACCTTTATATTGTCTGCGTCAATCCTATCTTCTGATATGGTACTGAGCAATTCTTTGTTATTTGAGCAAAACTTGGTAATAAAGAATCCTTCTTCATCATGAGCCTTTATTACCTGTTGTACTGTCTCTATGGCAGTGCTCATTGAATTAAAGCTGTCATTATAATCGTCAACATAATGCTGTTGCACGATTGGAGTTAACGCTAAAGGGTATTTGTCCTTTAGCCTCTCTGCATTGGAATTTTTTGCGGCCTGCGCGCAAGAAGGTGAACATGTTGACCCGAAGGTCATTACTTGCATAACGTAAGTATCTGGCTTACGGTCTTCGCAATCGCGCCAAAGAAATCTTTGGGCATGTTGATCTTCTTTACGAATTCTTACTTGATGAAACATTTCTTTAATGTCACCACAGATTGCGTATTTTCCTTCACGGAACCTAATTAGGATTCCAAATAGTGAAGTGGTGCTGTCCGGACCCGATAGTAAGGCGGAGTTAAGAGATTGTCCTCTAACCTTTGCTGCTGCATCGAACACCAATCGGGGTTTCGGCGGATCCTTGTTTTTGTTTATTACCACGAAGTGTGGAAGATAAAATGTATTTGATGGATGCATTTCTATTTCCCATGGTTCTAGTTTCCTAGCGTAACCTTTTTCTACATAGCTCTTGAAAGTTGTTAACGCCCATTCCTTTAGTTCTGGTTCCTTTTTCAACTTTCTTTCTAAGCCAATGAGCCTTGACATTGCGTTGTCCGAGCTAGCGGGAAATTTATGGTTATCCTTTTTCCATAGCAATCCTACCTCGTAACGTCCTTCTTTGAACTTCAGAGTATTTTTCAGGATTTGCTTTGCCCTTGTTTCTTCCTCAGATTCAGGTAGCGCCTTTACGGGCTTTACACCAAAATCTTCAATGGAAAAATAATTTGACATCATTCGTTGAATTTCCGAATCTTCTTGAATAACCATCGAGAAATTTTGATTTTTGTTTTCCATCCTTTTACCGTGTATAAGCCAGCCAAGTGGGGTTTTTACGGCTATAGGTTCTCCCTGCTTCCCGTAGCGATGCTTTGTACCCATTAATAGTTTGTTATGTCTTATGCCGATCACAATGGTCGGCTGTACGTTTTCAAACTTATCGATTGGTAAATTTTTCAAATAAGGGAACTTGAGACACAATTCATTGTAATCTAATGTTTGTAATGGTAGCATTAGATTTTTAATCGTCCTAACGTCTTTTAGGGCGAAAGTCTTTTTGGTTGTCCCTCTTATCTTTAGATTTACCTTTTGACTTCCTTCATGGTCAGCCTTTGTACCTTGCGTCCAAACTAGTTGAAGAGGAGTTTCTTCTCCCGTTAGCGACAATTGTTTGGCTATTTTTGCATCTAATAGGGTGAGAGATGAGCCTGTATCTAAGAAAGCATACGTTTTCACGGTTTTTTCTTTATTGATTAGTGTTACTGGTAACACTTGGTAATGCGTGGAAGATGCGCTTTGTACCTCGTGGTGATTATTTGCTACTTCTCTTTCAACTGCTGGTGTTGATTCTGTAGAATGAAGCATTTTATGATGTTTAGCTGTACATCCGTTAATACCACACGTTTGCGCACTTCTACAAACGTTTATACCGTGATTGTTAGAATTCAAACATCCGGCACAAAGTCGTTTGTTACGAACTATCTGTTGACGCTCTGTTATAGTTTTGTTTACTAAGGCGTAACATTTAATAGTTTCGTGGGATTTATTGCATATTAAGCATTTTATAGATGATTTGTTTTGATTTGGTTTATTATTGTCCTGCCATTTTGGCTTAGATTTATGTTCAAATTTTTGCTCATGTATGTTTAGATGTCCTTTGTTATTAATCGATTGTGCGGCACTCATGAGACTGGCTCTTTTGGCAAAGGGTTTTAACCATTCACACAATTCATCTAAGGTTTGATTTTCTAAATCTACCTTTTGTGCTATAATATAATCTGTCCTTTTGACTTGGATGTCGTAGGGGAGTTTGGACACTAATTCCAAAACCAGTCTATGATCGTTTAGATAAGACGGTTTATTCATGAGTTTTACCGTGTGCACTAGATTTTCTAATGCATTGGTCAATTCATAAATCATGGTTTTTGACTCTTTTTTAATTTTCTGTAGATTATTTAGGAGTTCAAGATAAACTAAATCATTTCTTCCATATTCCTCTTCTAACCTCGACATAATTTCTTTAACGTTATTGGATTCCATCATTAGCTGTTGAACGTGCTGCAACGCCTTTCCGTTCAAAGCTTGTGTTAAACGGTTTAGATTTTCTAAATCCGTAAAACTGCCCTCTTCGTTTGTTTTATCTAACGTTTGTTTGAATTTCGTCCATTCTTTTGGATCGCCTCCAAACTTGGGCAACTGCATCAAGGATTGCCTTCTGATAAGGGTTTCCACGTGCGATGGTTCCTTTTTATCATCAACTAATATTTTGATGACGTTAAAAATGTCTTTCATCTGATCCTTTTGGCTGATGATAAAATCTTTTATGGAGGTTTCAATGCTTGTTTCTTGTTCCTTTCCCTCCTTGCCCTTGTCGGTTTCCTTTGTCAAGCTTGTAAGACGATTAATTTCGTACTTGATGCTTTGGCATTTCGGACATAACCAATATTCTTCTCGTTTAGGCAGTCGTTGTAATTTAACACACGACAAATGGAACCAACGATCGCATTCATTGCATTGTGTCATCGTTGGTTCGCTCGTGTCCACCCCGGTACACAATCGGCATGCGCCGTTCGGATTGGTAACAAATTTTACAGGCATTTTGGACGATGATTTCCTTGCCTTTTGTTAGTTTTAATAAGGAATTGGCTTACCTGGATAAGTTCCTTTATTTCCTTTTGAAGTGACGCAGGGTGACGTTCTCCTTGTCTGGACCTTGGCTGCGCTGTGATGAATTATTACAAGCACAATTGTTCAGTAATTTGATAAACAAACACTGCTGGTTCAGATTACGAGTTTTTTTTTTTTGTTTTGTTTAATTAACGAGTTTAACGGACGAGGAGGAAATTGTTCTTTCACAAGAACGGTAAGAAATACGATTTGACGTTACAATTTAACACCCTTTTGTGTAAACTCATTCACTAACTTTTTTTGTTCACTTCGTTCACTGGAGTAGATATAAAAAAATAAAGTTTTGGAGTTTTCCTATTTCTTTACACTACTCCTCTCTGGAGCCACCATTATTAATTTCGGATATGAAATTCGCGAAGTCGCGGAAGGTTAGTTGATCGGTTCAGACAAAAAACTCTGTACACGGGTGCACAGTTAGGCGTCAGAATTGTAAGTGTTTATTCAGATTCAAAATGAATTCTTATATACTAATTTCTTCAAGTTCTATTTTGGGAAGGTTATTTTCTCTTCCTTTTTCGTATATGTTCGTGTCGCTAGCCTTTTCCTTTTTGCCACGCCTACGCATTCTCCTAGGAGGTTTTCTGGTTCTGGTGTGCTGTTTTATGTCAAGCGATCCTGAAGGAAATGTGATCCCTTTTTTTATTGCTTTCTCTGGTGAGAACAAATTGTTGCATTGATTGCAGGCGTTGTGGTTTTCCCTTTTTGGCGTAACTGTACCTAACACTTGACTTCAGTGGTGCATGTTCCGGATGTATCGCATCATTGACAAATACTTGAACTTATTGCCTTTCGAAATCTTATCTGGTTAATGTTATTAACGCATCTGCGTTTGAGTGATTTTAAGGTTTAACAATTTAATGGCCGTGAGAAAAATGGATGTAGAATTTTCCTACGCTTTTCGGAATTGGTCTAGCTTGAGACACGTGCATGCTGTAATCCTAAGTTAACCGTTATGGATTTGAAATAAAAAGAAGTAATTGACTGCTAAAAAATGCAAGTCTAAATACCCAGATGGCCCTACTTGAAGGGTTTAGGATTACATTAAGTTTGTCTCCTTTATGGTACGTCTGTTCTCGAGTATGTTTGAACTATCATATATTATTCTATTTTATGGTTAGAAAGAAATATAAAAAATCTGGATTGTCGCGTTCGCAACAGCTTCTGCTGTTCGTCGACTAGATAGGAAATCGATACACCCGACATACATGGAAATCAGAGCTGACGATGGATCGCTTCACTCTCCGCCACTTCCAAGATGGAACCAATTGCTGTGTTTATTTCCATGAACCGGCTAGCGGCAGATGTGTCTGCCGGATGGCTGTTTTTGGGCTGTTTTCGCCAATTTGTCTATTACGATTTCTTCCTCACTTCCACACACGCTCTCGAACCGATCGATATGTACGGTTAACAGCAAGCAAATTATTTAATCAGCTTGCCCTAGAAGTGCGGGTGTGTCTGGCAGTGCTTTACTTTACTTTCACAACCGGAGTGAGTTATTATTTGCTCAGCATCCATAAATCTCCATTATTGCCGACGCCGGTTGTTTCACTGCAATGGTATCTGGCTGCTAGTTTTCTAATCGGTGTGATTTATTCGCTTCGTCCATTGTATCTGACACGGTTTGTCGGTGTGGCACGTAAGGAGAGTGGAGGCCGCGAGCTGGTACGTAGGCGATACTCTGGAAATTGGGCCATTTGTGAGCGGTGCCGCTATGCGAAGACTGGGAGGTTTTGGCTTTTACTGCGTTTGCTACAGATAAACAAATAAATAACCACCTTCAATCAATCACAAACCAGTGTGCGTGCTTGTCGATGTGTTGTGGTACGAGAAAGAAATTGATAGAAAGGGAAATCTATTAACGTTAAAAGGTTTGAGTGCAGATTTTAATGATTTGTCATGGTGAAATGAGATGTATTGTGTAATAGTACGCAATTTTATGTTACGAAATTTTGATTGGAGCGTTTGTGCGAAAACAACATTATCTTCCACGGAGAGAGCTAGTTTGATTGGGATCTCTTTGATGAAATGGAAGTAGTGTGAATGTTGAAAAGACATGTAAATGTTCTTTGCAACGAAACAATTTGAAAAATGGACTTGAATGCATCGAACGATAGGTAATTGAATATTCCAATTTTGATATCTCAGCGGATATTTCGACTCAGTGGACACGGGTTCTACTGTACGCACAATGTTTATTAATTGCGACTTAACTGCTTCGCGGTTATCATCAGACTGACCCACTCCACTCGGTCACAAAATAAATTTCATAATTCCCTCTCTTCTCTCACTCTCTCCTTATCTCTTCATTCCCTATCTTTTCCCCCTTAACCTGGTCCAGCGAACAGCAGCACACAAGCCGCCCGCTTGCATTCTACGGTGGGTTTCGCAGAATTCTGGCCGGTGTCGATGAGATCGAACAACAATTGCGGGTGCCGCCGTTCCAGACAAATTGCCGCCAAAACAGATGCCACTCGGACAGCCTTCCGTTCGCTCCTCACCTCGCACCTCTCTCTCCTTCCTCAGCCCGCCCTTCTCGCCCGTTGCTTAGACCGCGCATCTCGCTCGTTCCATCGAAATGGAACACCAATCTATAGATATAATTTCCTGAATCAGTTGTTGAATAAAAATCCTCATTTTCCACGGCTGATGAGCGAAGTATCGGAGTCCAGTGGTCGAGGAATTTAATTATATGTATTCTCTGGTTTATATGTAATTTGGTACATAAATCCTATAATTTTAGCATACAAATTTAGATGTATAAAGAACTTATTTTAAATGTAATACATTTCAATTGTTTCTAAATTTTGATAAAAAAAATCTGCTATGTGAACACTGAAGCTGTATTTATGTAAAAAACCTACATAATTAACATCATATGTAAACGGTTTTGTAACTCATACTTCCTGTGCCTGAACGATTTCATTGGATCTAGGCTTACCTTAGGAGCACAATGCATATTGAACTACCGATAAGAGCCTCGAAGCGAAGGCAGCAGTGTAAATTAAGCGCTCCTTGAATATGAGATGTGCAGATAAATAAATCAATAAATAAATAAATATATGTATTCATCACAGCGACTCTTCTTCCATCACAATGGTCTGCTTTAAGAAATTTCAAAGAATTATATTGTCTATGGGTGGAATCTGGTTCACCTGCATGCCGTCTGTGTCGTGTATTAATTACCTTCAAACCTCCTTACTATGACTTCCCATTGTGACTAATGAAGCTGCATAAGTCAACAGACCGTAACTAATCCCCCTGTGGAATAAAATCGCTTTGAAATCATGGTAGCACGGTAGTCGCACCTGTACGGGAATAAATCCTTTTGTTTTTTATTTCATTTGAATTTATTACAAACATCCATTTTAAAACAGATCCTCCTTCTTCTACCCGTACTACGTTTGCTGTTGTTGACTTAAGCAGAAACCTTTTTAGTTTAGTTTTGAGCACGTCTTTTTATGTTGTCGTTACTTTGCTATTTGTTTGCCTGCTCTCTGTTGAACGTTGGTAAAAACGTATCCCTGAGTCCCCGACGTTGTTAATAGTTGACGCGTTTTTTCGGTTTGCTGTTGCTTCGCTTTTAGTTTCCACCATTTCATCCCAGACAGGCGTGCTATGATAGAATATGAAAAAACGGTAGCTGTTACCAAACTTTGCATCGAAGAAATAGAAAGGTCTGAATAACAGGGGGTGCCTCCAATTTTTGGCAAATGACGTAAGGCGGACTGTGGAAAGGAGTCGGTTCAGAAGAGCCATCGGGGCTGTGTTTTTGCCGTAAATGAAGAGATAGAGAGTTTTTTTAATCAAGAGCGGTGTGTGTTCGCTATTCCAGCGGTCATGGGCGCGGTAGGGTGAGTCGTTAAATTAACCTAATTTTTGTGTAGGTTTCCTGGTTTCTGCGGATGTTGTCGAAGGTGGCGGTGGTTGGTTTAGTTCCACTGTTTTGAGCCTCACCTAAAATTGGCCAATTGGGAATCGTAATCGTGCCGTAATCAACATAACGGCCGGTGAACCACCGCTGGTTGCATTGGCCTTGACGGAGGCGTCCCTTCTCCATTGGGAAACAGAGGTGCAGGATTGAAGGCATTGGAGTGTATTATGTTTCCACATGAAGGTGCCTCATCGGTTTGGTTGTATGAGGTTTGAGAACGATGCAGCCAATCAAAATTATTAGGTTGTGTAGTGGCTTGAGGGAGTATCAAAACGGTTGAGTTCAAAAGCAACACGACGTTGTTATTTTATCTTATCGAACAATAACTTGAAATGAAATAAACTCTATTAAAGTCGCTTACAAATCAGGGAAAAAACTCACATTTTCTTTCACTTCAAAGCTTGCATAGACAATGTGAGCCACCTGCTGCCATGTAAATTGCTCCATAGAATAGATGCGATCGCAGCTTCTCGTTGTGCGCGAGAACGCTTTTTGTTGGTTACTCCTTCGTTCGTTCCGCTCGCTAAATCTCCTCGAGCAGGTGCTTCTGCACGAGGCCACAGGTCAGGAGTACAGTAAAATACTATTTGTTTTTCCGATTTTGAGGCCCTTTGTGTTCCGTTGTTTGCTTTAAAGCATCGCGCGCGCATGTTGTTTTTCCTGCCCGCCGTTTGATGTACGCCGCAAGCCTTAGTCAAAGGGAAGGTGCAGTGAACAAGTATAGAAGTAAATTAATTTCGATTACCGGTTACCGGCACACCCATGCTGCTCGAAAAATACTTGTGCAAGCGTGAACGCGCTCATTGTGTCCTCGATTAGAAGGCAAAGCCCAGGCAGGCAAGGTCGGGCCAGGCCAGGTCTGACAGGGTGGTGCGGGCAATAATGGAAATGCCTTTTGGCGTTATTGTTACACAAAATAGAATTCACTTCCAGTGTACTGGCAGCCAGTGGTGGTGGTGATGGTGGTAGTAAAACCAACATCCACATTGCACGGTAGGTGCAAACATATAAAATCGCTATCGACACGAAACCCGCGCTCAAAGAAACCAGTCAGCGACTTTTAAGTGACGGTGGTGGTAGATTGCAGGTGGAGGGACTCATTTTTCATCTTCATACAACCACAGGATTTATTTTTTGTTCTTGCTTACCGCAATATTACTTCCGCGGTATATGGCGTCACCTCGTTCTATACGGTGTGGTTAATAAAGAAGCTCTTATTTTAATTAAACTCCGCGATTGAAAAGAGCCATAAACTTTCGCTATCCCATACATGCCTTTGAAAGTGGCTGCTTATCGTATAATGGCTGCCGTTAAATATTTCATCTTACATCCATACACTTAAGCTAACACATTCTCGTTTAGGTGGATGTATGTGTGGGGAGTCTTTTTTGAAACAAAAATCATATTTTCCACTGGGGGCGTTGAAGGCGGATAGTGTTCAACGGTAAACTTCACAACGAGAGGATGGGTGATTATTCTTTGAGCAGGCTCGTTCGTTTGTTCAGAGGGAGGAGAATGGTTGTCTTTGGATTAAAGAGCTTATTGTTTGTTATCACTCGAGAGTTTCCAGCCCAGCCGACTCTGACTTCCGTCGAATTCGCTCGATTCCGGTCTACTTCGATTCCGAAACACTTTGACCCCGAATTCAACTCCACGTTCGAATGATTTCGATTCCGACTCCAACTTGGACTACAACTTCAGCTCCGACTCCAGCTCGGATTTTGACTACGGACTTCTCCAGATGGCTCTGGAAGAATCTGGAATGTTCGAAATCAGCCTGGAGTCAACTTCGGATTTTTGCCAACTTTATCCATCACTTAGCTAGTCAGTGTGCAGAGTGCGGCCGCTCGGAAAGTTACTCATCGTCAACATATTGCTTAACCACTTTTCAATTTCGACGTCTAGCGACAAACATACACAAGCAAGTATGAATTTGTATGTGTATGTGCCTCCTTCCCAGCGCACCATCTTTTTCTTTTTCCATCGGAAAGCAGCAGCTTGTTGATTTATGAAGTAACACTGTCGAGGCAGAGTGAAGCAGGAACGCCTTTGCCTGCCTGCCAACCTGTCCGCAAACTTCATCAACTGTCCAAACACCTTCCCAGAACGTGATTTCGCCCGGGTTTGTAAAACTTTAAGCGCTGGTGCTTTGTGAAACTGACTGCTCAATGACTGCTTGATGCATTGACGTCACGCTGGCCCCGTATTACCTAGTTCTGCTTATGCAGCAATCTTGTGCAGCAAACAAACTCCCCGGGAAAAGATCAGCCCTGAAAACTTATGCACTTATTTTGGTGCCGGGAGCGCAACAACGTAGAAATCATTTAAATATTTTCTTTCAATAATGCACAAAAAGCGTTGAACCGTCTCCGGTGAGAAGAATAATATTTTATAGTGCTTTTGGTACCGTTTGGTGGGGAGGACGGTTTTTTCTTCCAAACGAAACATTAAACACCGAGCTAATATTAAAAATTGAACACAAAGGGCATCAGTTTGCGAGAACAGGAATTCGAATAGAGAAGTAGGAGTTGGTGCATTATTAATGTATGCGAGAGTAGATACCAGAAAGTTTTAAGCAATCGAGAACCGTGCATTGATCCTTGATGGCTTTCCCCATATATTTATCGACTCACCTTCTGGTAGTTTGTCTATAAGGTTTTTTTGTTCTCTTTCCCTGTCAAAGCATTTTTCCATAATAGAACGGGGCCGAACGGTGATTGGCAAAAAGGTTACCAAGGAAACATTGGCATGATACAGAAGCCATCCGTTTCGATAGCATTAGGAAAAACAAATATTTTTCACAATTTTCCTCGGAATGGGTCAAATTCTGAAAATCGTTTGGCTGTTGAAAATGGATACTGATGGAATGGGAAGTATGTATGTGAGTGTAGGCAAGTTTTAACAAGCTAGAAAAGATGCCGTATGTTGCCAGAGAAAGAGAGAGAGAGAGAGACAGAGAGAGCGAGAGAAAGAGAGAGAGAGAGAGAATGCGAGAGACAGAGAGGGATAGAGATAAATAGTAAGGAAGAGCAAGAGAGTACAGGAAAGCGGAACAAAACATACGCAGCTAATGGTTTCCCATCGATTGGCCATCAATCATTCTAGGTGAAAGGCTAGAGAATTTTTGTTTGGACTCGATACAAAATTACCTGGAAAAGAAAAGAAAAAAGTGAGAAAACCCTGTCTAGCTAGCTCCGGGTAATGAGTTTTCCTATACGATCAACGATACGTGTGAAGCAACCAACCTGAGCTTAATTGATGTAATTAATGTTAGCGAGTTTTGTGGCCACGTAGCGTACATTTATATTTTTTTTTCTTATTCTTTATATGAGTCTTATGTTTCATTTTTCTAAAAATATTATTCAATTCAAAAGTTTGCCTTCAAACAGTTTCACCTACTTTCTCGCATATAATATGAAATCAGTCAAAAACACCATTACCATGCGCTTCCGACAAAAAGTTCCCCGCATAACAGATAAGTTCGGAGCAATGCGTTTCACCTTTTGATGTAACGTACAGGAAAAATGAAATGTTAAAAAATCTAACTAAAGCATGGCGTTCGTCAAGAGCTTGTTAGTCGGGATCATAGCTATAATGCAAAGGCCACGATCCGGAAGATTCTTAGTAACGGAAAAAGTGAGGTTAGGGCACAACTCAGCGGCAACATATGCCATTTTCTGAAGCTTTCTGCACTTTTGATTGTATTTTTTCGTTCTGAGAGCTGACACTGTCGTTAACTGAATTCACTCCGGCGTCCGTGACCCAGTGCAGAGTTGATGAAGTTTTGCATTTTCCTGTGAGGTGCCCCAGGGGAAACGCAGGAAGAAACGACGGTTCGGATCACCTCTGCATTGACTTACCCTCTGCGGGTTAGTCTGGGAAAACATTCCTACACTAGCACGATGAGCGTCATCGTGTGCGAGTAATCAGACACCCTTCACACAAGCTTTCGTTCTCGTTCATGCTCTTTCTGTGTCTCTTTCTTCCATAGGACTGGGTGTGTCGGCGTTGAGGTCATAGGACACACCACGATAAGTCTGTCGTCAATCGAGCGGAAGAATATGTGGCGTTCGATATGCGGAAGCCGATGATCCTTGGTACCTACACTGATTGAGAGAAAAAGAGACCGAGAGTGAGTGAGAGGTAGCAAAAACTAGGTCAACAAAACAGGATACAGGATGCGGATATAGTGATGGTTGCATTTTTCAAAAGCAGACCCCAATCCAATGCTTTCTTTTGGATTATTGCCAAGATAAGTTGCATTTTGAAGCACAGAAAAGCGAAAGAAAGAAGTGAAACCCTTGCTGCAAAAAACCGAAATGAATTTGTTACTCAATCGGTGGAAATTTCAAAATGGTCGTGAACTAAACATGAGTATCATCCAAAACCATTCCGTTGATCCGTTTAATGGTTCAGATGATTCGAAAATGTTCCAATAAAGTTGTTATATATTTCCAATTTGCAACATTCCCCAGCCGAATTGAATTGAGACGAAAACAAGCATAATCGGTCAGTCGCCACTGCCGTGGTTTGGGAAGCAAGCTAGTGAAACGTCCATTTTCCATTGCAAATAAATGATGATTCCCAGAATGACTTGCCCTGTGGAAGCAGTGGTGCGTAAAACGATCAGAAACGTGTTTTTGTAATTGCTTTTTGAGCCATTCTCCTGCTCGTGATCAGATCATTGAACGATGGAAAACTTTTCGTTTTGACCAGCAAGCAGCAAGCAAGCAAAGATAATAAAAAAAGGAAAACACAAACAGGACTAACAACAAAAAAGCAATCGCCTGAACTTTGCTCGGAACCGGTGAGGACAGTGTGCGTGGATTGAATGACCTCTGTGGGTGTTGCGCCCCGTTGGTCGAAGTTTTTTGAATATTAGAGCCATTTTCTGAGTAATGAATTTTTCAGCTACCACGCACCAGGGGCGCACCAAAACAAAACGAAAGGGCTTCGGTTGAGTAAATGTGGCGCTTGAGGTTTTGTGAGGATCAGAGTCTGTGTTTTTGCTCTATCTCCTACACTGCATCTGATACAGCTTCTCGCCAAAAAGGATAACGCAGAAAAATGCTCCAAATGCTGTTTGGGGTAAATTTAGGGTAAAAAAGCATTAAATCGATTAAAAACATTTGTGCTGTTTCTTACTGCGCACACACAACCCATTTGTCCGATTACTGCACTTGAAGCGACTATTAAACTTTGGCAAATGATGTGTACTTCTCAACATGAAACGCACCGTTTTCGTCGCTGACAAAAAAGACGGATGAATATTTTCAATCAACAAAATCATTCCTTGAATAAAAAAAAAGTTTGCCTTTGAGTCGATGCTTGCTGCTTCAGTGCACGATAAGCACATTAGAGAAGTTCAATATTTACTCGGTACATTCAAGATCATAAAGCATTATGATATTGAAATCGAAAAAGTCATTTCTTGTGCTATTCGATGCTTCAATGGATCCTACTGAACTAGGCTTTTAGGCGGGTATTTACGCAAGCTGCGGTGTTCCGGTTCCTATACCTGCGTACGAGCTCAAATCCTATCGCAATGTCAACACACTAACGCCAGATACACATTTTCAAAATTTATGATGATTTCAAACCCAAACCCATTCGAAGGTCTCTCACACAGTCACACACACGGAGACGATTTCCGGGCTGCCAAAAAACCCCGTTGGCCCGCTCATCGTCAACAACCGGCTGTCACTGCGAATTATCGCAATACTCTGTCAGCGTGCATGACGATTTGCTGAAAAAGCCTCGCTGCAGCTTTTCTGTGCTTCCCAAGTGACCCTTCGTCCCCACATCATTCCCAATGGTGGGTTGTGGGATTTCGATTTAACGGATCAAAACCAAATCCCCGTTTGATATGCTGTTCCCCACATCAAACATCAAAGCGATCCTTTTCCGAAAACGGGAAATGTGAAATGAGTTTTCCTAAACGTCTTGTGCTCTTTGCCATCGCTGTGTTTGTGTGTGTTTTGAGTATATTTTCTTTCCAAAGCTCTACCTAACCCCTAAACAATCCAATCCTTCGGCGTGCTTATCTGGCTTTCTCGTTCCTCTCCCATCCCGTCTGCTGAAACATTTTATGGACCATCTTGGGGCAATCAAATGCAGAGCTTTCGGTAGGATTGTTTCGGTCGTTTTCCTGTTTTTAATTTGCTCACGAATAAATCTACGACGATGTCTCAAAGGGTCTAATGCACCACAACAACGACGTTCGCGATGTCGAATGTAAGTGCAAGCTCACGGCAGCTCAGGACAGAAGCTAATGTTTGCTTGCTGTTTTTTTTTCTTATTTTGTCCCTCAAGCAACAAGGCGTGTGAGGGATTAGTTGAGGAGGAGGATGGAGAGCTTTTTGAAGACGCCGGTTGCAGTCTTTAGTGACGCTCCCAAGATGAGAAAGCAAAGATAATGGTGGTACCGTTCTGAGGAAATCGTCAATCTTTTCTCAAATTGTATTTTTGTTGTGCGTGTTGTTTTTTCCTTTCAAGTGTAGCGAGTACCGTGCACCTCAAAAAAGATTGCATAGCAAACAACAATCAACAAACTGGAATTATTTCAAATGAAAGGCACATGGATGTTAATCGTAATCGGAACGGTGAGATTATGGCGTAGCGCTTGATTGTGCTTGAGTTACGCAAATACTAGATGCGAAGGTCTAGGAAATGTAAATGTCCTACAATGAAGAGAATTCTAAAACAAAAAAGAGAACATTAATCATATTTGAAGCATTGATTCTAGACTTTCCACAGTGAGTACTCATTAGTTTAATGAATGGTTGTTCAAATCCATTGAGTCAATAATTAAAAGGTTAGTCATTAAAATGGAAAATATGCAAAATAATTTTGTGGCCTATCTATGTTTATGGAAACATATTTCTTAAAAAATGATGTTTCTGCAGCACTTGCAGCTTTACCTTGATAACCATACTAGAACACGAAACCTTCTGATAATACTTGTTTATATGTGATAGAATTTAAGCGAGTAAGCTAAAGATATTTACGCATATAATCTTCAGCTTTTTGAACTTGTAACTCGTATATTTTGTGGATAAGATTGCACTTTCTTTGCTCTGCGAAAGATTTATCGCAATAAACAAGACCGGCCTTTTGAATATTGAATGGTGCTCCAATTGTCTCGACCCACTAGCGCATATTTTATAACGCATGATGCTAGCAAGGCTCCCGCCACTTCCGGTTGCGTAAAAAATCCAATTGAAATCAATAAACGTACTGGTCGAAATGGTTTGTTGGTGAATGTACGGGACACATATTGTGCGCTTTCTGATTTATGATTCGCTGGCTGGACAAGTGAAAATGTAAATATCAAATATATTGAAACCGTGTTCCAGTTAGCCGAAGAAAGCTTATAGTTGTCACAGCAAAAAGGAAGATTTCATACAATGACACACATACAGACGAAAGAAATGCTTTTTGAAGCGAAAACGTTTAGCGAACGATTATCTGCCCTGGAGGGAAGATGGGGACGAATCACTGTGACTTCCCCCAAAACTCAACCATCTAGACCATGCTGATTCGATTGCCGAGTGAATGGTGAGTCGATCGGTAGATGCCACTTGACGCGTAAATGTGAATGTTGCACGGACACGGGACATGAATATGTTTGGACCGTATGTTACGCCGGAAGGCTGCAATCTGTTAAGTCGTCACCAGTTTTCGGACGCTCACACACACAACATTCCACCCAGTCGATACCAAAGAATCACAAAAAATGGGAAGGTAATCGTTCGGTGGTTGAAAACTTGACACACTCGAGACGGCCATTTTGGGGACCTTTCCTTTCCTTTTTTATTGTTGCTTCTCCTTCGCTTGAGTGTGATGCGTGCGTACGAAAGTGGCCCCAGATTCAAAGAAGCTAGCCTCCAATACTCTCCCTAGAATCGTTCAGCCTTTGGGGCATAATTCAGCATTCCTTTGAACTGGGTGATATGCATGATTCCATCTAACCGTAATAGGTCTGACGGATAAACGGGGCCAATCTTTCCCCCGTCTGAAGGTACGCGTGTCGCTTGGTCAAATTCCCTTACCACGCCTGTGTTAGGCTGAATGAAACAAAAAATAACGGCCACTGAAATCCAAAACCCACCGACAAACCGGCCAACCAACTCGAGAGCCCTTGGTGTGTCGGTTTTGTATCATATTTTTCGACTCGGTTTGTAACCTTGTTTACCGCTCTGGACCCGTTCGGTAAAAATAACTTTTTTCCATACCTGTCCGATCGACCGATCTGCTGTTTGCCCGGATTATGTTTTTGCCCTGTTTAAGTGACATTTTGTTGTAAGCGAACACATGCACGCACTTCAGCTGATATGTTATTTGCATTCCGCTCTTTTTCACTCTTTAGCAGGCATTCGTTGCTTTGTTATGGCCATGGGTGTTTTTCGAGTGGCTACGGGTTGCGATTGAAAGATTGGTTGAAATTCCTGCTTGCGATTGTTTCCTTTAATGATGAATGGCGCTTGCTCTGTATACCCGACAAGTCGGGCGAGGCTTAAAGGTTCTAAAGGTAAGGTTCTTAAAGGTACCCGACAAGTCGGGCGAGGCTTTAAGGTTCTATAACAAACTGTAATTTGGTTTTTAATCCCCAAAGTAGTACATTTTATTTGTTTGTATTTGAAACGAAGCATCTTACGCGTTCTTTTCGTTTTCATCTCTATTGCCATGCATTCTGGCACAAAATCCGTTTGCGGTGAATTCTGGCACAAAATCCGTTTGTCAAAACAGAAATTTTGACGTCCTCGGTACGAACGGGGAGACTGTTTGGCGTTGGCTTCTTATTGCACGCTCGAGCACATTTCAATCGAAATTGATCCCACCACTCAGGAATACGCCCCAGGAAAGCGTAAGCAGGAAAGTATCGACCAGGGGACGGTTTACCGCGACGAATTGTGAGCCAGCTTGTTTTTCGCGCTCTGCTTCCTTCGCGCCCAGACTCATATCTTTGGAAAAAGCCAAAGCGTCTACCGGTTCGATTCACCCGGTCACTTGGTGGAACATTTTCAGCTCGTTAGCACAACCGGCACCGAGCGAGCGCAACGGAAAATTAACCTTCCCTGTTTCCGTTCCAAAATGTATAAAAATATGGTGAGGTGGACAAGAGATAGGCACAGGTCGGAGGACGCAAAACGGAGGGACGCAAAACATTGTGTGCCGAAGCTGTTAATTTTGACAGCTACCGTTGCGCGGCGCTACGGTCATGCCACTTACCACTAATCCTTCCCCCAGGACGCCCTCATCCATACACCCGGCTCGAGCACCCTGGGTCTGTGTATTTGCTAGTGGTAGTCGTTATAGTGGTGGTGTCAGTGGTGATGGAATGATGTTGCAAAATGTGGTCACCGAAATAGCGAAAACAAACAACATCAAATGAATTGTTCGGTTGGGACAGGCAATTCATGTCCCCTCCCCATCCTCGCTCTCTCTCTCTCTCTCTCTCTCTTCTCTCTCTCTCTCTCTCTCTCTCTCTCTCTCTCTCTCTCTCTCTCTTTCTCTCTTTCTTTCTCTCTCTCCCTCTCTATCTCCCTCTCCTTTTCTTTTGACTAAGAACTGTACGTGACCGTGTAGCGATAATTTTGATTCGACCGGAGGAATATTTCGTTGGTGTTGGTGGAACAATAAATGAGCACTGCGTGCCTATGTTTACTTGAATGTAGAAACGAGTGTGCAAAATTGCTTTCAGTTTTACTGCGCCCTAGCACTTCACGGCCAATCTCGGTGTGGTTTCAATGTAGCGTATGATTGGAAGTACGGGGAATGAGGCATCGGAATCAATTTGGTCACCAGACTGGCAGAATAATGATGAATTTTCGCTGAAGCTTCTTGGTCTGCTGCTGATGAAGAGTTCGCTGTGGGTTATTTCAGAACCATGCCCAGACACACTGGCTTCCGTGTGCTTCCTCAACAGATTGTCATCGTTCTTTATCAAGCACAGGAAGAAAGGCAGTATCGTTAAAACAAGACACCGACACAAGGCTTCCAGCGCTGCTCCACTGGACTGGATTGCATTACGAAGATGACGATGCAAGAATGAAGAATCTTCCGTACACCTTCCTATATATGGTCAAGCGAAAGTGCCGTGATGCAGCGAGCTACGTGTGCTAGCGTAAATAACGAGTAAAGGTAGACCACGCGCAAAAGGAATCGAACGAGTGCGATCGTAAATTCATCATCGTTGGGTTTGGTTTGCATTTTATGCTGATTTATCATTCAGCGGCCGGCTTTCATTGTTACGGGTTTTGCTTAACATTGCATTGTATAAATTGCATGGAAAGGAAATATGGGTTGGTAATACGCAGGTTTGAGGGTAGCTAAACTATAGAAATAATGCATTTACACTTTAAACATTCATGGTTGGTCGATTTTACATTTTTCGTTTTAAGTTTGCACTTTGAAGTGAATATAAAGAAATTAGTAAAAACATCTCCAATAAGAATATCAAAAGATTTCATTTTAATCTTATATTTGTCAAACTTTGCAAATTAAAATGTACGATGGTTTATTATGGAGCCGCATGGTGCTCTGTTACTGTTGGTGGAGACGCATGGTGCTTTAATGCTTCTGGTGAATCGACATGACAGTTTTGCGCTTGATTTGTCAAAAATATTAAATATTTGCCATATAAGATATAAATTATGCAGCATTTAATGCAAAATTGCTGATAAAAGCTTCATACAAAGAAGAATCCTTAAGATAAGGAAAAATTAAAATGTTTTGTAAAAAGTTTTTAATATTCAGTTTGATTCAAACGATAAAACTGTGCTAACGTTATGGCATCATGCAATCAATCAGAAAATCCCAAAATTAACCTTGAATGACAAAGATAAAAAACGAGTCGATGGTGGTTTTGCTTATCCTGTTTATCGGTAGTGGCAGCGCAGCACATTGTGTAATATGCTAATTGAGCCCTGTATGCTCGAAGTCGGCATTGAAATTGTGCTCTGCTAAGTGTGTTAACTGATAAAAAAGAAACACACCATGCAAATTTCCCTTCGGAAACTCGTGCAGTTTAACGACCACGCACGTGCACATAATTATGGGTCGCCACTGCACTGCAAAAATCTGCAGGAAACATGGTTGCAGTACGGGTAAATCATGGCAATACGCTAGAACTATGAAGTAAAAAGTTAGTTGGATCAATGCAAAAATAAAATATTTCAAGGGTGACAACATACTTCACCGGGTTTCTGGTTGTACAGGAAACCGTAACTACCAACGAAAATCAATTACAATCAATTTTTTCCAGGCAGTGAGTAGGCATGAACCTGCCATAATACAGGCTTTAAGCATGTGTCTCCATAATCACATCACGCCGATGCGCCTCTCCTCCCGTAACTTTATCACAAGGCAGCGTTCAGTATTAACTGTGGCTGAGACAGCAAACAGCACAAGAAACTTGGATGGAATAATTTACTTTGCAAGTGGAGAAAAATCGTGCAGAAAATTGTTCCCAACCCCGATGCCCAGTGTCGGACGATAAAGGGCTCAACCTGCACAAGGCTAAACAAACGCTTGTACTTATATCGAATGGACATTTATTGCACAGGAACGATCCCTAGCAAGCAGCAGCATACGATGGTAGGCGATGTAAAGCCACAACAAACATCCATAACAAAGAGGTTGTCCAGTGGTTTAGATTAAATTTGCAAAAATTCTCTCCCTATCAACAATCGAGCCCAACTGCAGGTAAGAAAAAGCTTACTTTACACCAGCACACGCCTTGAGCCCCGATATCTTCATACAGTTCATACAGTAAAGCCACAAGGAAATGACCTGTTCGTTCGCAGTGTGCAATGTTTGCCCCTCCGCGGAATAAACGCTTGTGTGTTGTACGGGCGTACGTAAAATGGTATCACTTGAACTGTGTCAATCTTAATTCAGGATTTTTTTTCTTTCTTCCATCCTCGAGTTGTTTAGTTTGGAACGCTCCACAGATACAGGATAAGCAATTAAAATTTTAATGAATATTTCATGCACCCAGGCTGGCACAAAGCTACAATGATGATAAGGTATTTTGCGTTGTTATAGTGGTAGGGACGTTTTACAATCTTTCTGCATCCCAAAAGCAGACGGGTCTGAGTTATGCACCCAAGTTATTTAAGGATTTTATACCTCACTTGATTGTTACCGCATCATCGCTCCGGTAAACCATTCGACCATCCGACTACGCAGAACAACCCTGTGCCCTGATTTTTCGATGCATGTTTGCATTTAACCCAACAAATTGGACCACAGCATTCAACCCTGCTTCCCACATGGGCATGTTGGTGAATGATGACGCCGAAAAAAAAGGTGTAAGCAATTTGTTGCAGCGCTGCAGCTGGCAGGGTGGAAACAGTTAATTCGAAAGACAACAACAGCACCAGCATGCGGGAGCAGACAAACCACACAGGTAGTTTACATTCTGTTGCATAATTGCAGTAAAATGCAGTGCGAGACGACGCTGTTTTTCGCTGACCTCATTTCTGCTGGCCAGAACGAAAGAGGAGTTGTCTGTGTTGTTGAGGAACTGTGTTCGCTTGCTTCGCTTGCTTCGTTCGCTTGTTTTTATCAGTGCAACAGGAGGTTTATGTTTTCTGACTCGTGAACAAGCAGCTCTTTTCCAACCGGCTGGTGGCGATGAATAACGGGTTCACATGCGTTAGGAAATTGTTATTGTTGATATGTGAATTTTTACTATGCAACCATTTGAAAAGTAAACAAGAGACCGAAATTTAAACATTGCTTGGGGATTAAAGCTGTTATTTCAAGCCACCAAAGGTGTGTCGTACGGCAGTCAATACCTTCGCTTCAGTAACACACATAAACAGCTCATAATCCTATTGCGCTTTCAGTATTCCAACGGCGTAACATTAATAATTCCCCGTGGGCTCAGCCGTACAACCTTCGACCAGAGTTTTTAACGAGCAAAAACGATTTTCATCCGCCGGCAGGGTTACACGGCACAATCTTAATCCAACAGGTTTGCCCAGTTTGCCACACGAGCCCTGTTCTGTTTTCTTACGTGTCTAGAATGCCGTATCGATCCATCGATGATTGGCCAGCGGATTCACGCTCCGACTGGATAGCGGCAGCCGCATTAAGAGGCCAATAAATGCGTCTAATGGAAATCGCATCTTTATGATCACTGGCGAATTGCCGGTTTCGATCGTTTTCGCACCACATTGCTGATTCATATCCGATACACGTTGATGACTCCCCGAGGGACACTTTGCACGAGGTTGGAGCGTGTTGGTGTTTACCGAGAAAGATACCCAATGCCCGGTGTTTCGACATTCATCCTACCATCGCCGAGGCAAACAAGGGGAAAACGGAGGCAAAAAGAAAGTGAACTTCTCAATAGCAAAAAAAGCTAAAAACAAAACACTGAAGCCTTCTATTTCTTTACGCTTTTGTCCTTCTGTCCACGTAAAGAAGGGGCAATAGATGCTTCAGTCAACTGTACGGTAGAGGGTGGGATCATCCGGCAAACATCTTACTTCCTAGCCGTCTGCCGGTGGAATTAGGATTAAGAATCGTTTCGAAGGTTTCGGCTTACTCCCGGGGCAATAAAATTATAAATTACGGCACTTTGTGTCGCCGGGTCTCGTAGCCTTCGTACGGGCAAAGTACGGACGGAAGCCTTTCTTCGCCCGAACTCTTTGTACCGTTTAGCGTGGGAACTTTTTTTTGCTCTTTGGTTCACTCTCTTTTCGTTTGCTTGCCTGTTTTTTTTTTTTTTGTAAAATCGGACGAAAATGTTTTACTGAGCGTTTTAAGCAAATGGCACTTTCAAGTCACCGCATTCTTTCGCGTTACATTATTTGCTTTTGTTTTCGCGTTTGGCAATTTTACTTCTTCTGCTTTTTCTTTTTACTGCCTGTTGAAATTGCCGAATACCTCTCTTATCCGTTTCCGTGGGAGCTTCAAGATTTTTTTCTCTTTTGGCTGCACAAAACAGACCACCCAGTCGGTTGGTGGTTGTTGCGAGAGCTCCTTTTTTGTACCTTGTGTTTCGCTTGAATCAGGGTTGTTCCTCAACAATTGCCCGAGCAGCTAAAACGGAAAACGAAAAGCGCCATTTGAATGTCAGTCACGTGTTTGGCTTATGACGGTTTTACGCCGGAAAGAGAACAACATGATTAAGGCACGATCGTTTCATGCTGTCAGACAGGCGTTGCTAAGCATATTTTGCCAACAGAATCGCTGTTATTGGGTCATTGCGCTATTCGTTTTGGTAGTGAGTTTATAGAATTAGTTTACTTTTACCCCTCACGGCAAAGACCTGTGTGGAAAATTATACGTACCTTCTTTTATAACATTTTCCGCACAAATATAATCAAATAGTTGCTCCTTCCTCCGTTGCACCGGAACACTTTAAATCCATTTGAGTATTTTTCCCGTTCCCAGTAAATGAAAGAGTGGTTCCACCAATAATTGCATAATGTTTCGCCCGTTCACCGTACACTGATGCAAGCACCGGCCAAAGGCAGCAGCAACCAGTTCATAGCCTTCGAGACCGGTCCAAAAAAGCCATGCAAATGAGTTCATTATAGCGGGCATAAGTAATCCTGCCCTCTGGAGTTTCGCGCTAAAAGTTTCCGTAACTTTCACTGCAGGCAATCGAAAGGATCTGGCTCCGTCATTCATAATTCGATTAACCCATTTCCGTGGCTGATCTATTCGTGAGTGTGCGTTTCGTCCATTTGTTACCGAGGATGTTCGGTATGGGCGGGAAGAGTGTTTATCGCTCGTTTGCCACTCATCCGTCGTCACTCTAGTGGGACGATAATGGATAATATATAAATGATTTATGATCGCAAATGTTTGTTACGCAAAGTAGCGACGTCAAACACCATGAGACGGAAGGACCGGAGGGGTCTCGGTTAAATTTTGGGTGTCAACGTGCGGTTTGTCATCGCCAGCGGAGCGATTGGATGTTGTTTGGACGGGCAAATGAAATTATATTTGAATGAGCATTTATTGATTTTCCTGGCTGAGTGGGGGAGTTTGAAATTCTTCGGAATTCAATGAAGATTGCGTCACTCATTGATGGTTGGCGGGAGTGATTCATTAATTTTCAATGATCTGTGGCCTTCTAGCAGGACGTACAGTACATATCAAACAGCAGATTGAAAAGAAAGGAGGGAAAAAAGAATAAACTCAAACGAACGATCAAAGACGGAAACGATGGCTCTGAGCTTGTGGCTTCACTTCTGCGTACTTCGAAATTGCTTTCCACTTCGTTACTATTGCGCTGATGAAGTGGTAGTGGTATCCCGCTTAACACATACCAAGCAAGTGATCCAAAATGAAGTGGTGCTCCATGGCGTGAACGAGTGCTACGTTAGCGACATTCCTTGCACTAAGTTCGGCTGCCAGCGACAGCAGCTCCCACGAACTTATGCTGCCGAGCCCATCGTCCGTCTGATTACTGAGACGCATTTAATTAGTTTATCAAAAGCTGTGTACGGATATCTACTAAGGCACCATCGCACTACCATTCGAACCCGCCGTCGATTGAAACATCTGCACCGGGAGTGTTACTGGCGTTTTGTTTGCTGCTCGATTTGAATGGATGCGAATCTTAATTGAAAATATCCTCCTGTACCACTACCTGCCTTTCGCGGAACTTATCGGCCTTTGCACTATCGGTGCAGTAGATGAAAAACTGAAACGCTGATGCTGATTAAATTAAATCCCGTTCCAGAAAAGGAAGGAGATTGAACGAGGCTGGCACTACGGACGCGTAATGGCGGTTCATGCTCATTGATTTGGACCGTGAATCTGCACACCGTGGACGCGTTCGACCTGCTTGAAATTGCAGAAGTAAAGCATCCGATTTTTTAAAATGACAAAAATATCGGTGACCGCAAACCAATCCGAAAATACTAGCGACGAGTAATTTGTGCTCAACCTGCCCGGGAACAGGAATGACAGCGCAAAATGAACAAAATGTTGGAATCAAGTGTTTTTTTTTTATAATTAAATATCATTAGAAAACTCACCCACGGATTAACCATAAATTCCGATGCTTCAATTTGGTGGAAGCTCACGAACGAAAATGGTGTATAATTTACAACATGAAACGCAATTAAACTCGCTTCGATTCGAACTGCCTCTCAATTGGTTGGGTTACGCTTCAATGGAAATCTGTCTGGGATGGTTCAATGATTACGGTAAGTAATTTCATTCGAATTGGACCCAAGAAAACCCAGACAAAGGCATGGCTCTGGAAGGCAACGTGCAGCAGCTGCAGCATCAATAATGCTTGTAAAGAATAAGCCTTTTTTGTTTGCTATTGAAGCACATTTATTTTCATCTACTTAACTACAGGCAAGAAAGGCCGAGTAGAACCGCTTCTTTCTTTCCACCTCCTGGGCTGGATGGGTACATTTACACCCGAACAGGCTCGTCCCGTGGAAAATACTACTAACGAGTGGTTCGTCTAATAAAACAGGGACAAGATAAATTAGGCACAATGTAATCAAATTCGAAGGTTTCGCTCCTTTCGCTGCTGCTTTTTGTGCCCGTTGCAGGCACATTACTCGCAAGCTACAATGGGTCGAAACGCACTGACGTGGTGGTGGTAGAGGTGTTGGGAAGGTTAAGTAGTAGACGCTGGTTAGATCGCCTAGGTAACAGCAACACACGAACACAAAAAGAGGATAAAACAACACGAAAAAGGTGGCATGTAAACTCATGAAAGCAAACAGAGGTGTGGCTGTGTTACGGGACAACAAAAAACGAACTGGATCCCCATGAGCGTAGTGGCAAAAGGTGGCAAATGGAAGGTTCGGAAGGTTTTTTATTCTTATGTTTGCGTGGAACGGGTCGAATCGGAAGGGAGGCCAGCAGGCTGCGAAGGTGCGTACGAAAGAGACTACAGAAAATTGGTCGAGCAGATTATTAGTTAAAAGGCCTTCGGGTTGAGAAATGGGTACATTAAACATCCATTTTGGGAGAAGCGGGATTCGGTTTGGGAAAACAGATTAGTGAAAAACACAAAGATGACGAGTAATATCGTAAGTACGTGTAGAGTAGAGTTTGACGACGACGAGGCATCGGCTGCGGAGGGTTTGTTTAAGCTTGCTGGTGAGCTGGAGCTAAGCGGAAAGTGCTTACAACAGGTGTTTGCTAATTGGAAAAAGCTTTCGACAGTATGGCCGCTTACTGTCAATAGCGGTGGCAAAAGTTACCGTAATGGATGGCTTTCAGCCATGGTAGGGTTGATAAGATGCTGAGCTGTTACTGAGGGCCAATAACGGCTAGCTATGGGAGGTAGGATGATTAGCCAACTATCGTTTATCTGACAACGGTCTAAGCGAGGATGCATTAGAGATTCTCTTGCTTCATACTGCAATGGCTGATGCAGCGTTTGTTTTTTCCATCCTCTGAGATCATTCTGCATCATTACGCCAAAAATTGGAAGGGAGGGACCCTCTAGGGCTGAGACGAACTTGATGTACTCGAGGTTGTTTTTTTCTTCACTTTTAACTCGATGCTAACAAGGACTAACAAACGCAACGACGGAAAGGCACAGTTTTAATGGCCACTGGGGAAGTTCTGCGTAGAAGCATTCTGGCCGGAAATTGGACAGTGAGTGTTTTCTCAGTTCTCGTGATATACTGGCCTATACAATGCCTCAAGCACTGTGGGATGTTAAACTGACAGGAAAATATCAAGACTTGCTGCAAAAGATTTGCCACAGATTTGCAACTAAGTAAACCGTCGTAGCAAGCAAAATGTCAAGAGGGAAATGAAACAATGTGTTGTCTCCAGACGTGGGAGAGAGGATGGACGAGTATTTCCAACGATCACATTGTGCGTTGTTGGCGAGTGGTTGCTTAAGCCGTGGCAAGACAACATCGTTGTTGCCCTGGTAATTAAATTAGAGATTTCACACGAAACGATTCGTCCTGAGAAGGTGGACAACAGAAAAGGTAATTGATTTTGCATCTATCATCCATTCCATTCCATTCCATTCATTCAGCCGTTGTGATAATCAGTATCGATTGCTGTTCCCTTCGTGCGTCGTGTTGGTGTAAGCCGTAAGTCGATAAGTGTATCACCAAAAGACGCCAAGTGACGGTTGACCTCAACAGTTAGTGATTAGTGCCAGCTTGAGGTATGTAATCTAAACCACCACTTCACCTGTGCTCGATCGAAACATGCGACACTCACGCAACAAAGTGTTGCATCTAATACATTATTTATTATACGCTTTTGAGGGAAAGCGTGCACACTAATGTGATATTCATTTAATCGATACAAATGGTGACCAAACTGGGGTTTCAATTCGTGGGGAGTTTGATTTCATTTCGATCGATTTACTAACTCCATAATGGGCTATGATTTGAGCGCACATTTGAGTAGCTCGGTAATGATAGACTTGAGGTTAAACAAGTAGGAGAAACCACTGCCTTCTAGAATCCTACTAGAATGTTATGCCTTTGTTTTTATTTTTTCATATCTTGTGCTGTTATTTGTGCTTTGTGTAGATACAGGTTCGTGAGGTGATGAGAAGTGTAAATCGATAAGCAGCTCGAACCGCGCTGACTGCTTCATCGTGCTGCTGTCAGACGTATAATCAATTCCTTTTTAATTGAACCAGCCCTCCGAATGGTTCACCAACGACATTATTTGTTATTATCTGGTCACTGGTGTGATGATCTGATCGCTTCATGGGCTCTTCAGTGCAAGACTATCTGATTATACTCTTCCCCATTTTATTGCATCCACTTCCGTAGGTCCATGTTGTTATCATCGAATTTACTAAAGGATGCGTTTTCTCCCGTACGGCTCGTTACCGTCTCAAATACTCCTGCTGCCTGTCGTCGTAATGGTGCAGGTGAATATTATTCATGACAAAAGCTCTTGACAAGTAAATTGTGGTGAATTCTATTAAAGCCTCCAAGCTACCGAGCTGTCGCGTGTCACTCCTTGTATTGTTCAGTCATGCGCTCCCCTTAGTACACCAGCTGTAGAGCAAGTTGGGCTGGAAATTTCACTTATCCCTGCGTTTATACTTTGAGCACAAATGGAGTGAAGCTAATCTGCATTGAAAATATCCGAACCCGTTCACCTTCCTATGGTGCTCACTTTCACCGTTGTGCCGTGTTGAATGCGCAGAACGAACAGCAGTAGCCGGCACATACTCTTTGTGTGCCCTATACCGGCTAGTTGGTGTCTTTCGGGAAACAATGCCAAGTTCGGGTGATAATGAAGGAGTTACCCTCACTTGAGAGGGGTATAAATTATGGCATATTAGCTACGGCTGGTTACCCTTTGGCATCGGTTTTCTAATCTAATCGGTTTGGCATCGGTTTGAGTGTGGAAAGAATGTGTACGGATTTCGCGTGTGTCCAGCTCAGGAATCATTTAATTTTTCTTTAATTAAAATAAATATAAGGAGAGCTTATTCCTTCGAAAAGGTTACTCGTATTCACTTTCGATTCAACAAAAAACGGAAACAACAGCTCAGAAAAAAATAATTTGCTTTAATTATATTACAATTTCCACCAAAATTCAAAATTTCTTGCGTTCATCAAATGTATAAATTAATAAATTATAAACCATAATTTGACAGTTGCTCAAATTATACGAAACAATGTGAACACATCCCACTGCCAGCAATGCCGGCTGGTTGGCAACTATCGAACGCAAGGCTGGACCCTATCCAGCAAGATTCGCCAATAAATCCGCTCTGTTATGTTTGATTCGAAGCCGTAAAGTATCAATTAATATGATCAGCGCTCTAACGATCAAACAAGCCTGCAAAGCATCATTCGAAGGTAAATACGCTTCCAACGTTGAGTAGTAGCACAAATATTTCATACACATTCCAACCGCGCAACAATCTGCCATCATTCGGAATGTACAGCGCACACAAGAAGCCAGTTGGTTGCTGCTGGTGCTTCAATTAGTTTATCCAATACACCCAATAGTAATGACGTACGTAAACGGCAATCATCTTGAGGACTTGCATGTGTGGCATGTGGTGTGTACATAGTAAATAAACACCCGCCCGTTTTGCCGTGTACAACTCATACCAGGGATCCGGTTCAGCTGGCCACAAATACTAATTGGCTAGTGGCGTAGATTAGGTTCTCTTTTTTCCGGTGCGTAGAAAGGGGATAATTACTACCCAGCTGATGATATCCGCTAGTCTACCGCTGCTCTATGGCCTTTTCGAATTTCGAGGAATATAGCTCATAGAGGCAGGCATAAAAAGCAGGAATAAAAACTCATGTGAAACCTCTTACAGTAATGCGGTAAGTCTTTTGATAGTTCGTTGGATACAGTTTCTATGAAAAATCATCACCCACCGCCTGTAGCGCCAACACATGGTGATAGAGAGCATCATGCGAAGCGCTATAAATGTAAGCTTCTGCAACGCCTCCAGCGTCCATGTGACAATGCTTCAGTTCCATGGGTCTGTCATGACTGTGTTGGGCGTTATACAATAAATGACAGGCTGAATGATGGTGAGTGGCCCCTTTCTAGCCCCATCTATACAGAGCAAATGGTTATTTTTGTTTTACTGTTTAGCAAACACTGTTCATCTCCATCTTCTATGGCACAAAAAGAGGGAACAAACAAACTGCACATAGAATGCACAAGATTGCATTCAGCGGTTCGGAGATTGAAATATATTTTACTCGATGTATCTTTTCGCTTTGCTATGCGCAACCAAGCAACGATCCTCCCATTTTCTCATCATTCTCTTTAATCGCCGCTGCTGGAAACGTCTGCCCTGATGGTTGCGCCGTGTCAGTAGGATGGTATTTACGCCAGCACCGGATTGGTAACGTTCGGTGATAGTGCTTGTTGTCGAATATGTATGTAGTTTTACGGGTCTCTTTAACGTACCGCACTATGCGCTGGAACGCTCCTGGATATCCAGTTACATGCAGCGAAAGAGCTGGCCGGGTAGGTGCGCGATCGTAAGCTGGACGATTTATTTCGTAAGAGATTCGTTGTATCATACTGCTAAGGAGTATTTGTGTTAAATCGAACCCCGGTGTCGGTTACCATAGGCAAAAGTGCAAGGTGGATGCTGTTGTGCATGGCACTGCACTCATCGTGTTTGCTCTGAACTATTCCCCACTTATCGGTGTTAGCATTCGAATTGGAGCGAATCATTCAAGGGCATTGTATGAGGATAGATAAGTGTTTGCTATTGCATCACACACAACAGAAAGTTTGTGGTTCATGTTGGTTCTTTCATTTCACACAAGCTTCGAAAAAAGGATTACAAGCTGCAAGCTGTTTGCCGCACACAAGACACTGACCAGATGAACTGTTTCAGGTTTGCTGATGTTTCCGAATGCTCCTTTCTGTATGCTTCACAACTATTTCATCCTTTCTTGTTGTTTTTGGATAGGTCTTTATGGGTTCGGGAAGGGTATTTTGTATGGAGTTAAAGAAAAAATGGCGCATCCTTCCTTCATTGGTCCCAATGAACCGTTTCCATTTTACGGGAAATTGAAAATTAATCCTCTTAGAAAGTATTATTTTGATGGCTATGGGTTGGTATGTCAGTATGTTCGTGGCTTTGTGTGTTTTGAAGTGTTTTCAAAGCCTCAATACCAAGCTGGACCGAAACCAAAGATTCCAGTTTTGAAGAGCCCGGTACGTACAATAGATTACGAGTGATTGTTAATTGAATGAGTCGGCATCCTCGGTGGGGGGGCAGCAGGAATCTTGGCACCCTGAACCACCGTGAAGTTATTTTATTACCTGTCGATTTGATAAAATTTCAGCATTTTAATACGTTTTCGGTGTGGAATCGGTGGATCTGGCTGAAAGGAGGAGCACAACAAAAGAATCTCGCTTTCGATTCCGTGATTCGCACTATTGTGGGTGGTATCAAACCGGTTTCAAAATTACGTTACGATACGAAGCGAGGCAGAAGTGAGAAATGTTCGTGGAATTCGCTCCTTTTATATTTGCAATGTTTTTGCTTCAGGTATGGTGAACGGCTGGTTTGTTTGTTAGAAAGAAGAAGGCAGGATTGCTAGAGTACGATATTGATTGTAGTTTGCTTAGGCCATAGTTGTTGACAGATTGAATCATGTCGACACAATCCTGGGAACGTGTAATGAGAGTCATGATTTTGCAATCGATAATCGCTCTTTCTAAGTGGTCACGAGTTTGAGGAAACAATTTAGTGAAAGTTCATAACATTAAGCTGTTTAGATTACTAACCAACCAAATAATTTTATGAAAAATGAAATAGACATAATCGATGGAAAATGAAACAAATAATTTTATCGTTGAAGTTTGCATTTTCAGAACATTAAACAGCAGAACAAACAATACTAGAATAGTTTAAGAATCATTTTCGATCATCATACTTTTAGTCAAACAATTAGGATTATTTTGAAGTTTTTGAAGTAATATTTCCTGAATGTCTGCCTGCCCACTAACAGTATCTTATTTCCAATATAAGTTCACTTCCTACACATTTTACCACATTTCCTTTTAACCAATAGAAGGTTTGTAGTGTAGGTGAGATGTCTTCCCTAAACAAAATCAAATCCGCCAGAAAGTAAAGCCTTTTTTCATTTCATAGAAATCGATGAATCCTCTTCATGAACATGAAAAATGCGTGGTGAGGCCAGTTAAAGTGTTGATGTCATCATTAAATCATTAAATCATCAAACGTTTCTACAGCGAGGCGAATAATTGTACATCCATCCATTCCACTCCGTTTGGTACCCAATTATTGGAAATCTGAAATATGCAATAAAATTATGAGCGATTCTATGAAGGCAAAAGTAAAAACATTTATGAATGTACGTAAATCGTACCCCGTCATTTTCATATATTTACTCATAACGATCGAAAAATAAAGTCTCTTTGTTGTATCAATTGTAAAAGATCTTTACAGTTTTTTTTAAATAAATTTCCATCATTTAGATTTTGATAACGGATGTCAAACAAAAGAAAAATCATGTGATTGATAGCCGATTAGAGGATGAGGTAGATGTTTTTGACATTTTTCAACTTCATCACATTGCGAGTGGGCAGCCAGTGCGAGTAGGCAGCCAGTGCGAGTAGGCAGCCAGTGCGAGTGGGCAGTTTTTGAAAAAGAACGTGTTTTGATGACTTAACCACAACTTTGTGCGAGGCTATGGCGCTAAATAGAATTGAATTTCAAAAATGCCCACTGGTTTCTTCTTTTGTTCACGGAAAACCTTATCAGTCTGTAAGAGAAGGCACCAGTAACATGAAACTTGCGGTAAAAAAGGTAAAAAAGTGATGAAAATTATACAATTATTTTCAATCTAGTCACTGACTCAGATCATCTATCTCAGAAAATGCTTTTAATTTACATGATCAGAGCTGTATTGGAAGCTTAGCAATGGTAATGATAATATTTAGTTTGCGTATCCTAAAAATCATACCTACCCAAGTAATACATATGTTCAAAGCATTAGTTTGAGATTCTGCTTATGAAAGAATGTGAGATCAAAACACCTCCGGCTTTATCGCGTTTGTGTTTGCATGATTGCGATATCTTCAAACCGTGTAGCAAATCCTACGAGCCTTTGCTATATTGCAAATTATTTATATTTTGTTTGGAATATCCAAACGTTCTGGGCTAACGGAAAAGAAAAAAAAATGCGTTCGTATACAAAGAAATCCCAAGAAGGATACTAACCGACGCAAATCAAAACGGATGATAAGAATAACAATAAGCTGTCACATTGAAACCTGCTCCCTGGGGACCAATTAGGATTACTGGGGATAATGGAGCAATATTTAATCTGGGTTTGGGAGTTATTGACCTATATTAGTTAAATGCAGCATATTCTTCCCATAAGCAAACCTGCTACTATTGATAGTAAATATTTTAATAGCTGATTGATTTAACTTTACAATAACTTCTAACGATCAAAACGGACTAAATTTCATGGAAAAAATTATTATAGCGGCTTTTACCTCCACTAAACTATTTCCACCGATAGGACGAGTCGATATGCGAAGATTGAACACTAAAGCACCACCTCTATATAACCGCATTATCTGCTTAATCGCTGAGTGTTACATTAAAACGGTCGCAGCCTCCAAAAGATTTTTAGCGAATCGACTCTTTGGGCTCTACCAATGAAGATCTAGATATTAAATGCAGTGCTTTAATTTATGACTGCCCCCTTTTTATTTACGACCCAAAACCAAAGCCTGCGATGGCTGTCTGGCCTTTGCTATCGAGCGGCCGCTACCAATGGGAAAGGATGTGTTTGCTTCTAAAGTGATGGCGATCGAGTTTCGGAGGTAATGGAGTTACTGCTCGGTAATTAAATATATTAAGTGTTGATTAATTAATTTACACCTGCATGATCTAATGTTCGAGACTAGTCCGGCCCTGGTCCATTCGGTCAACCGGTTGAGCGATGGTGATGACTAGGAAGATTATGACGATAATGATGATGATTGTTGTTAGTGATGCGAGGTAAGGAACCGGGATGAAAGTATGATGGTGTCTGCGCGTAACCATGCAGGATGGAATTAAGAAATGATATCTGACGGGATAGGAAGATAAGTCCACACCCGATGACACGCTGGGAGGGAAGAAAATGGGATGAAACATTGTGAAACAGCCTTGGGCAAACATACACTACACACGTGACTAGAATTTATGCGCTCAAAAAAGTGAGCCACTTCAAATAATAATATTTATTTTGTGCAATACGCCATCAGCAATAATGAAAGCAAAGAAGTAAAGAGTAAACCACAGAAAAAGGTTTAGAGAAAGCGAATACCGAGACATATATGATTACCAAACACAGCTGAGGTCATCCTAGAAAACACGTTGGCAGTGTCAATTCCTTTTTCCAAACGAATTTGCAAGGTTGCAGTTTCATCAGTTTCCTTTTCAAGAAAGTAACAGTCATCGTGTCGATCGAGGGGGCTAAACAAACAAAAAAGCTCACAAAAATGCACTCACTCGTACGGGTTCAGCCGAGTCATGTGTATTTAAATTCTCTTTATGGATGTCTTTACTCTAGAGCATAGAAAGCACTTTTTATGAAATGTATAGACTGTTGGCACCACTGCCAGTGTTTGAGAATCGTTTGACGGGCTCGGGAGTGATGACACCACTGCACTCATATAGGATGGCAGGGCATCATTGCTGAGGTATTGAGAGCGAGAAACAGGTGCGGCTAAATTGATGTGACCGAAAGCGATGAATGAAAAACAATAGGGGAAAGAGCCAAGAATCAACGTCATCAAGAATAACCAGCGAGTATAATGCAGAAAAAGGGACAAGAAGCACACCTTGTTTGAGCGCTTCGTCTTGGTTCACTAAACTTCGTCGCATGTGAAAAGGAAAAAAGTTAATTTGCAATAAAGCAACTACAAAACCGCGCTTGGGTGAAAGCCTTTTTTTTTTCTTATTATTCTACAATGCAAAAACAATGGTGTTTCTGATGGGAAGGAAACTTACTTTAAATTATTCGTTTGAAATTACCAAGAAACTTATAGAAAAATGGAACTTTCTTAGACATGTGATGCAAAACCAGGGTTATGCTTATTTCCATCGTTTCACCTTTTCCATTTGCCGTTTTTCCGTTGCAGAAATTCAAATACCACGACCGGGAGATAGAGACATGCGGCTTCCTCGAAAAAGATAGTCCCTCCTGGGCCGCCTTCCACATCGCGTTCTTCCTTAGCTCGTACGTGGTCTCGCTCATACTGATCAGTGTCCTGTACATGTGGATGCTGTCCCGGTTGTGGCGAAGTTCGGTCGGCGGTCGTTCGGCCGAATCGAAGAAGGGCAAAAAGCGCGTTACCAGGCTGGTGGTGATTGTGGTGGCAGCGTTTGCTTCATTATGGTTTCCCATACAGGGAAGTGTGGGCCGAGACGTGATGGGAGGGCCGAGAGGGACGTGAAGAGCGGTTTATATTGTGTGAAGGTTGTCATAGCATTAGAGCATTTTGGGGTGGAAGGATGTAGCATGGTAGTGGCAGTAGAGACACAGACGCAGCGTTGGAAAATGGAGTTAAAATAGGCAAAGAAAGTGCTTTTGTTTACTTTTTCTTCACTGAAAGAATTCATTTATTTAATTACTTTTCTTTACTGAAAGATTTTACTTGCTAGCAGCTACCACGTTATTGTTTACGAAAATGAAACCACCAGAATGTATTGAATGTGGAGCAGTTAGAAGGTTTATTTTCCATTGTCAAACTGGCTACGTACTTTGTAGAGTAAAATTTCCAACAACTGCTGTCACAAACATTCGAGGTGATAGGAAGCGGAAGAAGGAAACATAGCTGTGGAATCGGGTGGCATCGAATTATTTCTTTAAGTTGTGGGCGAGTTTCCATGCGAAGTAAGGTTGGACTGAACTGGGCCATTAGAAACTTCAACATTTTGCTTGCTAACAATCAACAATTCACGATTGCCACTGCCTTCTGCATCACACTGTTTTAAATTTTGTGGGAAAATTGCGCCGCACTGGAAACTGGAAAAAAATTTACATTTAAGCATTACAAGACAATCACAAAACGATGTGAAACTTTGAAAAATAACTTAATGTTTGCAAGTTTTCTTTGGGACTTTCTATTCCAAATCAATATGTATAAAACTAGAATCTTTAATATGTTCATATTTACCTTAATCTGCATATGTGTCTGCTGTCAAGCGTATATGCTCATGCATATTATGCATGCAGCAAATAGAGCTAACCAATACATACTCGCCGTGTTGCTGTTTGCCTAGCTGATCATGTGGAACGACAGCATGACATGGTCCTTTTAAATTCATTCTAAGAACCAATTCAAGCACGCCAGCAATTTTTATCATCATTCCAATGCCCAGAACCATACCCAGATAAACCAGAACAACCGGCTTTGGGTCATCAACTTGGTTTCAGTCCAACCAAAAATACCCCATAACATGGCTGGCATCGCTGCTCGATCGTACATGACGCCATAAATTCTCCCTCACCCACTACCGAGTGTACCGAATTCCAAGCGAATAGAACGAAACATTTTTGAGCTCCTCGTTTAATGGGTCGTTTTTACAAACATTATCCCAAACGAGGAACGTTACCACTACCATCGAGACCACCAGGACCAGCACCGCAATGCAAACTAATGCTCAGTCGCCTACATCCTTGTGTATTTGTGTGTGTGGGTCAGTAATGAAGGATACTAAAAGGCCGTTGGCCGTATCAGGATCCAGTGTGTATTCCTCTTTCCATAGCTAACCAGTCATAGAAGGCTCAACCTTTGGGACGTACCATTTCTCATTATTTGATGCTTTCCTTCCGAAACGCGTAAGCAATGTGTTTAATAAATTGTAGCAAATCAAATGAAGGGGCCCGTAGCGTGACGGTCCGAATCAGATCAGAGTGCCGTGAATGATGGATGACCCGAAATGTTGACAAGCGGACTCTGCTGGTATGCGTATGAACTGACCCCGATTGCATTTGATTGATACTGATTAGTGGGCGAGATAAGGCGACCGAACAAAGCGAAAAGGGATTCGAAATTCATAATCTTTCGAGGTTCGGTGCATTGTGTAACCGATTGTTTTCTGCATTATTAATGGTTCACAAAGGGATTTACTTGTGTTTAATTGAATGGTTTACTGACCATGGTTGAAGGGTGAATATTTCTGCTTCACAAATAGAAATGCAACTTCAAACGATCATCAATTGCACATGTCGACTTAAACGCGCTTTGATCGTTGAATTAAGGTACATTTCTGTGGAAAACGTATAGATATTTCCAGGAGCACATTTCATTTGAATTCTTGTTAAATCGCTCGGAATAAAACAACGAAGGTGCATTTTGATAAAGGAATCATAAAAGTAGCTTTAAACCGTTGGTAACCGCAACGTTAAGCTAAATCATTACAAATCTGTGCCATGAGCTGCTAAGCTGCACGCAATTGGCCAATGTTCTGCAATAAAATGTTTGGTTATATGAGCATAATTTACACGCTTCCGATTGAAATACTCCTAGAACAGTGATATGTATTTTATGTTCTTTCTCACCACTTGCAAATAGCTTGTAAACAAATTTGATTTCGACTATGCACAATGATTCAGCCACATAATCAAATGGTACGTACTCGGTGGATTCGCTGTACCGAAAGTAAACTAATGGATGAAAACCCGTTGAAACGTATTCTTTTCGATTCTGGTACCATCGCGATGATCACCAAAATCTGACCTGCAGCTCCGAAACGACACCGTGACCTATTGCGTATTATATCATAGCACGATAGAGCAACAGAGCACGATCCATTAACAGCTTTTCAAAATGGGCACAATAATCTGCATACGGTTTTGTGTGTGTGGTTTTGGTTTTTGGGTATAGAGTCGGCTATCAGTGCACTGCATTCAGTATTTATATATTCCATTGCATGCTATTCCACCAGCCAGCCAAATATTGCACTTTGAACTATTTCTGTGCGAGGAACGAATCAATTTAGCTAAGATGAAAAAGGCATCAGTTTTATTTGATGCATAGTTAGAAGGACAAACACTAGTTTTTGACCAGTTTTTGACAGTCACGACTGAAATCAGGTCATGAACGCTAACGAATCAAATGTGTGCAAGAGATACAGGTGAAAAACGATCCCCAGAATATTTTAGAAAGCTTATTAATATTAATTATACACATTATGGATCTAATCCGATCTCAAATTCCAGCTGCTTTTATGCAACCCATTTAATTTCGTTTGCATACTCTAGATTAGCACGACCTTATATGTGTGTCTTGAGTGTGTGTTGTACGTCAGGCAAACCGATTGCCGTTGAGTACACGTGCCATGTTAGATAGTAAGGCGGCAATCCCGGCTCGTCATGAGCAGTGCTCGACATGGGGAACGGCACTCTACCGTACCAGAGTACATTATCCCAATTTCAATTTTATGCTTCGTAGGAACGTGATGCATCGGACACCATGTAAAAAGGGGGTCAACATGTTACTGCACATCACGCTGTAAATTCAATCTCATTAAAATGATAATTGCTTTGCAGCTCCCCCTAGTGGCAGTTGGAGTAGTTCGAAGTGTTATTCTATGGACCTGCTTTTGATAACGCAACACAACTGTTTGCAGATGATAATTTGTCCACAAGGCGGACGTGCCGACACCAGGCATGGCTTTTTGCTTTCAGTTGGTATCGTGTGTTGTTTAGCATCAGTTGGAAGTGGAATTAAGAAGCTTTAACACAACTTAAACGCCACTCCTTATTTCTGTGTAAATTTCAAATTGTGTCATGTGCAAATGTAACTTCTCAGTGAAATACAGTGAAACATTCTTTTAATTAATTTTCTTAATTCTTTCATAATTCTTATTCTTTTCATTCCGTTTCATGTTTTCAGGTCATCCTAGTCCTAAAAAGTGTGGACGTTTTTAAACCAGACACGCATTTTAAAATTTCACTACAAATCGTCTCGCACGTGCTGGCATACACGAGCTCCTGTATAAACCCGCTGTTGTAAGCGTTTCTGCCCGAAAACTTTCGGAAAGCATTCCGTAAGGTAGGTTTACATGTAAGGTACCCTGAGGTTAACGTGGTTATTTTTTGTTAGTTCACGCTATCGATCAGATTTGTTCAGTTGGTTCCCCAGGAGCTGTGGGAGACATAAGGAGCTGTGATGTTTTCATCGTTATATTCATCGTTTGTGGTTTAGTTGTCGTGACTAGTCATCTCACTGCGGGGAGCCATTCGTCATTCCATTATGTTTTGTTCGGTAAGATTGCGGTATCAGCGTTGCCGAGTAATTAGAAATTGTATCGTTTCACTCTCTCCCCCGTTTGAATGAAACAATGTTCTTTAGTACTGTGGTTTATGTTTTGCGGTTGTTCTCATCTTCACTTGCTTGAATCTCATTGGGCGTGGTGTTTTATCCTTTTCTTTTTCCCCACCAAACATGTCACGGTACATGCTATTTTCTCTTTAAAAAAAAACGGATCTCAAGAAGACCGTAAACGGTGACAATGTTTTGGGGTATTTTCTTTTCTAAAAAACAAAAGATAATAAAAAAAATAATAAAAACATTGTTACTGTGTCAATAGAAGCAATCATGTATATCTTATTTTGCTTTTTTCTCGGAATTTTTGTTGACAGTACATTTGAGCCTTCGTAGAATGTAACCGTATTTTGCAATCCGGTTTTGATTTTCGTACTTTGGGGCAAACAATGTCTCAAATGATGTTGTTTAGTAGAGTTGATTGTATAGCTTCAAAATAAATAATTGTTTGCTTTGGAGTTTGTTTTAATGGCCGCAATATACCTTTACGGCGAGAGGAATCTTTAAGATCATGAGCAAATGTTGTATTTTAAGGTTGTCTGTAAATCAATACATTAAGAATGATGGATAACAAATGTACAGATTCTAAATTACTCGCCCTAGGATATTGGTGGCCGTATGGATGTTACACTGTTTCGAATGTTACGTTTATTCACTCTTTTCAGTCCAACAGAATGTATTTTGTCAATAGAAAAGATTCAAATCTTTTCTTGCGTATGTCGATCTTGATGTTTGATGTCGATGAGATGTTTGAGCATGGTACAAATAAATATCAAAGTTGAACATTTTTACGCACAAGATAATATGTAGCAATTGCTTGTATTTCATTTAAAACTCGAACCTGGTGCTCTATTTATGCAAGATCCTGTACCATTCTGAACCTAAGAGATGAACTGCAATTGGCACAAAAACCAATGGCATCAAACAATCAAGTAAAATCATTCCCATGTTCCCCTTTTTCTGCCATTAAACGTGTTTCCTTTTCCTTAGCAACTACTGTGACATTCCAGGAAGATGGGTAGAGTTTGCTCACATGTTTTTGCCTTCGTTTGCGGCTTCTTCGTGTGATGAGTGTGTTTTCCGGTTGACGTGACCGGAAACAGAATTGATTTTCATCGATACAACTTTACCACCGAGGCTGGGAAGAAGGTCGATCGATAGGGGCTAATTTGCATTTTGCAGCTTTTGCATTTGGAGGGAGCCTGTGTCAACACATGGCCTACGGGTTGTATTTTATTGGTCATCCTGCAAAGGGTCGTAAAGCGTGTCGATTGCTTCAAGGAGAAACTAATCAACTTGATCTGTGTGACAGGAGTGAAATGTTACATGTTACTGACAACGCAAATCAATATGAACAATGAATCAACATGAACAAAAGATTTTGAATAGCATCTGCAACACACTAGAGGATGATTTTTTCGTGAAAATCTTTATCTTTACTTCAAAAGGATAGAACAAACATACAAATGCCTAATAGCCGTTGTGCCATTCTTGGCATACGTTCAGATTCACCAGAACTTGTGCAAAAATTAAATTTACTACGAATTCGAATCATGTTTGCATGCGAAACGTGTACCACGAACTGTTGACTGTTGTGTTTGAATGTCAAATTGCGGAAATTGCAGTTCCGCAAAGAAGAACGGCAACGTATGTCGAATGAAATTATGTAGCTTTCCTTCGTAGAAATGTGGACTGATTTTCATTGGATGGCTTGACAGAACAATTGTCAGCTTAGAGCTCCCTGCTGAGAGTGGAACATGTGAAAAGCGGTAGTTTGTTTCATGCACTTGGTGATTTCATTTCCGGTCCTGTTGTGTGAGGTGACATTCTAATTACGTATGCTCATGGCAGTTCACATCGATGAAAGGCATCGCATCTCAATCATATTATGTTTGGACTTATCCGCACTGGATTTGCTCTGCATCATTCATCTCTGCACCGTATGAAGATCAACTCATTCCTATCAACCTTTTGCTCCCCTTCACGGCCTATCTATCTTTTCGAACCGTATTGCACTTTTAAGTTTAGAAACAAAACAAACTAACCTGCCATTGATAGTGTGCAGCAGTGGAGAAGCAATTTTCTTTCGGCTTCATTATTTGGTTCTACTCTCAACGGCTTTCCGTCGGTTCCGATTCAGTTGATCATCAGTTCCCCAATACTATTTTTGGCACGTAATCTAGAACGATTGCCGCATGGCAAAGGGGAAAAGTAAAAAAAAAACCATACGAACGTCGTACACTTACCCGCACGTAGTGGCCCTGCGGTATTTCTGACCTTTGGAAATTGTTTATTTGAAAACTGCTAAACGGCCAGCGGAAGAGGCCGTCTTTGCGAGGTGCGAACTTACGGATGGTTCCCGTGTAATGGACGTTTTGTTTATATGCGCTAGAGAGAGAGAGAGGGTAAATAGAGTCGAAACATCAAACGATTGCAACCAGAAACTTCGTCGAGTCGGTGCCGAGTTTGCAAGGGCTTTGATCATCGTTTCTGTCACCATCTCAATTGAACTATTCAGTATGGCATTTTTGCTTCCATTTCCATTTATCAGAGCGCTTTGTGCGTAAAAGTGTGACCTGATCGCATTGTTAGTCACACGTGTTGCTATCGATTGGCATCAGCAGATAACAGCTACTTCCTGTCAACGTACAGAGTTGATATATGATGCAATTTAGCTGAGCGCAGAGGTAATAAAAGCTTGTTTGGTAAGTGCCTAGAACACGACAAATAAAAATGGGGTAAATAATAGAATGATAAACAGAATAGATTGAAGTTCGGTATAGTTTTGATGGGTCATAGTTCCATATAAAGTTCAAAAGTCACAAACCAGTTGCTAGGGTCCTCTATTCAATCCAAAAGGTCACGCTTTCCTTGTAGCATCACTTTGAACAACAACGTCACCACTGCACGTAGGCAAAATATTTCGACTTCAGAAATATGTGCAATGTATCTGATGTCAAGGGCATTCACGGCTGATGGCCACCCCAAGGCTAAAGAGATTCGCCGGTGTATTCATACTGCTCGCACCGACGACATTATGCAGCAGCATTGACGTGGCATTCAAAACAGCTGCATTCGTGCAATCGTTGCCACACAATGAGAGTATGATTTTCATTTGTGCCAGGAAAATGGGAAACGATTCAACGAACCAACGATAAAGACCTTTTCACTGGTTATCATCCGAGTTTATCCGGTCAGGTGGGAAAAGGCAAAGCACACTGACAAACACTCACAGGAAATCCAGCATCAACGTGTACCAGCCCGAAGCAATTTGTCGTGCAAGCTCTCTGTCTGTTTTGAAACGATTTCCCGAACGATTAAAGGTTAACGGAAACGACGAACAGGATAAAGCGAAGTGTTGACCGCCCACGGCCAGAGATGGTGGTTGTGCGCTGTTTTTATCGTTACTCACAACACCATGGGAGCTCCCAGCCAAGGTCAAAGTCTTTGTGTGCCTGGAAAAAGGTAAATGAGAAATATTCGTATGATGGTAGAAAAGCTGTGAGCAACGACGTGTTGCAAAGCGAAGTGCTCAGTGCTGTGTTCAATGCAGTGAGTAGGCGAAGATCATTCGTTTCGTACCGTGTGTAGCTGTTTGCAAGAGGATTTTCAACCTACCCATGAAAGTAGTCGTAAGTAGTAGTAAGTCATGAAAGTAGCAAAAGCTTTGGTGAAGCATAAATAACCCTTTGAAGTTATATATCGATTGTATTATCAAATTGCTTTCAAAAAAATATCATTCTTTTCATATCTTTCTATCGACTTTCAAATAAATACAGTGGCAGATTGTGGCCAAAATAATAACCCGTTCAATTATCTGACACATTACCAAACTCCAAATTATTTAAGGGGCAGCCATGTCAACGCAAACGTCCGTGGCAAAGATTATACCACAACTAAAATATACCTTTGATTTTCATACCGAACGTTTGCTATTTGCCGTTTTAATGTCACACTTCTATGTCACGATGTGTTGGAGCTTGATATAACTTGCGTGACAGTTTACGCACCAGGGCGAAGAGAGAGTTTGTTGGCAACGTTCTGAAGTGTATAATCGTTTTCGCAATAAAATGTCAAACAGATGAATGCTACGAACGGGCACAGAATTTTTGGTGAGTATGTGTTCCGTATGAAAAGCAACATAATTGCAAAACAATGTCACTGAAAAGGTGAACACTTTGACACTGAAAGATGTGGCTTGGCTTAGTGCATTGTTTCCTAAAATTTTAAAATTATGGGTACAACCAACTAAGTAAAAGTTAAAATTACCCATGAGTACTTTAGTAGCCCTTACCAAGGCATGCAATAAAAGATGACACTTTTGTGCTTGTTACACCACATTGTACCTACACCATAGGATGGGAAGTGGGAAAAACAGAACGTGTTCTATATTTTGGCCGTCAAGTGACCCTTGGTTTAACATACTTGAACTTGATTTTACGATCTAGTGACACAGACAAGCATCGCAAGTACTCCACCGCCACGAAGCGATCGCCCGTACGCGATGGTGGTCTTTGAGTGACCTACTTTCGGATAAGCTATTTCTCATTCTCGAGATTCATTACCTTGCGCCATCATTGTTTCTCCCATTAGTCGGTCGTCTCTGTCGCCGGAGGGCTTAGGGTTGATAGGCACAGTAGCACGCAGGGCCATCTCTTTACCATCCTCACCACCACCACCGTCATCATCATTACGCTGCTGCGAGACACATTTTCGACACTTGCCGACTCCCAGAGCAAGCACACCGCTGAAACACACTGGTGGGACCCGATGTTTAACCTTTAATTTAATACAAGACTCATTTCTGAGCCCATAATGTTAAAACCATGGCGAATGGACTGCCGGATGTGGCAGTTGCGTGACATTTTGCTGCAGAACGCCAGGCCCCGAGAAAAGGCAGACACGCAAAACGTCAGCGTAGGTTGCCAGAGTCAGCGTGTCTGCAGCCTGCAACCACTCACGGTCCAAAACCACCGCAGAACACAATGCCGAAACGAGACCTCACGCTTTGACCGTCGCTTTGGCCGCTTGAGCGTTGTGGGAGGTGGCGATGGTTCGCTAAATCACATCTCTCTCTGGCTTGTTTTGTGATGCAACCGTAGATCTACCTCGAGATGCCCGCAGTGCTTCAATGTTGAAAAGTTTGCTGCTAGATCACCTTGTGAATTTTTCATTACAGTGACGATGCTTTTATGTCTTCAATACAATTGCTAAGGAAACATGGCATCATGGGTGGATAATCTTGGTCTTCGCCGGGATGTATAAATCAGCCAATTTGTGGAAACCATATTACGCAGTTTAGTAAATCATCCATTTCCTATTGAATGAAGCTGTTGCATGTCTGCTGCCGCCCATTCGAAGCATGAATTTGCTTACTTTTCTTTGCGGTTGGGTTTCGCCTACGACATGAAACAATGGATTAATGCGATAGGAGCAGCAACTTTTCTAGATTGCAATGACGGGGCGTTTCAAGATTAGGCACGCACGCAAAACGAACCTCGGCAGGACATTTGTATTTGAGCGTAAATTCCTATGTTGCTTCATAAAATCTGTTGGTTTTTTTACCACCACACAGTACCGTATCAGTTGGTGATGATATCCTTCCGAGTGTGGATTAAATCAAGCTCTGTTTTTTTCAATAATCAGTTGGAAACATGCGTGTATGAGATTTACTTCCAATAAAACTCCGTCCGTATCAAACGGTATGAAAACGTGTGAAAGCTTGTAAATAGTCATACTCTTTTTCAGGCTATGTGTTATATTCTATCCATACTATCAAATCATATAGTTTTGTTGCCGTTTTGTGGTCATATTTTTAAAGTAAATGTAACATTGTTTTGTTAGTGAATCATTAAAAAGCATTCTGATACGATGGTGCGACAACTTCCTAAAGAAACCACGACCAAAAAATGGGAGCAATCGAAAGACCCTTCTTCATTTTATCATTTTTCATATTTGGTGCGAATTGTCAGCAAACACAACTTGTACAGTTTTATACCCACCGGGGACAGCGATAGCGTGCTGCTCGATGCGACAAATGGCATTGTGACAAATGCTGCAAATTCTATTGAATAGCAACTCGTCCTTTCGGAAGAACAGCCAGGTATTCAACGGAACTCGTCCTTGTTTCCAACCAGCCAACCAAGCTATCCGGAGAGAGATTTCATCTTCCCTTTGGACCCGGCACTCTTGTCAAAGTTGAAACATAATAGGGAAAGGTAATTTGTCCCCTATCTGTGGCGTTGTAAACGATAAAATATGTTGGATAAAGCAAAAAGAACAAATAACAAACAAAACGATATTTACTAAACAGTATCGAAAACACTAGGATCCGTTTCTCCCTTCACTGTAATAAACACATAGTGTACACAGTGTATGTACTGAGGCAAAAGTTGACACAGTTGTAAAGGAATCTACGAGTGAAGTTAAAATAGATTGTAGAAGTTTGTTACATGATTCAAGCTGCTCCTGAGATCGCGGTGATTTATTTTTCTATTTTCATTCCGGTCCGTCTTCCTGTTAACTTTCCACAAACAATGAGAAATCAATTTAGCTTCAACGCTCCTTTACGCCGCTAAACATACGATGAGCCATATTCCTGTGTATGTGTTCGTGTTCATTTCGCACGTAAAATGAAAATGTTCATAAAATTGTATCAAACAAGAAGCGCTCAGCTTTCTTAGCAAACCTCGTATCGAAAACGCATTTTTCCACATTTACTCTTCCAGCCTGGGCGTTGCGTGTAGTTCATTTTCCACAAACTCGTTGCTTGTAACAAGATTGCCAAAGAGATGGCGAATGAAACTCTTACATGAAATATAAAGAAGAATCCAAAGCAAGTTGTTGCGGTGTAGGCATCGGAATGTAAGGCAGACTGATACGCTTAGTGCATGTGCTTTTCATGTTAAGTTTCCTGATTGACTGTTGAGTTGACAAAGAAGGTCGCGGTTCACGTAAAATGAGTTCCGGGGTTTCCTAGCTGCGTCTCTATCGCGGGACTTGCTGGTTTGTTTTCTTATTTTTAATGTTTTTCATTTCCTTTTTCTTCTTAGTGACGTAGATATCTCTCTGGCGTATATGTGTCCCCGTTGGGACATGTGTATATGTATACCGGTCTGATGAGGAGCAGTCGGATGTGACAAGGGGAAAGGGTCGCGTTGATGAGAATGTTGGCTCCTTTGCTCCAGTGAACTAATTGCAGCTGCGCTTGCTGCGGCTTCTACTGTACACGTGTGCTGCACGAGCTGCTGGCGTTCCTGGTTGTTGGTTGTGTTTGTGTGCTGGCTGATATTATACTAGTCTTCACGTCTTAACATACAACTGGCGCACAACATGGAATTGTGCACACAGCACTGATACAAGGCGTCCTTGTGGTATAGCGAGTGAAAGAAAGCATCGGTGGGAATGGTGGATGGATAGCGACGGAACAGATTGCTGCGGCAGAATGAGTGTGGGATGCTTTGTCTAAATGTTTTTGTTGTATGCTGCACGCGTGCACTGCGGCTACTATTGTGATTTTGAGATCGTACCAGAACATGCCGCAGTAGTCGTGCAGCCAAGGGGAAAAAATTATTTAACATAGTTCCCTCGAGCACTCAGTATGCTGCTAGCTGCTGGCTATTGTATTGGTCCGGTGATGTGTAATTAGCGGTCACGGGTGAGGGGGGATGAGTTGTTGGCAGAGGTTAAAGACAATTGGCAAATCGCCTGAAAAGTAAGCATAAACAATTGCGAACTCTATTTGAAACGGTCGTTTTGCTAAGCGCTAAGTGCCTGAACGTACAGTTCATGAAGAGAAAAAGCAATTTAAACAGCAGGAGAAACAAAATAAACAGCTTTCAGGATAACTATAGCAATTGTATAAATTTAAAAGCTTTCAAACGTTTTTTTATATTGAATTTCATTGACCGGCTCGAAGGATCGAACAGGTTTTTCAACAGATATTTTGAAAGTCATGATAGAATGAAACCACATTGGCGATAATTCATCCCTTGCATTAATCAAACACAATGCACAACATCCATCCAGAATCGATTTCAAGCTCACAGTTTCACCGTAAAAAACAGAACAGAGATGAAATTATTTATTGCATCTACCACGCACACCAAGCTTAAATATGACTAATTTGAATGATGAATGTTCAACTCTTAAGAGTAGAATGGAATCAAATTGACGGCATAGGAAGCTTATCTTAGTTTGCCTTCTATACTTCTCTCCAACTGTAAGCAAACGCAGGTGCTGGCCTTGTGCAATGTGGTGTGCGGTATGCAGCCTTGTGCATTGCAGTGCAGTATTAAAACGTTTTACTTTTTATACTATTACCACCACCATCATCATCATTCTACGCATGCCCATTTATCATAGTAAATTGCATACTTAACATATAAACATTTTGCACCATCATCATTATTCTTCTGCTACAGTATCCTTCTATGTCAGGGCCGGTGTTGGCAGGGATTTTTGCGGTCTTGCATTCTTGTTTACCAGCGGAATGCCACTAGAGGGCTGTTCACAAACAGTCGATGGAAGAAAATTATCAGAACAACACTCTCGACGTGAGAAAAGTTTTGAAATCAATCTTAACCGAAACAATTGTAAGAATCGGTTCGGTTATAGCTTAAACCAAAACAGATGTGCTCTTCAAAAATCTTTAGCTGCGTACCATCTATCGTTTGAACCTCTTTGCGTAATAAGCAGTTTAAATATCTAAGAGTTCAGTAGCTTACCTTTCTATAAGCTTTATTTATCCTTGATTGTAAGGCCTGGCTTTTCCCTGGCTTAGTATTATAAAGCTTTTCCCTGGCTTAGTTTTTACTAAGCTTATTATTTCAACAAACATGCACATCGACATACAAGTACTAGACTCTTAAGGAAATAGACGCCTCGATTCTTTTCTTTTTGCACGAAAATTAAAATTGAAACCCTTTCTATAACCTATCATACATTTTTTCTTTCAAAAATAAACATTTACTATTCCCTTCACTCTGTTAACGCACCCTGGCGTACGCTCGATCTGCCGCGTAAGATTATGGATTATTGTTTCGGCAAAGTATTCGGCAATAAACAACCATCACGCACCTTCCGCTGGGAGCATCGACACCATCACGACACCCACCATTGTTGTTGACTGATGGGTTCAACGAATCGGACTCTCTCTCTCTCTCTCTCTCTCTCTCTCCCTCTCTCTCTCTCTCTCTCTCTCTCTCTCCCTCTCTCTCTCTCTCTGGGGGGTGAGAAGGGAAGGTCCACCATTTGACGAACGGCCGTCTTTTCGTTTATCTAGCTCTCATGAGAGATTTACTACCATTTAATTGTATGCATGTGTTTCTCCTGTCTTTTTCGTACCATTTCAGATTGTTTACTGTGAAACGGGGAGCCGCCGCCAGGGCAGCCAGCGACACATGCCACTGCCAACGAAAACGACGCGAACCGGCAGCTGTCCAGACATTTTATAACCGGAAACAATGGAGGAAACGTCCGTCACCTTCGTTTAATACACTCTTTGTTTTCGCACAGTGCAGCTCAGTGTCTCCGTTTTATCATGTCCTCGACAGAGCATCAGCACAGCGGCACAAGCTTCTACAATACGATAAGTTTCTATGGGTTTTGGCTCATTGCTGGAACACACAATATATTTGTTTGTTGTTACAGTGTTGGATTATATCTGCTACAAGAGTGTAAAGAAAGGAGCTATAAAAACGGATTTAGGCCTGAAACATCATAGGAAATTTGACTTCGATTAATACTGCGTCCGTAGACACAGAACATCAAACGGATTGTCTGAGTAATAGTAAAAATTTTGTGTATATCATTAGCTATGCGAACCAATGAAAATAAAGATTCCTTCCGAAATTCTGAGCTACATAAAACTGTTTGATAAGCCTAATAGAAAGATCAAATAGAATTACTACAAGCTTAGTCTTCCAATATTTGCAGAGCTGTTGTAGCATAAATGATTTACATGCAAAGTAAGTTGAATGATACGGAATCCAAAAAATCATCCAACAAAGCGGATCAACTTTGGCATCTTAAACCTTTCCACCACTATCGACTGGAGTAAAAATACCGCAACAAATCAGATTGACTGTGAGGGTGAGTAGTGGTTAGGATCAAAATTAGAATAGAGCCGCAGGAAAAAGAAACGAACCCACTTTTCAAACCAAACACGAAAGCTTATTATCAACTCGCCTCGAAAAACCATTAATCGGATTTGGCCTAACACGGTCCAGCCCCCGGTTTGCAATTAAGTGTGTGAGTGTTTTTTCTCCTTTCCTGTTGTTGGCATAGTATTGGGGTTTCCCTTCCCGAAACTTGTAAATACTTTGGATGTGGCTAAAGTTTACCTAAACCATTGGGATTGTATTCATTTTGGTAAGCCCGTTAAAATTGGTTACGTCTAAAATGAAGAAAGTTCTAAAATCTAGTCCACCCACTTACCAACTGGTACGGGTGGTCAGGAGAAGCAGAGGGTTTCAGTCCAGGTCAGGTATCTATTGTACGGTACTCGTAGCAATCTTACCCATGTCCAAGACTTTAAGTTACCTGATTTTGCTCTTTCATTCCACCTTCCGCGGGACAAAGCACTTTCAAGTACGCACTGATCCACATTACAAATCTTGCTTAGTGTTACAAATTTTGTTTAGGATTTCAAGCCGTGCTCTGGGGCCAATCCCATGGGTGATGGAACTCGGGGTTGAGTTGATACGGATTACAATTGTTTGCACTGCTTTGCTCGACCCGGGTTGCGTGAGACAGCAAGCAAGTAAACGGCAAATTAAATAAACTCCCTATGGTCAAGCGCTGGACGTACGGTAGGTCCATTCCTTTGGACACTGGTGAATACTTGAGGATGTGTAAGATTATGTACAGGCTAATTAAATACAATCACAAAGTTAATTATTAATGAGTTTATGGATTAAGGCTTGTTTAATGTTGTTTTTTTGTGCTCTATTGCTGAGAGTGAGCTACTAAAGACTGATAAGTTTGACATTGAATGTATTTTAGATTTTTCAATTTATTCTCAGCTATGAAATGATTTCTTAAATTATGCAAAATGAAGCAAACGATAAAGCCCTTTTGATAAGCAATACAAATATGGTACGATTTATCAAGTCAAGCTGGTAAGCTACCCGCGGGCATTACGCTTGAATGCAACAGCTTAATGTACAATGCATTTAGTGGCACTATCGACAAATGACACAGCACTGTCACAATGCTTTGTGAAACTTAATTGAACTGGTGCACAGGTTGGACCGTCCTTTAATTAAAAGCATTTTCTCATTTCCGGTCATAAGCTGGTTCACCGGAGCTGGCGGGTGGTGGGAACATTTAGTTCCTGGAACCAAATGAACGTTGAACGAGAGCTGACAAAGCTAGTTACAACAAATAGAAAGCGGACTATGGAGAAAAAGAAAAAAGTTGAAAGTCTCTTTTTCTTGGTTGCTCATCTCCGGCTCATCCCCGTTGGCAGTAGATGGCCGGATGGCCAATGCGGTGGTTTAATGCACTTGTGGCAAGAAAAAATATAATGTTTGCAAGGAAATTGCCAAGGCTTTTCATCAGATATTCGTTTGAGAAAGAGCTTTGTTAAGAAAGGGTCATTCTGCTAGCATCTATCCAAACATTCAACATACGGGTAAGGGACAAAATGCATGTGAAGGAAAATTTAGTCAACTCAAATGTTTATAGGAAAAAAGTTGTTTAGTTTTTTGCAAAAATTTTCTTGACCATTCAAAAAGAATAAACATTTGGCAATGGTCTTATAAAACTTATTCTTATGATTTATGTGATATAACTGTGATTTGTAAACCATGGTTTCGAAAGTGCAAGTCATACAATCATAGATCACCTCCAAACTTGGTGCTTATTTATATTTTTGATTAATATTTCATGAAAACGTGCTTTGTGTGTATAAAATACGTATACGGGCAAATTTTACAGTGCATTCCATCGACACAAAACAACCATAATTCTTTTGACTGCGATTGCTTCATAGGTTGAATGTGATTGTGTGTTTGTGAAATGAAACTGCACAGTTTGCTCCAAGAGAAACATCTTCATGAAAATATTGCCTGCATTGTATCTATATTATTGACGCTGCTATAAAAGCTGCTTTATCAATCCACATAAATCTCCATGTGGTGTTCGTTGTTTTGTGAGTCAAATATAGATTGAATTGTCAGGGAGCAGTACGTTTTGTGTTGAACATACTGTTGGGTGCAGTTTAATGGTATTTTTGAGATTTTTTCAATGAGATGTGTCGAGTGTACTACGGCAAATGAAACTTCAAATTCAGTTGATGTGTAAGTGTCTTTAGGTTTAGTGCATGATATTTTTAATTTTAAAGTGACATTTATAGAAGGCATCAGAAGCGAGAGTCAGTGCAAACAATTCAAACACGTAAACTTGGAAAGTTATTTTAAATAAAAGTGGTTTTAAGGTAAATTAAGGTATAAGTAATTAAGGTAAATTAAGGTATAATAATAGCCGGTCTCATGGTACAGTCGTCAACTCGTACGACTTAGCAACATGCCCGTCATGGGTTCAAGCCCCAAATAGACCGTGCCGCCATACGTAGGACTGACTATCCTGCTATGGGGGGAAATCAATAAGTCACTGAAAGCCAACCCCACAAATGTGTTGGCAGGCCTTGACCGGCATCGGTTGTTGAGCCAAAGAAGAAGAAGGTATAACACGAGACAAATTAATCAACAATAGCTCTATCCTGCTCTGTGATTCACCGCTCTCAAGAAATCAACCTCTTGAAATTAAATTGTATTTTTGGCCTAGTACAGTGTACTCGATGGCAGGATAAAGTTTTACTTACACAAACGCACGACTGGTTTCATTTCAGGCTAGCATTTTATCTATTACGGCAAGAGAAATTTCACGCTTTCACAAGCAGAAGCGTAGTCTTGAGAAATGCTGCGACTTTTCAACTATCACTCAACCATAGTTAAAAGAGTTTTTCCGGTGATTTGCAAAGCTAAGTAGATGAAAATCATCCCACTTCCTACTCCGCTTTTATCAAAAACGTAAAAAAACTTCAAAGAAAATGCGTAAAAATGGATTCTCCCTTAAAAAAAAGCACATCGTGCAGACAGTTTTCCTCGACAGTTCCCTCATTTTTAAACATTTCTCGCATTTTCCATGCTGTACTTTTTTTTATTATTATTTTCCAATGATGTGTGGTACCTGATGCTTATTTTCGACTGTTTTTTGTTATGAGTTTTACCGCCTGCCATCGCTTACGTGAGTATCAGAGCGTCGACCCTCATAAACATGAAAAACTAAAACGAAAAATTTGTGACCAAGCGGAAGTGGATAAAAGTTTATTGCAAAATAAAAATAGACAAACCGACGCAAGGAGCAGTCACGACCTTGGTACATTTCAGTTACGGAACTTTGAGCAGCGATATACCGTTGCTCAGGTTGCCGTTGGCTGTACCAGAACGCACGCTACCAGGATGTAGTCTGCGGGATGAAGGGAGCGTCGTCGGGATGCCTTGAGTGACGGACGTACGAAACGGTAAAGTGAAGAAAGCGTATGGGTAACAAAAAGAACACTGGATGCCTTTTTCCCTTGCAATAATGATTGACACTGTTCTTTTTTTTTTGTTTGGTTTCGGGGCACAGAACTCTGCTGGCGTTCTGCTGGTCGGCTGGTGAGTTCCATTTCCGGTTTAGATTAATATGGATGGATAACCGTTTCGAGATGAGATCAAGATTACTGGCTACATGGCACGCAAGTGAAATTGTGTGTTCCTTTATTATGATAAACAGGCATTGCCGGCCAGATACGAACCATAGTCCAATTTCGGTCCATGATCTGGTTACGCATTTGCTACTGCGGTCTATGGGGCTAAGTAAATATGCATTCATGCTCGATAGATACGAAGTTCCATGTCCCACAAAGATACGCTACGTAAGGTTTTTATTTTGCGGGCAGATGAATCACACGCACCATGCAGGAAAAACCACGACGTCGATCAAATGGTAGAAGAAAAGAGAAATATTTTTATATATTTTTGTTTTCAACCAACTATATGGTGTATTTTCAGTTTTGACAGCGTTTTGGCTATCATCGCTATTTTCTTGGTATAACTCTTAGTTTATGAATATTAGGTCAGAAAGTTTAACCTTGGATCCACTGCATCCGTCCATTGCTGGAATGTGTGTGGATAACTATCTCCCATGGTGCACACTAAACTTCCATCATTTAGCAAACACTCTCATACTGACAAAGAGTGGAAAAGCTTAAAAAGTTATTACTTTAATTAAACTTGCCTGCAAACTCATGCCCTTGCATCCACTTGTATTAAATGTACTCAACCGGCAATACAAAGGGTAATGGTCATTTTTTCTCAGATACCTGGCAATAACAAACCAGCTGTATAGTTATCTGCTTTGTTCTCTGTTAGCATATCACTGGTCACTGGTATTTGCTTAGAGTGTTTCTATGCCAACAAGATTCATCCTCCCTAGGAGAAAACGAACAAAAGAACGGAAAACAATTTAAAAATCAGTAAAGTTTCTGTAAAATTGAAACAATCACAACCATACATTGAAAACAACTGATAATTGTTTTGAGTGAATTGAAAACGTTGATTGCTGTATTGGTAGAATGCAATTTGAAATAAGTACGAGTTGATTTAAGTAACAAAAGATCAAGGTTTTCTACTTTTTTTTTCAAACGTAAAGCTTAAGATAGTTTAACTTTCATTTGCATTTTATTAAAAATTACAATAATATATAATCGTTATAGCGATGTAAGAGAAATACATTTAAATAAATTTAGCTGAATCATCTCCATTCCATTGTTTATGTTGCAAGTAAAGAATATACCATTAAAGTTCAGTAATTTGATGCTGCTCGTCCATCCCAAATCAACAAAGGAGCATTCCCTTGGGCGTTATAAGTAGCAAAAAAGTTTGTCGTTAGCTTTCATCACAATTGTATGTCAGCAGCACATTGTTATTGAGGTTGGCTGTACCGACGTAATTTGCATGGAGAATGAGTTTTTATGTTTAGGGATATGAACCGTTTGGCGGAGCTTGAGGTTAATGTTAAAGTAAACAAAAGCGATGATTGGTTGGTGAAAATTTAAATTTGACACAAATATAACTGAACAATCGCGTATGTTTCGGATGATTTTGCGTGGGCTGAATATTTACCGCTGTGTGTTGAATTTCCAAAGTGCAAGAGAAAGTGTATTCATTATGTTGCCCTATTTATAATTTTTCTATGATTGCCACTCACGCGAGTGGCAACTCACCCGCTACTCATCATTTCCTACCGTGCTCATTCTCACTTGACGAAACTCACTTTCGTCAAGTTATCATTTGACATCCAAGCGAAGCGTCAACAATAACATTCCACCGAAATTGAAATTAGATATTTGTGAGTGTTTACTCAGACTAACAGAGAAAAGTACATTGAACATGTGCATTTGTACAATAAATATCGACATAAAATTAACCTTGCTCTTGTTTTTTTCTATCTTAATTACAGGTTCCCAACGATGACTTACCAGTGATGCAAACCGATCCAACCAATCGTTACCATGATCACTCTCATCATCATCTTCATTACGAGCAGTAGTAATTAACAGATCGTTTGGTACTGTATGATGCGTGTGTCATAATGGACACAATTTACAGGTCCAGCCCAATCCCCTACTTCAGCTGTGTCAAACTCATTTCATCAGAGGGCCGCAAGTACAGATTTTCAGAGATTTGTGGGCCGCAAAGTTGAGCATGAAAATGCTCCTCAATATTTTTGTAAAATACTGATTAAAATCAGTATTGTAAAACAACTTGACTTTTCGTACGTCTCGCTTCAAATCTGGAATCGTTTTTTATTTGAAAAAAAGATCAATATACTTTTAAAGTCACATGCAATTTCATTTATCCTTTTTATTAAAATATGGTATTTTTCATAGTCGCGTTCTCACACGGCAGTTCTGTTATAACATATCGCTCAATCCCACTTTTTTACTGAGGTAGGGGAAGTCTAGCAGCCTTTTGCAAATATTTTTCAAGCAATCTGAGCTATCCATCGCTGGATGAATAACAAACATATTTGCCTGCAATTTTTGACAGATCAAGAGCATTGTAATAAAACGTGTTTAAATATTATTTTTCGCTAATTTCCAAGTTCCTAATGTTCTGGTGGTATATTCATTTTTTATAACAAGAACCAGTATTTCACTATTTTTTTATTTTGAATACGATAATTTTATCTGACGAAGATCCGTGGTGTGTAATCCCATAAAGAACGGGTAATTTTTTTTTGACAACTTGAAAGGAGATGATTTCGCGAATCCTTTAGGCTTAAGCGTAATCATATCATTTTGGTTTTGATTTTTGGGGAAGTTGGAAAGAAATTCCAACTTGGCTACAATAATTTTTATTAACATTTATGGTGGCATGATTATGAAAAAAACAGAAAAGGCTACAATCGAACATTCAAAGATCAAAGATGAAACATGCTAAGGTTGGAGCCGTGCAAATCCGTTCGGAGAAATTCGGCAGTCGGAGGCATTGAGATAGTCAAATTCGGTGGGACCTACCGGATCCATTTCTCACTGCAGACTAGCTGCTCCGTGGGACAACCGACAACGGTTCCGAATGGCTCTAAACGGCTCTATAGGCTTCGGACGGCACCGAACGGAACTGTGGTTTGATTTGGCCGGATTCGGAGTCGGAATAGCTAAGATCGGAAATGGTTTTGAGTCGTGGATGCGATTCCGACAATCCATCAATAGCTGGTTTGAAGTTTACTAGTGTGTGTATCAAGTTATTTTCTTTACTTTTTCGTTTGTAGACAGTTGATGCAAATCTATTTTTCCATACAGAATGTGCAATCGAGTGTGCACAAAATTATGCCAATATTCAGAAATCAATCGAAACATAATACCACTGAGTTTGCATTCGATTCAATGTTTCTTAAGGGTCTTGATTGTTCTGTACGATTGTGTGGAATATGTTTATGAGATGTCATGGGTACATTCATGTTAGTTTCGAAAAATATACCAACAAAAGGACTATTCTTCTGTGGAAATTTTAAAACACTTCGACAAATAGTAATAACAGATTTATGGTTTGCAGTGCTTTTAGCAATTCTCAAAATATTCTCGCAGGCCGCATCAAAACCAAAGCGGGTCGCATGCGGCCCGCGGGCCGCCAGTTCGACATACCTGCCCTACTTTATTAAATTTCATCTATTTTGTATGAGGTTGCACTTGATCGTTGCTATATTCTACTTTATAAGTTTGCAACTAATTTTTTAAGCGAAACTTTATCTTCTGCCAGCAATGATCGTATCAACAGCGTGTAAATGACAGGGTTCCGTTCGACTGTGGCAGACTAGCACAACGATTTACATTAGCTCGAACGCAGTGTATGATTAGAGATAAAACAAATCAGCCACTTTATTCGAGATGTTTCCTATTGTTTTTAACCGTTAAGCAACGAACTGAACATATTCAGTCCTGATACAGGATCCATTGGGGTGGGCGAACGATGGAGCTAAATCGAGCTAGGGCTGTTGTGAATGGTGTTATCCATTTATAAGCGCCACTAATGAGTAGTAATTACGATTCATTCGACTAACAAGCAGAAACCAAGTTCTATGTGTAAATAATTGCAACTCATGCTTGACAAACAATACTGAATGGTAGTGGTTGGTACGTGTACAAGGGAACAAAACCAAAACATAATATGAAAAAAAAAACACGGACTTGTTTCTCGCCGTACACTACATGATGTGACGTGGTGTTAGGAAAACAATTCGCGTCTGGCACGCTGGGTGACACACCTGTGCTGCTTACACCATGTTTTGCTCGTGATGACTGCCAAAAAATCGATTCGGATTTGTTTCGGGTCACCATTTGAGTTAGGTACGTGACATCGCGTTGTTCCTTGATAAACTGCCTCGCACAGCCTCGCTGCATGGATGGAAAATTGTGTCGAAACCAACACCAGCTAAAAAGGGTATCAGATTGTATGCTTATGCTCTCTGCATTCCGCATTTGTGCAAAGTTCAAGCTGGAATTTGTCAGGTTCGACTTTTGGGACTCTGCTCCACTGATACACGCATTTTTCTGCTCGCTAAGCAAAGGCTGTCACAAAGCTATTTTCATTAACATCGCCATCGTCATCATGATCATCATCATCATCCGCACACTGTTCGCCATTTGGTTTTGCTGTGCGAGGAATTTTGGGAACTTCGGCGACAGTTTGCTATAAAAGTTCCTTCTCACCATCCGCGCGCTCATAATGGTAACAGACGCATGAAAAGAAAGCCACGGTGGGTTGTGCAGCTTGCTTGCTTCGGTGGAACCCGAACGTCATAAATCACTTCTCACTGTACTCAAAAATGCCCATATCAACACAACAGCATGTGCGTCCCGAAAATGGAAAATTATACCGAAAGCAGCTAGCAAAACGAGGACCCGGACTTATTTCTATACTTGTAAAAGCGTGAACTTTCCCATCCATCAGCAAAACAAACAGCAGCTGTAAATATGTATCCTTCGATGAACAAAAACTGATTAACACAGATGTGGAGTGTGGAATGCCTCATTTACGTAGCAGGACGCAAAAAAATCCAAACAACCTGACGTTTTGTCGTTTGTTTTGCCATCCTCTGGCTAGCTGCTGCATGGTACTTCCTTTTATAGCAAAGTCTAATCAGCAAACCATTTCAATGAACTCCTTTTCACAGAACACCACTCTTTAAGCCTCCGATTGAAAGCAAAAGCCACACTGATATCAACGGGGTAGATTCATCAGTGCTGTAGTTGGTAAGCGTCCGGTAAAATTACTAATAAGTGTTTTGTTATGCTTTTCAAATGGAAACAAAGCAGAAAATAACCTGATGCGGCAAACGAGTGTGTACAAAAATGTCTACAGTTTACAGTACGTAAATTACACTGCTGTACACGAAGCTACTGCTTACAGCGTTCGAGGTAAAAAGCAGCGCGTGCGTGTGGACGGAGTGATAAAACTTCAATCAATTTGTCCTTATTGGAAGAGTACAAAATTGAGAACTCTTTCGAAAATATGTACGAACGAAAATTGTAATTTAGTCATGTGTCGTATAATATAGTGTCTCAAAATATAAAAAGGGTAAGGTTGCTGCAAATGAACGTACAAGAAAGGGCTTGATAAAATTGACCATGATTATTGAAGCTATTTTTACGCACTGGTAGTACGAGAAACAGAAGAAAAAAAAAACTATTTCCCAAAAGCTGTTCCCACTTCGAACGGCACAATAATTGTAATGATGATGCAGGACGAGCAGAGTCGAGGATTACGGGCGAATGTGTGTACACAGGCACTCTCCGGTAGCTGGTAGCAGTAGCATGCACGCTGGTTTGATATGAGTCAGTAAAGCAAAACTTTATCAATTTAACGACAGGTTAGCATGTAACATAGCTGGCAGCTGTTGGGTTTTGCGGTTGAAGCGCTTCAAGGACTATCATACAGGTGGTGAACAGCAAGCGAGGAAACTAAACATCACTTACACTCCACTTTTATCCAACGAAATACAGCGCCAGTGAACGTGTGAGTATGTGATGTAGAAATTGAACGAGAAATACAAAAAAATAAAATCGTTCAGAGGAAACCAAAACAAACGAAACGATGGAAACGAACGTCAAAATGCAATCAAAACTTATCACAGAGCGTAAAAAGTAAAATTATTTGTGTTTTGTTTCAGGTTTTTTGAAATTTTATTTTTAGTTTACATAAGTCCTCGAAAATATGCACGCATCATCACAACAACAAAACGAACGTGTTCCTTGTGGTTTGTGTTTCAAAAGTGAACAATAAAAACTTTTTAAATCAGAATACTTCAGATGGCAACGCAAAATCAAGTAAAAATTTAATTTTTATACCGCTATGTCAGTGTTGCTTGCCCTGTCGCAGGGACTCTATTTAAGTTTGAATCCAATTAATTATCGAAACGAAATTTTCCGAACCAAAACGTTGACCCAACAACAGCGTGCAATCATTGAATGAAACGATTTGCGCGTACAGTAAGGAAAAAATGTACTTTTTTAGATCTAACGAAATAACAGTTTAACCAAACTATTAACAAATGCAACCGTACAGGGTCTTAACAACTGTACAACCGATTCGATAAAGAAACAAATTCTTTTCTTAGCCAAGTCAAATTAACTAACGCGATCAAAGGGATCGCTCGTCGAATAAAGTACGATAAACAATTTTTAAAGTCTATCAAACAGTTGATACAATAAAACTTTGCATCACGGTTGGTTGTTTTGTTGCAGTTTTATTTCTCTATGCAATTTCTGGGAACAAGGTAAAGTATTGAAGGAAAAAAGAAGATAAATGTTATCAAAAAATATTAACTAAAATGCAAATTATACTTGCAAGTGTTAACAGATTGATTTGATACTTTTATTATTTTTTTAATTAGTATTTTGTCATCATTAATATAACCTGAACCCTCAGCCATATCAATACATTATTTTTCGCGGTAGGTTTCATTGTAATTATTGCCAGCGAATGGCCTGTTCGCTAACGCTCTCAATCAGTGCGAATGTTACGTGTAATATTCAGTTCGTGTATGGTTCGCCACTGCAACTATCATCTTACACAACCTAGTGTTACGTGGATGCCCATAGCATTTGATTGATTTCGAGCTACTTTAACACTAGACAAGCTTTTGATCTGGTACAGTAAACTTTTCCTCACTAGATACAGTTTATTTCGCGCTTGCATATCACAAGTTTTATCCATAATTCAACACCAACCACCAGGCGTCTCCATCCCGCACATCTCAAGGTAAACGTTTTGCGCCAGCGTTGCTATCGTGGTACATCTCATAGCAATCCAACGGGAATGTGTTGGTGAAGTTGAAAGAGTGTAATTCTCACGATCACATACTTCGCCACTAGCAGCGGGCCGCCTACCCTTCACCTGTCCCAGATAAACTGCCAGCCGTATAAGATTATTTCTGAGCATAACCGCACTCCTCCCACCATGCACAGAGTGGTGAATGTTTCAGTGCGCCTCGTTACATCAACTGACTACGGGGGCAAACTTTTACCAAGATCAATTTCCTTCTTTATTTCAGCATCCGGACGCAAAAGTCAAACCAAAGTTGCATACGAAAACGGATCAAATATATGAAACGAGAACTGTGGGCGCGTCGTTTTGCACATCGGTCTAGCACCTTCCGGAGGAGTGTTTTGGTTTGCTGCGTTTAGTCGAGATTCCTTCGCCAACAGTTTGAGTAGTGCCAGAAGATTGTTGTCCTAGGCTGGGTCAAAGTGTTGGGATAAATCGTCAGCCTCAGCAGAGAAAAAGTTGTTCATGCCTTTGGTCTATTTTGGGTGTTAATCTGAGCGTGTACACGCACGATATCAGAGTATGACTGTGTTGTGCCGTGTGTGGATGCTTTATCGGTGAGAAAATTACTGTGATAAATTCAATATCAAGATACTATACTGGGTACTCCCTATTGTTCTGTTCAAATGTTGTGCTTCCCGTTAATCAAATGTTGGGATGGCGAGATAAATTTGTTTGTCATTTTATGCGTCATGAAGTCACTTAAGAGATGTTTTACTGTCCATCAAAAGAAAACAATGGTGATCACATGAATAGCTACAATGATTTCGTTCCAAGCATTCAATCAGGAACTCATCATTAGTAATCATAAATAAACAGCAATCAATCAGTGATTTCAATGCTGCAAACAAACACAATAAACTTCAAAACACTCATCTCACGCCAAACTAACTGAAAAACTCAAAGCTTTGTGGAGTGATCTGTACCGGTGTACCAATGTACAAAAATCGCAGGATGCTCCACTGCCTTGCCGAATGGAGACGATGTAGATCGTAATAAGATGTAATCATTCGAGCTCATATCTTGCAGTGTTGTGTAGAAATAATTGTGTGCGTACTGGTTCGTATGTGTGTGCGGGTGGATCTCCATCAACATGGTTCCGTCGTTTGGAGGTGATTTATGAACTTTACCACCTCGTGCTATGGGGTGCATGATTTATCACCTCAAACCAGTCACCAGGAGCTTTTTCTTCTTCCTCTCGTAGCTAAAGCTAAGCTACAAGCAGTCTAAGACAAACTACCAACCATGGGAAAGAAAGATTGAGAGTTTGCTCATGTTTATGTATATTTGGTATCCTTCCTTACCGTTTTGCAAGCCAAGTCAGGTCAGACCAGTGATCTAGGGAAGCATTCTTTCCGTGCAAAATTTTTGTCAGCCGTCATGAGTGAGAAAAGGTTCATGAATTCCACCCAATATCGCGTTCTGTGGTAACTTGCCCAAACACATTACAAAGTGACACAGGGACAATAAAGTTATAGCCGTCGACGGATGAAATAACTTTTGAAGTGGTTGACGATGACAACAGTTTGATGAAATGTAACATTCGTTTGGTTCGCCATGGAAATAAAATGCATTAAAAATATGCTAAAAAATGGTGGTGTGTCTACGGAAGCAGCTAATAACAGGTTGAAATTTGCAGATAACCAATTGTTAGATCTCAAACGACTATTTTTCAGCATAAAGTTTCATTTCCTAGAAGAATGGAAAATTAAAACCCTTTTTTTCATTTCATAGTTCACCTTGTTTGCTTTTGATTGATATAGACGGTATTGAACGTTGTGAAAAATTACATTTCAATTCATAAAATGCATATTACCAGTGCTGGCAAAATGGGCCATAAATTCCAATTTAGAACTTTTTTCGTAGAATGATGCATGAAACCATAAAATGCTGTAGGTACAAAATTCCGATGCAGTGCTCAATATTTATAACGCAAGTAAATTTTGAAGGTAGACCAAAGGTAGGTAGAACGATTATAGGGCTGAAAACTCTGACTCTTGTGTTTACTACTACTACAAGCCTGTAACCATCTGTTACATCGAGCGGATTTGAAATTTACTGTACAACACTTGCCATTGTAGTGGAAGGAATGAAACTGAAATATGCTGCTGTTGATGTGGCCAGACGTGTTCTAACGCTGAAAGCAACAATCGGAGCTGCTGCAGTTAGCAAATGGATTTGACTTAACAGTTAAAGCACCTTCTGCACAACGGGCTACAACTGTGGGCTGAACTGTGAATCGTTAAGAAATTCTGGCTTTAAACAAGTTGTCTTCCTTAAGCAAAACAGAAGCAATTGCTCGTTGCTCACATTTGATTAAATGTAGATAAGCGCTCGCTGTTACTTTTACTGTTCAGCAAATTGTTCAACGTTGTACATTTATTCGCTAAAATTTCATGCGGCACCGGCTTTTTCCCTTCAAATTGTATCGTTTTTCCTGAATTGTTTGCTGCTGAATTAAGGGATCTCTTTTTCCACGAAAGCAAGCAATGCGAAAAAGTTTCTTCGTTTGCACGTGGGTCAAAATCGCATACATTCAGAACTAGGCTGACTATTGTTCCATCTGCAAACACAATCGCCCTACACGATGAGGAACAGCAATGTTGTGCAAGGTTCACAATTGTTCAAACTTTTGCGTACAAACTTACGGAGCATATTTGATGAACGAGGGAAGAATAAGTTTAACGTTCTTTCTTTCTCCATAGAATGACATAAATGACAGACGTGCAGGCGCAAACACACTCAACCAAGGAGGTGATGGCTTTCGGAACTGAATGGATGATAACGCCCGGACCCGGACTGCCCATGATGTGCGAGAAGAAAAGAAAGGGAGTGGTGCTGAGGATGCGTACAAGTGGATAATTCCATTAGGTTTCGCTTTGAATGCCTTCACCACTCTGGTTGCTTACTTCCGCGGTTTGCGACTACCACAGTTGCTCCCCGTGTACCTTGGAGAGTTCCGCCGAGCACAGTTCTGGCGGGAAAACTGATTAAGACTCAATGGGCAGAAGCAATCTGTTGACACAATCACGCCAACGAGGACGATCGTTGACAGAACAATACAACAACAATTAATTTGTTTAATTAGCAGCAAACTCTCGGCTTCTGCGCTGATACCCATGCTGCCTGCCAGACCTATAGCCACTACAGCCACCATCACCGTCGAAGGGGGAGAACTTATTTACCTATCAAACATTGGGACATCGTCTGACATTAGGACACATTCGCTGGAGCTGGCACACGGAACTATAATTGGTGTTAAAGTGTGTTTGGTGCGATGTTTGCTGAGGGAAAAGGATACTGGGTTGAAAATGAAAAAAAAATATTATAAAATTATATCTTAAAATATATATACAGCTTTCATAAACAATTAGAATAAGAGGTAGAACATACACAAGATGAAAAAAATCGTGACGTGTAAACACGTGACGAGCTCACGCTTTTCACCATTGCACAATATTGTGCGTCTGAAAAAAAGTCTTACCTAATTAATCGCACATACATCGTGAAAATTGATAAGCACATGTCCAAAGAAATAGTCAGCAGCTCGGGTGTGCCACAAGGAAGCAATATTGGCCCGCTTCTCTTCATATTGTTTATCAACGATGTTACCCTGGCTTTACCTCCCGACTGTATCAGTCTGTTTGCCGACGACGCAAAATTTTTTGCGCCTATTCACAACACAGGTGATTGTACATTCCTGCAAGACTGCATCGAAATTTTCTGTTCGTGGTGCAAGCGTAATGGACTGACTATCTGCATCGAGAAATGCTACTGTGTGTCTTTTAGTCGATGCAGGAGCCCAGTGACTGGGACCTACTTCATGGACGGCACTGCAGTTAATCGACAGAATCATGCCAAAGACCTGGGCGTTCTGCTTGACTCTAGTTTGAACTTTAAACAGCATATCGATGACGTTGTAGCCAGAGGAAATCAATTACTTGGCGTGGTTATCCGGACAACTAATGAATTCAGCAACCCCATGTGCATCAAAGCTGTCTACAACTGTATCGTTCGTTCGGTTCTGGAATATTCGTGCGTAGTCTGGAGCCCAACTACCGCTTCTTCAATTGCTCGACTTGAGGCGATTCAACGTAAGCTCACGAGATACGCCTACTTCCCTGGCAGGATCGCAATAATCTTCCTCCGTATGCTGCGCGGTGCCGTCTTCTAGGCCTTGAACCTCTTTCGGTTAGAAGACGCAATGCACAGTGCTCTTTCATCGCTGGATTGCTAAATGGCTCTATCGACTCATCGCCTTTGTTGCATCGAGTCGATATCTATGCACCATCCCGAACACTTAGGTCTAGAGAAACTCTACGGCTCGCTCAACCCCGTTCCAGTGCTGGTCGGTTTTACCCTACGTTCCGCATGTCGGCTGTCTTCAACACTGTCTCGGATTGCTTCGACTTCGACATCTCAACTCAGTGCTTCAAGGAACGTCTCCGGCTTTTGCCGTGGCCGCAGTGAATTGCGATGCAAATCTTGTTTTTGCTATGTATTTTTTCTTTTTTCAATTGAACTGTTACATCTTAATTAGGCCATACGGCCCGTTGAAGATTAAATAAATAATAATAATAATAATAATAATAATAAAAAACGGGAATCAAACTTTTTCACTTCGAAGGGGTTCATGTGGTAGAGAACAAAAAACAACCATACTTCGTCTTAAACTTTTCGTCTGAGTTTTTCCAGTTTATGTTCTGTTCTGACGCCACTGCCCATGTTGCGTTTGCCGAATCTTCACCCATTGACATCACACACCACCATAACTTTCGCACTTTTGCTATCACAAAAATCCAGCACGTAATCCGACCGTATCGTTCTTGGCCGTACTTGAAGCCTCCTTTTCGAGTGATGTGGGAGAAGCTTACGGTACCAAACTGCTTCCCAACAGGCAATGCTCCGAGAGGGAATGATACATCGCGTTGTAGGGTTTGTCTTCAGCGTCGACCTCACCTTCCTTTGTTTGTAACACTGCTTTGTGATTATTCCCTTCCTGAAACGAGTTTTGCCCGTACAGCTTTCCCCGGAGCGATTTCAAATATTAGATCGCTTACTTACTGAAGCGTCCAAGTCCACACTGGATATTCCACGTAGTATCCAAAAGTCAGCAAACGAATGACTCCAAGAGTTTTGCAGCTGGAACAGAAAAGCAGATGTACTTTAAGCTCTTCTGGACAATAAAGCAGATGACACCCCCTGACTTTGTCATAGTTTTGTACGGCCTTTAGTTGCTTCGGCAGATCAGTAAAGTTCTTATCATCCGGAGACCATCTCCGCTTCTTGGCGCGATCAATCACTGGCTTTACGGTTACGGACTGTTTGCTGCCAACAGTGCCGGCACATTGGAAACAGATTGGAAAAATCAAATAATCATAACGCCACAGACAACCAGCTGGTTGAGGACGCTTCCTGTCGTTTAATCTCAATTTAGTTGGCTTTGGGTTGATGTTGATGTCACTTTTCGATGGAGTTTGAAAGACCAAAATCGAGAGATTTCTGAGCAGTTATTATGCGTGAAAGGTAAATATCATGTAATATTTGCGCTACAGATAGTCTTTTATATTTTATTTTATCAGCATATCATACGGAATTCTAGTTCCCTGTGAAGGATGAAAGCCAGTCCATAAAACTGTTACATGATTGTAGTGCTTCATTTTTACGACTACCGTCCGTGTGCCAGCTGCAGGAAGAAAAAAGGGTCACCTAATGATATCGATTTCACCGTGCCCCTTGATCGCAGACGGCCGGAAAGCGTCCCTTGACCCTGGGATTTTTGCCTAGCTGCCCAAATGCGATCCCAATCGTGCGAAGCCACCACCGAGTGGTCCGGACAGTCTGGGGCTATGGATCAGGGACTTTGCACTGTCCTGCCCGTGTACCCTTATCACTCAAATTAACACATCGAATCAGCGTTCTACTGTGCGTTGCTGCTGTTGCTGCTAGCAGTCGCACTAAAGCAGAAGCTTTGATTTGATGGCAACACTCGCCGGCGAAGATTCAAAGAACGTGGAAGCCGAGAGCACCGTGCATATCAATTTCCAATCAAATAGTTAAACCCATCGATTGGATCGTAGATGAAACCTCCGCAATCGTCGGCCCATACCATTTCTCTCCGACTTCGGCTCTATAGTGGACGTGCCTGACGCGCTTGACGCGATGGATGGACGCACACAAGCACACATAGACAACACTTTCGATCGAAAGATACAAAAATGAAGCGAGCGTATTTCCCTTTTCAAACGACCGTACACATTTCCTTTCCGTCAGTTGGTAGGAAAACCCCGAAAGCAGTGTCCATGTGTGTGTGTATGTGTGTGTATGGTTCAGGACGGGGGATGTTCCGTTGGATGTACCGATTGCTGCTCGATTCTCATTGCTGGTGGTGTGTGAAAACTGAATTTAGTAAAAGTTGAGTGTGGTGGTTGGAAAACGTTTTCCACGAAATTGAGGATCCACATCAGATATAATGGTTGGCTGGAAGGTGTGTGAGTGTATGAGAGAGTGTGTCGAGGTGGGCTCACCGCAAAAAGGGGAAGGAGTTGTCTATATCATGTGTATGTTGATGTGCTGGCGGAACGAGCTTTGACACAGTTCATTGTATGAAATGATACAGAGGCCTTTATTTTTGACTGTTATTTTTTACAGTAGCTAAAACACTTTTAGACCAGGGTGTTGTGATTCGTCTGTTACTTGGGCAATGATAGCGTTTTGAAGTCTTGATATGGTATATACAATAAAAAAGGAGACGATAGGGGGATATTTCTCCTTGATGGCTTTGTTAAGAACCTCACAATAAAAAATATAAAATTCATCATTCAATCGTATACTTTGTTTAGTCTGCTACTAGTTTCTTCAATAATTCATGATATCTTCAATAAATATGTCAAAACCTCTACAAAATACCAATAGATATTCTCAAAATAGCATTGAATGGAAACTCCATTTGCAACCGAAATAAAATATACTTTAAATCACGGTGAACCTTACTTAGCAGGTTAACGCGCCGTAAAGAACAAGAAAACGTAGAAACTTTCTCCAATTTACGGCAAAACGCCTTCATGCTCGCACGTGAGGCGTTAGAGCTAACACCTGCAAGATTCCCCAAACAAGATTCTGCATCAGCGATTCAGCGCCACACCACAAAACACGCCGCCGTCTTATTTCGATTACTATCGTTATGATAAGCAAAACGAACCCCTTCTCGGGCCGAATAGAGTTCGAGAAAAGTGTTGTGAGGGAAGGCGATACCCGGTAACCGTAAGACACCGTAACAACACAGCACACACTCATACAAACACACTGATATAGACACACAATTCAGTTATAATCTGGTAGAATTTGAACTTAAAATAGCCAAGTCTTGCTTGTGGACACATGGAGCCAACGAACGAAACGGAAAGCAGGGGAACTTGTACGACGCCAAAAAGCAAAACATTTCTTACGATTCACAAGCACAACACACAACAGTACGTGGGTTTAAGTACGTACAAACAGCATAATAATCGTTTCATTTTACTGTTACTCTGTTTGGTTTGCGTTCAAAAAGCGTAGATTTTGATTGCGATGGTGGTAGAACACTAGTCGTCGTAAAAACTCGGCGGATGGAACCACATCGCTAGTTGGAAAAGATTCAAGATTTTCTAATCGCCTTGATAACTAATACATTTACTTATAAGTGAAGATTTCCTTATAATCGACTAGACAACTTAGTAGCATGCCCGGAACCGGTACTCAGAGAGTAGCGAAGGGTATATTCAATGGTTCGTGTATCGTTTATTGGATCAGTTTGTGCAATGTAAAATGCAAAAAGCCATAAACATCAGCTCTTGGAACATGAACGTTTCTAATATAGCTTATCTTAGTACTATATGTTGTGAGTGAAAATCTTATCAAACAAAGAAAAAACTTGAAGACATTAGTTTGAAATTGTATTTCAACTAGATATTTGTTTTAAACACCCGTTTTCTGAAGCTAACAATAATTTAATACCAAAATGCTCTCTCTCTCTGTCCGCCTGTTCTATGAGCGCAAATTCAATCAATGATACAAAGTAATGCAATAAAGAAAGTGTCCACTGTCGCCATGAAAACACGCCAGGTAGAGTGATACCAAAGCTGTCCGTCCGGCTAAAACCCGTCCACCCGTCTAAAACGCTAAAACGAAACACGCGAGCCGATGAAATGCGGGTACCACAGCCGGAAGTTTGCTGTGCATTGGCACCTCGAAAAAGGAACTAAAAGTGATGTTGGTTGGCACCACCATAGTTTTCATAAAATGTTACACATTTAATATTGCTCGAGCATGAGGCAAGCCAAGCATTGGATGGTTAAATTTACGACCGACGACCGGTCCTGCATGGCCATTGACACAGTTGATGGGGAGAGCAAGGATCAAATTGGCGATAGTGGACAATAAAATTTACTGTCCCGAACTGTACCGAACAAAATGCACTTTCAACGCTATTTGGATGACGCCATACACCGTATACAACCATCATCTGTCGGTTGTGGAACGAAGTACAGCGGTACTCAGCGGTTGACTGTTTGGCCGCAATGTAGACCATACCAGCGGTTGCTTATCAAATTTGTGGTTCGTAAGTAATTTTCGAAATGAGTACGCGTTGCATTGGTTAAACTAAGCAGATGTTCACATCTATAAAGGAAAACTTATTTTTGAGAAAATAGCTTTATTATCTTTTGTATTTTTTACTTAAAAGTTTGAAAATAAGCCTCGAATCACTTTCATATTGTTTGCTTCAGTGGTCGAAAACGTATGGATACTTTCCCAATGTCACTAATTACCATAGCTTTATGACAAACATTCACTGCACTGCTCAAACGCAATAACGCAACGTAACAACGATACAATCCGAACAGGCCATAAAGAGGGGTCAAAAAATGCAATTAATCCAAGCACACTGATTCGTTCGTAAAGACACACACACATTTAGCAAATGAGTGTAATAAAGTCTCTCGGTTCAATCGTAAGCAATGATTGAATAAAAGTTTCATTTTCCGAACACCAATTTACTTCCAGTGCGGATGATTGGTAAACAAATGGTCTTGCATGGAAAGGATTTAAACGAACTGGGATTTGTGGTGGCTGATAAATTATGTAAAGCGATGCGAAGAATCAGCTGCAAAGAATTCGGTTTTTATTTAACCTTTGCCTTTGTACAACCGGCTTTTTGGCTTACTTTTTTTGTATTGAGTCCCCTTTAATCACGGCATATAGGGTGTTTGCTGTACACTGCGTTACCATATGCGTATTCCCGTGGATCTCTTAGCGATACGTTTCAAAATGAAGTATTTTAAAATATGTTTTATGATATTAAAAAGTAAAATTCTTGAGAATTTCATTCAATTCATAAGAGAACTTATAACCCCATGGAATTTTCTGTAGCAGTATTTATTGTTTGTAAAAACAAATAAAATTAAGCTAACAATGACCAAGGTGCTGAAATTAATTATTTTCAATTCGGTTTCATGACCTTTACGGTGTAGCGACCTCGGTCGCTGATTATGTGTAGAAGCGCCCTAAGGTGGCGCTCTGGCACCAATCGAACACGACATCGAACAAGTAAAATGTATGAGATTTAACATGTTCGATTTGATAACCGGTTGGTTAAGGATTAGATTAATGGTTAAAAAACGTAATAAAGGGTTTTGCAGTGGATATGCCGGCCTATACAGGCTTTGAAGACTTAATGCAGTACCTCACAACCGGAAAGTTAGTCCTTGCTACGAGGGAAAGTGCCATACGAAACTTTATTGCATGAGGAATATAATACTACAGATCTTCCCCTATTTAATATAAAATATGGTATATAATTTAAAACAGTAACATAAATATAAAATCTTTTATATCACTATATCTTTTGAAAAGCGTCAATATTACCCCCATTGCCATACAATGGAAAAACTTTCTGAACTGAGCTAATAAAAGCTTCTAGCATGTCCTCTACTTGCATCCAACAAAGCTACGATTTACTTTAAGTTTTTTGTCCCTTGTCTTTTGCGCATGCCTGAACGTAACGCATTTTCCAGCAATATGGATAACGGTTTTCCAAAGTAATACGTATCTGTTCTACGAATTGCATACAATAACTTGTTCGTGAAAAAGTTTAAATATGAGTGAAAATTCCAACTGTAGAAAGCATAATAACTTGCAATCGAAAACATGTTCGTGCTTTCAGGGGACAGAAATCAAAGAATTTTGTTTTCGAATTTTTAAAAGAAATTTTTAAAATTTGTATTCATTTGAAGGGCACTAATACGAGCAGAACTTTGCGTTGTCTTTTTTTAGTTTGATAATAATTATCAATTTATTTATTTATTTATTTATTGTTCAGTTCATTTACATCAACCTCTACTAAATTTAAGGTGCAGAGAAAATTTTAATTTTTTTTGACGATTATTTTGAATGGAAAAACGTGCCAGCTAAAAAGCACAAATTCAATAGTTGGCAGGGAATCCAATTTCATTAAATGAATTTAGAATATACTCAATACGAGAAGATGAACGTACATAGCTTTACCTAACAAATTTGTATTTTCGGTTTGATTTTAAATGATTTTTGCATAGTATAAACGAATTACGGTTTAAAAAACATAATAGTAGTAGTAGAGATATTTATTGTGGGTAGAAAGAAAAAAATGCATACATAATCGATGGTTCTTTAACATTGGGTACGCAATGTGCTCTTCTCAATAATCGGGAATTTTTAAAGCATAGCTGAGTTGAATACATGTTGTTTGCTGATTTTCAATCTGAGTATCTGAGAAAAGTGCAAAAAAACCTAAGCAATTTTAGACTTAACCTAAAAACAAATATATCTAACCTATTTCTTAACCTACATTTGCTAAACCTAATCCTTAACTAGATAGAGAAGAGGAGAGCTTAATAAATGTTATAAAATTATTAACTCATATTTTATGCTTAGATACGTTGTTCAACTAGTTGATTGATTAAAAAAAATAGTAATTTGTCTACTTTTTCTAATTGTTTTTCTATGTGGGTTTTAAATGTCATGCGTTTTTCTAAGTATACTCCAATGTATTTAACTTGATCTTTCCATGTAATGTTTTCTTCCATAAAGCTAACTTCATTACTAAGTAATTTGCGTAAACTAGTGTTTCTTGTGAAGAAGATTACCTCAGATTTATTTGCGTTTGTTTTAAGCTTCCATCTATTACAGTACTTGGCGTATGCTTTCAATGTGCCATTTAAGGCTTTGATTATCGAGCTCGGACTTCTGGCCGTAGCCGCGATTGCTAGGTCGTCTGCATATAGATAATTTGTACAGTTGTTTGTAGTATATGAACTGAGCTTTTTCGATTGCTGAGAAAGGACTGAATTATTTTTATAATATACGTAGGAAAATTATGTTGAATTAATTTATATAACAGGCCATGACGCCAAATAGAATCGAAAGCTTTTCAGTGTGTAACAAAACTAGACCTTTAAAAAACACAATGAATAGTCAATTAATGTGTGACAAACTATGAGGAACACATCAACTCATATCGATCATATTTATCAATCTATTATTAACCTAAAATGATGAATATATAATGGGTAACTCTCAAAAAAAAACATATTATTTAAAAAATTAGCACAGGCAGCATTAAAAAAAACCTAATAAGATAAATCGAGACAGTACCTTTTTTCCAACCCATTTGATTCCATTCCCGGCCACTGCTGGCAAACGGGCTATCACAATGACAATTACGTTATTTTCTTTTCGTTAAGTATGAAATCTGGAAGGAAATGTAAGGATTCTTTTACAGTGAAAGAAGTGCAAAAAAAAAAAGAATTCGAACAAAGGAACACCTTCAACACCGAACGAGGTGCTAGCGGGAAATTGGTTCACCTCAAAAGAGTAAGAGATTCGTTCAAAATAATCACTACCCCCCGTCAGGCGGCCAGGTGGAACCTGTACGAACGGTTTAGCGATAGTACACGGAAAATGGTAGCATAAAGCACTCGAACAATGTAAAATAGAGGAAGAGTAACGCCAGCGGAAACGAATTCGAGAAAAAGAGTTCGTCCGTTCTCTGGTTGCGGTGGTGTGCAATTGCACCACCACCAGTTTTAAACCGCACTGCGCGTCATGTGCCACTCTGCGGAGAGACAGTATTACAAGTGTCTTTAGTGTCTGCGTGCTGCTGCCGGAATCATACTCGAGCGAATCCTTTCGCCAGCAGTGCCACTGCACTACAATGTGGGCATTCTTCGCCAGCTGTAGAAAGAATGCACTCATAAAGAATGTTCGTGGAAAAAGTGGAAAGGCAACACAATGGAGCTCGGATAGAGTTTATGTACGAGTGTGTGTGTGTGTTAATGTGAGAGAAAGAGAGAGAGAGAGAGAGAGAAAGAAAGAGAAATGCAATGGTATGAAACGCGCTGGGGATAAGCTGGTCGAGAAAAGTTGCTCGTTCGTCATTTGAAACGATTGAAATTTTGCGATGAGATTTTTCCCGTTCCCGTTTTCAATTGGCGAGAATTGTGGTGTCGCTTTTGCTTGGAAAAGAAACCAAAAACAAGCAAAAACTTTCCGTTTAAACTTTCTTCTACACGGCTTGAAAGGGGATGCGAAAAAAGTGCATCCTCCCAGGGCATAGCCGTAGAAGCAGCAGTGGAAACTGTGACAATACCTGTTGTTTACCAACAGCGGTTCTAGTTTGACAGATGCGTTGTGGTGAAGTGAGAGAGAGGGACAGGTAGCACAGGCGAAACAAACACGGGCGAAATAGAGAGAGTAGGAATGGTTCATCCCGAAGGAGCTTCGCGTGCAACGGATGAACCTGCGCAAATTAAGTGGAATGACCGCAATCGGTTTTGCGTGAAGTTTTAAAACGGGCACGAAGACGAAAATCGACCTCTTTCTACCATCGCGCCAAGAGAAGAAAGTTCAGTGAATTTTTAATACAGTTTAATGAAATTAAGTGAATTAAGAAAACTGATGTTTCAACTTTAAATTCGCGAAAGAAAGAGCTTTGTTGCTGGACGCAACAATTTAAAAATTCACTACTTACGTTTCACGAGTCCTGGTAAGACGCGAACCCGCAGCGCCTTAGCGAAACCGCAATATCAGTGACGTGAAGCAAGAAGGAAACCTCACGGCTTGGAAAATGGAGGATAAGCAGTGTGGTGTGTGCAATGGTGCAAGTACGGAAAATGCAGTGGAGTGCGATCGATGCGAAGGAATGTTTCATCTTGCGTGCGTGAACGAAGATGAAACCGTGTACAGTAGGGATTGGACATGCCATCTGTGCACTCCTGAAACACCGCCCCCCGCTTCATCTACCCTTCATCGTGCGACGCCCGTAGTAGCGACCCAACCAGCCCCGGTAGCAGTGGATACGAACATAGTGAATCTGGAACCATCCACCAGAGCAAGATCGACGGAAGTGATCACGCCCGTATCGAATCCTCCGAATGATCCATCAAAAGCAAGACCCACTCAAACTGCTGATTGTCCATTGGACAATCTTAGCAGAACCTTCCAACGTTTCTTGGAAGAAGCACGCGAGCCACGCAGGCAAGAGCCTGACGTGATACAACGGCTCGAATCCGTGCTAAACACCTTTGTTCAACGGATGAATCAAGAACAAAATCCGCAAGGATCACGCCGGGACAATCTAGGATCTACGGCGTTTTGTTCGAGTGATACAACCTTGAACATTAATCAGAGTCAGATACTAGCTAGACATTCCGTCAACGCCCAGCTACCGACGTTCGCCGGTAACCCAGAGGAGTGGTCCGTGTTCGAAAACGCGTTTTATGAGACGACGGAACTATGTGGTTTCTCTGACGGAGAAAATATTATAAGGCTGCAACAAGCATTAAAAGGAGAAGCGTTTAAAACAGTCCAGGGGAGACTCAGGAAAGCAGCTAACCTCAAAGAAGTCATGCAAGAGCTCAAATCATCGTTCGGACGTCCAGAAGTAGTTGTGAAAACGTTGTTGAGCCAGATTCGACGACAGGTACCCCCGAGAGCAGAAAAGTTGGAGACGCTTGTGCAGTTCGCCGTATCCGTGGACGAAATGTGTGCTGCTGTGAGAAACAACGGGGTCGAGGAGCGTTATGATGGACCCGTGTTGGATGAGCTCGTTGGTCGTCTCCCTCCGATGATTAAGCTGATGTGGGGCATACACAGTCTTACGTTGTCAAAGGTCAACCTGGCTGCATTCGGAAAGTGGATGCAAACCATTAAGCATGCAGCCCAAGCGGTAACGAGCCCTGCAAATCTTATCGAACCACGATGCAGTAAGTATTTGCACATGCATACTACTAATCCCTCCTCGCAGAACTCCACAGAAGCCGTTTGTGCATGCGATAACGGCTGCGCTCGCTTATACGAATGTGACGGATACTGGCAGAAAAGCGTAGCAGATCGCTGGGACATCATTAAGCGGAACTACTTGTGTAAATGTTGTTTGAAAAAACATCGTGCGCCCTGTAAAGAGACGAGAGTATGCGGCAAAGACGGATGTACTGTAAAACACCACCCGTCACTACACAATTCGGCAGGTAAGGGAAGACACGAAGCAAATTTCTCTCACTCTACAGCCACCGACGAGAACATACTATTGCGATACGTGCCAGTTGAGCTGCAGGCTGTAGGAAAGACGATCAGAACAGTTGCTTTTCTCGACGAAGGAGCGTCAGTATCGCTAATCGAACATTCGCTAGTTGACGAGCTGGAACTTGAAGGGACAAACCGACCTCTTTGTTTGAAATGGACTGGAGGACAACATCGCACTGAACGAGATTCAAAACAGGTGAGCGTAAATATAGTAGGAATATCCAGTGGTGCTCAGACCTTTGAAGCCTCTAATGTACGAACGGTGAAAAGTCTTGGGTTGCCCTCGCAACGCGTTAAAATGGATCGTTTACGAACAAAATATCAGCATTTAGCATCCATTCCATTAGCACCATATGCTTCTGTACCTCCACGCATTCTCATAGGAATGAATAATTATCATCTCACTGTTCCATTAAAGACGATAGAAGGAAAAACAAATGAACCCGTCGCAACAAAGACGAGGCTAGGATGGGTAGTTTCGGGTTGCGATTCGTCGTCAACTTCTAACAACAGCAACATTTTGGCATTTCATCGAGCACATATTTGTGATTGTGCAGAAATAGAAACCAAAATTGATCAAGCTCTAAAAGGTAGTTTTGCGCTCGAAGAACCCACATGTAAAGGCGGCATAAACACTCTTTCAAATGATGAGGAACGGGCGAGTGTATTGCTGCGTAAACACACCTCACTACAAGGTGAGAGGTATGTCACTGGATTGTTGTGGCGCTATGATGACGTAAAACTGCCAAACAATCGAGCAATGGCTCTCAAACGCTTGGAATGTTTAGAACGCCGCATGGCAAAAGATGAGCACCTTCGAGAAATGATGGACCGAGTGCTGAAAGACCATGTTGAAAAGGGATATATTAGAAAATTATCAAATGAAGAGCATAAGTTTAAGCATCCTAGAAAGTGGTATCTACCAATCTTTCCTGTATTTAACCCCAATAAACCAAATAAGGTTAGAGTAGTATGGGATGCAGCTGCAACAGTGAATGGAATTTCGCTTAATTCCATGTTATTGACTGGGCCAGACCTTCTTTCACCACTGCCGACTGTACTAAGTCGGTTTAGAGAATATCGTGTTGCTATTGCCGCTGACATTCAAGAAATGTACCATCAGGTTATGATTAAAGAAGAGGATCTGATTAGCCAAAGATTCCTATGGCGAACGGACCGGTCGCAAGTTGAGCCCGATGAATATGTGATGCTGAGGATGACCTTTGGGTCAGCCTGTTCACCAACTTCCGCCCAATTTGTAAAGAATGTAAACGCGGACCGTTTCGCGGCCCGCTATCCTCTAGCCGTCGAATGTATTAAGCGTCATCACTACGTCGACGATATGCTTGCCAGTATAGAGAGTGTGACCGAGGCCACGAAGCTAGCACAAGATGTGAAATTTATTCACTCACAAGGAGGATTCAAGCTTCACAATTGGATGTCGAATTATGGCCAAGTATTAGATGGCGTTGGTAGTAGCAACAGCCGGGAGAAGGATATGAACCTCGATCCAACAGCTTGTACCCAGAAGGTCTTGGGAATGTGGTGGAACGCAAACGAAGATACGTTCCAATTCAAAGTGCCGTTAAAGGATGTAGATGTTCTACAAGGGATCGTGATACCAACCAAACGGCAAGTACTGAGCACGCTTATGACAATCTACGATCCGTTAGGCTTGATAGCAGGCTTTTTACTGTTCCTCAAAGTCTTATTGCAAGAAGTTTGGCGTTCTGGAATTGGGTGGGACGATCAAATACCCAGTTCTCTGCAAGACAAATGGAAGGAGTGGTTAACTTGCATACCCCATCTGCAATCTATCAAGATTCCGCGATGTTACCGCACGTCCATCAGCTTAGAGAACTGCACGACACAGCTTCATATTTTTGTAGACGCCGGGAGAGACGGTTTCGCAGCCGTGGCGTACTTCCGATTCGAATCCGAAGATCAACGGGAAGTTGTGTTGATCGGCGCAAAAACTCGAGTAGCTCCGTTAAAATATACATCGATTCCCCGATTAGAGCTGCAAGCTGCAGTATTGGGAGTTAGACTGATGACAGGTATTCATCAATCACACCGGATAAAGATCCATAGACGCTTCTTGTGGACCGATTCAAAAGACGTTTTGTGTTGGCTCAACTCGGATCATCGAAATTATAGCGTCTACGTAGCTCATCGAGTAGGCGAAATATTAGAAAACTCGTCAGTAAAGGAATGGCAGTGGGTGCCGACTAAAAACAACGTAGCCGACGAAGGTACAAAATGGTCCAACCTTAACCGACACTGCACGACCGGAATGTGGTTTAAAGGACCAGCGTTCCTACAGCAACCGGAAAACGAGTGGCAAGTGCAAAGCTTCAGACCTTCAACTACTGAGGAAGAGTTACGCCAGACGGTTTCATATCATCGTGAATTATCCCCAGTAATTATCTTTGACAGATTTTCTGATTGGAAACGCCTGCATCGAGCCATCGCCTACATGTGGAGGTACATCAATAATTCTCGTCTGCCAAAAATGTCTCGATATTTTGGACCCCTTTCGCATCTCGAGCTACAACAAGCTGAGCAATCGATCATCAAGGAAGCGCAACGATTAGAGTTTCCAGAAGAATATCAGCTACTTCTGCATGACAAATCAGGTACAAAGGGATCTAAAATGATTAACAAGAAAAGTTCTCTTTATAGACGTAGTGCATACATGGACGACGACGGTATCTTACGAGTACGAGGAAGAATCGATGCTTGTCGTTACGCAAGCCATGACATGAAGAGGCCAATTATTCTTCCCAAAAAATCCTGGCTCACCGATCTGATTGTAACGGAGTACCACTGGAAATATAAACATCAAAATCATCAAACCGTAATGAATGAAGTGCAGCAAAAGTTCGATATTCCTGGCCTACGAAGCGCGTGCCACAGAGTGCGAAACAATTGCTTTAGATGTAGCCTTCGTAAAGCTTACCCTAAACCTCCAGTGATGAATGAGTTGCCGTTAGCTCGAGTGTCGCCGTACGCCAGACCGTTCTCCTACACAGGGATAGATTACTTCGGACCTTTTTTGGTCGCTGTTGGACGGAGACAGGAAAAGCGCTGGGGTGTGCTGTTCACGTGTCTAACAATACGGGCCATACACATAGAGGTGGCTCACAGCTTGAACACCAGCGCTTGCATCATCGCTATTCGCAATTTTATCGCACGTAGAGGGACTCCGATTGAAATCAGAACTGATCGTGGGACTAATTTCGTTGGCGCTGATCGTGAGTTGAAAGATGCGGCGAAGCAGATAAACACCGAGGAGCTGATAGATGAAATGTACCTCCCCGATACGACGTGGATATTCAACCCCCCCGGAGCACCACATTTCGGTGGTGCATGGGAGAGATTAATCCAATCAGTTAAACGCACCCTCTCCGGCATGCAATTTACCAAAACACCGACAGATACCGTTTTCGCCAATTGGTTAATTGAAGTAGAAAACATTATCAACTCTCGCCCACTAACACATGTATCGGTTGATAGTGAGGAAGAAGCCGTGTTAACGCCAAACCATTTTCTCTTGGGTTCATCTTCTGGAATAAAACCATTAACATCTCTTGATGATTCTTCCGCAGCCCTCAGGAACAACTGGAAGATGTCACAACTGTACGCAGATCAATTTTGGAAAAAATGGTTAGCTTCTTATCTGCCTACGCTCACCCGTCGCAGCAAATGGTTTGAGACCCAGCCGCCATTGCAATTAGGAGACCTCGTGCTGATTGTCGATGACGCCCTACCAAGAGGATGCTGGCCTAAGGGAAGAATCGTACAGCTCGTACCTTCGAAGGACGGAACAACTCGGCGTGTGCACGTACAGCTTGCGAACAAAAAGATTATAGAGAGACCGGTAGTAAAAATCGCTGTAATAAACGTAGAACCGCACGAAAGAGTTTAACGCAGTCAAACACCGGGGCCAGTGTTGTTTACCAACAGCGGTTCTAGTTTGACAGATGCGTTGTGGTGAAGTGAGAGAGAGGGACAGGTAGCACAGGCGAAACAAACACGGGCGAAATAGAGAGAGTAGGAATGGTTCATCCCGAAGGAGCTTCGCGTGCAACGGATGAACCTGCGCAAATTAAGTGGAATGACCGCAATCGGTTTTGCGTGAAGTTTTAAAACGGGCACGAAGACGAAAATCGACCTCTTTCTACCATCGCGCCAAGAGAAGAAAGTTCAGTGAATTTTTAATACAGTTTAATGAAATTAAGTGAATTAAGAAAACTGATGTTTCAACTTTAAATTCGCGAAAGAAAGAGCTTTGTTGCTGGACGCAACAATACCATTTGGGAGAAAGTTTTTGTTGGCAGATCGTTTGCTGGCTGTAATGCGTGTATTTTACCGTAAGGGTAGAACGAAAAAAAGAGATAGAGATAGAGAGAAAGAAAGAGAAGGAGAGAGCGATGGGGATACTTGAGAGACACAACGAGACAAGATAAGGAATAGTTGAATCTCGAAATAACGCAAAGCAAATGAAGATGTGCGGTACGAGACGCGACGAAAACGGCATTTTTGTGGAAATAATTTCAATCTTGAATCATCCTAGACACCTGCTCGCTTGTTGGGCTGCTTAGCTGGCACGTTACGCTTCACGAGGCCCATTAAAGTGTTCGCCTTTCTTGTGTGCCACAATTGTAATTTGGTTTTGAGAAGCACCACTCGGCCGTTGCATCGTTTGAAAAGGGATTTTTTCGCAAACCACATCAGCACGGCAGTCGAGCCCTCTCATTGGCCGTTAAATCTCTGAAGATCCTGTTTTGAATGGGCACAGAAATTGTTTGTAAGAGCCACATTTTCTCTGCTTCTTGTTCAAGAAAGCTACCTTCAACTTGGATCAAGAATGCACCGACTGTTTCGGTCGAGAGCTAAGGGTTAGGGCGGCAAAATTCTGCCTTCAATCGTGAAGGATGAAGTGAGCTATTGCAAGGGAGATATTGCACGGACGAGTAATGCGATGGTATTTATGCTCACTTTCCGCCCACTCGTGCACTTGCTGAGCTGGCCTCTGGGAATGAGCTGGCAGAACACACAATAAGCCCACTTGAAATCGGGCATGAAAACGTCAAGTGTTGCTTTGCAAACGTCAGCGGCGCCGAGTCAGCAACGCTGCGCGAGTGGGTCCTTGGCAAGTGTCGAGTTTAAGAGTGCTAATTAAAAGATGACGTTCATAAAAATACACCAAAAGAACATAAAAAGCTCACTCCCACTGCAACAAATAGGGTAAGGGAGGGAAGCACTGTAATGTGCCTTCGGGGCCTCAGCTCGGCAGCGGCCTTTGATGGGATTTGAGGAGATACTTTTCGGTCCTGCAGATGGAGCAATGATTACGTTTGCGCGGGTTTTACGTGTTTATCCTTCGGGCGATTGGTGTTTATGGTAATGTGTGCACTGCATTGAAAATTCATGCCGCTCGCTTCATTATCGAATAAACTGGCAGCGACCGCGAAATGGTACGCGAAACGCGGACTGGGACGTTTGTTTGGTCACTGTACACACAACACAAAAAAACTGTTCAAACTTTTTGAAGTTTAGCTTACCATGGTGTGATACAGAATGTGTGTGTGTGTGTGTGTGTGTGTGTGTGTGTGTGTGTATGTGTGTGCTCTAATGGCATGAATATGGTATTCGTGGCAAACGTGTCGCACGGTGGTGGGAAAAAACTACTTTAAAGTTGTGCAAAGCGAGCCAGGAAGCACGAAATAAAATATAAAAACAAATAAGCAAACAAACCACCCCACCACCCTCATCTCTCATCTCCGCCCCACGAAGCATAACATCGTGTCATCGGTAATCGTAAAAAGATGTTTTATGTGCGAACATTAACGTCACTGAGCGGCCAACAGAGCGTACAGGAACGCCGGGAGCGGTCATCCGCGCAAGGGTGGTTCGCTGATGATAACGCAAACAGAACAAATGCGATCTTTCCCCCTCCTCGCCGCCCTGCGTAGCTCACCTTTCATGGAGCGGTAAAAATATACAGCTCTCTCCTTCTCTCTTTCTCCGTTTCCACTGGGAGAACAAAACGACCGAAATACTGCGAAACCTATTGACCTTAAACGAAATGGCTAATGTTGTTGGGGAAGGAAACAAAGCATCAACACGGCCACCACTGTCACTGCGAAAGGAAGGAAGCGCAAGAAAAACAAACACACACACACACACACACACACACACACACACACACACACACACACACACACACACACACACACACACACACACACACACACACACACACACACACAAACAGAACATTGAGTAACCACGGCACGACCGCGGTGACGTTTTTTATTTGCATTTTGTTTATCGTTTTAACTCCATCCGGTCGGAATTGTGCTGCGTATGCTTTATGGCTGAAGAGATTTGTATTTATTTTGGGCGCTTTTACGACGCGCAGCAGCAGCCCAGCCTCTCCCATCTAAAGCTAACAGCACTTGGGCACACTTTCCACCAAACAATTGGCCAAACACACCAAAAAACACACACACACACACACACTCACACAAACACATAACAGCGAGCCCCGCTGAGCTGCAACATATCTCGGGCTCAGCCAACCGGCTTTAGTAAAGCGAAAATGAACAGAAAAACAGCTTAAAATAATTGGCCAAAAGAATTCACCTTTTTATGCAAAGCTTCTGTGTCGGAGCAGTCTACAGAAGACGGAGGGGCTGCACTGATTGAAGGAAGGCCAAACGGATCCTTCTTCACTCGCAGTCTCTCTGAGGTATCATAAAAAAATCAGTTCCATCCTCATTTTCACGTTTCGGCTGCTGGAGAAGCATTTCATTCTGCCACTTTGCTGCCACATTTTCGCAATACCCAACCGCTCATGCCTTCCTTATGGTTGAGCGTACAGACGACGTACCGCAAGAGAAGTGTAAAAAACCCAACACCCACTGCTGTTCGTTTTTGGTTGGACGGAGATGCAGCAGCATTCGGTGAAAATGATGAAGAATAAAAGAAACCAACAAAAAAAACGCACCCCAATGCCACCCAAGTGGTGAACGCTGTGGACGTTAATTTAAATTCACGTCAGATTCAATTTTTTCGAGCCGTTTCCTTCTTTTATGGTTAAAAATGGTTGCTCGTGCCGGATCGATAGGAAAGAGTATGGGTAGATGTTTCTCACAGGCTGCTTTTTTTTATTCTACTGTGTTTCACTAGAACATTTCTAAGTTTGCCGCCACCAAGCGGAGATTGGTTTAAAGGAGGAGGCGAAGGCGCCAACTTATAATTTATTTCATTTTCGTGAGCCCACTCTTCACGAATGCATTGGTTGTCGAAGGTCTGTACGTTCCAGATGGAGATTGAAAGGCTGGATTTGAAGACACACCAATTTTATAAGTCACACGCGCTTTTTTTTAAAATTAAACACTCCGTACGAACGATCGATGCAGCTAACTCGGCTGATGTAGATCGTGTGTGTCAACCATATGAGCAATATTAATGTCACCATCCCCACGACACCACCACTTAAATGGCAACACGCACCTTCTCACACCGCATTGCGTTTCAAAAGCCATTAAGCGTTTGAATTTTCAACAAATTTCACACCATCTCAGTAATCATCTCAGAAAACATTTTCAATTCAAGACTCAGCATTTCGTATTTTCGTCATCGAACATGAAATTTCACTCAACCGGGACCCGTCTATAGAACATTATCGGTAGCATGAAAATGAAGCCATTTTGGGGCAGGATAAAGAGCACAATAAAGTGAGAGTAAAAAAAAACGATTGCGATAAACGCAGACCGAATGGCAGCAGATGAGACGAACCGTGGTGTTTCTCCGTCATGATGCAATCAAACTGTGGCAAGAAGAGATTCAATGAGATTTGAGACTGGAAAAATTTGCAGAATTAATTTTGAATCGCTTTCGTTTAAACTTTTCACTTAGTGCGGTGAGAAACCCCGTTTATGGATTGCCAAAGCCGGTTGATGAAATGGGAATCATTCCTCAATTTGCATTTGCCCAATGTTATCAAGATTGACGGCTTTAAAGTGAAGGTGACATTGATTGTGTTTACCATTTTATGCTATTGGTATTTTTGTTTGCAGTTTAGCTCCTTAGTTTGTCACATTTTTTAAGACGAATTTATAATGTTTTTTTTTATAAAACTCTAAATGGAATGGATTTAACTACGTTCTCTATATTATGTTTTGTGTTTTACCTTTTGTTACGAATAACTGTACTAGATAAGAGAGAGAAAAGAGGGTTTCGTTGGCTTGCGATCGTACATTCTATTTCTGATCCTCAGAGACGATGCCGCTTCTGCAATACGCGCTCTCTTTCTCTTTCTTCCCGATGCAATACGTTCTGCTGAGTGTTGCTGACAGAACAATAACAGAGAAAGAGAGTGAGAAAGCCGTGGATCGAAAGCTATCCAGCAGCTAGCAGCTTATCCACGCTGCACCCAAAGTGTTGAATTTGTTAAATGATTGATAAATGCTATGTAAAGGAATAGGCGTCTCCATTGATCTTTTTTAAATAATTTAAATAATAAAATATGTTGGCAAAATTGAAAGAGTTAGCCAGTGGTATATTGATTTGATAAAAAAGCTTCTAAAATATCAGACTGGTTTCGAATCTGATTTAACAAATCTTCCTATAGCAATGATCTTTGTAATCGATATACCAAAAACATATTTCTTTAGCTGGTAGCGTAATTGGAAGGATACCGTGTTTTTTTTTTATGTTCAGCCTCTAGTAAAAATCAAGAGCTTTCTACGGAAACTTATAACAACTCGTTGGTTCAGTGAACGCGGCCATCGATGCTACGCTAACAAGCTTGAAGGACAACGTCCGGTTCAGTGATTGTACTGTTGAATAGGGAATATGAATAGAATATAAATCAACTGTGCACATCTAACGTGACCAGAACACTTATTATCGAGTCGTTGTAAAGCCGCCTGGAGGGTTTTCCTGTCAACTTCGTGTATGTATTTGTACTTTTACATAGAAGTTGAAGCGTTACGTACAGTAAAACGTTTCAATTCCAATGCTGCAGACTGTTTAGAGAAAACAGTAACAAGCAAGCGGAAGAATTTATCTTTCAAGTTTTTACGGAATCGAATGCATGTCACACCGTTTTGTCTCTCAACGGACATCCGGAACTAGTTTTGCCAAAGTTTTTTCTCAGTTCTGATGGTATGTTCACACACCAGATAGTTGGTAAAAAAATGTACTATCTTTCCGTGCCCCACTGGGATGGTTTTAGTTTTCACTTTGCGTGTGACAAGATGACCACCCGGTACGGTCGGTCAGATGTTTGTCGGGTCTTTCCGTTTGCTGCATATCGCATCTGATCAAACCCGGCAAAGAGCAACGGTACAAGATGGGGCAAAGCAACGGCACACGTAGTGGCAGCGCGCACTGCAACGCTGCAACCGATGGGAAACTGTTTGCACAGAAACGTGCTAGAGTCAGGTGTAAACAAATATTGATTCTTGCGCTCGAGTTGTCGGTGGGCAAAAACAGCACACCGTTACGAATCCAATACCTTTTGGAGAGCAAGATTGCAAAACCTTTCACTGGAAAAGGAGAATAAATTTGAGAAGCACAGTAAATTGTTCACGAAAAATGGGTTTATTACATTTGATATGATATTTTAAAAGTGTGTACTATCTAAAAAAAACTATGAATTAATCACAATTTATTGAGCCTTGTGTGCTCGCAACATACATTACACTGCATGCACGCTCTTTACCCTTCCCCAACAATAGCAACGCCCATGAAACAAACATTGCACGCACTCGGTTAAAATTGGCAAAGTTTCTTATCTTTGATTAGAGCATGCTCAAAGCGATACGTACGGGATGAGTAGGGAAAGCGCCAAGGAATGTGGAGGTACTAATTTTGCGATGACTGTTATGGGCCAAACTCACAACTTCCGTGGATGAAACTTTCACGCTTGGCAAAACTTTGCCCTTGTCTTTGTGAGTGCACCCATTGTGACCGACGCCTTGCCACTTACCGTGGCTCACACCAACCGCCGCCATTGCCGCCGCCGTAGGGCTGCGTTTAATTTCACTGCGTTGCAAAACGCGCGGTAATTGTGGCGCGAGTGAGGCGCAAACTTTGCTCTATTTATCATGGGATTTGCTCGTTTGCATACGTTTCGGAATGGTGGAGCAGGGCATAGTTTTAAACAGTCTGTCCGCTACCAGCCCATTCCGTGCTGCGTGTCGTTTGCGGAGTGTGGCAGATATCAGCACCCCTCCCTCCCTCACCACCAATAATCTCCTTGAACACACATACACACACTCACTTGCACAGGACAGGCAGCGTTTGCTCGTGCAGGCAGCTTTGTTGTCTGTTTTCGTGCACATGTTTACCATCGTTTTCAGCAAGCGGGAGAAAATCAATCCTTTGCACACCGTACACGAGGTGGGTAAAGATTCGCTCAGGTTGCTCCTACACTACTTCGTCGAGTGCAGTGCAGCTGGCCAGTTCTGGGAACTTGATTTCCGAGAAACGTACTGCTAGGTATGTGTGTGTGTGCTTAGATGGATATTCACTGCATAATAAGAGTCAAATAACGAGTAATGTTATCACGGAGGAAGGTGCAGCTTCCGGCTGCTGAATCTCGTTTCGTACTGCAGTTGTCGACCGCTGTCGAGAAGCACGTTTGCAAACGGTTTCGGGAAAAGCGTGCAGAGTTCGACTGAAATGTAAATCGGTTAATTATAGTGCTCCCGGCTCAGCTAGCTGACTGCTCACATGCGATTCCGTGCCACCAACTGTTTACCGGTGGTGAACTATGAGCAGAATGGGGATAGATGGTCGTACGGGATGGTTTTGGTTACCATTTTGTTTACAGCCATGCACAATGGATTCCACTGTGAGGTGTAGTTGAAAGGAAATGGCGCCATCAAAAGTGATTGATCGACCATCATAAGGGACGTAAAAACGGTGTGGTAGAGCTGTACTTCAAGCAATACAACCACGTCTTATCTACCAGCCTCTCTAATGTGCTGCATCGCTTTCGAAAAAACATGCTGCATGCTGCATAAAATACTTGGAACAGAACTGTGTTATAAATGATTGGTCTGTAACAAAGGATAATCTTTGGTTAGCTTGGAGTCAATGAAAATGGTTAAGTTTGCATAGTTTAAATTTATCAGTTCATCAGTTCATGCAAAAGTGTCGAGTGGGAGAAAATGCTAAAGAAAACGTTTTAAAATTGTTTTAAGGCGCTTGTAAGTTTGCTTACTATTTTGATGATACTAATTTTAAGCTGTGAGTCTGCATCAGTACCAGCTTATCAAGCATAAAAGCATCCTTGATTTGGCGAAAATAGCGGTTGATGCTTGAAGACTTCAACTCATACTTGGTAGAAAACTCTTAACGGATAGCTCTACATCCAGTGGACATCATGGTAAGATAGATGGAAAGCATTGCACCAAACAACTGGAAACATTGCCTTTTCCACGTCCTAATGTCGTTTTCTAGAATTTAGCCATGGTGGCTGCAACTGTTGAAGGTCTAGAAGGATTTCCCAAAGTAAGCGTTTTCGTCGACAGTTGATAGAGAGCCTGCCAGTGTCGGCCGATTTGAAGCGGTTTCATGTTAAATATATGAACAGATTTTTGGCTGGAGCTGGCAGACGCCAATATGCCGAATATGTTCTTTGGTCTGGCATTTCAAAGCTTATGACGAGCGATGCACAACTATGTGGTGCACTTTATATAGACATCAGCCTACTAAGCTTTTGATGAAAATTATTTAGAATTGATAACAAAAAAAGCTTAAATAAGCTTTATAATTTTTATCACTTCATGGCAGCTAAATGGCAAATGTCAATACTGAAATCTGAGCGATTTCATTACTTCGATATTGCATGTGGGCACATTTTCAAGTAAATAGGAAAAAGCATAAAGTATTTCACCATATCAAAGCTTTTCGACGACCACAAACTGGTACAAACAGGTGCTCCAATCAACCGTTGAAATTTGGGTTTTCTGAGTGCCGGTCGGCGCAGAAGTGATTTCAATTCTCATAAAACTAAAGCACCACTTTACATTCGTAATTGCTTTTGGCCTGTGTACCGCAATGTGTTTGTAACTCGAACATCAGCAATTGAAAACGGAGAAAACGCATTGAAATAATCACAGCGACAAGTAGAACCAGTGCCATGCCTTCTTCAAACGTGTTTGCTTTTTCGTCGCTTTGCGTTTGAGTCATTGGCGTTGGCTTTTACGGCTCACCACTTAGGCGACATTGCAAGTGAATGGCGTTAGAATTGTCGATAAGCAGAGTGTATTGCTGTTTTCATTTTTAATATTCAGTATAAGTACTTTTCTTTGTTTAATTTGAAGGGCAATATTGTAAAAAGGGTATTATTATTAGAACGCTGTCAAGATCGTTTCCATCATCAGTTCTTTCATTGCACTTTGGTTGAATTGGGAATAGGTTTACCCGAAGAATTATATTTATTCATCCTTATCCTTAGAAGATATGATTGCTTGATGATGCTTAAAGCACTGTTTAAAATCGAGACCATCCAAACAAGTGTTTAGTCACGCATAATGTTAAAGCTTCCTCGTAGATGAGTTATAATTATTATAATAAGAATGTTCTGTGCGCAAACAGAAGCGTAGACATACTTTTCTTTCATCACGAAGCGATTCGCTCGCAGACTCTTGATTCAACGGCCGTGGAATAGGGTGCGTGCAACCCTAAGAAGAGACAACGTTGTGCGGTAAAATAATGATACCGATGTTTGCACTGCTCATCCAGGCAGGTTAAACTCTCTGTTGGGAAGAATGTAACGAAAAATCTGCTCTAATTCCAAGGGCGCACACAACAATCAGAAAACAATGATAAATGTGAGGCACGCAAGGTATGCGTAATAACATTATATACTTCATTATTTTTAATGATTTTTCCGTGAAGCGGTGGATTATTTTCATTACTATCGTGCACGCGCTACAGAGTATTGTACACAGGGCTGCTGTAAGGTAGATGAAAACGAAACGTGAAAGATAAGAAAAAACGACACACGAAAGCAGACAAGCATAAATTAGCTCTGCTTTTCATCAATCACCGAGCATGTTTCATTTTGTTATCAAATAAATACCTTTCAACAAGCAATGAGCAAGGAAAAGGTTTGTTTTTCTTTATGAGAAAATCGATCGAAAGTGTGTTGAAACAGTAAGAAAATAGGGTGCGCGAATCGAATAGAAGTTTCTTTACACCTCCAAATTTTAATATTTACTCAGGTATAATATGTTTACATTTTTTTATAACATGAAATACAAAAGATAATTATATAAAGCTGCCCAGTGTCATTTGTTCCATTCGCAATCTACGAAACGCCAAAGCCAGTGACAAGGCGCCACAGTCCTCTTAACTGCAATTTGAAAAAAATAACAACGTTCAAACTGTCACAAGCCATCGAACAGCCGTTCCATTAGCAATTGGGGGATTTAAACAAATTGTCGAGCCAAACACTTTCCACCAATTCCACGCTACCACTCTACTGGCTTCTTCTTGCCTGCATTGTCACAAGAATTTCGTCGTGGTGAATGGCAGCTTTGCATTAAAAACGACTACACTTCCCTTTAGTTTCACTTTCGCTCTTCCGCGTTTGAATTTTCGGCGTTTCTCCATCTCCGCTTCATCCCAAGATACCCCGGTATCCAAAATGGTGCACTGAGGGCAGATCCTGTTAATAATGCAACGGCCAACCAACTGATATCCGGTGCGGTGAAAAGTGTCCATTGCCGGGCGGTACTGTAACCGTTCTTTGAAAGTTCACTCCTTTTATGGGGAGTTTGGTGTATGTGTGTTTTTTTTTTTTTTTTTTGTTGATTCGTGCTTGTGTTTTAGTGCCATAGCGAACCCCGAAGAGTATGTGTGAAATGGTGACGGTAACGGGAGAGGAAACCGTACGGAAAATGGCACGTTTCGTTGCTCTAAAAAGCATAAAAGTGGAGCGACATTCCTTCTGAAATATTCAAACCAGGGGTAAAGCAGCAGAATGTGAGGAAAAATTTATATCACTTTATGTGAAAAATAGCTTCTCAACCATCGGAGGGGTGTTGAATCGGTGGACAATGCTATGGGCTCCAATATAAATAAGCCATCGTGGCTGCACACACACGACGCAGATGTGTATTTTTTTTCTTTTTTTAGTTTGAAAACCTAGAAACATGAGATGGAATGAAAGTGCAATATTTATACATCCCTTCCGGAAGATAATTTAAGCCAAGGTTGTTGAGTAAGAGAACACGATGGTACAGGTTATGTCGGAATGTTTTAAAAACTGTCACAAATTGTCGAACGTCGAATATTGACTACGAAATGCAAGATACACTGTCAGGAAGTGCAGAGAAAACTGACTGATTCACTCACGACGAAATACTGAGAGCTGCTAGAGCACGAAGCGACTACCGCACGACTGGAAGCCGGCTTTAAGAGCGACGGTGAAAAACATAGTGAAAAGGTGAGTTCATTGCATCTCACTAGCGCGAGAGTACCATTGTTGGTGCTCACTGTTTGCCTTTCTTGCGGACTCTTTGGTATATTTGCTATTCTACTGTAGTGTTATTGCGTGACACACTGAAGCAGAAAACAAATGAAAGAAACGGATTGTGGATAGCCGGGCTTGTGTTTAAGAGTTCATTGTTCCTTCCCCCTTGAATTGACTCAACGGCACACGCACACACACTCAGGCTCTACCACTAACGCTGTAAAAAGTAATCGTCGCTTCCAAAGTCAAAATGTCAAATTTGTGATTTAAGCTCCACTTCGCGCGAAGAGCAAATAAATTAATGAATTCATAATCCCTGACAAAATTCACTCAGCGACAAACTGCTACGAAGCTGGTTAGCAGTCGCAAGCTTCAGACGAGGATTTGAAGCACGATAAGCGCCGGATTAAATTTAAGATGATGTAAATCGCTACGACGAGCACATAAAGCAAAGCTCCTTCACCCGACTTGCCCCCGCCCGATCCCGGTATCGATTGTTCCGTCCGCATCGTTCCCATATAAATTGAAAATGGCAAATCACCAGCGCCGGCACCGGTGTGCTGTGCTTAATTTTATCAGCTTAATATCAGCCAAATTAGCTCCCAAGCGTGGTTCGTGAAATCGGTAAAACCGATAGCGCGATGATGAGACGATGAAGTGTTTCCGTCTTTAGGGAAGGATTCGGGAAGGTGTTTTTGACATTATGACTCGAATGCTTTAAGCTTGAGATTCTGCGAGCCGGCTTCATTGGACGTTCGTTCGGCTCCGTGTTGGCCAACGCTAACGAAAGGGTTCCACCGGGGTGAAAAGAATCGAGGGTCATAATTCTTTCGCCCCGGATTGTGCTCCCGGACTGTTAACGAATAGCTTGTTCTTCCATTTTTATGTTCGCACCGTTGGTCCACCTGCCGCACACAGGCAACCGTCGTTTGGCGCTGGCGTGAATAAATTATAATTTTGTTTGCACTAGGGCATTCGCGCATTCGCAACAAATCGGTGCTCGGTGGGGAGCTGCCGACGAAAGCAGCCTGTCACTTTGCTGATAGTGGTGTATCTGTATTTGTCTTTTTTTTTACTACGTTCTTTTGCGCTTTTCTGTCTACGTAGTTGTGCCACGGCTGAGGACGACATCGATGGAATGGGTTAGCCGTTTTTGAACAAACAAACCAAATCCAGAAAGTGCGATTGTTATCCATGTTTTCATTATTTTTGCATTGTTTTGTTTTTTCTTTGATTGATTGTTATCATCATTGATTGTGATTTAAAGTGGTTTCTTGAATCGTTTCTGCCCATGGTTGCCACGAAGAGAGAACTATGCAAAGTGATTAAATTTCAGAGTTGGTTTATTCTTTGGCATTTCTCCATCATTTTTTATTCTTTTAATTACTAAAACTAAAAGCTTTTACGATTCTACAATAGTTTATTTTAACTGTGATGTAGTAACTGTGATATCTCAGTGGATATTCCTAACGCAATGAACTGAACACGGTAAATTCCTGTACGCACAACTTTTATTGGTTGCGACTTAACACTTTCGAGTTTTTCATCAGACTGCTGTCAGTCGTTGAGTTGAAATTTAACAGTAATAGAAATATTTGTAAAATGTCAATTTTACAGTTAAAAATCAATATCTACCCAAAGATTCTAATTTAAAAATCGACTGCATGTTTATAATTAGTAGTTGCGGTAGGAATGTGTTGATTGATATAACTCCATACTGCTTTTCCAAAAATATAAATAAATATTTAATATAAATTGTTATTTTACCTACTTTTTAACCAACTTGATCGTTTAACCAAGCGATCGTTAATAGAACTTTGTTCATACTGCTTCAAATAGTGTTGAAAATGGCGCACGATTGCAGATAATTTCAAATTTTCACATTTAAATAAACCTTAAATGAGTATGAAGCTTTTACTATGTAGGAGCAAGTAGAATGTTATTGACTTGCTAGAACTTTTCGACAGCAACAATTTATTTTTTCAAATGTCTTTACTTCCTTAAGCAAACATTAAAGATGACCACGCCTTCGGCTCTGCACGTTTCGCATTCGCACGAAAGCAAAAGCACCGAGGTTTTATTACTCCAGATAATAATTTTATCTATGGTTTTGTTGCTTTCCTATCTAACTGGTCTAGCCACGTATTCGTGCTATCCGCATCAGCAATCACACAAATGGCTGCGAGACAATCGCCATAATCTGAAATGATCTGTACAAAAGCAAAAGAAGCAAACAAAAAACAAGCACTGTCCGAACCGGACACGAGTTCTAAAAGTGGTGTACGCTTTCAGGCTGCCCGAGCGAAATGACCAATTTTCACGACACACACACACACATACACATACCAATATCCGTGGGGAAATCTTAGACGGGCACGGAATGGAAATTGGACAGTTAGTGGTCGATCGATAATCGAACACCGAGTGCCGGTCACGGGACACGGGTCCTTCAGCATAGTTCATTGAAAACGATGATGCCGGTTGATTTTTATTGAACTTTATCGGTCGAATAACAATAAATTTGATTTATCCATCCCGAGGCATGGGAGGCCGTAAGCGGAAGCGAGCGCGCGCGCGGATTCGAGCAGAGCGAATGCCTTTCCGACACTGGCGAATGGCACTGTCTTAAGGCCATTGTCCGTTGGACTGGTTGGAACAATGGCGGATAGCGAACGATAAAATATGTCGAGTGGTGTCATATTTCATCGTAAATAATTTGCTTCAAAATGTTGCGTATCGAAGCGTATTTCTGTTTGAGTGCAGGAGTTACAAAAATAGGATTAATGATGTTTAACAAAAGAAAATCAATGTTACAGCGTAACATCGAGCGGTCATCGTCCAATGCCGGACACTGATGCAGGCAGGGGAAAGGTGATTGAGGTTATATTGAGGGATCCTATTTCGCTTCAAATCGAGCCTTGAATATTTAATTTAGCAGCTGGATAAGTTGTCCCTTATCGCAAAATGGAAAGCAAATGGCGATCCTTTTGAGAGGGTAGTTCACAATAAGAAACAAATTCCATGATAATTAAAAACTAAAATGTTTCTTTTTATGAGGACATGCGAACGAAATCAACACTTGCCTCGATATCTTATATCAGAAAACAATTAAAATTAACTTTCATTCAGCAAGCATCCATACCCAGGCAGTGAAAGCAGGATAAAGATAAAAAACAAAACCAAACATAAAACATAAAACATGGCCCAAAAATGAACACCAAATCGAATGTAGCATTTCGGTTGCAAAATTGCCATTTTGTTCGCTGTTCATTTTTTTAAACTTACATCAAAGCGCTAGGTAGGCGAGTTACATGGTAGATTGCATTAGAAGCACGATCGCTGCAGCTCTATTCGCAATGTTCTCGATAGAAGAGGTAGACACACAAAAAATATCAACCGTTTGCCACCGTCTATTGCCAAACTGGACCAGTTTATCGCATCCGTTTGATCATCGATAATTTTTATGCCAGTTTTTACGGCTTAGCGAACCCGCGTTGCAACTGCAAATGTGTGTATGTGTACGGGTGTGCCACGTTGCAGCACCAGCTCGTCCGCATTCGCTTGTGTGGTTCGTGTGCTGCTAGCATTTCATATGAGTATAGCTGTTTTTTTTTTTTTTTTAGTTATTTTGATGAGAACTCAAAACCTTGAAATATGGCCCCCCTGTATGGGCCTATGTGTATGTGTTTTTTGTGTGCTTTTGTTTCATGCATTGCGCACCAGTCCTCACGCGATCGCTCGCACAAGTGAATCGACGCAAGCTGAATTATTTTTTCCTTTCATCCGATTGTGCACAATAGAAAACACCGAATCCCTTTTATTTTAGTAACGAAGGTTTTAGAATCCAATTCACAGTCCGGTACATTCGTTAACTGATTCATTGGAAGGCCGCTACAGCCGACCAGCGCCCCATAGTCCGGATAGTCATGGCAGCTTCCGCAAGAAGATACATAGCTGAGCATCATTGGTTCCCATCAGCATACAGCAAGGAAAGAGGGGAAGGGAGAGAGAGAAAAAAAAATCTTACCCAAAACTACACTGGAGTTTTGTTTCACACTAGCCCTTTTGCGAAGCGCTCCTGTACATGGATGCTTTTGGAAAATCGATCTTTTGACGAATACCTGAAATAGGATGCCAGAGCACTGGCCACCACTGAATGGGCAACATAACGAGCTTAGAACCGGTTTGGCAGGAAAGCACACGGAGCAAACCCGCCAGCCGATGCGAACAAACCAATGCTGATCAACTGAAACAAAACGAGAACCCAAAAAGGGGAACGTTAACGAATCAATTTTCCGAATGAATCCTGTGCATGGGATGGACGGGCTTGGCGCTATTTAGGATACGTCGGAGGGGTGTGCTTTCCCGTTTTATTCAGCGAGTATTTGAAAGGGTTTAGCAGGAAGCTGGTTCATAACACAAGTGAGAACAAGAAAGAGTAGAAAACATCCAAAGCCGACTATTAATCGTAACAAACAAAGCCTTCAGTGCCAGAGCCGCTGAAACAAATTGAAAGATGTGCAGACATATATTACTAATCGTGTGTTTGTAACTATCAAACATTGCAACAACAACAAAACACAGTTTGAAGGTAGTGAGAATACTCAAGTTCTGTTTTTGTCATATTTTTTACCTTTAAATCTGAGTACATATTTAAAAAAAAAGCCAACACATTATTTGCGCATAATCATTCCGTACGTAACCGTTGTTTTATGGTTCGTCATAATAATTTTTACACCAAGATAAGGTACACCTGTGGGTTGCTTCAGCAACCTCTGTTTTCTCTGCATGCCATAAACTTAAGCTCCTAATTGTTCCATCGCACTGTAACCCACCGGCTTCGATCGGCTCGAGGTCAGTCGACACAAAATTGCGCTAAAATAGTTAAGAATAAAAAAACAAGGCCTTGTTTTATACACTCTGTGGCGAAGGAAAGTGATGGTTGCCTCCTCATCCCCCTCCATAAAAGCATAAAACAGATTAGCTGCACCAGCAGCACGCGAGTGTCGTAAAGCGGGCTGCAGGCAGAAAAGGGCGGGCGAAGTAAACGGGGAAGGACCCTTTAATGTATCACACGGTGGGGGCAGTAACCCAGTGTGCGGTGCCCAACATTAGTAAAGTCACGCAGGATCCGGCCGTGCCCAACATCAACGAGCGAACGAACGAAGAGGTCATAAAACTATTGCATGACGATGGTGTTGGCGATCGAGCACTCGCACTCGCAACTCGTGCTTGGCGCAACCAAGCATGAGTTTTACTTCGTTTATTTTTATTCCGTATGCCTTTGGCTGTATGAGACCTACCGGGGTCGCCGGGAAAGCCCTAAGTCAATCGGCTGGCAAGTAATCTGCGAAACGAGGGTAATGGCGAGGGCAAAATGCTTAGCGGGACCTAGCCGCCAAGAAGTCACCTAGTTTGGGGGGGGGGGGGCTGAACAGGCGTTCCGAGGGAGGCTTTGTTGTGGTGTGGTACGAATCCGCTTCGCTATCTTCGCCGCTGCAGGTTGCCTTGCGTGCGAAACACACCTTGGCCAATCGTCTGAGTAGCCAGGGTGGGTACTCTGTGGTACCAGAGCGTTCTTTAAGCGTCGGTAAACGCCCTTCTCCTCTCGCTAAAGGTTGCTGGCAGTGCGAACAAGCGAGTGAACTTTGGTGTTGGGCCCTGAGTGTTGATTCTGTTTTTTTTTGTTGTTGTAAAACTAGTTTGCTCGTACGGTTACACCGCAGACCAGGCCTTTGCTGTGCTGTTTGGTTTTATACGGATGGCTATTTACGAGTGCATGGGACCCATAATGTTTGCGTGTGGGTTTGTGCATGCGTTCGTGAATGTGTGATTCTTCCAACCTGGCAGTTGTGGTTAGGCGCACGGAGCGGTACCATACACCTTTGGCAGTGCGGGCTGTAAAATTTATGGTTTTATTATTGCGATTTGTATAATATGAAGATATAAGGTGTTTTATAACAAATTTACGCTTAGCTTTATTTGCACCCAAGCACTTGCCTGCTGGAAGCGGGAGTGCCAGAAAAGAAAAAAAAACAACGGAAGAAACGAGCATACGAGCATAAGAAAGAAGACCGAGAAACAAATTAACCTAAAACCAGGGTAGAAGGCATACACAATCTAGATGGTGTTGGTGGTTAGTGGTTTTAGCAAAGGAAGGCAACAAAAAACCAACGTATAGGAAAGAAACCATAAATGGGTGTAGCATTAGCTTCATTTTGGTTGCAAATATGCAGGCAATTATTGTTATGCCACCGACTACGCCAGGGCCATAGAGCAACATGGTATGGAAGCAATGCAGTTCTAGGAATTAATTTTATAAACATTTGGGGGGTCTCTTCCATAGCTATGATTCTTCTATGCTGCTAGTGTTATTAATATAAATACAATTATATTTTACATATTAATAAGTTTACAAAATATATTTGAAAGCTCCAACCGTTGAATGAACGAATTTCTAATAAAGATTATTTTTACTCCTACTATTCAGCATCGAAATGCCAAAAGCCAAAAGTTTACACTTACCTTAGTTAGCGAGCGTTGGAAGTAAAATTAATTTCCCATCCCTTCAAACACAGCAACAACAATCAAAAAAAGCAGCAACAAAAAAAAACAAGAACGAAGCCCAGATTACGAGAGCAATTTTTGCAAGGTGTATTTTACGTTCATTAAAAATGTACCACGTCCTTTACCAACATTATTTCTGGTGCTCTCAGCGAAGATTACCGCTTTTCTTTTAGTTTGATAGGATTTTTCTTGTTTGAGAAGGTACACTAGCCGCTCGTTTCGCCCGACCCGTTTCGCCGGTGTAAGAAGGGTCAGATCAATATTTGAACAATTTAGCCACGGGTTGAGTAAAGACAAAAATTCGCAAATGCTAACCTGTGCAAACCTTTACCCCTGTACTCTGCCAGAGCGTACTGTTTGCACAGCAAGGAAAAGCGTTCGCAACCATCTTACCGTAGTTTCTAATCACATTTTAGGGAAATGGATTCTGCAGTGGCCATAGTCACCTTCGTAGCACTCGTAGCGGATGATGGTTGTATTATTTAGCTTTTTGATTTGTTCGTGGGAATGTGAATTTGGGTGTAAAAGTGTTTAAAGGAGAAGTATATTTAAAACGTTTAGCGTACGTATTGGTGTAGGTGAATATTACAGATCAGTTTACTCTTCACATATTATTGTATAAATGAATGAAAACATGCAAGTAAAACCAAGAACCGGTACGCGTCAAACGATCATCCGCAGCTTGAATGTTTTTTACCTGTTTGCTTCATTTTCTTCGCAATTTGTTCACCTTCTGTGTGGTACCACGGGCCCGTAACTCAACCAACAAGCGATACTAATTGGAAAGTGTCATGTTTTTTGCCGGATGTTGCCACGGCAATGCTTTTTTCCATCGGTATTCAATCCATCGAGTTCGAGCTCTGTTGGTGATGCAGGGAATTTAAGCTCTATTCACGGCTGTTTGTGCATTCTTTACTGTCTGTTAATTTATTTATTTATTTTTTGTTGCTTTGTTGCCGTTTTGAAGCACCCCATGGGAATTATCCTCGCTACCCTTAACAAGCAATCCGTTGCCAGTGAAGAGCATTATGGTTGGCTTTTGTAAAGCCGGGCCTTAATGTCTCTCCCACCTGGACGCAACCTGGGATCGGGTTGCGCTGTAAGATACTCACTTTAAAATTAATTAATGTCGCGTCCATTTAACAAGCTATTCTTGACAGCAACGGCAAAACGAGTTTGAAAAAGACACTGCCAGTAAGCTTCGATGATGTTAATGCGAGTGAGTGGAGGGTCGGGCGAGCTTCCTTTCATTATTTAATTTAATTTCGATAAATGAGCATCTCCATTGCTGTTATTGGAAACGATTTTTGCTCCATAATACATTCACGCCGAGCTGTGGAACTGACAGTTTCGTTGAGATGAGGTAATTGGGAATGGTAAAAATGGATTGCACTTTTTTTTAGTTTTGGTAAAACTGGCAGTGAAATAAAATATTTAAAAATATTTCCCTATTGTAAAAATATGTTATGGGAAATGTATTCGATACATTATCAAATTCTACAGTTTATTTAAACGTTTCCAAACCCCCAACAATGAATTATTTACTCTTTGAAAGATTAAATACAATCTACTCTTTGAGTAACGAAGTCAGACCGTACCATGGAAACCCATACCTACATTTCATATGAACATGCGAGAAACACACTCCGGTTCAGGAAAAGTTTGGCTCCAACATTTATTATCACAGCGTTTCGCGGTATCCTAGCACCTGTAATCCGTTTGCGTTACACAGCTTCACTCATCACATGCAACTAGCATGCAGTAATTCCATCATAATGAGCTTGTGGCTACCTGGCAGCCGATGAGAAAGATCTTTTGAGTATGAATATTCATCGCTAATTGCAAGCTTGCTGATTGAATTATGTTTTGTGCGATGAAACTAAAGCAAGTGCCTATGCATGAAAACATAATTATTTTCAAAAGAGGAATTTCATAATTAAACAATAGATATTTTCCCATTTTTTTTAATTTTTTACACGTTGGTTGGTTGTTTGGCTTATAGAGGCTTTATGCAGACGATAGAACCAATTTTGCTGGTGTATTACTGGTAAATTTAATTACAATAATTAAGTGATTGGTAAATAAAATGAGGCACGTGGAACACATTAAACATATTAAACATATTAAACCTCTCCTATTCTTATAACTGTCTTAATCGTTGAGCTTAAACATAAAATTGAGCACTCTTCTTATTAGATTGCTTCTCATAATATAATTATTTTTTAGCACACTCATTGCAAGAAGTTACAATCCGAAAGGTATAATTATCATTTATTACAGTGAAAAATTGAATTTCCATTTGATTGGATGTTGGGATGCTGGGTTGGTTTGACACTTTTCCGATTGACTCACATAACTGACTCGTCAGTCTCCCGTGTTTCACCGAAAGTTATACTAAAGCAATGATAGTACCTATTTAAGTAAATAAATTGAGTGTCCTATGTTTCAGAAACTTTGCCCATTGAACTATGACTAGAAAGCAGAGCAGTTCAAATCGTTGCCGTCTCGTATCAAGTCTATTTTGAAATCAATCAACATTTTTGTATTTTCAGTACACCTTATATCGTTAATGATTAAGAAATTATTTTGTAACTGAGCAACTTTTCAAGGTAGTCAACGCTAAGAGCTAAGTTTGTAAGTGGTTCATGTGAATCCATAATCATTTCGAGGTTTGATTCCAAACAGACGAAAGAGCTCCTTCAGAACAAACGTCATGAGTACTTGATTTTTGTATCAATCAGAACCATTTCGATGCAGTATCGAGTCACAGTATTTAGTCAAATCGTAGGCCGAAAACAATGTTTATATTAAAAAGCATTCTTTGTATAGCTTTCATAGCCAAAACCGTGACTTTTAACTGCAACGTGTCTGAAACGCTGAAAGATCCTAAGGAAGATATTGAAATTTTAGGTACACTTAGCAGCATTGAGGGTAGTAAACTCCAGCCCGAGTTCAAGCTGTTTGACAACATCCCGTCACGTTGTGTGCAAGCAGCAATCAGGTATAAAAACCCCGTTATGCTAATAAAATTCTTCTGCAACCACACCGTATCGGACGCGGGTCTGGAGAAGAAAATAGTCGCCTGGAACGCGTCGTATGTGAGACTCAAGATATACAATAACGCTGTAGAAGGTGTCTTCCAGTTAGACGCGTGCAGTACGATTGACAATACGAGTGCCTCGATTATTATACGTTACAATACTCTGACGTTAGTAGAACCCGACCCATTAGTGAAGTCATACGGAGTTAAATGTGTTTGTAATTTTAATTTGTATCTGGATGTTTATTTTTCATCTAAAACGTCATTATCATCGATAAATGACAGATTCGCAAACACATCAAGATATTTGGTTATAATAGGAGTTTTGGTTATTGTTATGGCGGTACTGATGCTGTATGTAGGATTCTTAAAACTTAAATCATTGTAATCAAAATCCAAATAAATTTTACCAAGGAAAAGCTAATATTTAAAATTAAAAACAACATTTTCATCATATCCATTACAGTAAGTGTATGTTAAGAAGAGCATGAATAAATAAAGCTTCTAATTGTTAAATAAATAATTATTAAAAACTAACGCTCACATGAAACAACAAATAAATTATTTAGGCTGGCATTGAAGGTGCGAAAAACTAAGTTTTTTCTGTATTTTCTTACTCTTTTCACACAATTACATTGTTATCGCAATAAATCCCTTTTCCACAAACAGCACCTAAGCTGACAGCCAATTGCAAACCTTACAACAAATTCCAACACAATTATTAACCAGAGACAATTTTGAAGAAACCTTACATTTTGCCTTACTTCATTTTTTCCAAGAAGAAATTCCACATAAGGTCAACTACAGTTTAATTACAAACTTTTTTTCATAACGTTCCCTAAACTTCCTGTCAAGATGTTGAAACCACTCGTCTTGCTCGTAATAGTTATAGGGCTGCAAAAGTGAAACGAACCATCATCACACACTTCATTTGGACATGCTTAGTTTTCCAAGTCTTACCTCATCAGCAACAATCGTTGGTACGAAGGGAAGTGGCCGATGAACGTTATCTGTTTCGTTGCCAAACTCTTTGAACAACTTAGCTCCCTGTTGCCCTTGGCTGCAATTAACGACGGAGGTTTGGAACGACTCATGTCCTTCCATGTACTTTTTGTAGAAACATTATGGGGAAAAAGCAAAAACACATGTTCAGTACCAACTTTTTGCCATTTTGAATGCACCACCGAAAGAATTTCATGCAACGACTGTTACCTGTTCGAAGCTAGTGCGGAAGTTTTTCATGAGACACGCCACCACCGAGAATGCCTTTTTGGGTGGCAGTTTTTTGAGAATGCAGCCGTGCAAAATGTTCAGCTGACATTCCCGAGGTCCATGCTGGCAATGATATTTGGGTTCTTCGTTGGGATGCTCCTCGATCTGCAACGGTGGGTGGAATGACACAGGTTATATTTTGTACGCACGCTCCGGTATGTGTCGATAAATAGTCATAATCTTTGACGTTTCTAGTAGCAGTTATTTTAACAACAGCGAGTAGTTTGCTATCGATAACATTGTGAATAGCGCTTCGATTAAGATTTGAACTCATTTTGACGTACATTGAAACAGGTTTCTAAAAGGTAATCCTAATTTGCGTTAAAATCTATGTCTTAATAAAAAAACAGCTTCGAAATAAAGCTTTTGTTTTTTTATAATTGTTTTATTGTTTTTTTTTTTTTGTTCAGGAACCACGAATGACAACGGCATGCCAGTGCAAACAAGCTATCGTATCTTTTTAAGTAACACGCCGGATAGGCAATCCTTGCTTAAGGTGACGGTCCATGAGAGGCTTGATCCCAGGACGAGCATGTTTTTAAGTCCTCCGAGTTGATGATGATTGTACCGATGAAAAAAAGAACCAGGTTCAAAGTAACTTCTGGTATGGGTTCGAAATCAATTCCAGGGCCTTTTTGGAGCAGTTCCACTGCCGGTATAGGTCAAGATAAATCCCATGCCCGGTATGAGATCTGGGTCAATTCCGCGACCGGTGTAGTGTTAGAATCTGTTACAGGACCGGTAAAGGGTTAATATCAGTTCCAGGGCCAGTGTTGATTAATGACTACTTCTAATACATGTATGAATTGGAATCCGTGCTAATACCAAAATGAGCTCTTTAAAATTCCAGGATTATCATGGGTTCTGCATCAGTTATCAAAGCAGTTAAATATCCCGAATTTATCTTGTGTAACCCATAAAACCGGGGCCAACTAGTTAACATAGGAACAAACAAAGCCAAAACTCAATCATTCTTCTAAGGAAACAGCCAGTCCAAGGCAAATCAATCATAAGAGTACTTGGAATATTATGCATACTTGGTTTCAATTGTTTTGAATTCTAAGCATTTCGCTTTCAATTTTGGCCGAACATGTAGCAGAATAATTAAATTGACAAATCCATATAAAATGGTCAAATCCTTCAAATCCACAATAATGGATATTCAGCAATGTTTTGTTTCATGCATCAACTAGAGCATTTGCCAAATAAATTTTTCTAAACTTTCAAAACTTTGGGCCGGTCTGGTGGTACAGTCATCAACTCGTACTACTTAATAACAAACTTGTCATGAGTTCAAGGCCCGAATGGACCGCGCTTACAAACGTAGAACAGACTATCCTGCAATGTGTAATCAGTAAGTCGCTGAAAACAAAGCCCTCTAGTGGTACAGGCTGGCCTTGACGAACAACAGTTGTTGTGACAAAGCAAGTGAAGAAGAAGAAGAGTTAAACAATGATTCACAACACGTCAACTAAAAACTCTCACAGGCAACGCTTTTACCGCTTATCAACAGTACCTCGGGTGACAGTCTCCGTTATTATCTACAGTGTTCGGCGAAATCCAAATTTACCATCCTCCATTTATTAAATCACTAACTCATCCTTTCAACACATGCAACCCTCTCGCTGTATCCGCTAATGTTCGCAACATGTCTACCCGTAACAGAACAGCATTCTCAAAATAATATCCGCGGGAATGCAATCTACTGGGACCATGCTTTGGTGGACATTATTACCATGGTGGGTCATCGCCACAATGACCAACAGGGTACTATCCTTTGTATCATTCCCGAAACTCTGGCCATCCATGGTTCGATAGATGCACTAATGTGGGATGGCTGTACGTTGCTGTTGCATGTTCGAGGACTATTTTCGTACATTTTCATCCCCATCGATCATATCGATTCAGTCGCGTTGCAATAGCATCCGTATTTACTGTATTTAACGGTCCATTGAGTTGTTCATTTGGGGTCATTACAATATTCTATCAAATCGCGCCCAGGCGTTTATCGAAAGGAAGCAATGCATCCGTACGGGCTTGTGCTAATGGACTCTCGTGTTAACTGAAATGCGGAGGTCGCTAGGGACTGGACGATGCGAGTTTCAAACATTCGGAAGTCCGGATCGAATATCGCTCTCGCATAATTGATATGTGCATTTTGGGCTGACATTAAGCCTGTTGTTTGCAAAATACCACAGATGCAGCGATGCAACGTGCGTTTGGGAGGGTCGACACATACGGAGATGGACTTATTTTTACAAAGACTCAAAATGACAATTGATGAAAACTGTGGAAAGGAAACATACAAACACAGTATAATTTGCTTTCGTTTTGTTCAGAACACAAATACTAAATTTCATCCCGCCATTCTTCTCAAGTCTTTTCAATAGTTGAATCTACGCAATAATGCATTCTTTTACATCCACTGTATTGAGCGACCGACATCAAACAGCAAAGCTCTCACGCCAGCAAGGTCTTCTCTTTGTTACTATGCAGGGTCACTCTTGACTGACATTTCCATTCCCAGTAAGGGGAAATATGGTTCTCCATCCCAATACCGATGCGCTTGCCGAACAAGAGCCGAATGGCCCCGGAGATTGCGCGAGTTCCTCGTGTATGTACGCTATCCGGGTAACTGAGTCATTCATATTTCATTCGTCAGTTTTGTGTAACTCTCGGTCGAGAAAGGACCTATGTCTACTTGTGCTTAACTCTCGTGACTCCTCCGGTGTATCGTCCTACATCGGCATGTTGATCATGATTGCCGACCTCCCCATGTGTGTTTCGTGACTTCAACAGGAATGCTCATTGTCGGACGTAAAGTATTGTCGGACGTAAAGTAAAGTAAAGTAGGCCCTGTTTATGACAAATGACCGCATAGTGATGTAAGTGTGTTGACGATGCTAACGCTCCAGAAGTAACGCAGTCTCCTCAGTAAATCATTATGTTACACACGCTGGGTTAAAGTGAAAAGGATTGTGCTGCTGAAAATGAATAAGCTTTCGTAAAGTACAAAAGTGAGTGAGTCTCAGAATAACAAACAGCGTCCATTGGACATACTTTCTCAACACATATCAGCCAAATTGTGATCAATTCGTGTGTTAGGTGTGTTTTGCTCGTTTAAACGGATGCGGAAATGATGAAACAGCTTAGCTCATGCCCCAAAGCACGCAAAGTAAAAAGTTCTTCCCGGAACACCATACCAGGACGCTCAACGGAACAATTCCACCGGCTTTGTGTGCATTGGTGCTGTTGTGATTCTAATTAGCCAACACTCACATTCCTGGTCTGGTGTGGCAAAAGGTCATCAGTGCACTTTCAATTGATTATGCAGAAGGAAGTCTAGCAGCCTGCTTGTTGCCATTGGTTCAAGGACTTTCCGTCGCACGAGTGCTTCAGCAATTCAGCAAGAAAGGAAACAGTTTTCCGTCGCTCGAGCTTGCTCGTTTCCGTGTTCCAAGGATTATTGAGGATTGAGGAACAATAATTAAAATCAAACGAAACGTATGTGCTGGGCGCTACGTGAGCATGGAACCTGGTTACCACGATGACAGCCAAGGACGTCAATGACACGAGCTGCTCGGCTCCATGCGTTCACAGCCGGCATCGTCTAACGTAGGTCGAACGATGAGTACCACTCCTCCGTTGTCAGGCAACTGGCAAAAGGCCGGAACGCATCAGAGCTCATAAAAGAGGCGCTGTGTGATAGTCATTCTTCCTCGAAATGATAATCTATTTGACACAGTTCCTCGGTGGCTGTGGTAAACGGGCTCGTATACATGCGTATGCAAAACACAGGCAGACTTAGCGGGTCGACAAGACAGCGATGAGATTGGTTCTACTGTCATTCATGTGTGAATTGAGCTCGTGAATATTACTGACGTAGATGGTTTGGTAACGATGGTTTTGTGCTAAAGTTGAAGATAATTTGCGAGCCAGATGTGTTACAGTTTAAAATCTATTGTTAATTCAATACCAAGCAACTATCATTTAATGTTATACAATTACGATTAACATTTACCCATAGGAAATTAAAATTCCATTATGTGAAATATTAATCAGGAACATTTAATATTGTATATTAAATGAAGATTGCTTGATGATTTCCAGTTTGGCTTTTTGTTTGTTTGGCTTTTGAACTCCATAATTTAAAAAAAACCTTTTTTGCTTGAAATCTTAATTTTAACTTTTCACTAATTTACAAAAAACCGTTTTATAAAATAAAATGCAATCATGAACATGCTTGAAACACTCAAACAGTTGTAAGATACAAATTTAGATCTTTAAATTTGTGTGTGTTTTTTTTTTTAAATTTTGTAGACGTTTTCTATCACTAAAATACACGTCTTATCAAACATAAATGATGGCGAACCGAACTGATAGAAGATGGGAAAACGGAAACAATCATATTGGTATCGAACAGTCGGATCGGTATGCTTGTTGGAATCCTCTCGATTTCAGGTAATGTCATTTTTGGCCCCATTTCTTTCTTTTTTCCCATTTTTCCCACTTTTTTTCTAATCCTTATCCGAGTTTATTGGCTCGTCTGTTCGTTCTGCTCCATAGCAAATACGCATCGTTTTACTTCGGTCCATTGGGATCGGTCGACACTGAAGGGTGCTTAGAACGAACGATTTTGCGAAGCAGCATTTCCGTTCACTTTAGCCATTTGAACTTTTTTTATATCTTCTGCTCAAAACTGTCACTATTCAAGAGTGTTCCCCAAAGACGAACGACTGAACAATTTCCCCTTAGAAAAGTTGATCTGATCCCTTTTCAACGTCATCCCTTTCAGGCTCAGTTTGTCGTGTACGATACTTTTCACCTTAATTGGGCGTTTGGTGTCCGATGCTCGATAGCAGGTCAAGCAGATGGTTGCCTTATTTTTTCATCTTGTTCGTTTTTTTTGTTGCAAATGATGAGTTTCATGTGACACCATTGATCCAAAAATAACAAATAAAAAAAAACTCATGCAACTTGACCTTTTGTCGCTCACTGCTGTTTTTTGGTAATGCTCTTATTTTTCCGTAGGCCGTTTTCGAAGAGCTAGTGGTGACCCTGTGTGGACCCGTATGACGTAGCTAGCTAATTTCCGGCTGTCAAAACCAACGGTCCTCGGATGCTGCTTTTCAGCTCAGGGCATGTAGCAATTAGTTAGCGTAAAACAAAGCATCAATGGTCTGGTTTGTACTGCCACAGCCGCCAAATGCACGCTACCTTTGAAGGAAAGTTTATCCCAACTTTGGTGCAAATCGTGCTGTGATTATGAATCGTTGTTGACACATTTTAAATTGAAATTTAAAACAGTACTAACAGCATAACTGATGGCCGCTTATGGCTAAATTCAAAGAAAATCTTATTTCGATCACACAAAATATCAAACATAACTTTTTATTTTCATGCATAAAAATCTCACATTTTCCAAAAACCAATCGTTTATAGGACATCGCGATGTATAATTGTTATGTTCGTTTGCTATTGTATATTGTGAACACAACTTTACGCGGGAGGGCTTTGTGATCCATCGATTAATAAACACTCAGCTTAACTAAACAAGAAGATGAAAATGAGTACAAAACTATCGAAAAACAATTCAATCAAAACTTAGCAGCATGTGGAAAAGGAAGCTATATTTCCCAAAAATACTGTGATATATATTTACTTTAACAGCTTATATTTAACATGAAGGATGAATAAACTGATGCAACGTACGTTTCCTAAATAAATGCATTCTAAGCAAATCTTAACACGAATCATCGGTTCAAAACAGATATCACAACCTTTGCTTTTTTCTCCTTTCTGTTTGTTTACTGTACCACGCTAATAGACTGTATTAAATTTATACCCTGGGAGTAGTGGCGCCGTTCTCATAATCGATCGTCCAGCAAACAAGCGAAACCCCCAAAACATCATCCTTCTTATTTTTTTTCTATTACGTTCCATTCATGGTCGAACGGTAGCATACTTTGTTCTTTGATCTCGACCACATCTATTCTTTTGCTGCTATCCTCTTGTTGGATGAAGTGCTTTCGGCCGTCTCCTACCTTCTGCTGCTCGATGCACAAAGTTTACAAACGATCTCTTCCACACACAAACACACCTACAAACGTGTTTGATTTGAGCGAACCGTGAAAGTCGATACTCGAGAGCAAACAGTAGCTTTCACCTTTTCAGCCGCCACACTTCAGCCGTCGATTAACTTCCAATCAAAGTTTAAGCACTTGCCTGCAAGTGCCGGAAATTTTCCCGTGCCCACGCCTTGCCTTGCAAGATCAAGAATAAAGATGCAGCGTGGGAAAATTGAAACCACAACTCTGCCTCGCAAAAGTTTGCATGTGGAACGGGAAAGTTTTGCTGCGGTGGAAAGTTGAGTTTGTTTTTTTTTTTTTTGGCAAAGTTTGTTTGCGTTTGGGAGTTTATAGGAATTGAAAAGCTTAAAAACCAAACAACCCGGTGACTGCTAACGAATCTTACACCAATTGATTAAATGATTTGTGCGAAAGGAATGCTAAAAAAACGACACATTTCACCAATCGGAATGGTATTGGTAACTCAATAAAGTGTGTACATTCCGTTGCATTTGCCACACAGTCAATTCCCATTGCACCGTGCGTTCAATTGAGCGTACCTTACCCCCCCCCCCCCCCCAGCGTCACTAAGGCACAGCAGCAAATGACGCTCAATTGCTTCTATTTAATTAAACATTTTTATCGCTCACTGTACGCCACTGAACTCGACGCACTACAAATCCTGCCAGCATTAATCAATTGAATGTTGAAAAGACAAGCTTTACTGTGTGGGGTTGTATTGAAATGGATTAGTACAGCGAGTCCACTGTTCCGCCAGTGCATATTGGGTGAAAGCACTCGACAAAAGCGGAACACAGAGCGCGATACGCCGATAGGCCAAGTAGCCATGAAACAGAGCCACGGGCACAGGGGCAACGAATGTTACGCTTGCCATTGACCATGTTTGCACATCCCTCCCAATGGGATCAGCTCTCTGCCTGTGTATGTATGAATACATGTGTGTGTGGGTGTGTGTGGGTGTGTGTGTGTGTGTGTGTGTGGTGTGTGTGTGTGTGTGTGTGTGTGTGTGGGTGGGGTGTGTGTGTGTGTGTGTGTGTGTGTGTGTGTGTGTGGGTGTGTGTGTGTGTGTGGTGTGTGTGTGTGTGTGTGTGTGTGTGTGTGTGTGTGTGTGTGTGGTGTGTGTGGTGGTGTGTGTGTGTGTGTGTGTGTGTGTGTGTGTGTGTGTGTGTGTGTGTGTGTGTGTGTGTGTGTGTGTGTGTGTGTGTGTGTGTGTGTGTGTGTGTGTGTGTGTGTGTGTGTGTGTGTGTGTGTGTGTGTGTGTGTGTGTGTGTGTTCGTATGAAACGAGTGTGTTGCAGCGAAAGCACCAATTTGGAGTGCAGTGTGCACGAATATGCAACCATAAGTGGATTTGAATGAGTTTCTGCACTGGTGTAAAGCCCCATTATATGCTTCGAAACAAAGTGTTCTTAATGGTATGGGTGTTAAAATGTGCATTGGTGCGTGCACATCCTGTAGCCTTTTTTTGGTTTGGTACTTTTCTTTTTTGTCGTTCGTTAAAATGCACCGTGCAATGGAAGTAGGAGCTGTGTTTGCATATGTGTGAGTGTGTGTATGGGGGGTGTTTGTGTGCGGGCGTTAAAGCATTACGATGAACAGTTTCATGTGCTTTGCGGCAGGGGTGAAGTGCAGGAACAGATCTGATAATGTCGTTTTAATTTTATCAGGTGATAATTATCTTTGTCACGTCTCAAACGGCGCTTTCAATGTTTTATTTCAATAAATCGCTCGAAATGATGTTATGCATGCTAGGTGGATCCATTTGCTTTGCATGTTGTATGCTGTATTCAATGGGGTTGTTTTTAATTCAAACCATTCATTGTTCAGACACCTTTATTTGTTGGGGAAAGCCATTATCCCGGATTGGTTAACAGCTGGGAGCTAAAGTACTAGGGTGGTAATGAAGAAATGAGATGTTCTAAACTTCTCAACTATTATTCGCGTACTACCGTCACCCAGCTGAACATCACCTAAAATATAAAAGCGTTTACCTTTAACTATGAAATAATATTAAATTCAAAATTTAAAGCATTATTTTCCACCCGTTAGTAAAATGGTATACATCCGTGTAGCGAGCAAGTTAAACTCTCTCATCCACTGCCTCGCGCTCATTATTTGTTTTGTATTGCACTCAACCATTCCAAGCAATTTTCTTGGCTTTCTTGCGTAAAATTCGTAGTTGGAAGCGCTTCCTTGAGCAACCATTCTCTCGGTAGATTTACAATTCAAATCTAGCAGATTCCGCATGGTGGCTCCAGGGCACATGAGTACAGCTATTTTTCCACCGTAAACATCGAAAGCACAAGAAAACGAGCCTTTGTTCGACATTTGCTTTTTAAATCATCCTATTGAATCTTTCCTGCAGCATTTCCATTACTTTCATGCTAGCAGCAACGCACAGCCACGTGAATGCTAGCAAATACTGCGATGGGTATTTCGTTTGGTTTGCGCCCTTTTGATGTTTTGCTTTGTCTCAGTTTCAGTGGGATCTAGATGATTTATTGTAGAACTGTTTGTAAAATAGAACAATTGATCAATTTACGCAAAATTTTTAAAGGTACAAGTCACATCATTTTAACTCCCGGAATAATTGTGAAAAAACGACCCTCTCAGCCTTTAAAACTAAACAAACCAAAGAAACCATCATTTCTAAAACCAACTATAGGAGCAATCATTTTCTCATATAAAGTTACGTCCATGGTGCTGCCACGGCCAGTGCAGTTTTGGGCAGTGCCAAAGAACCCCAGTGGAAGAAACTGAAATGGAACAAAGCAAACTCAAGAGCGATAAAGATTCACCCCAAGTACCGCAGCGGCCAAAAAGTTCGGAAAGGGTTTCCAAAATCCACTCGCCAAGAGCGCAAGACGCCAAGGGCACAAAGTGGTCACGGAGTAGAGTGTCTGGAGTGAAGAAACCATCGTAATATGTGCCCGGCTTGGAGCTTTCGCCTGTCAGACAGGAAGCAGGGAAAAGGATGGCTGAACTATGCCGAGAACATCTTCATATCGTGGGGGTTGCACTTCTTGCCACCACACCCTGAGGCTTTATCGGGATCAAGGTTTGGTGTTTGAGTGTTTGGGTGTGCGAGTGGGTAGGTAGGTTGTAAGTTGTGAGATTTCGAAACGTGAGCGTCTGTGTACGATGGAGCGGGACGGGTCGAATGGCTAAGCTGGGCGAGAGTGTAGAGAGCAGTTGAGAGCAACAAAAAAAAAGAAGGCGAAAGTTTCATCTAGAGGGATAAGTAGTTTGCACATGGCAAGCATTCGCAGTAAAGGTTTATCTTTATGGGTTGTAAGTTGAAATGCGGAGATAACTCGCTGAATGGCATTGTTGAGGGTTTTGAAAGCGTAGGTTAATCGGGTGGTGTTTTGAAGAAATCGTTTGTGCAATTGTACAGTCGTGATTGCATTATGCCATACTTCTTATCGAGCAAAGTGCTGTACTTGGACAACCATGCAAGTGCTTACAGAGCTAGTTTATGATTAATCATTGGAGATCAATCTCGTTATGTTTAAGTTTCAGATGCATTAGGCATTCTAGATATACAATTCAACCATGCACTGCATTGCTTTTTCACTTCGGAAAAGTTTAAACCGATTCATATATTGCTGGTACATTCACTGCCTAACATTATATTAGTTAAATATGTCACCACATCTGGTGCCATAAAGGATAAGGGCAGGAACAGAGGTTGTAAATTCTTCTGTTTTGAACGGATTGAAAAAGTTCCATCGAACAGACATTCCCTTTAGGCAGTGAGTCAGCGACACACGACATGCATACATCAGCGAAATAGAATCAATGTTTGAAAAGAAGAAATTCCTTTCCGCTGCATTTCTGCTGATTCAGTTCAAGTCAATTCTAGCGCTGTAGCCACCCTGTACCGCCGTAGCCCGCAGTATGTGCTGGTGGGTTACCTTTTTTTTAGCGTGCAACACGTACAACATACGCGAACGAATGCGCTCAACGGTACTTGCACGCTGCAGGTTGCACTTTTGTGAACAAGGTGTGCACAAAGCATCAATTTATGGGACAATTTTTCCCCGTTTTTGAAGCGAAACCTCTCAAGAGACAAAACAGAGACTTTACTACCCGTACACACACTCACACAAACAAAACAAAACAAAAAAACAGGTAAAGCGTAGCGACATCACGTACCTCACCACAGCACCTTAATCTGTGTTGTCACATAATTCTTATTCTTCGGGAGCATAGTTTAGCCCAGCGGCTCGAGGGATGTCATGAAACGGGAGCAAAAGGACCGTTTGTTTGGTAAAGCCAAGCAAGAAAGATGAAAAAACTTCAATCGTTTGCTCCAGCTAGGTGCAGATGGCAGTGAACTGTTGGCTGGGAGAAAACTATTTAAAAAGTATAATGGTGAATTGAAGGAAAAGCGATTGGAAATGTTTTCGCTTTCCTCCGTTGGAGTGGTTGAAATGCTAAGGTACACTTATTTTTCTTTTGAATTCGTCCGATGTTTGTTTGGTGGATACGGATACGGGAAAATATGATTGTCAAAGGCAAAAAACCTCATCCAATTGGGGATGTGCTTTCGCTTCTGTTCTATAATCTTATTGAAAGAAAAATAGTATTATTGGACGAATACAAATATACACAAATGATTTCTATGAATGGTTTTTTACAAGCTATAGTTAAATCTTTTTATTACGGATTTAATGAAAGCTCCAATAACGATCAATAAATCAAAAAGATTGTATTGTGTTTGACCATGTTTCGAGCCAGTTTTAACAACGAATCTCGAACATAATAAGATCATTGAAGTAACTTAAAAAAATAGAGAGTTTTAGTTTAATAATAATTGTTATTAACTTCAATCACTCACATTTCCTTCTGAATTGCAAATTCTAAAATTCCTTTCCAAAAAAATGTAAAAAAGGCATAGGGAGACACACAGGCCCGCCAGGCGAAACTAAACGACACAAAACGCATGATGACGACCGATAACCGACTGAGAGGCAGTGGAAGTGGACTCAATGGAGGAGAACTTTTCTCTTCTGTTCATTACGTGTTGCTGTATTGCGATCCGAGGGACGACTTACGCTCAAGACGAATTACCTAGTTATAAAAATCTACTTCACTCCAATTTTTACATAAATCATGCAATAAAAGTAAAAATTAAACAGTACTTAGCATGGCAATCAGCATTAAATCCATAAAATAATTAAGCCCTTTGCTTATTGGAGACTAAAATCCGACGTATCCGAAAACGCTGAATGGAACAAGTTTTTCAAATATGTTTGTAAAACATGACATACAAATGGCATACACGGGTGCAAATGCTTTAGGTAAGTAATTAAATGCATATATACCACTGACAGATCAACAAATCCAAAACTACAATGAGCTAAATGATTCAAACGTGAATGATTGTCACGTATTCTATCACATATTATTAAATTGTAGGTATGCCGTTTGAAGTTTTAAGCTACTATCACATATTATTAAATTAAAGTATCACTATCACATATTATTAAATTTTAGGTGTGCCGTTTGAAGTTCCAAGCTATAATTTACTTCATAAAACAAATCTTATTGCACTTATTTTCCTCGCAATTCGGCTAAATATTGTTAAACTATATCACTTTGTGTCCCGTGTGGAACAAATTTACTGGTTGCACAGCGAATTGTAAGCCATATGATATATTTCTTTCACCGAGTACCACGTAATTGTAGAAATTCGTAGAAAGCAGCTGGTAGTAGTAAATGGGTTGAATGAACTTATAAAAAAAAATCAGGTCTTTTTAAACATGCCTGTACATTCTAAACCTTTACTTGCAAGACATTCCGCTGAATCACTTTATCCATAATTTATGTTTGATAGTGGTGAAATAAACCACCGTTCACTGTCTAGCTCAATATTTGATGATCCACTAGCGGGTGTTGCCGCAAGTGAGCGATTCTGGTGTATCAAATATCCACCGCAATGTCAAAGGTCGCACTATATCAGTGCGGAGATTCATCATGCTGTTATTCGAGCCGCTACGTACTTACCGGGAATATCCACCCCTCCCCCCACCCCCCGCTCACCCCTGAAGCATAAATCTTTCACCGCAGAAGCGTACACGGATTGAAGTGGATGCCATAAGATTATCGTGAGGTCGGCGGGCGAGGTATGATTCGGTTGGAACAAAACATAATGCGATAACGAGGTTTTTGCTTCATGCCAACGTGAACCAGAGAATGCCAACGAGAAACGCTTAACAATGGTCGCACAGCAGCTCAGCGTACAAGTAAATCGGTGAAGAATGTGAACGCTAAACAAAGGAAATTGCGTTGATCTGCAGGCGTTGTGTTCAGGGGAATAACATAACGTAAGAATACATTTACTATGGGGGCATGTGTGCGGGTATGGGGAAGCACCGCCGAACTGGAACATTTAGCAAGGAACATTTAGTACGAAAAATTATGGACGGTTTAAAGCAGTGATGCTCATCACAAACTGAATGTTGCGAATATTGTTCATGATGCATCTGATCTAGAGGCATTTTAATTGAAATAAACAGCAATTATAATAGTTTACGTAAAACACATGTTACTTCTAACGATAGAAATGATGATAATTGTGATATTCCAAAAATATTAAACTTTGACATACGAACTCAGCTCCAATGTACACAACTTTATCGTTCATAAACATGATTTTTTTTTTTTTACTTTCACCCGGCACCTTACTTCATGGAACACAAAGTCGTCTGATAATTTTTGTTTCTCGGTATGATTTGGGCTGTGTGCTGCACAGCCAATTCCTATAATAACTCTATTCATTCTACGTACCTTCCTATTTGAACATTACGTAGATAATTGTTCCGCTTACGGCTGCCACATACTAGGGGTATCCACATTGTCTGCGATCAATATCCTAGTACGTTTTTGGGAAATTGATATTTCGATCTTGCTTCGTTTTCGAGCCAAGCCTAGATTGCTTTTTCTTTGTTCGTTTAAATCTGTTTCACATCTATGTTTAACTGCTTAAGAAAGTCTATATACACAATCGTTTCGATGTAGATTGCAACACGCACAGCATAATCTTTAGCTACGTTACTCTTTAGAACGATCTGTCAATAAACCGTGCGCGCTAAGTTTTGTTCAAATTTCATTTCGATAAGCTCTTTAAGAAAGATTCCTTCAATTTTGCAGAATGCTGCCAACCGTACGGTAACAGGATGTATCGTGGGGTTTTTGTTTTGTTTCTGCTGTTACGCGAAATAATGCTTATTATTATGATTTATATAATATACACGATGATTTTGATTAATTGTTTTTGCAGCCTAGTTCACTCACGCTACCTCTGCTCTTGTATAAAACATGTGTCGTAAATAAAGTATCAAACTTACAAGCAGAACCCAAGGATGTAGGAGTTGCAGGCTGCCAACACTTTTTACTACGAAAGAGAGAATAGAAACAGTGTTTTGCGATGGAGTGTTTGGTATAAAAAATATTATTAAGCTTTAAAAATCCAAGTAATTTATGCGAAAGCGAATTGTGACATACCTAAAAGCATTGCAACACGATTGTCGATGGGCGGCTGCTCCCACTGGACGATACTTTCCTGGCCACCTCGCCACAAGATGGGTGAAAGGCTGGCCACGCACTTTATCCGTATCGTGCCATCGATGTAGTGCCGATGGTTGACGACCATACTCAGCCCCAGGAAGGTTGTGATCAGCCCATGCTGATTTTGTACCGAGGGATAGTGAATGATGTTGTTCGGGTCCGTTACGAGCAGATCGTTCAGGTACCATTGAAGCGTGGAGGCCGGATATGAGCGGCCCGAGGTGCAGTTCAGCTCCATCGTTTCACCAATATGGTAGCTTTTACGCTCACTATCACTGATATGGGGACCATCCCTTGGAACAACTGAGGTAAACAAAAGCAAACGACACGGTGAAACAAATTCAGTATTATTTTTATGTAGAGAAAGTGGGTGTGTGAAGATGATGCAAGGTGTTCACCCCACAATCACTTACATATCACATCCATCCGACCTTCACCCTGCACCGAGTCGAAGCTGGGCGCCTCGGCCGAGATCTCGCATCGATAGACGCCGGACGATTTGAGTGTTAACCCTCGCAGCAACACCTTCGTACCGTCCGAGTGGTTCGGATCGACCCGGATGCCCTCGATTTTGTAGCTCTTGATCGGCTGGGAAGCCGACGGGACGTACCGGTAAAACTCCTCGTTGTCCTTGTACCATTTGATCGAGTAGAGCTTTTCCTCCTCCTCGTACCGTTCGCCGAGGTAGTCGTTCTGATATCCATGGTGCCGACGGTTGCCGCTCTCCAGAGCACTGTGTCCCTTTCGCTGACCGTTCAGCTCATAGTGACATTCGAGCAGGGCCGATTCGCCTCGGAATTTATATGGAGGTATTCGTACGGTTTTCAGCTTAAGACCAAGTGACACTGCAAGAACAGAAGGAAACAGGTGTTTTTTATCAAGTTGATGGGGAAAAATTTAATAAAATAATGATATCTATGTTTATTGTAATAACAAATAAGTATCAATCAATCAACCATTAAGTTATCAACGTATTAAATTGAAAAATTGAAAAGTTTTGAATTAAATGGTTTGAAAATTTACAAAATAAACTAATGGTTTGTACGATTCTCGTACCGTTGCAACTCAATCCTGTCTTAAAAAATGAATTATTTGAGGGATGTAGAGAAAATGTCAATTCGAAAAACTGTTTGCTTCATAGTTACTACGACCAGAGTCCAACGTCCGGACCAACCTATTCAAAATAAAGGTCAAGAAGGTGTAATTTTAGGTGAAGTATAAGATGCCACTAGATCTTGCCGTTTCGCTAAAGATTTGTTTCACAAATTAATTATATCAATCCAAATCAAAGTTCTACGAATAAATATCAAAACTTCATAAAGTAAACTAATACCTTACAGCGAATTTTTGATATCCGAAAGGCAAAATAACGACATAAGAGATGAAAGAAACTTTATAAAATATTGGAATTTCATCTGCAAGGAAAGCAAAGACACCAAACGCCCAATTAAGGTGAAAAGCATCGTACACGACAAGCTGAGCCAGAATGGGATGACGTTGAAAAGGGATCAGATTAACTTTTTAAGGGAAAAGCGTTCAGTCGTTCGTCTTTGGGGAACACTTTTGAATAGTGACAGTTTTGAGCAGAAGATATAAAAAAGTTCAAATGGCTAAAGTGAACGGAAATGCTGCTTCGCAAAATCGTTCGTTCTAAGCACCCTTCAGTGTCGACCGATCCCAATGGACCGGAGTAAAACGATGCGTATTTGCTATGGAGCAGAACGAACAGACGAGCCAATAAACTGGGCGAAAAAAATAGAGAAGTGAGAAAAAAAACTACAAATCACATTACCTGAAATCGAGAGGATTCCAAGGAGCACACTGATCCAACTGTTCGATACCAGCAGCATTATATCCGTTTCCTGTTTCAAATCGAACATCAATTTGGTTCGATTGCCTTTTGCTATCCAGCTAGTTGCATTGCTTAAACCACTATAGCATTTGAATGTTTCACGCCTTTGAACACCGTTTCACAATTAACCGATCTGGTTGGTTTACACTCTGGATTTATTTTATGTTCCAACATATGATGAACGCACCCTGTTAAATGTACACTATAAAAAACTTAACATTCAATATATCTTAAACACTGCACATGTCTAACATATTTGACGAAGCAATTTTCTACTATGATGATTTATTATCAAATAATTAATGTTAATCACTTTTCCACTTTAAGTAAAAACTTAATTATTTAATTAAATAAAGTACGTAAGAAATAGTTGTGTTAAAATACCAAATAAAGCTTCAAAATATTAGACAAACTGAAACACAAAACTTGACGGACATGCTCTGGTATCTAAGTTTTCTACAGGAAACCTAAATTTTATTCCACAAAGCTCATTGCTTACTTCCTGTTTCAGAGCGTATAGTGACAAGTAATTTGCACTGGAGAGAACATTAAAACCAATTGTTTCAGTTTCACAAGCCACTGGATTTTGGGAGATACATCACTTGTCACTATTTTCATGACAATTAACCGTCACACATGCAGAACAAATGCTTTGAACTCACGTACATATTCCATTACCAGTGTTATAAATATAAACGAGAACAACTATGGACTCTAACCGGCACGCTCAGACTGGCCTTGTTTTGTATACGCATGCATACGAGCCCGTTTACCACAGCCACCGAGGAACTGTGTCAAATAGATTATCATTTCGAGGAAGAATGACTATCACACAGCGCCTCTTTTATGAGCTCTGATGCGTTCCGGCCTTTTGCCAGTTGCCTGACAACGGAGGAGTGGTACTCATCGTTCGACCTACGTTAGACGATGCCGGCTGTGAACGCATGGAGCTGAGCAGCTCGTGTCATTGACGTCCTTGGCTGTCATCGTGGTAACCAGGTTCCAAGCTCACGTAGCGCCCAGCACATACGTTTCGTTTGATTTTAATTATTGTTCCTCAATCCTCAATAATCCTTGGAACACGGAAACGAGCAAGCTCGAGCGACGGAAAACTGTTTCCTTTCTTGCTGAATTGCTGAAGCACTCGTGAGACGGAAAGTCCTTGAACCAATGGCAACAAGCAGGCTGCTAGACTTCCTTCTGCATAATCAATTGAAAGTGCACTGATGACCTTTTGCCACACCAGACCATGAATGTGAGTGTTGGCTAATTAGAATCACAACAGCACCAATGCACACAAAGCCGGTGGAATTGTTCCGTTGAGCGTCCTGGTATGGTGTTCCGGGAAGAACTTTTCACTTTGCGTGCTTTGGGGCATGAGCTAAGCTGTTTCATCATTTCCGCATCCGTTTGAACGAGCAAAACACACCTAACACACGAATTGATCACAATTTGGCTGATATGTGTTATGTGAGATATGTGAGAAAGTATGTCCAATGGACGCTGTTTGTTATTCTAAGACTCACTCACTTTTGTACTTTACGAAAGCTTATTCATTTTCAGCAGCACAATCCTTTTCACTTTAACCCAGCGTGTGTAACATAATGATTTACTGAGGAGACTGCGTTACTTCTGGAGCGTTAGCATCGTCAACACACTTACATCACTATGCGGTCATTTGTCATAAACAGGGCCTACTTTACGTCCGACAATGAGCATTCCTGTTGAAGTCACGAAACACGCATGGGGAGGTCGGCAATCATGATCAACATGCCGATGTAGGACGATATACCGGAGGAGTCACGAGAGTTAAGCACAAGCAGACACAAGTCCTTTCTCGACCGAGAGTTACACAAAACTGACGAATGAAATATGAATGACTCAGTTACCCGGATAGCGTACATACACGAGGAACTCACGCAATCTCCGGGTCCAATCGGCTCTTGTTCGGCAAGCGCATCGGTATTGGAATGGAGAACCATATTTCCCCTTACTGGGAATGGAAATATCAGTCGAGAGTGACCATTCATAGTAACAAAGAGAAGACCTTGCTGGCGTGAGAGCTTTGCTGTTTGATGTCGGTCGCTCAATGCAGTGGATGTAAAAGAATGCATTATTGCGTAGATTCAACTTTCGAAAAGACTTGAGAAGAATGGTGAGAAGAAATTTAGTATTTGTGTACTGAACAAAACGAAAGCAAACTATACTGTGTTTGTATGTTTCCTTTCCACAGTTTTCATCAATTGTCATTTTGAGTCTTTGTTAAAGTAAGTCCATCTCTGTATGTGTCGACCCTCCCAAACGCACGTTGCATCGTTGCATCTGTGGTATTTTGCAAACAACAGGCTTGATGTCAGCCCACAATGCACATATCAATTATGCGAGAGCGATATTCGATCCGGACTTCCGAATGTTTGAAACTCGCATCGTCCAGTCCCTAGCGGCCTCCACATTTCAGTTAACACGAGAGTCCATTAACACAAGCCCGTACGGATGCATTGCTTCCTTTCGATAAACGCCTGGGCGCGATTTGATAGAATATTGTAATGACCCCAAATGAACAACTCAATGGACCGTTAAATACAGTAAATACGGATGCTATTGCAACGCGACTGAATCGATATGATCGATGGGAATGAAAATGTACGAAAATAGTCCTCGAACAGGCAACAGCAACGTACAGCCATCCCACATTAGTGCATCTATCGAACCATGGATGGCCAGAGTTTTGGGAATGATACAAAGGATAGTACCCTTTTGGTCATTGTGGCGTTGACCCACCATGGTAATAATGTCCACCAAAGCATGGTCCCAGTAGATTGCATTCCCGCGGATATTATTTTGAGAATGCTGTTCTGTTACGGGTAGACATGTTGCGAACATTAGTGGATACAGCGAGAGGGTTGCATGTGTTGAAAGGATGAGTTAGTGATTTAATAAATGGAGGATTGTAAATGTGGATTTCGCCGAACGCTGTAGATAATAACGGAGACTGTCATCCCATACTTGATAAGCGGGAAAATAATACTTGGGGAGACATTGAATATTTTGCCAAACTCTTGTTTCAAACTTTTGTTGGAATTTAAAGATGCGGAAGAAAATATGCTGCAGTGTAGGTATTCCATTAAACAAAGAACAAAGAAACCACGTTTTAATGAGTATTATCAATCGCTTACTTACCTGCTTACACGTGATGCAGACTTAAATGCTCCCAGTAGCTTTGATTTTTATCAAAACAACACAACAGCTGAAAATACGTGTTGTGAAGTTTTTGAAATGCTTATACATATTTTAGAATGGTTGATTTTTATTGAATTATAGCATCGAAATTCAACTATTTGAAATAAATTTATAGTATGTTAATGACCGAAGAGAATGACATCAACACTGAAAGTTTTTTTTTCAAGCATAATGACCTGCGAATACGATCTTCACCGTTCGGGGAGTTTTGGGGTTTCTTTCTTTACAGTTCTGCGAGCAAACTGATGATACTTCGAACAGAACAAACAGTGTAAACAAAAATAGAAACTTGCAAAAGACGGTGCCAATAGTAGCTACAAGTATAATTTACTCTTCATCAAGTTACTCCAATACTATTCCTTCATTTTAGAAAACACGTTTACACTTGATGGAATACACCTTGCTTAGCTACCATGGCCTATAAAGTGAAATTATGCTCTTTTGGTAAGACGGAGAGACCAACTTCCTTCTGCTAACGTCATGTTGACTGTGAAGTAGGAGCAGGATGATAAATGGTTCTTTTGCACGAATTCTTGGATTGATGTGTGACATACACCAGGCAATGTTCTTGCCAAGCAAATTTAAAAAAAAAGCATGATAGTGAATTTGAGCATGTTGGCAACTCAATGATAGAATCTGTGTGAAATATGATTGGATATAACGTTCTCCGATCTCGTTCCATCAAGATTACGTTGTAAAAATTAAGCTGCGTTTCTATCAAATAATCTTCCAGCGGCATACGTTTAATGAGAACGTGTAAAAATTATAATCAATCAATGCAATCTATATTTAATTGTAATTTTGAAGGAAATTAGAACGAATTAAATTCTGCTACCCGAATAATGAATGGTTATTGGCATTATTTAAAGGCTAAATATAGTTTAGGTATTAAAAATGTATCTTGGACTACTTTTTACAATTTCCCCCTAATTTATCGTTTAGACATTACAACACGTGCAGCGAGTGTTATGGTATGCATCGTATGAGTGAATTCAATTCACCTATACTTGCACTTGTACCGCATACTCTATTGATTGGCGTGTTTATTTTCATTAACTCAATCAATCAAAATTTCAATACGTGTCATTAGCTTTCCTGTGTGCATCAAAAACAAAAATCTTACCTACAGTAGTAACACAAACCGTAGCTACCAATTTACAGACACTTTATGCCTATCTATCAATTGCTACATGTTCATTTAAAAAAAAAACTTGAATCGATAAATCACAAATCTTGAAATACCTACAAATGTGAAACTCGTAATTGGGTGAAATGATGAAATCCAGCATCGAAAAAACGGGCATCGAAAAAACACTCTTTAACAGCGGAGAATCTCTTTCTGCAAGCACTGATTGCTGTCCGCCCGGTTGCATTAAATATTCCTGCCCGATTCAATTCTTAAGGGTCATTTATAAAGGACAAAAGTGGTTCAGCGATCCTACCGCAATTAACGGAAACCATTGCCTTCTTCTTTTGTTGTTAGCGAAGGGTTCGGGGCAGGTGACAGCAGGCAAACTTCCCCCGGATTATCGACGATAACGGCAGAGTCCTACTACGCCGCACCCGCACGCTGTTGAAATCCTAATTTGACTATCCGACTGGTTTAGTTTCGTAACCGAAGCTTTCCGTTCGAAAAGCAGCAATATCCGTATAACGACCCTCGTCAAATTAACACGCAAATTAAATTTCCTACAGTTACTTTACCAGTCCTTCGTCGAAGCTTCCCAAAACAGTTTTGGCAAAATATCAACCTAGCAAATTTATCGCCGGCGCACTGGTTACACTCAACTGGGCGATCGTTTGCTTGTCGGTGTGTTAGTTCTCTGTCCGGTCGTGGTAAGGTGTTACCGACTGGATTTCAAACAAATGCTCTACCCGGTCATCACCCTGGCATCGTCTCGATCCGTCAATTAGCGGGGCACACTAACGAAAGCAACCCCAAATCCCCACTCATTGATCCTTTGAGTAAAAGTTCCTCGTTTCTTTAATGGTTTAGGAAGGTGCCACCTCCATACTGATATTTGGATACGAAATCTAATAAAATCAGGAGTGTTGTCCAGTCCAGTTTATTTGAACATGATTTCATTGAAATCTTTTGTGTGCAAATACTGCACACATTTCCTACAATTCGATAGACTATTTAGTTTGAAAAAGATGTTTAAGAAATATTGCTGAATATTCTATATAAAAGACAAAAAGACCTATATGAAAATTTTAAATGAGAGTATCAAACGAAAGCAGTTTAGAAACGAGAAAAAGTCTAGGAGAAAAGTAAATCTACATTACCAACAGTTTTTTATACATTTTACAACCTTAAATTTTGAGGAACACATCGAAACAACAAAAATACAAGCTCGTCTCCCACAATCGAGTGTTCGAGTGATACCAAGACGTTGCATGTTGCTAAGTCTAGCGTTTGGTGCCTATTCCACTGATATCGGCCTAGCTTTAGTTTGGTTCGGCAAATAAAAATGCCTACTTAATTGCCATTACGGAAGTGTTAGCAAGCAAGGCGTAAGCTATCTGCAATGGCTTACCTGTTTTAGCTCAACCGTGAAAGGTTATCCTTTATTGTAGTGAACCGAGGGCAAGACACAATACCTATCATCTAACCTTTATTGGTAGAGCGAACGAAAATGCCAGTAAGTGTCACCAAATCAGAAGTGCAATGGCATGGAAAAAAGGTTGAAATTGCGCCTAGCATTGTAGGCTCGTAAGTATAACACACCGTTCTTTCAAACCATTCCCTATTTCTTATTTTATTTTTTAATTTTCCAAGGTAGTGCTTATCGAATCAAGTTAAAAAAAAATAGTTATCTAATCACAAAATAAAATGACAAATGAAACAAAAGGATAATTTACGAAAAATTATCAAGAGTTATAAAGAAAGCAAATGAACTCTCTATTAGGCCTACGTAACGTTTATTATAGCGATTTTGTGTGTCTATTATTGCTGCTTTCACCCAAAACTCTTATATCAACCCTTAAAAACTCGGAATGAAAGACTCTGTGTCAAAAGTAAGAAAACTATGCGACAGAAAAAACAGACGCCAAAACGACTCAACACAAGCAAAACAAAGAAAGCCAACAGAAAATAACAATGGTAAGTGTTTATCTTCTGTGTCATAACATTAGCAAAGGCTTAGTCTTCTCATCATTTGCACATTTTCACGCCCCCAAGTGGTACTTCTTACAAAGCTACAATGGGAGAACTTTTTCTTACCTTTAGTCGTAACTTTCGCCTTACATCATTCAAGATGCATGATGTGGCGTAAGGTTGATAAAACTTCGGTACTTTGCCACTACGGGCCTAATTTGTGGTTTGAAGGAAGCGTACAGTTGTACAAATTGTGTAAAGCTTACAGCTTTATACAGCAAAACTTCTCCACTACAAAGGCGTCTAGAATAAAACATATTTGACTTCCGCTAGTTTCAGTGAGAAAGTCTAATTTGATATATTTATATAATCAGCCGTATAGATGACATGAACAGGTACAGTTGGGAAAGATACGCTGCATGCGATGCAGATATGGATATTCAGTGTGGCATAAAAATTGGTCAAAGGTTTCCAGTAACACAAAAGGTGCGATTCACAATGAAGAATATTGTACAAATTCTTTAAAAAAAAGTGTAAGAAATATGACTTTTTTAAATGTACCACACAGGCTTTTGGGATTTCAATAGCAAAGCTTGTGATCAAAGTTTTCTTTCTTACTAAGAAACTTGATAGTCTAAAAAGGAATGAAATGAATGTAAATGAGCATAAAAACCACGGCACACGAGACAGAGAAGAGTATCAAATTAATGATATTGTTCCTAGTGTGGGGAGCTACGGCACCTCGGCCAGGTTAAGCATTTCATGTAAGACCAGCATAAAGCGGCCACAAGCTAGCACCGTCTTTCCAAGGGACTAATAGCTACCAGGTCCGACCATCGTACGATATCCATTACTCGAGAAAAAGTACATTCACCGTGATGAAGTATGAGCGGTAAAGCTTCGTTACGCGTACAGAAACAAAAGAGGGAAAAGTTGTGAGAACAGAGAATTAACTACCGCATTGTTTTTGCTAAGAAGTACTTTGAGTAGCTAGACTATATTTCTCTACGAAACTTATATCCAAGTTTGCTTGTTATACATTGTTTGTATGAATGTTTGTGGTGTGCAATGGAAAAAAGCTATAACACAATACGATAATATAAAGAGGATGATATGCAACGAGCTGTTGCTGCCATCAGTATAAAATGGAACAATTCAAGGGGATAGAAATCATACCATAGGGCTAAGCAAATGAGTTTTGTATAAGCAAGCATTACCATCCATTTCCTAAGAATTTCTCAGACCTGATAATTAGTTAATTGTTTATATTGCTCGAGCCTGTTTTGTTACTAACTAAAAGAGTTCAAATTCAATTAAAGTGTAGTGATATTACAGCAAAATTATATTTTTTTTTGGATACGTAACTATTGCTTGGAACATTTTACAAAATATAAATAATCAACAACTAAATAACTAACATTGTGTTTGATTTATAACGTATTGCACATTTTCAGAACTCATCAATAGGAATAATTGAATATGGTACAAAACGTGAAAATTAAACGTTATGTGTACAGCGAAACATGGCATCCTCAACAAGCGATTCAGTGAAAGGGGCCGAGTACATGACACTTTTCAATTAGTTGTGCTTGTATTTCATGTTTGCACAAAACACTTCACCGGGTGTTGGCTGGCTGTGTACTGCATTCTGTAATGTTCTCGGTCGTTTGCCTTGCTCACAGTAGTGCACGGAGTATTCAGAAAAACTAATAACAATTAAACAAACAGTGCGCGAAACAACCGAACAACGGTCTAACTTGATTCGATTTTGTAGCGATGAAGGCCATAGCATCACGTACGGTTTAAAGGTGTTGCACACCCAGGTCAGTAGTGTGGATTCACATTAAAGTTGTAAATAGGAAAATTGTGGTTTGTGCTGCATGATACAGCCACGATTGGTCTTTGAAATCATTTCACTTTCAATGCTTTGTCAATGCAGTTTAAATAATGTTCACCGAAAATCAACCTTTGAGCATTGCAATAAACCAAATAATTGTTGTGGTCGTTCATCAAACGAATATTTAGTATATGTTTTGTATTCAACAAAAGCAAAAGAATAGCCTATGTCTTCGAAAAAGTAACATAGGGCTGAGCAAAAACTAAGTAGCGTTGAGCCCATTAAGAAGTCATTTATGGCGAAAACTCTGCTGGCTGAAGAGTGTAAATTTGTTATTCATACAGGGTGTGGAAAGTGTGTATGCTAATCGTCAAATGGCGTGTTGAGGGAATATTTTCAGCTCCACGCTCCTCGGGAATCATTTCGTCAAAATTGCGTTTCTTTAGGGGAATGCTACAAAGCGGTTTGTACAGCCGGTACACAGCTCTGATTATAGGTAACCTTTCGTGTTCGTCCGATTGTTGACTTTCGCTTCCAGTAGATTATATTTTTATAACGCTTTGCTGAGATATAAATATCGCTATGGAGAGTTCCAGTGCAGCCGCAATATTAGTTTAATGAATTCCTATTAAGTTTTGCATACACACCGATAGATGCTTGCTTGAACGATTGATGGACACTTTATGAAAGAAGTAGCCGCGTTAGAGAGGAAGATGCTCACAAGGACTTTGGCCCCGCATGAGTGGAAGAACCATGGAGGGACCGATATAACGACGAGACACGCTGTATGAGCGTGAAGCAGGCGGTCTAACACAATTCTTCTATCCTGGCAAGAAAGTTAATATGTTTTATGTTGTCTGTACTATTGCTATGTAGCCGTAGCTCAACTTCATATCATCATTGAATACTGTTACGTTAGTGATGTTTCATAAACATATGTTAAATCTGTGTTTATATGTTTTTTACACCAATACGGCTGGTCTGGTGGTCAGTGTTGCGAACGGTGATAGTCGTCGACATAAAATTTTACAAAATGATACTGTTTAAAGCATCGCATTCTAGATCCAAGCATTCATTCGACAATCACGGAAAAAAATATCATTTGACACGATGATATTTTTCTGCTACAATCATTTGACTTTTTGATTTTGCCGTACCTCAAGTGAACTAGATCTTCATCGAAAATGGGTCCTTTTTCGTGTTTTCGCGTGAATTTCTATACTCCTGTAAGAGAACACCATTTTCCGGGTTGACTGAGTGAAAATATCAAGTGGTCTAATGGCTAAGTATCGATAAAGGCACGACTAAGCAGTTCTGGCGTCTCATGAAAAATGTCAAATGACATTCATTCTACAGTTTTTGCAATCATGTCATCGAAAAACCATTGATTGTTATTGCACAAATGATTGTCGCTTTTGGAAAGTCGTGTCATGGTAACCATGAATATCATGATCAAAAATGATTTTGACACCCGCTTACTGCGAATATCATAAAAAAATGTCGACAATTAACAACACTGCTGGTGGTACAGTCTTTAACCCTTACGACCTAACAACATGCCCGTCATGGGTTCAAGCCCCGCATGGAAAGTAATTAAGTTCAAGTAAGCCATTGAAAACCAAACCCACTAGTGCTACAGGCAGGCCATGACCGACATCGGTTATTGTGACAAAACAAGAAGAAGAAGAATAATATGGCGATAAGAAACGAAAACGGGTGGTGAAAGATGAGCTTGCACATGCTTTATCTAAACGTTTCATCCTACGCTACAAATCGCTTCAAATCTCCCACTGTCAGTCGTTAAGCGCGCAACCTCAACCGCACCAGTTCCAATGAACGACGTTTCGTTAAGTCTTTCGATTGCAATGACGATTTTGGTGCACGTGCTGTTATAATGTAACTTCCATTCCAGTAGGGTAGCATTTTCTGTAGAGTTCAAACTGAACGATGTTCATCACCACGAAACAAAATCAAACGATCATGATAATTCATCAAGAATGTTATCGTCGAATCAACAATGGAGATGCATGCTTTCTCCCTGCAACGAAATGCGATTGCTGCTCGTGTTTTGTCTATCTCTTTTGATATAAATGATTAATTTGCATTGAGTCTCTATAAATAGAGGTTTTAGGTCAAAAGGTATGGATAATAACAAATGATTTTGCGATGTGTTTCCACGTTGAATACTTAAATTGAATAATATTAATACTGCCAGTTTGTAAACTATTCCACGAGTTTTGGGTCAAACAAAACGTTCCCTTGCTCTACATTCTTACTAGTTTGCAGCACGGCAATATTCAAACTATTCTATTTCCAAGAAACCAGCTTTTGCAACTCATGCGACCAGCAGCACACACAGTTCATAAACACACTACTATCTTCATCTCGTTAAGACCTCAAAACGCCTCGGGTATGTAGAAAAGTTTTACCCAACGATAGGAAGATGTTCTCGAAATAGTTCAGTTTCCTTTTCGTTTTCCTTTGCGGAAGGCTAAGAAGCAGCTGGGCGCATACTTATCAGACTTTCCACAATCTGCACTGGTGATTGTGACCGCTTTGTCCGTTTTGGTCCCCTTCTAAACTTTTGGCTGCTATGGTATGTGAACAATCTTTATTGCGTTTAAAATTTGATAAAATTGCTTTCGAGGTTTTTGTTTTATAACTCGCAGAATAAAAAAACTATAGCCGAACTTTATGACAGCAATAAGCAATGAGAAAGAGAATAAGGATATAAATCAATAATAGATTTAACTATTCCGATTCAATTCAGATTCAGATAGTTTGTTTGTCATGCTGCATCCTGATTTATAAAAGAATTGAATAGAATTGAAGCGTAATAAAAATCAAAGAAAATCAAACCTGCTTGGTAAAAGCAGTTTTCTGTAATATTATTCCTTTGTGCCTCTATCATTGGTGCTAGAGGTAAAGATACATACAGGAAAAAACATTCAACAGAATGATTTCAAAACACTTATTTCGGTCGTGACTGTAAGGATCGTTTGCATTACGACATCGTCTGTACTCATTTTGCGTGAGTCAGAGACAGGAAATGTGCATATTTGAATTGTTAAATTTGCGAGTTATTGATTTCTTTATAAACCCGATAAAAGTTAGGAATGAGTTCGTACAGGGAAAACAAGAATAACGATAGAGTCGCTCTCAATACAATGCAGAAAGAATGTCAATCAGAAAACCAAGCTATGTTCTTCATTCTCATTGTTTGTGAAGGCCAGAGTATATTGTCCGCACTGGCTTGTGTAATTTCGATTTTCACTAGCGCATCTGGCGAAGATTGGTGGATGCTGTTTTGGACAACGAGGGAATGGTCGCGTCAGATCTATAATTTAAGTAATTGTTGTACCATTTTTCATGCGAAAATGGCTGAAATACTTGCACAACCTATTTAAAATTGTTCGGCCAGCCGCCCCCAGATGCGCTAGTGAAAATCGAAATTACACCAGCGAGTACGGACAATGTGCCCCGGCCTTTATGTTTTAAAATTATATCACATCACCAATAACAACTGTTACAATAGATAACAACTAAACCAAGAAAACAATACCTCCAATTTTTATGATATTTATACTTCCGGTTAACTTAATTCAAATGACATTTTAATAGTGAACTCCAATAACCTTCTCCACATAATTTCGAACCAACATGGCGGTAGAAGAAAAAAGCTTACCCTTGTCACACATCGATCGTTCATATGAAATGAACGTTTTAATTTCCTTGCAAACAAATTCACTTTGTTGCTCTGTTACGCTTCCGAGCCGAATTCCATTCAGTTCCACTTATGCACGCTGCATTCCAGTTTGATGTTTTCGTTGCACCACACTCATTCGCCCACAAAGGTCGATCTCAGGTGGGATGGGCAAACATGGTCAATGGAAAGCTTAAAAAAAAAACACACACACACACACACACACACACACACACACACACACACACACACCACTGTCTGTTTCCGTGTACACTTTGACTACTGTCGCAACGAAGGCATAGTTTTCTGTTTTCATTGAATGTTTTTGCCTCACATCCACTTGCGGAAGTGTAACTGTACTAATCCATTTCAGTGCAAACTACACGGTAAGGCTTGTCTTTTCAGCATCAAATTGATTAATGCTGGCTTTTCAGCCGACTGCAATGACGTGCAGCGAGCAATAAAAAAGTTTAAATAAAACAGAAAATTGAGTTCGATGGAATCTATTTGCATCGAACTCGATTTTCTATGATCTTTCGACGTACGTGGTTGAAGGACGTTTGATTTACCTCAAGCTTAAATGCACGTTTGGTTTTATGCGTGTTAAATGGGATGGAATTGACGTACCGATGACTGAATGAATTTGGATGCAAAGCAATTGTTTTTTTCAAAATATATAATAAGAAATAGAATATATAAGCATAACCATTTTCCATTTCTTTCTTTCTTAGTTGTGTTTAATGTAAAAGCATGTTAAATGTCTATACCGTATTTTTATTGAGCACATGTAACACTCTTCTGACAAAGCAAAACGAAAAGCAACTGAAGAGTGTTCTTTTCTCTAGGAAACAATAAGGAAAATATCGAAAGGAAAACAAAAGGTAGAACTAGAAATTATTAATGCATAATTTTCTCACTGTTTAACTTCAATTGGTGTAGAACAAATTACGCGGACAAAGAAAAAGAATATGCGGGAAAGAGAATTGCCGCCAGCATCACACCGAGATCAAACAACATTTCATATTTCACCTTGCAGCAGACTACCGACAGCTGAATCATGATACAATTTAGGCATCGCCCATGTTTGATCATCCACCATAATTGAAAGCATCCTTCTAGCTGCAACATTTAGTGCTAGGGCCAACCATCCGACAAATGCGACTATATAAACTCGTTAGCTCTCCGCGCCGACAGCATCATCGTCGTCCAGAATAGCTCATCCTCGGCAATGATTTAGTCTCTGGGCTAGGCGGCATTGAAATAATTACGCTTCGCAAATTAGTTTGATGCGAATGCTAATTAGAACAATAAACAATTACAATCCAATTATAATCAAAATCAAACCAACTTAATTCAACGATGAACGTTGATAATGTTGCGACGCATACCCAGCACCGGCCTGGTGCGGGATTTGGAAGCAAATCTTGAAGAAACAAAATTGGTGGCTTTAAGATTAACACATCCAAACACGAATAGACATAAACAAATTATAAAGTGATTGTTTACAGGCCGCAAGCGGTCTCAGAAATGTAGACCTTGCTCAAGTGAAAGCATTCTCAGTAGAAGGATTGGGTAGCTTTTTTTTAGAGCGGGGTTAGATTCCTTTTCAACGCGGCCGCTTAGTTAACGTAGTGTTTAATCCGCTTCTATGGACTTTTAGTTTTTGCTCCCAAACAATACTGTTTTATACATTACTCTTCCGGACAGAGTAGCAGCTACCCTGAATATGAACCCCAACAGCCAGCTAGTAATGAAACAAAATGGGATGCAAAAACATTGGACGCGCCCAATTTATTATCCTGCAGTAGCCAACTAGGTCGCAAGATAGCAATAAATTTAAATTTCACACTTTTATCACCTACCCAACAGTGACCGCAGCTCTTTGCAGACATCACTTTCGGTGGATGCTGCCATTGGCTTGGTCCAATAGATATAATGTTGTGGAGATATTTGTTGCGCGTACTTTGTCGATACCAACGTGCTTCAACTCTCGCTCATCTCTCAACAAAGAAACCGTTCGGTAGTGGCTTACGATAAACGCACATCAGAATGGCTTATCTTTGGTAGGCTTGCATTACCTAGCTTCACGTATCGTTTTCGTCTGCATATTGCAAAAACTCACATGCTTTCATCCTCACTTTGTGCCACGGAAAAACAAAGCGCTGCCATGTAAATATGTTATGCCAAAGAGACAATGTGCGGGCAAATGATGAATAGATAACGAGGAGAAAAGATACGATGGTATACGTTCATCAATAGACAGGAATTGGTTCTGTTCTTTCAATGCAAGCAGCACTTGCTGGGTGTTGGCCCCAGCACGACCGAACCGTCCAGCAGCACGGGCAGTGCGGAAAGTTTTCATATAACGAGTTTCAACTTACCCTACGAGCAGAGCGCGCGCCTGGGTCTTGACTGTGACGCATATGTGTGAAAAATAGCTTCCAGGCATTGTTATCTAGATTTTACGACACAGCTTCCTTGCCCGTGCTGGGCATGCACATGGGTGAATCACACGGTCGGTTTATTTATTACAAATATTAGTTTTCATCTCGTTTGTAACGAAAATAACTTCCTAACTATCCAACTTTGTCATGCCACATCCTCGGATCCTTGGTCGCTGGTGTTAAGGGGCCCTTTGGCGAAATGATACTGACCGGATGGTGGACCCGGACAGTCAGGATGCACATGTTAGAAATTTTGTCCAAAAGAGGTAATTGACTGTGCTTTATACAACTTTGCGGAAGCGTTGATCATGTGCACTTCGGAAGCATGGAAAGTTGTTACCCTAGCCAGCAGATGAAAAATGAGAATGAAAGTTGCAGGTGTATATGGCTGGTTGAGGTTGGCAGGAGGATGAGGGAAACATTGTAGTAACAGAGGTGCAATAAGTATGCTCATTAATCATGTTATTACATGTTTTGCTTTTATTCTATGGAAACATAACCTTTATGATCCAATAGGTAAAATGTATACGGTTCCATGCAGCCCTGAACTGTCTCACAAATAAAGCAAAAAAAAATTGAAAAAAAACGCAGTTCAAAATCGAAAGTCAAATTACTGGTACAACTTACCGTCTTAATTCTATCAAAATAACCAAAATTACATTTCGTAAAACTCGAGTGAAAATTTCTATTGTTAGTACTTTTCCTCAATAAAGAAGATTGACTTGTCGAGTCACGAGCCCATGCTTTACTTATTCTACATCTATTGTAACAATTCTTTACGAGACCTTATCAAACCTCTCCGAGAGTCGTTAGACAACATGAATACATGATAACGGTAACAGTTCAAAAGGTCAGCTCTGATGTTTCCTGCAACAATCATCTGTTTCAGTTATTACCACAGACACTCAAGAGCTGACGACACCTCAACCATTACAGAGATAATGAAATCGTAGCTTATTGACCACCACTGTAGGCGTTGGTTGCAGTAAAAGGGGCTAAAATCTTTACAATAAATATTAAACGTAAACTATGACGTGTTATGAAAATACTTCAAACGATACACAAATGATGCAATTTGCGTTTTATGATTACGTACCTTACACTTTGTTTACTTTTTTGACCCTGATGGAAATCGAAATGCTCAAGGTGCAAGACAATCGCATCCAATTACGCATTCCATACCAAGTGCTTCGGTGATTCATTAGCTTGGGACTGGTTGGTTCATCAGCAGAGTGATTGGGTTGTGGTTTCATTTGTTGTTATTCTTGCTTCTAGAGGTAACGTCAAATGTATTCGTGGCTTTCAGAATAGTTATTCTCTGATGTTGAAAAACAGATTTAAAATAATAAGAGTGTTTAAATGAAAATGTAAAGTTTTCTTTAGCTGTTGTGTTCATAGTTTGAAATGAAATCATAAGCAATTGTTTCGATATGTGTTTGCCACAACGAGAATAAGATTTAAAAATTACTTGCTTTATCTAATTTCAGAACATCTTTTTCCACGATAAGCAAAATGAGGCCATATACAGCCAATTCCCTCATGGAGCTTCTATTCATGACGGTATTGATTGGCTATCTTTTGCTGCTGTGCTCTGTTAGAGCAGCCGCTACGAATAATGTCAATGTTCAGAGCTCAAACCCTCTTAACAAGACTGATCAACTGCCAGTCACCATCTACTACGAGACTCTGTGCAGTGATAGCATGGTTTTTATAACTCATCAGCTCTATCCTTCCTGGTTGCGTCATCAAAAAGAAATGAAGCTTCGGCTGGTGCCCTTTGGAAAGGCATGGGTATTTATCGACACATACCGGAGCGTGCGTACAAAATATAACCTGTGTCATTCCACCCACCGTTGCAGATCGAGGAGCATCCCAACGAAGAACCCAAATATCATTGCCAGCATGGACCTCGGGAATGTCAGCTGAACATTTTGCACGGCTGCATTCTCAAAAAACTGCCACCCAAAAAGGCATTCTCGGTGGTGGCGTGTCTCATGAAAAACTTCCGCACTAGCTTCGAACAGGTAACAGTCGTTGCATGAAATTCTTTCGGTGGTGCATTCAAAATTGGCAAAAAGTTGGTACTGAACATGTGTTTTTGCTTTTTCCCCATAATGTTTCTACAAAAAGTGCATGGAAGGACATGAGTCGTTCCAAACCTCCGTCGTTAATTGCAGCCAAGGGCAACAGGGAGCTAAGTTGTTCAAAGAGTTTGCCAACGAAACAGATAACGTTCATCGGCCACTTCCCTTCGTACCAACGATTGTTGCTGATGAGGTAAGACTTGGAAAACTAAGCACGTCCAAATGAAGTGTGTGATGATGGTTCGTTTCACTTTTGCAGCCCTATAACTATTACGAGCAAGACGACTGGTTGCAACATTTTGACAGGAAGTTTATCGAACGTTATGAGGCAAAGTTTGGTGTTAAGCTATGATGTGCGTCATTATGTGAAACATGAATAAGGTTTCAATTTTTGTAGGATTGACGAGCAGGGGTCAAACAAATATGCGTAATAAAATTTTATCAAGAATCATTCATATTTATTGAGCTTTTCTTTACATTTCAAAATACCTCTTTTTTGTTGATGTAACCTGCGTGGGATTAATTTTTATTTCACAACTGTAAACGAATCGATCTATGCTAAGTTTAATTTGATTTTTATATAACCTGCATAAATTACCAGAATCATTACAATAACTGCAACAATTGCTAACATCCAATAGTATCTAGTATTGCTTACTTTCCCATATTGCTTCCTTGCAAACAATTTTCTATCTGCATAGTAAATCTTCAGGAACATTTCAACATTACACGCACATTTCAAACCATAGTATGATATCAATGGGTTAGAATTATGCCCAACATTTTTTTCTGAATTGTAACGGATAGCTAACGACCCATTTGCATCGTTTTCCGTATTGCAAGCATCGAAAAGAAATAGGCCATGTTGGGTTCGATCATTTAGCTTAAACGTGGGTCTTATTATCGTCGCATTCCATATGAACCATACACTTTGCGGTCTCTCATTACTTTGTTTGCAGATGAATTCCATTGACATTACAGGTTTGCAATACTTCACTGCAGCTTTATAACAATGTGCTCCAATGGTTTCGATTTTCTGAAACTCTATCTGTAGTCTACTCAATGTAAGGTAGCTAAGAGTTCCTGTTATTTCAAAATCCTCTTGTGGTATTTTCAAAACATCAGACACGTTGCAATCACTAGTCACTGTTACGATCAGGACCATCATGTATAGAATTCTAACCGAAAGAAACATTACACTCGCAATTTCTGAACAAAGGTATTTGCCTAACCTCTCAAATGTTTCTGATGTCAAGAAAAGCCCCGACCCTCAAAGTATTGAGGTAAATCGTGAGTTGATGACATTGGGCGTAAATTAAAGCATACATACTTTTGATGAGGTAGCCCCACGTGCCAATTAACGGTATGGTTTTTAATGTTTATATGGGACGAATCAATACGAATCAATTAATGTATAATCATGGATAAAAGTTTATCTTTCATGGTCAACGATTTTATAAAAAAAAACTTAAAGAACGAAACAACACACTGAAGAAACGAACGCTGTTACTATCACCACTATCAAACATACGATTGGGAGTGTAGAGCTACGCAGATTGCTAGTTGTTTCTGCTGGTTCATTTTCTCTCTTTGAAACACTCACGGCATAATTCAAAAATGCTATAATTTCAATATGGCTGGTACAATTGCACACACTGTCGTAGGTCGCTTGGGTCAGGTTGCTATATTGGGCTATCAACAGTTGCTCATACGCATTAACAGCAATTCCTCCCATCCTGTGCCGGGAAGGATCACAGATTAAAACCTCCAGCACTTCGTCGAACAGGACGTATTTTACAGATTTATTAGCTACATCCAACTGAATGGCAGTAGAGCTTTTCTTCTGATGTTCGTTGAGTGTATTGCAAACGATTGTAACGTTAAGTCGACCGTTTTCATACGAAACGAACGTTTGCATACACAGTCCGTAGTTGTGTTCGATGTCATTCGTAGCACTTAAACCGAAATCTTTTAACTCTATGTATGTTAGCAAACCTTGAAAGCTTACGTCGTTGCCGGGTATGATATTGTTACCCCAATACGTTGGACATTGGGAATTATTTAACATGAATCCTACCGATATAGCTACCGTAGATAGAAACACGTATTGTGGCCCTTGTCCAACACTCCAAAGCATTATTGCGTATATCAGTTACTATGATTTCTCAAACGATTCACTACGTTAATAAACTCGAAGCGCTTCCGGGAAGACACAGTGCCCGGAATCGGATGAGCATTGCGATATGATTAATGTTTCTTTTCGTTACTTTCGATTGCCTAATAGTATAGTAATAATTACTTCCTAACAAGCTGAGTACAACGGAAGTGTTTTTCCTTTATTACAATGTGGAGGTAGTTAGTATCTTTAGCGCATTTCTTGTTATTGTGGAATTTTTCGAGTGCGTTTTTCCAATGGATGTAAGAATCAGTTTAACACCAAAAGAAGAAGATGGATGGCTTTCGTTCAGTTCACTTTATTTTTCTCCAATTCGCACGTCCTTCACCTTCGACATTTCGCGTTCAACTGACCTCCCGACCCAGCAGCGCGCGCCGCTTAAATTCCCTCCTTCGCTCACTCAGCGCTCGCCACGATATCGCTATCTCTTTTCCCTACTTCACACGGCCTTTCCTCGACCGATCCTTTCGCCCCGAAGGATCCCCACCGCATTAAAACCGATAGGGTTTCATATGTGACGAAGCCGTCGACGTCACTTTTGGCCCTTCGCCATTGATCTTTTCCACGTCATAGCGATCATGAGGGCGAACACTGGTTACTTTATATGGCCCAAGGTACTCAGCCGCGTACTTCCTTCCAGGCCCGAACTGCGTCCGCTTAATCACCACCAGGTCGCCTTCGCGATAAGTTGTAGCCGACCGCGCTCGTAAGTCGTACGATCTCCGTTGTTCTTCTTGGGCTTTCTCGATAGAAACCCTGGCACCAGCTCGCGTCTGCTCTCGTTGATCGTGATGTTGAGCCACTCGAATTTCTTCCATCAGCTCACCTAGTCGTAAATCTCCTTCGTGTCTCATCGGTACCCCAAACATCGCTTCAAAAGGGGTAACACCGATGCTTTGATGTGGGCTAGAATTAATCCACCGCTGAATATTGGCAACGTGCTTATACCACTTCGCGGGATCGTTTACACTCATCTTTCGCAACATAGCAATAATCACTTGATTTACCCTCTCTACCTGCCCGTTCCCGCGCGGAACACCTGTTGTAACTTCCACACGCTCGATATCCTGATCCTCACAATACCGCTTAAAATCGTTTGACGTAAACGCAGCCCCTTTATCGCTTATAATACGCCTTGGATTACCAAATGCCTCGCTCTGTGTCGTTAATCGCTGAATTACTTCAAATGAATTCGTCGTTTTAGTAGGATATATCCAAGTGTACTTACTAAACGCATCAACTACCACAAACAAATATTTATACCTTTTCTCTGTAATGTCCATTGGACCCAAATGGTCTACGTGATACGTGTCTAACGGAACGTCACCTTTCGCGATTGGGTATAATAAACCGTCAACTTTTCCCCTTTTACGCTCTGCGAGGATACATTTCACACAACACTCAATCGTTTGTTTTATTTTCTCACTCGCGTTTGGAATGTAAAACTCCTGTTCGATAATACCCTCTATCTTACGAACTCCTAAATGACCCTTTTCGTGTATCCTACGTATCAAATCGCTTTGCATTTCCGATGGTACCACAATCACTTCCCTACCTTTCACTACTTTCATCAGCAGCCCATCACACACGACAAAATCTTCAAAAGGTTGTGTTTTCAACAATTCAATAATTGCCTTCGCACGCTCGTCACTTTGTTGCATTTTTCTGATCGCTTCTATCATAGGATCGCTTTTCACAATCATCACCGGTGCCCTGCTCAACGCATCCACATGCTTCATCGATGAACCTGGCTTATGCACCACTTCATATTCATACTCCTCGAGCATCAAAGCCCATCTTGCGATTCTAGCCGACAGTTCTTTCGATTTTAAAGTATGCCCAAACGCTGCACAATCTGTAACGATCTTAAACTTGATGCCTAAGAGATACACACGAAACTTCTCAACAGCGCGAACCACCGCTAGCACTTCCAAATGATACGCACTATAATTCTTCTCCGCGTTTGATGTTTGTTGACTCATGAAGGCAACAGGATGAAACTTGTCGTCGTCGCTCTTCTGCATAAGCGCAGCACCATAGCCGTACTTCGACGCGTCCGTATGAAGCTCGGTTTCGGCACTTTCGTCGTAGATTTGTAACACCGGATCGGTCACCAAACACCGTTTCAACTCATCAAAACTCGAACGCTGCTCTTCACCAAACACAAACTCAACACCTTTCTGAAGCAAACTTGTCAAAGGCTTCGAAATTGTCGCGTAACCAGCAATAAATTTTCGGAAGTAACTCGTAAGTCCCAAAAATCTTTGCAGCTGCTTCACATTTTTCGGTTCCGGAAAAAGCTGAACCGATCGCAACTTACTCGGCGCTATGCGATAACACCCGCCGCGAATCACATACCCGAGATACTCCACTTCGTCCTTTAAAAATTGCGATTTTTTCCAATTGAACTGCACACCGTTCTCACTCGCGACATTTAACAATTCCTTCAACGTTTGAAAATTACTTTCCTCATCTAATGAAGGAATTATTAAATCATCCACATACACCAACACACGCTCACTCTTGATGAATTCCCGAAACACATCCGCTACAAACCGGCTGAAACTCGCTGGACTATTGACCAACCCGAAAGGCGTTCTAAGAAACTCGTACTGGCCTGTGTGGGTAACAAAGCCTGTGTACCGCTGGCTCGACTTTTCCACAGGAACATGAAAAAACGAATTTTTCAAGTCAAGTGTGGTAAAAACTCTGGCTGACTTCAAGCGATCGATTTGATCTTCTATGTTCCTCATGGGAAAACAATCCTTAACCATTTTTCGATTAAGTTCGCGATAATCAACACAAACGCGTAAGGAACCGTCCTTTTTTCTCGCTAACGTTACCGGACTCGCAAAATCACTCTCACTTTCTCGAATTATTCCCGCGGCTAACCACTCGTCGATTGTTTTCTCCAGCACCGCCTTTTCACCCGGAGCAAAACGCCTTGGCGACGAACGCACAGGCGTCTCGTCATGCAAAATAATTTTCGTCTCAACACGACTATTCACGTTTCCCGCAGGTTTGTACCCCGAAATAACCGCCTTTACTCTTTCCGAAAATCGAGGAGAAACATCCAAATTGTCTTCATTGTCACACACAATAGAAAACATTTCGTCCGTTGAACCATATGGCCTGACTTTGACGCCCGCCGTTGTCATCGTAACTTCAAAATAGTTCAAGGAATCTCTGCCCAATACTGCATCGTAAGGCATGCTTTCATTTGGCACCACAAAAAATCGCACATCACTACAAACGTTATCATCCACCGTAACGTCCACCGTGAACATGCCGATCGCCTTTGTTCTCATGCCACCAAAGCCCTGGAACCACATCGAAGTATCGATCAGCGGTGATCCCTCGATTCTTTTGTAACAACCTATTGTCACCAAGTTTTGGTTGCTTCCACTGTCAAACAATGCCTTGACCGATGTTTTGTTCAACACGACATCAACCATTCCCACCGATTCTTCCGTCACGTTGATTTTCGCAGGAACGACGCTTTTGTTCCGCGCACACTCGCTCGCCTTATGACCGTATTCACGACACGAGAAACATTTCGGACCACCCTGTGTCTGCGCGCACGCGCGAGCTTGATGTCCTTTGTTTCCGCAATTGTAGCATCGCTGCTCCGCCCGTTTGTCGACGCGGCTACTGGATGACAAAACTCGTTTGTTTTCTTCTTTATCGGTCGTTTTCTTCTTTCGAGCCATGCGGATTTTTTCAAAGTTGAGCAACTTTTCTTTTAACACTCGAATTGTTTGCGCCTCGTACAGCAATGATTTGAAAAAATCATCGTCGGTCACACCGTTTACGATGTACTCACATAAGCTTGGTTCGTCCAAATCGATTTGGGCAGCAATTCGTTGCATTTCGTAAACGTACTCTCGCATCGTCTCGGCCGTTTCCTTCTTCCGATTCGTGAGAATCCGATGCACATCACTCGACCTCACAAATGGAGCAAATTCCGCGATCAGCTCTTTTTTCAATCTCGCATAAGTTTGCACATTACGCAAAGACGACACGAACTTTCTTGCGATTCCCGTCATCTTTTTACGTAACATGATTAGCTTTTGTTCGTCATTCCATCCTGCTGACTTTGAAACGGAATCGAGGTGTGCCAGCCAAATACGCACATCGTGCCCATCCTCTGCTCCAAACGTCTCAATGCTATCTTCCACATCTCGAAATGCGTAAACGCGTTGCGGTCGTTTAGGCGTCGAGATTCGCACAGCAGTTTGAAAAGGGTCTTCTTCCGTTTCATCGTCATCCTCGGCAACAAAGCTATCACCTTGTTCTTCTTCCGGAAGATCCAGATCCACTTCTTCCTCGGAATCATCATCGCAGCTCGCGTATGGTTGGTTACCCGCGTAGTTTTCGACGTTGTCTAATGCGTTAGCTGGTTCTGCTCTGTGTCCGCTCCCGGACGGACCGGCGTTGTCCCTTGACGCAACCGTCGTTCGGAACTTAACAATTCGATTCGCGATTTCCACTTTTCCTCCAGTAGTTTCTAGGCCAAGCCTCTCACACTCGCGCATCAACCCAATCTTCGTGAAATCTTCACAAAGCTCCTTGACCGTTGCCATTCTATCTCTCTCTCTCTCTCGGTACTTTCTCTCACAAAGTCGACACACACTACCACACAATTCGCGACTTCCCGCACTCACGCACAAAATGTCACACTAGTTGACTCGTAAAATTCACACAGAATTTTCACACGCAGAATGCTGTAAAGCCTCGCTTTTTTTCTTCACTCGGTGTGCTTCGCAAAGCCTCGCTATCACTCACGGATTCTCACTGGTTGCTAAAAATAAAGCCTCACTAATTGCTTCACCAGCCTCACTGATTCGCACGGATTGCTACGAAAGCCTCACTGATCCGCACACGTTGCTATATAAGCCTCACGGTTCTTCTCTTTCACAAAACGTCTCACTATTTGCCTTGATAAAAAAGCCGCACAGTTTTTTGCTATTTAATCACAAAATAGCCTCACGAAACTTCACACTATATCGCACAGATTGCTTTCATCGCAAAAGCCTCACTCGTTTGGGAAAAAAGATTCCCGGACGAGCCCCCATGTAAGAATCAGTTTAACACCAAAAGAAGAAGATGGATGGCTTTCGTTCAGTTCACTTTATTTTTCTCCAATTCGCACGTCCTTCACCTTCGACATTTCGCGTTCAACTGACCTCCCGACCCAGCAGCGCGCGCCGCTTAAATTCCCTCCTTCGCTCACTCAGCGCTCGCCACGATATCGCTATCTCTTTTCCCTACTTCACATGGATGTAATAAAAAAATCACGGAATGTTCGATCAGTCTTCAGCAATTTTACTCGGAACAACTCTGAGCAAGAATTATTAATATTTTTTGCTACTTCATTCAGCCATCCATTTATACTGTCTATTTTGTTTCGAAAACAATTAAAAAATGCATAACAATCTGTTCCATTCTGTCCCTGTGACATATTTTGGTTTTGTTTATTTGTTCTGCAACTCTTTTCAACAACGTGGAGCACAAAATCGGGACTAGATAGCATAGCGAACAGAGAAAAGTATCGAATTTATCTGTAATCGATGTTTGCGAGTCACATATGAATATTTAACTGATATAACTACTCTCGTGTGTGTTTGCTGCACATGGAGATAATCAATATTTATTGCTTCTTCCGGCTTCATTGCAATAAACTGAAGTTTATAGGTATAATAGAAATAAACTTTGCCTACTCCCACCACTAGTTAAAGGACAAGTTTGACGCAGGTAAACCGGCAAATGTCAACGTGTAGGCAATGCATGTGGTCTAACAGTGGTCTGTGTTGGTTCTATAACCAGTCCTTCGCGAAATGCAAAATACGTCAAGCAAAAGTATAATTCATGTTACTGATGGAAAATAATGTTAACGCCCACCACAGTCCCTGCTGGATCGCATGTGCCTTTTAAGATTATTTTGTTTAGCCGCAATCAATCACAATTAATTTTCAACGGGGTCAAGAATTTATTTCGGTCGAGATTGTCGTTTTTTTTATGCTTGAAAAGTATTGCGTGAAATATATCACTCACCATCAACCTATAGTTCTGGGGATTTTTATCATAGAATTTAAAAATGTTTTACTAAATATGCTACTATGTATATGTATTTTACTACTTAGATTATTATTATTGATCAACTGCACTTTTGAGTATCATCTTGCCTTAACTTGGCTAAAGATTTCCCTGGGGATGCAAAATACATTGGATTTTGGGTTATGCAATAATATTTAAGACGTTTTGTTATGTTATGTGCCTTTTGGTCTGGTTCGGCTAGTTTTAAACCCCAACAAACATGCTTTTTTGGTTTTCATTGATTGTTTACCAACCGCAATAAAAGGACAAAACCTAAGCAATGTAATTATTTCGCGTAGTAAAAACAACACCCTTGTGACGCATAAATGGATACAATGATTGAAATGTATATAGCACGTCGACACGTATATGTATATAGCACGTCGAGGATGCCAAAAGTGCTGTTACCACGGAGTGTTACAAATAAAACCGATACCATTTCAACGTGCTCTCGAGTGTGTATTGAAAGAAATCATAGTGAAATACATATGCCATACTCAAATACAATAATTATCTTCTTCTTCTTTTTTGGCCCAACAACCGTTCTTGGTTAAGGCCTGTCTGTACCACTACTGGGCCTGGCTTTCAGTAAACTTATTGATTACTCATAGCATTATATTCAGTCTTACATATGGGAGGCACGATCCATTTGGGTCTTGAACCTACAACGGGCATGTTTTTAAGTCGTGCGAGTTGACGACAGTACCATGAGTTCTACCCTTATGGACCTACAATAGTTAACAGTCTCTCTAATATGGTAAAAATGAAATATAAATGATGAATATAAATGAAGCATAAATAAATGTAAATCAAAAATATTTCATAAACATCTAACTATGCATAGGATCACTGAAGCAATTTGTATGATAATAGTACAGCAAGGAAAATATAGTTATTCAACAGCTCTACTTATCCTATCATTCATAGCTTTTCTTCCTGATCAATAACGATCCAACATTATCCTACCGCATAAATGCTATAAGGTGTACCCCGAGTGTGGGTAAGAACATTTTTACTTATTCATACAATAGCTCGGTACTGCTTCTGGTACAGCGGGATGGGCAGCTATTGTTTTAGATAAAGTGACATGAATTTTCGTTACATTCCGTAGCTCTTGGCTTCAATGGGTTAAATATTTCAGAAGGAATTTCGCTCCATTTTCGTGCGTTCTAGAGCCAAGGACACAGTTCTGTTTCCTTCTTCTTTTTTTTACTCCCTCTGACCTAAAACATCGCGTTAAACAAACGTTCAACAAACGTTAAAGCGACAAAAAAAAACAAAGATACTTGCACTCGTTCCCATGGACTCGTTCCCATGGTAGAAAAGGATATTTTTCACAGCACTACTCGTAGTCGTTGCATTATTAAGCATCTTTTTTTTTTGCTTCAATGCAGCATTTCGATTCTGGAGTTGGCAGTAGCAGCACGGATTAGATAGGAACCGCTGAAACCTCAAACGAGATAAAAGGTGAACCTGTGTGATTAAGCACTGCCTTCATACGATTTCGCTGCTAATCATCCAGAAACAAAAGCGTTAGTAGAGAGCGCATCGGTTTTTGGTTTTGCTAATAAAATGATTATTCTCGTTCGTATACCAAAAGCTATGGCGATTATGTTACAAACGTTATACGAATCTCACTTTTATTCTTGTTTTTTTTAATGAGATCAAACGTACATATCCTACAAGCTAATAAAACAATATCAAATGTCAGTACATGGAACATATCAAATTGTTTCCCGAATAAAATTAGGGATAAATGAGTGACATCAAAGGATAGCCATTGTTTGCGACATTCTTGAGCGTAAAGAGATAACAATGCCAAACACAGACAAATGTAGATTGAATTATTCGTAAACACAACAATCAAATACAATTAAAAAAACAAAACAAAAACATTCTTAATGCAGCTCTGCAAAAATAAGTGATACACTAAAGTACTTAAAATCACGATAATAAGAATTTATTTTCTCTAGCAAAAATATAGTATACCTCTAAATCTCATCCTGTTCCTGTATATTTGTAATCATACTTTAAAACCAAACCCGTAAACCGCAGCGTAATACTTGATAACAAATAAACATGTCGGGATCGTACGACTAAAACTACAACGACGTCACAAATCTCATCGCAGGCTGATGAAAATTGAAGCTCAACAAAGCAACAACAATTCTGCATTTTCTGCTCTAAAAGCGCTGAGTATGAGCTATTCTCTTCACAGTCGCCATCGGTTGCTATCGGAGCTTTGGAGACGATGCGCTAGCAAAAAAAATGCATCCTGATTTTTATATACTGTTTCGCGTCTACTGCAAACCGCCAGATGTACGTTCTATACTAGATATAAACCAATAAGCTATTACCAGAATGCCAATAGCTGGTTCGTTCGATGGTACGGTAGTGTGCCAAAGGAACGATTGTACATAACTTTTCACTACACCAAATGAAGATATATACGAGGACATTGAATCTTCCACTTTCCTGCAGTTCATTCAGCCGCTTTTGTGGAGCGGTGTAAGATTTTATTGTTGAATTATTACACTGCTTGCCATCATAGCACTATCAGTATATGGTATTATTTGATTTTCTCTGCACTTTTTTACTAACAAAAACAGCAATGAGTTCAGGACTATGCTTTTTCAATACTTATAACTATTGTAATAGGTTAAACAGATTATCATTTTCAAATTATAAATAAATTTTTTTTAAAAGTTTATTATAAGCACCAATTATAACCAAACCACATTCCTACAGTTTGAAAACGGTAGCTCCTCTGACTTATTGAAAACCGTTACAAGAGAATCATTAGAAGAGAAACATTGATTAAATAAAAATTAAAAACCCCGACGCCACTGCAATGACGAAAGATACCCCGTAAAGAAAACGAAATGACAAATGAAAAATAACGAAAAGTAGCGAAAGCAGTAAACTGAAGTTTGTTTGCCCTGATTTTGCTAGTCTACTATAAAACTTAAAAAATATAATAATCTAAGAGTTTTTTGTTCAATAGAATTCTTTATATCTATTTTGGTATACGTTGTTGAAGCTATTCTTATTTAATTTTTTTTTTGTCATTGTACATCATTGGGTCATTAGATATTTTAAGAGTAAACTGTATCTTTTGCATTTCCGAGTATCTTTTCCAACACTCAACTATTGATGATCATTTTAAATCAAACATTAGCTTAGCTGATGCTTAGATGCTTTAGCATATTCAACCAATCTAATCCCATGAATAAATCACTGCTTTTGTCACTGCTACTATCCTTTATAACCTTTTTTTTTTGTCTGTAAAAAGGTTCCTTTCGTGGCTTTCATCTTAGCGATTTTATGTGGAGCGATTGAAGCCAGTGGTGTGAATGTGTTGGGATGAAATTCTTCTGCTTTGAGCATTTGATTTAATAAAACCCGTTACATCCATCAATCATCGAATTTAAATAAACAGTTGTTCGATTGTATGAACACAAATCACCATTTATGAATGGGACATATACTTCAAAATGTCTAAATTTCATTTTTAATATCTATTGTTATTCTTTGAATAAATGTTTGGCTCGAAAATTAGTTTCTGGAACTATTCCAACAACATCCAACATTTAAATAGTTTACAATTAGCTACGAATCTACCGCAACAGTCGAAGTCAAAAGTAAATAGCACTATTTGCGATAGCAATGAGGGCGATCCCGTAGTACAGTCGTCAACTTGCACGGCTTAACAACAAGCTAATTATGACATAAAGACCCGTATGGGGACCGATCCTCACATACACAGAACTGTTATAATAAATGGTTGAGCCAATAAGGTAAAGATAGTCAAGCTCATTAGTGGCTAAGCTATGCCTAGACTGACAACGGTTGTCGTATAATAATTGGAGCGGTGGTCATTAAATTCAAACCGTAGAATCATTGACTTGAAGGCTTATAGCAGTCTTAGACGCTTTAAATTATATTATGACATTCCAATGATTGCCAAATGCTAATTATCAAAAACCTGCGTAGCGATACGAGACAAACGGTAAAATTACAAGCAATAACCTCACTCTCGTCCTTCCCCTGTAAAATCGAGACCAGATAAAGGCTTATTTGTAACTCTTACATGAACTATGTGAACCACAAAAAATATTCTTCTCTTTTGTTACATTTTCACAAGAACGAATTATGTATCACCAAACCCTAAACATATGTTTAACTTTAAAAGAACCATTTATTTGATAGAGATTATAATTTACTAATTTTAAAATTATAAAATTCTATAAAACGATCTGCTATACATCTTTACTTATCTTTGTCATCTTTGCTTAGTTTAAGTTAAAGTACTAAAAAGATATCACCGCATCCTCGACGTCTAATTGTTCAAATTTCACTGTACGTATGTTGCACTGTATGTTTGTTAAATATAATGAACAATATTAGGATGTTTGCGTTGGGAATATGCTTACTTACCTTGTACATATAACCAAAAGACCTTCATTAGTGTATATTTTATTTGAGCAAAAAGAACCTGTAATATAATGTAATAACATTAAACGAAAAACGTTACAGCACTGGGGATTCATCATGTCTGGTACATGTTTATTACGATAAAACAAGATCGTATGTATTGTCGTCTTGAATATAATGAACGTGGGCGTTAGCAGAATGCGTACACCGCAGATTAATTAATGTTAATCATCAAGCAAAAATCTATGCTATGCGTGACAAAAGAGCAGTTGGTAAATCATGATTATGTGTCGTGTCTGCCGTCTAGCTATTTATAACGCAAAGGCGCCTTTTTCTACACGCATCACTTGAAATCCGGCACCATCGACAAACCGTAGAATTTATAGAAGTAAAATAAAAGTTATTTCCGCAACATAAACAAAGTCTGATGGTATTTGCGATGCAGATAAGAAGCAAACAGGAAAAAGCCATGAAACACACCTACATAGTTGTAGTCTAGACAAACAAAGAAACTGCACGCATTGGGAAGAATTTTCGTGCAGCTTTGGAACTCTCCTTCTGAGAGGGCTATATCAAGTTTTTCAAAGAGTGACTTTTTATACATATATTTTTAGGAAAAATCGAGTTTTGAACATTCATTTTTATGGAAGTATCATATAATTTTTCAACCAATGAATAAATCACCCATTAAAGTAATATTGTCACAAAGACACTTCCATCCTTCTCAAAGCTGTATAAAAGTAAAAGCTAAAAAAACAATCATACTCTTTATGAACTTTTTTTAAGCATTTGGCCTCAGCACCATATTTCGATCGGGAAAAATCGATAGGCGCTCTTGTAAAACTGACAGTATACATATTTCTCTCATACCCCTACATGAAGTCGATTCCCATCGAGTTAAGAATTTAGTTCAGAAAAACAATTTTTTTGTTGGTTTATACATGATTTTTTATCACCAAAAATACTGAAAAAACCGAAATATTTACCAACTTGATTTTGCATAACGTTTTTCAAAAACATCAACCTTGAATTTAAGGTATTTTTTTAATATTAAATAATTTCCGCAGCTCAATGCAACGCGAATGTTTCCCCATACAAAGCGGAACGATCGAATTTTTGTAGCATAGTTCATTTTGCTTGTGAGTGTCATACTAGTATACTAGTTTTCAAAAATACCAGTAAAACGAACACCTTGGCGGGGAAATGAGCGTTAACTGTCACCAACATTACAGCCGGATCGATGGATTTTTTTCGATCGAAACGTGGTGCTTAGGCAGATTGTTTTGCAATCGAAATATCAGTACCACCAAGACAAAATTAAAAACATAAAAACTACTTTAAGCATACTTTCTACGGCTTAAAAAATTCTTCAGCCAAATGGAAGCTATAACACGTCATGTTTTACGTTCCAATTTCAAGGATGCCACAAATCCCACCAATGACTGATGATGAAAACTGCTTCCACGGATACTCTACCCACACTATCCTGGCTTTTCGAACAAGACTAAGCACGAGATACTCTCTCGTAGTTTCAACAGCTGTAGCCACAGTGACCTTTCTTCAAAGCCCAGCAAATGGTGCTATTACACGGAAAGAAGCATGCATCGTAGAACCCAAAATGCCTCAAATCCGTTCTACAGCCTGAACGAAAAGTACGAGTTGCAAGTTGGGCGGGCTTTCAGCGCACGTTGCCCGGTTAAAGGCATGAGCAGGTTGCCACGAGCACCAACAGCTCCCACAATGACACGGCTACTGCATCAGAGCTAAAAACCGTATAAACCTTCACGGAGGCAGACGAGCGTGGTGACTTTGTTACAGCAACTCTCTTTCTGGTTTAATATTGAACTCCTGCTCTACCGCCTCCGTGAACATCCCACTGGTTCACAGTATAGCTTTATCATCACTGCAATTTTTCACATTTTTTGCTTTTCATGTTTCTCTTCAAACAAGCCAGACGCAGGATATTATTCCGTGCAGTAGGATGTGGAATAGCCTAAAGCGTTCGTTACAAGAAGAGCCCTTGATGGCCGGGTGTCCGGACGGAATGAGCGCATTCAATCAAATATTCTCACTGTGCTGCTCGTAAATTGTCACCGGTAGTGTCAGCTTCCTTTTCAGGTGGAGAGAGGTTTCATTATGATGTTTTGGTAAATTATGTTTAGGTGGAAGAAGCAGGCAAAAAAGAGGGTACAAAATATACGATATGAATGATATTTTCTACTGAAGTAAAGGAATTTGATCTCTAGTTTGATCTTTCCAGTTAAACAACAAAATAAAATCCTGTTACAAGAACGAATGTGAACATACATGACATTCAAGACTGTCATAAATCCTGAGAACATAATCGAGAGTAGCCTCGTTCACAAAGCCGAAATGTTCTCTCGCACAGCCAATCAATCATTCCAGTCAACACTCATCGATTTGAAGTACCCATCATATTACCAATCACTGAGTCTTACTGCCAGTAAACAAAACACGCACTCGTACTCGTCCAATGAACGAACAATGCACCATTGCAGTCGTTCCGGGCAGTTAACTCTTGAAAATCGGAATGCACTGAACGTAGACAGCCTGTAGCCAGGAACAGCAATATGATTAAACAAAACAAGTCAAGCACCCATCGATATCATGCTGTGTGAATGAGTTTATTAAGTTAGAATGCCGGAGGTCAAGAAACGGCAATACCGTTAGCATGATTCCTTGCTGAAGCATCGTACTTCAGTACTGCAGTGTTGAAAATTAGATTATGGAATTGTAAATAGCAGGTGAAGAAACATTTGAATCGGGTTCGTTTTCCTTCTTCTGTTCCATTTAGCCAAATATATCGAGGTGAACATGTATGACTATGAAGTTAAACGACAGGCAATACTAATAAAATAGCATACTAATAAAAGTTTCAGAATAGTATAAATTATCTCGAAACTTTGGAAAGAATGCGAACAAGTTTGCGCCGATCATGAATGGAACGAAGTTTGTCTTCAAACAAACACTTCGCAAATACAGCCCTTGTAAGCCATGGTGTTATTTTACTTTATGCATAGTGAGGAAACGGATTATGAAATACTTAAAAAGATGACAATTGTAATTTGAATCGAATTTTGACAACTTCATTTTTAAGAACTGTCAGCTTTATCTACAAATCAATAAAGTTCATCTAAACACACTTCTCACTTCACAATTGATGCAGTTCCAAAAAACACAAAGAAAAAAATCAATATTTGTTAGCTGGTTATGTTTTCCCTCTTCAACCTCTTCTTCAAGTCAAACTTTCTCAGCGGAAGCCACCTGTGTAGAAACTTCTTTGACATCTTACAGCGTTGTACCGTCTCCCGGTTACCGTCAACGGTTAACTAGTATCAGGTGTGTGGTGTGCGGATAACGGAAAGCCGACAAACCATTTGACCATCCGGTGGTCATCCTGTCATCCACACGAGTCGGAAGGTGAAATTATCCCTAGCCAGCGGAAGGATGCTTCTTTTCTTCCGATGAGCTTCCAGCCCATGAGCCCAGGAGCTGCTCTCTGCATGGCATTGCGGCTACGGACGATGTTGAGGAGAAAACTTTCAAAAACATTTCCGGTTGATTTGGGGGGATGACTTGATACGGTTTGCTTGCTGGCTTGGTCGGGTAGCATTTGTAAATATACTTTTACATCCGACACGTAGATTGTATTATTACAGGGTTTCCCACGATTTATTGGTCGGTTCCCATCAATTTTTGGTGGGTTCCCATATTTTTTTGGTGCGTTCCCACGATTTTTGGCCGTTTCCCAGAATTTTTTGGTCCGATTGTATTGATATCAAATCGGAAAATACCAATAAATTATAGGAACGAACCAAAAATCTATGAGATACGACCAAAAAATCGTGGGAACGCACCAAAAAATCATGGAAACTGACCAATAAATCGTGGGAAACCCTGTAAAGAATTGAAAAAAGAAATCTTCTTGTTGAAAAGCGCAGAGAATGGCTCCAACAGTCCGATGCACCGTTCATGTCGTTTTGTCAATTTATTTATTTTTTGTATTCCTAACCGTTGAGCATAACGCACTGGATTTTGAACATCTTCACAATCGCTGTCCTTCCTTTTTATTCAGCCATTGCGCCAAACGATGCAACGATTACTTATGAATTTTTATTGAAATCTTTGTACCGGTACCGGAACCGTACAGCAGGCAACATATTTTCAAGTTACATAATACCACGAACGTGTTGAAAAAAAGAATGGGATCTTTACGTATCCTTTCCGATGCCAAAGGTTGACAATGGTCAGTGTTGTCCAGATAGTCCTAGTAGTAGTAGATAGTAGATAGTAGAAAGCCCTGAGGAGTCGTTACCAGAAAAGAATGAACATCATGTCATTGTACCAAGGAGTTGAAGCAAAGATCATCGCAACGTAACATTTTTCATGATATCCTCGTTGCGCTAGGAATAAAGAATTTAAGCAGGACACCATTGAGATAGGTTGCCCAGCTCTTTTGAGAGTTTCGAGTGTTTCGGTTGATTATCAAGCAAATTGAGAAATATTTGTCAATTGCAGTTATAAAATATCTCTTTTCCGAATCTTATCGGTACGGTTGCTCCTGGCTGCATTGAATGTTATCAAAAGAGCTGTAATGATGGAACCCATAGAGAGTGCTATTAATGGTTATGATTTCGGGAATTTTGTTTAAAAAAGTAGATGCACAAATCTGTCTGAGTATGTTGTTTCACTGTTATTAAAAAAAATGTTATTAAATGTTTTGTTTCAAAAAGATATCAATGGAAGTTTGAATTGGCTAAAAAAATGTTGTTTTTTTAAAGCTTTTTGTGATTTTAACTTATGTAATTCCGCTTATAAAAATACAAATTTCAACATAGTTTTTACATCGCACGTATATTCAACGATAATGTATTTGTGGGATTTATTAAAAAAAAACTTACAAAAGATATACCATTTAGAGCCACTAATGGCAAAGTTCATTGCTGGCCTAAATTATACACAGTTTTAGATTTGCGTTCCATACAAGTTATCAAACAAGCAAAGTAATGTAAACCATAATATTACAAAAGATTCCTTTTACCAAAGACAACCAACGAATATTTAGTTCCTTTCATTCTCTCGGTGTAGTTTATGCACTTCTGACGCTTGTTCTCGCTTGTTTCTTTTGACACATAAAAGGAATTTTCATTCTCTTCTTAAGGTGTGATCCATCTTAAAAAACGTCCAAAAGTCAGCCGCCATCAGACTTTTTAATGTTGCCGTTTATCAGAGGATGACACAAGATGCTTAGCGGGCGATAAATAAGCAATTAATACGGGCTGAATGTTATCGCGCCATCAGCAATTAAGTGTTTGTGGTGGTTCGGGGCAGTACCGTACGAGCGTTTTCTCTGAGAATAATGTGTGCTCCATTGGATACCTACCGGCTTAAGAAAGCTACCGAAAGCAAGAATAGCTCACTTTAGGGCATCTTGCCAGTTTAAACTCGCTTGCGATACTTCATACAGGGAATGGAAGAAGCAAAGGATTAACTGGGTGAGGTAGAAGCTGGATGGATGATGTGTGTTGCGCAGTGTTCGGGATGTGAAGTGAAATGAAAGGATAAAAAGCGGACACAAAAGCGACTACAAAAATGTGGCTATATTGGAATATGACTATATTATATTAGAAAATGGCATGCGAAGAGTAGCGATGGAGGAGGTAATCAGGGTATTAAAATCAATATGCTGACATAATCATACAATTTCTTGGAACACCATGGCAGAGCTTGAGGCCAGCAACCGACGGTTTGCGACTCTTGTAAAACTTGTTACTTTATATTCCTTCCAGAACTTTAATGCAAATCAAGCTTTACACAAATAAGAAACCAGCTCGCCGATCATCCCATGAACCAGTTACTACTTCATGGTCAAATCAAGCAATGTTTAAGTTTCTACCAAGCGCACAAATAATCTCAGCTACAGTGGTACTGCTATGATACGGGCATGCATGAATAACTTTGAATACCCGCAATGGTTGATACAATAATCCAAAGTTTGCCCCAAGCATAATAGCTCCACTGGACAGTCCTCAAAGTCTTTTGCAAACGACATAAGTCGTACGTTCAGAAGAGCAATTTATGCAAAGTAATATCAAATCGCATGGAATAAAGTATTAAATAAAAGAGATTGTGCAGTTCGTAAATCTGTTGCAGCCCTCTGTATGCCCCAGCATATATCCATTTCCTTGATGACGTTGATGTATGGTAGAATAAATGCATACCAATCCACTCACTGGCTATTCGCTGCCCCATTACATCCTCCCGTCTTTCTCAGTTCATCTTTGCGTGCATCTTTTACAATTGAGCCTTGAATGGAGAGACTTGCAAAGACGATGTTACCCTCATCCATTCACGTGTAACAACTATTTCTATGCAACGGATCTATTCAGCAGCTTAAGTTCACTGCATTGCTGTTGCTACCGTGGTCACTTATGTGGGCAGTTTGTGAAGCAATAATCTTGGCAACGGTCTGACCGACGAGCGATGAAACTGAATAGAAATCTACGATATGTCTGCGAGAAGCTACATGTTCAAGAATGACAGGTTAGAGAAATCCTTTCCGTTGCAGTTTTTTTGTATCAACCTTTTCTTGCTGTGGACAATCTTTATGTATGGAACAAATGGACCAGTATGGTTGACAATACGGGTTTTATCTTTGCACATATAAAAATTGGACAGATATTTTTTGCACTTTCAATCGTGTGGAGGGATGTTCATAGACGGAAAAACAATTGAAAAGCTGGTCCTATGAATATATCCATCAACTGACCAATTTATGTCAATCATACGATGGCAGATCGAAGACACGTCAAGACATGATTGCAATCCTCCCAGGACTTTATTTATCTGCATCATCAACGGTATATCAAAAATAGTCTGCACGATGTCAAACTAAATTTACTTGGAAATGTCAAAGTATTTCTTTAGCTGCGTTCTAAACCCTTTGCAAATCCTAGGTATCATTCCGGAACAGTCTTCTCTCGCCGAGCTAATGTGAACCTGTCACCGAGCACATGTTTTAAGTGGTAGTGCTCGGTGAATGTGTTAAATTGCTGTTAGTTTTGCCGACAAAAGGTGACCAAAAATTATGTCGCTTGCTTGCTTACTTGGTTGGTTGTGGCTGTCTAACGTCTCCTACACAGATACTCCATACAAACACACACAAAAACCCCGAACGAATGAACAAACTGCACTCATAAATTATCACCACAATGTCACGGGGAATGGTTGAATTTCGCCATACTCCTTACACTACCAACTGGGCGAACTAATTTTTCCTCTTTTACGGGTGAAGTGAAACCAAAAACTAAAGCGTGTGACGCTTGCTTGGTGGCAAGAAAGAAGTGACAGGGCGCGGGCATTGGGTGAGGCAAGTTTTCCCTTAGTTTAAATTAGTTTATTAACTTTCACTATCCACTCTGCCGCTGAGCCTGGTGCCGGTGTCTGCCATACGCGGAACGGAACACTGGCGAAGATGCTCCAATGTGCGATCCAAAGTGTGTTGCTGCGGCTGGCTGTGTTGGGTAAAGTTTTGCGATTTTTCACCACGCTGCTTTTTTTGTGTCCCAAACCATCCTCTCTGCAGAGTGGCGGCCAACAGGAAACTTATTCCCTGGTTTGGTTGCAGTATAACAACAACAATAACACAGGCAAGCATAAAAAACCACCGAGAGAACCACCACCTTAACAACGAAACAGGCCACCCGGAACTGTGAGAAATAAAAACATAAATGCACTCGCCGAACACTGCGGGCGATGTCATGCCGTAGTGCAGCCGACCCAACATCCCCCAAGCACAGTTTGGATCACACGCATTGCTTCAGAATCCGATCCGTAGTCGATCGCGGTACAAGTTTTGATTTCCATTAGCTTGTTATGATTCCCGGACACCCCGGCACGTACCACGGGAGGCTGTCGTGCGTAATAAGCATTAACAGAATTTCTAATTGAAAAACTTTCCCCAAGCACCGTGAGCGCTCGATGTTGTTCGTTGCCGTATATTTCGAGCGTCGGTTGAGATAATGAGGTTCCGTTTTGGTTGTTGGTGTAGTGTGTTTGGAATGCTTCAATGATGAACCGAGATTCGACCAGTGCAATTAGTAAATTTGCTAGCGTAATCGGGCTGAGGCTGAAATGATCTGAACGAATTGGTAATTATTGACGGATTATAATTTGAATAAAGGTTACAAAACGTGGATTAAGCTAGCAAACAAAATACTTTAAACATAATTCAATAAACAACGTAAGAACGATATCAATTTTAACATTGAAGTAAAGCTTAAATCACGCTCCTGTTAATTTAGCGGGTTGTTTTTAAATAAAAATCATAACCTGAGGATAGATTGTTCAATTACACAATGTGAAGCAAGACTTGCATCTGTGCAGATAATACTCATCACAGCGAAAAGCCTACGATGAATACTAAATGCGAACAAATCTGGGCATGCAAATGTGGTGTAGTTGCACAAACAACTAAAAAAAATCCTAAGGAATTTCAAAAGCGTGGAATATTGTTCAATCACGTGCACCAACCGTTTGGTGAGATTTCATTTCAGACAAACCACAGCACTGCTGGGCCGAGTGTGGTTAATGCTAGAAATGAGTGTGCTCTAACCGCGACCCGGATAGAACGAATGGCAACGGCAACGGCTCAATTAAGATAAGCTATTTGTCTTTGAGATAGACACATGCAAATGCTATCCCTGCCTGCATGGGTACCGGCCCCTTTCTCGCTATCTCGTATGGGAAAGGTGTCAAGACACTCGTACATGTTCCGTTCTCCCTTCCCCACGCTTAACATGCAAATGACCTTAGCAAATATGCCCAACATAAAGAGAAAGGTGGCACCATGGGTGTACAGGTTGAAGAATCTACCAGTCCCAAAAAAATCACACCACTGAGATATGTTTCGCGTCGTGTAGGTTTTCACCGAGTGGTCGAAAAATTCAAACCCAAGAAAATGACTAGCACCAATAATGGACGACCAATTTACATAAGCTTAAGGTGACCTCGTTTATGCCACGGTAGGAGGACTTTACCCGCGCTGCGCTAACGATTCGTACAGCACGATGAATTCGTATGCCCGCATGATACTGGGCTGTTCTGGTGGTTCACCATCACGATTAAAAATAAGTCGAAATGTAATGCGCGCCTTGCGGGAAGGAAAAAGAAAAAAAGTATGCATTGACTAGAACCTGGCCTGGGCTGAAATATCGGATCGTTAATAGAGCTACGTTAGGGAACCAGGTCTCCTTTTCCGGCATGTTGAAAACAATGAAAGGGCAAAACCGGCAGGACAGACTAGGACTTAGACTTCTGTGAAACCGGAAAAGCATACCGCATACTCACGATTCATTCGCTTCCGCCAGAACTTACAAACTTTTTCCACCGAATTTCCGTTGGATTCCATCCTACATTTGTTGGCGGTGCGATGTTAACACCTGGAGTGACTGTAGGTGTTCGCTCGCGTAATGATACCTTTCGCCTTAAAGTTTAAGCTTCAGGATGTGGTGAGGACAAATCGTTACAAGGCGTCGAGACGCGGTTCCCCAAGTCGGGTTGGAATTATTTCTTTGCAGTAAAGCACACCTAAAGTCCTTAATTTGCTGCACGACCACCACACTTAGTGTACGTATTAAAGAGCGTTTCCAGGGCGGTTGGGACGCCCTAGCTAGCATTCGTTTGCTGTATGGCATGGCAACATCGTTTGAAAAAAATGCAAGCATCTAAAGATACAAATCAAACCACCGAGGATAAAAGCGAATATTAAACGAACCTTGGGCCATCTCGCCGCAGGAGCCACCGGGCTGTGTTTGTTGCGAGGGAAAAAGGTTCCAGGTAATTTGAATAATGAAACGTTTCATTACCACTGGTTTCTAATTCATGGTTCGGCTTTGATACGGTAGATAAGAAGGGTCACGTCGACTTTTAGGCCTCCCTTCTATGGGAAGCTTATTATTTTCATCGACCATTGTTTTATGCTGCACCAATACGATAAGAACATTGATAGGAGATCTGTAACCTGGCTTTCAGTGACGAGCCAACCTTCAACTAACGTTTACACTATAAACAGAACAATTGTCTTTGTCACAAAAGGTAAAATCTTTCACCCTAAAACTAAACCTACGCACGAAGCAATGCCTGACGGAATAATAAGTTTCTCTTTCGTTCTTTTGAGATAATCTCAACTTGTTACACTTAATTAGACTGATCGGTGTTAATTAGTGCTAAACAAATCACTGTTCTCCACTTTTTTTCCTCGCTGGACATGGTCCTTCCAGACATGCTGAGGATGATATCGACTAGATCGGATAAATCGAGCCACTCATCCGGTTGGTTACTCACCCAGCACCCATCCCAGCTGGTCTTCCATGTGACCGACAGTTCACTTCCTTTGCATGGAAGCACGTGCCAACTTTGGCGTATCTTTGTTTATCTACTTTCGTGCACAATTCGGATCGAGCCATGTGCCTCTGTGGTACTACACTCGTGTTGGAGTGAAATTGCGGAATGACAATCATAGGCAAAGTTTCTTCCGTCCTGCAATCGTGACTGTTGCTAATTTCATTTCATTTGGAAACAGGGAAGGAGAAGACTTTGGACGTGATTTTTGCTTTCACAGCTTGTTTCACACACGTTTTAACAAAGTTCTATTGAGGTAGCTGCTCAGTAGTTGGTATCTTTTGCTATATTGCTAGCTTAAAGAGAGACTGTTAAGTATATTAAGTATTACTCAAACATATGTCATATGGAGGAACTTTCCAACTGAATACAAAAAAACTTGCTTAATTGTAAAGTAATATAATTTACTCATTACAACCAAGTAAAGATATTCTCCCAAAAACAGTGGCGTAAGTTTTGGATCTACACCATTCCATATCTCCTGACAACACCTAAACCAAGGTGTGAGAGATTGTTTGTAGTGTTGGACGATCGGTCAGGTCCTTGTTCTATGCTGAGAACCACTTATGTGACAACATCTAGAAGGGTGACGATTTACTGGAGAGGGCTCTGAGCCACTATTTTACTCGGTCCAATCGAAAGCGATCAGACAATAAGGCGTCGACAATAATTAGATAGGCAGAATAGACCACGACCAGGGAGGGCGATTTGCCCGATTGAGCCTCTTTTCGGTAAGTGGTTATCGTTCCACCTTGCCAATTAGTGGGGCAGTCATTGAATATGTATCTTCAAGCTTGTTGCGATAACAAGCAAGGAGCTCAAATGTGTGGTCAGTGCCATGATTCCTGTTATAGTTATGTTGACTAAATGTTTTTATTATTTATGGTTTTGTTTATTAACTAACAACACCAAGAAAGAAATATTTCTTTGAAATTCATTTTGAACGCAATAGCATTCCTCATTGCCATCACATTCAGTAAATGCACGACATTTCAATGAAACGAAATCCTCAAATACACAAAAAATAAGTATTCGTCCGCTAAGCCCTTGCATTTGCGGACAACGTAATGATGAAGGCATAATCTAAATAATAAAAGAGATGAAGATAATTCCAATATTCACTTCACTGAGTGGCTCATTACAAGCATCCTTAGAAGAGCAAAAGAGAGGAGCTGGTAATTGAAAACAGTATAAACGATTGCACACACAAAAAAATTACACAAAGTCACAAACCACACAAATTTTCAATTCGCAATCATCGTTTAAATGAAGATTGATAAGCTCAAAATGCGATCGATTGTTGGCTTTGTTGATAATGCGAGTCAATTTATATTCCTATTCGTTTTCATTTGCTCCTACGCTTCGCTTGCAGCGAGTGAACCGAGCTGAGCAACAAAAGAACGTGTTAGCAATGTCGAAAATGTGAAGAAAAAATTGGCTTCATCATTACAATGCCAGTCATACCATTCGCACAAGTGCAAGAAACGATGGTTGGTTGTAAATTTGAGCTCTTGATTAAAGGAAGTTCACGTCTTTCGATATTCAAATCATTTTCTTATCCTATGACGAATGGTAACAATCAATTGAACTAGAAAGGAAATGTGCGGTAATCGTTGATTCCCTTGCAAATCGTTTGATCCATTAGAAGGTTGTAATTTACAGCGAGAAGAATTCCGTGTTACAATCCGAATATTTGTATGAATGTTATTGAATGCTATTAACAGCAAACTGATCAATCTTATCGCATACCGGCTTATCAAATATTGTAAACTATATTAAAAAATAAAGTTTATTTAACTGTACTATACCAGCCATTAACAATTTAATGAACAATATAAAATAATCCAATGCAGACTATCCGATTAGTTTGACTCACATCATTAGTTGGAGTGTTATGATTTTATCTTTTGCAGTGATTATTCTCTGGTGGCATACTTTTGATAATTTTTTTTTCGGACTATGCGAAAGAACCACCTAAAATGCTCATTTATCCTGCTTCCAAATATAAAACATTCAGCCAAGCTTATTGTTCAAAGTGCTCGAATAATGTCGTTTGTTTCGACGTTTTCTAATTTAGTTTTGTATCGTTACTAACATATTAACATATAACTGGAATATTTCTACGAAAAACCACATAAGTCTACAACGATGCATTGAATACCAGCGAAATGTTCGCATGTTTTCGGCCTGTGTCATCGGTTGAACACTTTCACGAGGATGGTTCATCATCATAGTTCGTTCGTTTCATGTTGTTGGTCGGTTACGGTCGCTTCATCATTAGTGTGCCCCAAAGAAGACATTTTCCAGCACCGGATGCATGTCGTTTTCATGAAATTGCATCGTCGGGTGGAGTTCACTCGCAGTACAGACGTTCCACAGTATAGCGTAGCGGCGGCTGGCGATGTAAGGTTGACATCCACAAAGTGTTTGAAAAATGTAAAACGAGAATGTCAGGAAGTGACCAAATCGGCTTTTGGAGTTGAACGTGTGCACCAGAATTCACTTTTTGGAAGTTTCTGAATGGAAGCTGCCTGAAATGATAGGGTGCACTACGGGTAATAAATGCCTCGTCGGCAAACGAAGGCCTAATAAGTGGCATTATCATATGAACTAAGCTTCTGAAAGGATCAGGGTCGTTTGGATTTAGCACCGACAAGTGACACCGACGTAATATGCGTACGATGCCCTTGAATTGTGATAGCACACAGGAATAGTGTCAAATAGATTAGATGGAATGAAAAGCATTGCATTGAAGAAGTTTGTTTCGGATAAATGAATAATTTACTCACTGATTAGCACACTTTCAAAAGTTATGGACATACAGGGAACAAAACTGTTTCATTAGATTTAGCTAAACTCAGTACCGATTTTTACATTTTTCAGAAATGTTCAAAGTAGTAATTCATTTTTCTACTAAAACTGCTCAACTTCCGTGGCCATCAATATTTAGTGCAATAACGAATGACATATTTATACCCAAACCAAGACTTCCTCCAAAACACAAATAGATGGAGGCAACAAAGCGAAAGTGAATAAATGATTTGATTGCAACACACCAGGGATTTGTACAATCATCAAACGCTTTTGCTACAGATTACGCTCAGCTCTCTCACGGATTTTGTACGATTTCGGAAGAGATCAGAAGGTCAGACAAAATATTACCTGCATGGGGTCAGACGCAGCCCAGCTGCGTATCGCTCTCCTTCACCTGCCGCCACCAACAAAACCAAGAAGGATTTCCCCACGGAGGGCGGCGCGCCGATTCCGGTGTTGCTTACTTCCTCTTGAGCCTCTTAGCGTAGCCAATAGGGCTTCTTACCTCAGCAGAACGCGTGCGAGCGAGCCACCAGCGTGAAGGGAGCCTACTAAACGATCTGGCCACGACCGTGAGGTTAAAGATTGAGGTGCTCAAGCTTACGCTGGCTCGCTTCGAGTCATTGCCGATTGTTCTCGTCTTCCCTTTTGGTGTGCTTCTCCGGGAAAATTGTATTCGAAGCTGTCTAAATTTGCTCAACGTCTTGGTTGAGTAATTGGATTGTGTGGCGTGAGGCAAACACTGGTCTCTCTGCACTTGAAATCACGTTCCACCGTGCCAATGCTGAGGTGTTTCCTTTTGCATTGCACAGCACGGTAGGGATTGTATTTACAGTACAATATCCCGTTGGCGATTATTCTTCATTTTCCGCCGCACATTGTGCTCGATTGCGTGTTGGCCGCTTCAGGAAGCACTTATTGTGAGTGATGTGTATTCTGCTCCATCAACTACCACTACAGCAGCTTCAAGAGGATTGAAACGTTCGACTTATCTTTAACTAAGACAAATACACGGTGAGGTTGTTAAAAGTTTGAAGATGAAGGCTTACGCTAGCTGCCTGCCTTTAAGGTTCGAAGAAACAAACAGCAGTTGCAAGCGAAAGTTTGTTTGCAAAATACTTTCACTGTATCGTACTCTTTGATGAATGGCTGTTGGTGGCGGATATGGGAACGTATGATCAATCATTACTAGAGCAAATTGATACCAGTAAATAAAAAATTTGTTGCACGAACGTATCGTTATTCCCAACAATGCAAAGCTTGCAGATTTAATGGTTGTTTCAAGCACCTTTTCAAAACAAGTCGGTGGTGCAATGGTAATATTTTCAACTACATTAGTTTCCTTTTTTGCATAGCAGAGAAAACAAATAGAAAAATGGGATACTAATACCAAACCATAGCTATGACAGCTCTAACAGGAGAAACGACATCGGAATTAAAGCATTAACTCAAAAAACTTCTCTAAATTCCTAAATAAGATAACACTTTACCAGTTAATAAAAAACTATAGTTTATCCTCTTATTTGGCGCCAACTGCAAGAAACTAAATGCTTTCGACCATTTAAACAATTCTCTGTCATTGTTCATTGATTTCCCAACTCCACGGCTTCACTTATTTATGCTTGTGTGCACTCAAAACCGTCACAAAGATGGCGGGTAATGCCATTAGCACATTTTAACCTCGTTCAAGTTCAGTACGGTTACGTTCAGTTTGCAAATTTGAGCCAGCCAAGTAACGAGAGATATTTAAATACATTCGCCACGTTAGCTTTGTTCGGTTTTAAGCGTCTTTATGTTCGAAGATATTGCCCTTGATTGCTTCGTATAGATTGCGCTTTACCATTTGCATTGAGCCTGCTTACGATACACTGCACAGTTACGAATGTGTATCATCTTTACAAAAATAGTCCCTACCTACGCCCCAAAACCATACAACCCACTCGCAAGACAATGGTTTATAGCTGTTCATGTAATTTATTCAATTCACTCCTCCGGCAATGCAGGTATCGTAATAAACCGGACGACATCTAAAGGAAATATTATTGGACAGGGAATTGAAGCCGGGACGACTGAACTGAAATTGGCACACAAGTGTCTCAGCCGGTGCGATGACGCTCCTGCACACAATAAAATGCACCTTCCCTGCCGAATCGGAACGCCGAACCGGAAAATGCGTTCGTTACGCGACGGAAATCGCACACACATCGCTGCTAGCTTTCGTCTGAATAAATTGCATCGTAACGCATTCATGCCAATGGGCTGCTCGGAAACGCAGACACTCTCTGGCATTCTGGCACATGTTTTGTCTTACCGCACTCGACGTGTGATTGTGAAGTGGGGCTCGCTGCAAATGGACAGCGAGCAGCGAGGCTGAAAGCGAACGAATATTGCCTCTGGCAACAGTAAGCAGGTGGTACAGTCGGTGCAACGCTAATGCATCGGTCCACCTGCGAGTCGAATCGGTGGAACTGTGGGATTTTCCTTTCACTACCGAGGGGTCGCTCAAGATGCGTTCTTCCGCTGCCGGGCGCTACAGGATTACAAATTCAAAATGGCACTTATATTGGCCTCAGCTCACCGCATGGTTGTGTGCGCCGCAGGTAACGAAACTGCATCGGTCTGTGCTGGTGTGCCTGGCGTTTCTGAATGTATACTGTTAATAGTCTAGCTGTTGCGATTTGCCATTAGGTGTCGTGGTAACTGGGCTATAGAAGGCCAGTCGTACGAGAATGGATCGCAATTGGACCTGATAGAACTAAAGTATTAAGTAATAGGTGTAAATATTCATGGAAGTCAACATAACTTGCTTTGAATCAGGTTTAAGAGACAAACTGGCTCTTATCCATGATCAATCTTTAGAATAACTTTGGTGCATTACATACAGATAATCATTTTTGTTTTTTTTTTTTGTTAGTTTGTGTGTGTATTGTCTGCAAATCGACAAATGGCCGAATTCATAAATATTGTTAATCAACACACAAATTTGAGGTGCATTTAGCACATCATCGAACAGATTGGTCGATCTCAACAAAATAAACATTATCGCCATAATGGGACCGGTCCACAATTCTCCTTCCATTTCCGTAAACAAATAAGAAGAAAGAGTAAATAAAAAGGAATCAAGTCAAGCGCAAAAGCCACAATCAAGCCCCTCCCAGCGCATCCCGCCACTCTTTAAAATAAATGTGATTTAAAAACTTTTCGCGTTAGGAATGACACTTTTTTCCATCTCATCCACCTCGTTAAATTCGTCCAAGTTTCTTTACGTTCCGTTTGCCTGCCCTGCTCGGGGAAACATCAAAACTGTCATCCGCTGTTCGTTTACTTCGTTTCCTATTCGCTGCTCTGCATCTGCGTCTCAGTGACAGGATTTTCAATGGCTTTGGGCTGTTTTATTGAATTGTATCGTGAAACTTTGGCCCAAAGTATCCAAAGTGCTACAGGGCTGTAAAAGATTTGAAACTCACTGACAGTAGGAAGCGGACTTTTATCTAAAGCAAAAATAAAACATATTTCGTTGTCGTTCTTTCGTTCGAAATGTCGTCAATGAAGGTGCGAAAATTTGTCATTATTGTATATATGAGTTTTCGGATTAATGCATTTGGATTTTGAACGTTTCTTCTAGCCAGTTTTTGTCATATTGTGGAAATACAAATCATTTCTGATTCGAAACGTGTTTTTAAACATTTGACTTTTTTTCAAATAATTTCTCACAATTTCCACAGAATCCACCACAGCAATAGATAGTTTGGTTATGAGCATACATATATTACAATCAGCATGATTGAATGCAATGCTCCAACACTCACTTTTACCGGACCATCATGGTTTATTTGACCGTTTGCCGAATTGTTGCCCAATGGGCACTAAATTGTGCCAAAGTGCTATCGGGGTTCACCTGTGGAGTAAATTTATTTGCCTGCGATTTGCCCGCAACATGCGCGATTGGGCATCGAATTCCATTAGCTTCATATTTTTTCTGCCATCGGTAAATTATGCCATAACTGTCACAGAAAGACAAATGGCAAGACGGAAAAAAGTGTCAGAAAAAGTTACTTTAATGATGAATGGGGGTACCAAACAGCACGTGGAGAAGAAATGATAATTTCGCTATAAATCGCTCTTAATAATACTCGCAACAGTATCGAACGGGAGACATTGCTCATACCAAGATTTTTTACCGAAGTATGCTACGCCTGATGAACTGGGACGGTAATTACATAATGAATCACAATTTTCATAAATCTCTGCCAATGGTCGGTATAAGAAAGAGTATTTTAAAAATAAAAATTGATTGTAGTGTTTTTGTAGTTACATCTTATCCATATTACCAACATAGAGTTTTGTGAAAAATCCTTTACAAACGTCCTTATACAAACGCATTACACACTTCAAAGTATTGTTGATTATAGTCGAGAAGATAGTTCCTGCTTTATATTGGATGAAGCAATTCCAAAATGCTAGACTCTTTGTCAGAAACAACATAGTAAAACAACACTTTTCTTTGCTAAAACTACACAATTGTTATGCTCTGGCAAAGGAAGCAGCCTCCGTTTAGCTTACAATCCGGTTATGTTTATGATTTTATTGGAAAATAACAGTTTCATGCTTTTATTTTATTTCATTTTATTTTCTTTTATGCTATGTTATTTTGTTCAGGTAAGGTGTGCAATTACAACGCACTAAACTACTTCAAAAGTACGAACAGGCCAAACATAGCAGTATTATGATGGTCAAGATGGTGGCACCGATCACCACTCTGTAAAATTTTGTAAATGATGTACCGTTGATTGATGTATTGTTGCGTATGGGTAGGAAATCTAAAAACTGAATAACCACATTCAGTTCCTGGCTGCAAGTGCAATCCTCCTCGAAGGTCATCTTTGGGGTAGCCGAAAGAAGCTTAATAGATTCGGCCGCCACATTCACAACCAACTTACCCTCGATTTGCTTCTCAGCGTTGCATAAAAACAGCTCATACCCGTAAATAACGCCCTCTAATTTGTGCAGGATAAGTTCAACTTGAAATGTGGATGTATTAAAAACAACACGATCCTTGCGGGATGACAGCGTGGTACAATGAATAACTATATCCAATACACCCTCTTTGTAATGTGTATCGGTGCGAATGCAGCGACCGTATCGGTGGTTGATCCATTGAAATGCTGTCGGATGCAATAAATCCATTTGCACCAAGCTAAGATTTAGTCCGTAAAAGTCCAACGCTGGTGGCTCCGAATTGCTTGTCGGAATACAGTAGCCGTAAATAATCGATGGACACAAACAAAGCACGCATAACGCTACTATTTGCTTCATATTTTTTACGATATAGTTTTTTTTAAGGTTTATAAATCACAGCCCAAACCGTGTATCCCTAATGTTGATGTTCACCTGATTCATTGACTTCACCTGATTTACAAATGAATGAAATGCATATCATGGTAGGCATATTAATTTATAAGGTTTCCCCTTTATGTTAATAGTTAATCCCTTCGACAGAAAAAAAGTTTTAATGGACCGATTATATGTTTCCTCACCATGCATCATAAGTATTGCATCAACAGAATCAATTTATTGCATTTACTTCGGAGAAAAATCAATTAGCAGGAATAACAAAAAGTTTAGAAAACATTTTCGATGACAAATTTCTACCAAACAGCTGATATCTAGAAAACAAAACGTTCATTCAACAGTATATATGACTCTATAAAATGTGCTCTGATGAAGCCAGTTATTATTCATTCTTCCTATAGGTTTTAGTTTAATTACTATCATTTAGTAAGACGTAGTTAGTTTGGTTATACAGCTATAGATTAAATGTATTAAATGCGGCTTGGTTTTATCCTGCTGCTCGTCTCAAGCATAAGTCTGTTTTGTAAAGCTATTGGTTTTTTTATAGGTTTCTTACTATTGTCTTTGTGTGCCGAATGTGATATGATTATGTTTTCACTGCACACATTTTCAGCGAACAATTCATCTCCAGGTTATATAAACGACTGACTTTAACGTAGCAATTATCAAGAAAGTAAGCGCACAAAACGAAGTGAAACCAGCATGTTGTAAAGTAGAACCAGCGCTCTTAAAGGCCTACATAAGATGACATTTTGAAAATCTTAGATGATAAGTATGCCACCATCACTTTTGGCTTTATTCCGTTTTATCTGCAAGCCTTAAACTAACCATAATAAAGGAAAGAAAAGATAATAATACAAACGGAGCAATGCAAAAAGCAAAAACAAAACGAAGCAAAACAAAGAAAACCCTTTTTAATGATATAGATTTTATTTGAATTACCTATGTAAAATTTCGAAAAATTTTACACATTTACATAGTTTATTTCATTACGCATTTTTTTATAGCACAGAATGCAACCAACAGGCCAAGTATAAGTAAACTGATGCCAGTAAGGACGTGAACTACAGTGAAATCATTATTGTCAGTAGTGACACTCACTTGTGTAGCATTTGGGGCAGGCAAATAATCAAGTAATTTAATGATCAAACTCATCTGTTTATTGCAAACACAGTCCTCTTCAAATTCCATTTGTATTTCAGAGGAATAATAATTTAATGCTTTTTTCGACATGTTTACTGCTATTGCACCACTCTTTTGAGTTGCCGGACTACAAATGAATAGAGTATAACCAACCACCACTTTGTTAAACTCATGCAAATCAATTGCGACATTAAATGAAGATGTATTCCATACAACACTGTCAAGCACTTGTCGTCGCCCAGGTCCACTGCAAAAAATTGTTACATTTAGTATACCTGCGCTGTACTTCGTGTCCGTTCGTATGCATTGCCCATATTTGCGGTTGATCCAGCGGAACGCTGTGCGATTCAAATCGTTCATTGCAAACAAATCCAGTTTTGCTTCTGTTATATCAATTGATGGTTCCTCCTGTCTAGGTCCTCTTACGCAATAGCTGTACGCCAGTATTGGAAAAACGTAAAACCAAACCACAATCTTTACAGGAACCATCGTGCAAGCGAGTCTACGGTATTGCTTCAAATGAATAAATAATTTATGCCAATCAGGGACAGTAACGCTGAAATGTTCATTGTATTGTGACAGCACTTTCATTGCGCTTGAGCAGAAAACTTTTGTTATGATCTAAGTTTTCTCAACCACTTTCAACAACAATGTGAACTTATGCATGAAACTCAGAAGGATTTGAATCCTTTGACATTGTGGTTAATGTCACAAGCTAAAAGTTACTTTATTACTGATTAAGAAAAAAACAAGGTTTCTTCTCTTGCTAGACAAGAGCTTCTTTTATTACGTGCCTTTTTCTGTATGCCTGGAGTAAACTATAAATACAAGATTCATGTACAAGATTCATACCAAATAAATGTATTACATCTGGTTATAATTGATACGCAGTTCAAGCCATTGTGCCAAATACACAACCACATACATTCGACTAATGATGGTGTTAACCCAATACTAATATAGGTCCAATACTATACAATACCAGACCCCCTATAGAAATAAATCCAAATTCTAAGATGAGAAAAAAACAACATCAAAACGCAATCCTTTCGAAACTATAAAATCTATGATGAACCGCATTTGTAAACATTATATACACAGCCATTTTGCAAACATTTACATTTGCATGTGATGTGCATGTGAGATGTCATTCTTCTTCTTAGTTCCGTGGTGTATTTGCTTTCCCCGAAAATCGTAACTTCCCTTACGGCCACTAAGGTCAGTTATGTGCGTTGTAAAAATCGCAAAAAGTATAGCATCATAAAAACGAACATCATCCAGAGCATTGCGTAGCTTTTTTGTAGTATTTATAGGTCATAAAATATATGAAACGCTTGTTTTTTAATGAACTGCTCCGATTGTAGCCGACAGCATGGACCACATGGTTGGATATTTAAAAAAGCTTCATAAACATGAATAAATCTCTGAAACGTTGCGTGTTGGTAAATATAAAAATTGGATTTTGCTTTTTTTGTTCTCATGTTAAAGTTATACAAATTTCCTTTTTTTTCATAACATAAGCCAGCTTTTATTTTTTTGACAATTTTTAAGTGCTATTCAGAGAATAATACTTCTTCAGAATTACTTACTTTTAATACTTACTCGGCATTACTTTACTGTTTAATTTACTTATGTTACAATACAACCGAATTATTATTACTCCATTTCAAGACCGGATGGACCAGGTGGGAATCGAACCAATGCCAGATTTATTTGATTCGGGACGGATGCACTATCTAACATTAATAAACATGAACAGACAGTACCTCATTGCAATTTTATATTAAAAATACTTCACCCATAAATATACTGGTTCAAGAAAAAAACATATTTGTACTCTTTTGATTTATTGTGCTATAATTCTCACGTTGCCAGTATCAGAAATCAACTACCTAGTGCTTGTGGCTTCTTCTAATAATACGTTCAAGAGTTTTTGATTGATTGCCCGAAACACGTCATCAACTCAAAACAAAGAAAAAAAACAAACATGTTCATACTTCTCCTTGGCCGTTCAAAAGCTCATGTGGTAAATTATGAGCCATTTGGTGCCGAGTTATACAATAAAGGTAACGCAAATCATCAACGATATCTTCTTCTTCTTTGGCTCAACAACTGATGCCGGTCAAGGCCTGCCAACCCACTTGTGGGGGGTTGGCTTTCAGTGACTTATTGATTTCCCCCCATAGTAGGATAGTCGGTCCTACGTATGGCGGCACGGTCTATTTGGGGCTTGAACCCATGACGGGCATGTTGTTAAGTCGTACGAGTTGACGACTGTACCATGAGACCGGCTTCATCAACGATATAGCCTTGTTAAATTCAACGGTTTGTCACATTCAACGAGCACGAAATGAAAACGATTCTTCGCGTGCCTCTTGCCAGCTCAGGAGCTGAGATGAATGTAAAGAAGTAAGGGTTTAAATGAGGCGTTGTTTCAATTATTCCAAAATCTAAAATCTAAGATGCTTAGTGATTGTTAGTTTAAACCATGCAATATCGTTTATTTAGCTCAGTTGGTTAATATTGGCAAACGTTCCGTTTGTTTTTTTAAGTATCTCCCCGAGAAATTTACTTTAATTATCACAAACAGTCGATCCTTTGTTTGCGCCTCATTTATTTTTCCCGAAGAACAGTAATCTATCGACAATATTTTTATTTTTTTAAAACATTTATTGCTAATACGACAGCCACACACCACAGCTACACGTAGCCAAAAAGCATGCATCCATCTTAGTGAAAGTTAATGAACGCTTGTTGTTACACAATTTGAGAAATATTGGTTCAGTTTGTATTAACTTTAGCTGATCGAGATTTAAAATATTCCAGTACCAAATATTTGCAAAAATGAAGAGCGGTTTGCATTCTGTGTTTGTAGTTTGGATTTTGGCGCGAATGTTGACTAGACCAGTAAACGACTAGGAATTACAAATAGTACAAACTCTTATATTCTGATTATTGTACCGGATGTTTTCTTTCTCACTAATACAACATTACACACCAATCCTTGTTCTCCACATACAATTCCAACAAATATGAGCGTTTTGCATAATTCAACCGTCAATATGTTTGTTCAGACACCGAGCAAACGATGAAGTTATCACCGAGTGACCTTATCCGATACCGACTAATGATGTTTACCACTATGTGGAATTACCGTTCGTTAATGATGTGAGCTGAATTCAACATCTGTTCTACCTACTCCGTTATTACGGCTTACTTTTACGCACCTTTACGTTACGTTACGATACGCAACGAGCTATTAGACAGATAGCACCTGGATGGGGTAGTTTTCACGCACCTATTCTCGTTTTCGATGTGCTTAATAAATCACTGGTCAGTTTGTTTGCGTTCGGCTTGTTGATCCAGCGGTCATAAGGAGACTATTATTAAGGCTTCACTTTTCAGACACAAAACTATCAATCTCACTGACGTCTATTTCAGCAGGTGACCATCAACGCAACAGTCTAGCACAGACATGTCAAACATACGTCCCGCGAGGCGCTTGCAGCCTGCGAAAACATTGAGTGCAGCAAACAACTTTCGCAGTTACTTAAATGCACCAGACATTGATTATAGGTTATATTACATGAGAATTATTTCGCTTTTAGTTTTTTTTTTTTGCAAATTTGGTTATTTCAGAACTAACTAACAAGAAGAGATTTTCATTAAATCATAGTGGTTGTTCAAACGAATAGTGCAATAACTACCTGGGGCCTCGTTGGTTAGTTTTCCGCAAAGATGGTCTACACATACATTTGTTTTAATAATTGTTGTTATGAGGGGATATCACGAACCGGTTTGAAGAAGCTTGTTTTTTATAGTTTTTTTCTCTTCATAACTAAAGACTTGTCACAAAGACATTTTTTGTTAAGATTATGAAAATCAGTGTTCGACGTCACTGGTAACGGGGAAGTTTCTCCGTCGTTATTACAAGAATAAATGGAAAGCGCTGATAATACTAGTAATTCGTTATCATCAGCTGTTATTGTTCACATACTGCTGCTGAATCCAATGTACTGTCTCACAAGCGTTTATTTCATATGATGAATACCTTTAAAATGTGGGTGTACACCACATGAATTAGCTGCTTTTAAAGCAATGTATAATGTCTCAATATAAAATTCGTCCAGTGCATAACGTGTCATACCCGCGATTCATCTCTCTCTCTATCTCTATGTCAAGTGGAAAAGGTAGTATCACAGTAGTATTGCTTATATTAATTCATCAACCGTCTCTTCAAACAAACCCATGTTCTATATTCCAGGGTGCGGTATAAGTCACAAAATTTCATTAAAACACTCCTCTCTGCCCGTGCGCTAAGTGCTAAATGCTAGCTTTTCGATGAAGTGTATGAGCGAGTGTACAAATTGAACAAAACGCCACTTCTTCATGATTCCGATTACCCATTTCGACGTCACTCTCATTTGGCAGCATGTGAAAATCGTCGTGATTGATTGTGATTTTGACACGCACTCTCATTATATTTCTCCGTACCATCAAAACCGCGCTTGGCAGTCTCAACAAGAAAGTAGCTCGATGATTAACATAATAATGATTGAATGAGGACAGAGAACATTCAATCCGACCATATTTCACGCCGTGCCGCCTTGTGAATAAATCCTACCAGTCGTTTATTCGATCGAAGGGTTACGAATGGATAAAAGGGGTTTCCATGACAGCTGACGAGCGAAAGAGCGTTCCTGTTGCTTTGCATATGTGACGCGTCAAATTATGAAATCGTGCGAACGGGTCATAAATCATGCAAATACCAAAAGCAGACATATCTCATATCGGTGATATCGCCCTTCGCACGCATTTTTTGTGTTTTTTTTTTCAATCGAGCTATGGCTATTGCATCTATATACAAGCATTGTAAATTAACTGTAAAGTAAAATAAACAATGAAGAAAATTTATTTGCAAATGATTGCAAATGAACCAGCAATGTTTTTAATCTACAAACCCCGAAATGACGCCAAACAAAACGAATTTCTCTCAATTCTCAATCTATGTTTGTTGCTTGTGTCTTTATTTTTGTTCTACCCATGTTTTCCATCTCAGACAAGGGGAATCTCTTTGAGTTCCATGGTCTCTCAGAGATTAGTACGAACTGGAGAACGGTGAACTGCAAGTTTCAATTCTAAGGCAACTGTACACGATTTGTATCCGAAAGATACCCGAAAGAAAGCGAACCCTTAAGCAATATTCGTGCCGCTTAGTATAAGATTGAGACGTAACTCATTCATACTTTATTCACGTCAGTTTACTTCGACTCGCTGAACTGCAAAGACTTTACATTTTTGGTCCATACTTTCTCACACAACCGAAACATCGTAACCTGAAACGTTACACTGCTTACCATAAACAAACCATGTATCGTGACATTGTATTGGTTGGGGAAGGCCTTGAAACTAGCGCCCTACGTGACATAAATTACGTTCTGTTTATGACAAATGACGGTATGGTGATGTAATTCTGCTACCTGCTCTTTCCACCACTGCGGCAGTGAAAGAGTTTTCATTGTAAATTAATGTTATGGCATAAACAAATACGGACCAATAAATTAGTGGTGCCCACTGCAGTTATGAAACATCGTTCACTGTTTTTCAGCAGACGAATAGTTGAGGATATAGAAGGATATTTTTGCCAGCATTCACCATGTTCTGAGAATGCTTTAGTATGCTAAATGTAGTGACCGCTTTGTGACAAGTGTGCAGACTAAACGACAAACGAAATTCCTAAGCGAATTGATTCCCCACAGTCTGTTGCAAGTTCGTGTGAGTAATGGTGATCATGTCGAAGTTTTTGCAAGCATGAAATATGAATCATTCTTGCCACGACGGTTCCCTGCACCCTTCTCAAGAACTGTTTTTTTTTGCAAGCAATACTTCTGTCATGACTCCAATTAGCTAACGCTTAAAACCCTCAAACCATGTTTATTTCTAAAAATCAACACTACATTCAAAAACAATGCCGTTGAGCGAATAGAGTAGGGAAAGGTACATTTGCAGGAGCTTTCTGAACTTGTGTGTGTCAACATGTTGAGTGCCAACAAACAAATATTTCATAAATATGAGAATTGAAAGGTGCCTGGAGTTTTGAAGATATAATTATTCAAACGTATTGTACACTGGAAAAATAGCTCCAATAGAATTTCTAGGTTAAATTCACGCAAATGTTCATATTCAAACTTCAAGAATTACATATCATATTAAAGTAGCATCAAAAAGTAAATTTCTAACAAGTATTGTAATAATATGGCAAACAACTCATGTTCAAACATCATCACACAAAAGCCACTTGTTTCACGCGAGTTATATTTGAAAGACTCAATTTCTTGCATATTAAATTTGAAATCCTTTACCGTCTTTTTTTAAAGATTGTTCAAATCGCAACCATGCTTAAAGTATCCATTCCTTCATTCAAATCTCGCTTTAACGTTACATCCGGAAACGGAACGAGAAAAATTATTTCATCATTTTAATCATCAGCCACATGAGCACGGCCATTACGCTTTTCGAAGTGCCATTTTCAGACGCACGCTTCACCGCGGTCCTTCCATGGGTCTCCCTCCGGAAGAATTTAGCGTCGAGTGGTGTGGTAAAGTTTCCCGTGCGACACCGTCTGACATTAAACTTTTCCGCACAGGAAAAACTCCGTATGCTGAGGTTCCCCGAGCCTACCGCTGTTCCCTGGCCGCTTGCATCCCACGGCTCGCTGCTAAAACTATACCTACCTCTGCACGTTTCATGCAAAATACGGCATTGTCGTACTCCCAATAGATTTCACGGTTCTCGCGAGAGCACACGTACACTTATGCTTTATGTAATGGAAAACTGTTAGAGACGCTTACGATATTAGCCTACCTTTGCCACCGCGCCCAAGGGTATCGGATGATTGAAAGAGAAGGATTCAGATGTCGTAAAAGTTTATCCGTTTCCTGCACTTGAAATGATATCACCTCACTGCAGTCTGCCACACTCATGAAGTTTGGCGCGAGTGTATAAAAAGTCACAACTTTCACATCTGCGCTCGAGAACGCAGCAATCGTGATTCCCATGGTAGCTCTCTTTTTTTTTTTTTGCTGCTGTCACAAATAGTAAGCAGGTTTAAAGGTGGAGCATATGCAGATAACTTCATTACAACATTCTCACGTTTACGCAGTACGCAAATGATGCTGAGGCTGTGAGTGTGTGAATGAAGCAAAAATTGATTGATCAAAACTGTTTTTTTTTCTTTCGGTAATTATTAATAATTATTCTTCTATCTTCCAAACACTTTTATTCTAATCGTTTATAATTACAATCTTGTGTACATACTGTTGCGAATAGAAAACGCTTTAACGAGTAAGATATTTCAAGAGCGCATCATAAATATTTTATTTTATTCTTTCTCGCCAAGCAAACAAATGATTCGTGCACAATAATCAAGAAAGCACAGGCATTCGAATTTTTACCATCCCGGCAAAATGTATACACATGGGACTTTGACATCGTTTGTTTGACTTTCTTTCACGGTGCACGCTTATCTTTACAATGAAACTTCTAAGACACCACGATTCATGAGCACGTGAGACTCCCACCTTATTCTACCATCACCCAAAACTCTTTTCTTATAAATTCCCGCGTATGTCTTGCTTTCGGGCTACGTTATTTCATATAAAACTTCAACTCCACCCTTTTTCTTTTGCCACACTTGCCCTCCCTTCTGTGTGTTTCTTTTCAACGTGAGCTAAAGCCAGTACCTGGAAAGAATAAGAATTATGTGACAACAGATTAAGGTACGGCACTTCAAATGCACCGACACAGATTCCGCTGTGTTTAAAACGGAAAGGCTGCAGATCTATACTCTCCGTTATTTTGAATGGCGGAGGAGAAGAGAAAAGAAGAAAAAACCAGGATGCTGTTCACCCATAGACGTTTTAGTCACCTTTTCCCTAGAAATATGCATCTGGCACGTGCATCTGACGTGCAGCCTGATGCCGCCGCAAACTCCAGCCAAAAGTGTCGCACTAAGCATCGGGGAGATTTATTTTGCAAAAGTTCCAGCTCACTGCTGTGCTGTCAGATTGTCGCGTCCACTCAGACAGGTTTGGCCTGGATACTGAGTAAGCAGAACGAATTTCTTGTTCGCAAATATCAATTTCATTCTGCTGATGCAGTTCCTTGAGGTCGTGCATGCCTTAAGTGTGCTGCCATGTGCCATTTTTGCCCATACTTATGCATGCTGTCCGTGAAGGGATGATTCAATTGCTTACCTATTTGTGTGATTGCTTGCGTTTTTATCGGTTTGATGTTTGAATTGAATTTTGAGATGATACTTATGTCACTGATTAATTCACATTTTAATACGAAGAATGACAACATCATCAATTCCATTATTGATCTATACAAATTATGTAGCATGATACAAATTATGTATTTGAATGTTTTATGCCTGAGTCAACATGCGATGCTCGTAAGGGAGTAACGAGAATTCCAACCACAGATCAATCGAGTGTGAAGTGTCTAGATTCAAAGCGTTGTTATAAGAGTGCGGGACCACATGCCTCAATTACATGTAATAAGATCTCTTTTCACTTCACCTGGCAGCATACTACAAAGAATAAACGAACATACGTATAGCCGTATGTATATGTAAAGGAAACAAATAGACGATAAATGGTAAATTGAGAACAAGTTGGTTGACCATCGACGAGATGTATGATATTACAAAGTACAATAGAAAGCAGATTTAAAGCTGAAGGTAGCCGAGAGATTTAAAGTGTTACCGACGTGTTTTGTGTATGAGAAATTTCGCTGAAATAAAATCTACTTTTGCATTATACAACAGGAATTATTTGGATTCCAGAACAAATATTTTAAGCAAAGTTGTTTAATCGTTACAGTGTGAAGGTCGTATATAATGCACATAATATCGTAGCAATATCCAAAAGCTGTCGTTCCCTTTTGATTGTTCGTATGCTAATACCCCATTCCTTATTGGCCTAATTGACTATGGATTTGTTAACAGCTCATTAACCTCTTTTTATTCATTGTTGTTTATACATTGTTTGCAATGGATCGATCTATTACCGTGCGATTAAATATATAGATTCAATTTGGCGCTGTGTAATTTAATCAAAATAACCATATTCATCGTAAAACTGTTTTTTATGCGAGGAGCTCTCATTAAATATCATCACTTTTTGTTGATTTTGGCTTTACTTTCGGATGCACAACGGAAAAATTGTGCAAAAGAACTGAATATGTTTTTTACGCTTGACCAATTCTATTCAACTTCAATAAAGTTTTAGACCATTTACGCAACTCAATCAACGGTAGTCTTCGCAGAACAAAGCTATTAAATAACATATATTTAAGAACATATTTCTGTACGCCAATAGCGTAAAAATCAAGTTGATAACTCAATTTAACGTGACACACACCTGAACGCTTTAGATTCTTTCAGTACTGACAAACTTATTCATCTATGTTTCTAGTGCAATATGTATCATTGAATCGCACCGAGACCTAAGCCCTGATTTCTGTTACATATCAAAAACTCATTACAATCCTTTCTCCATTACGATATATCCGAGCGAACTCTCCACATTCAGGACTCATCAACGCACAAAGGGAAGCAATTAGTCTAAAATAAACAGTAATCATTGCGAATGCATACGTACTCCTGGTGTACAACTCATACGAGCAACAAGATTTGAAAATACGAACCGGAAAGTGTACGCATGCATCGCAGTTGAGGAGCGTTCCTTGGGCATGGAAAAGGCCACAGCACTACACTATTCACCTTGTTGAGTAGCGTTGGCACCCCTACCTACGGCTAACGATTCAGGGAATCGCTATGAGCAGCGAGCAATGTGCAAACATTGCAAAATGACACGTGAATGCGTAAGTGCATATTCTACAAAAGTGGAAAATCTTACAAAAGACCATCATCCGCGCTACCATCGTCACGCATTGCCGTTGTTTCATTCGCAGTGCGATCAAGCAAATTGATACCATCACACACCCTATTGACACGCACAAACTCAAACCCATCATCATCATTTTGCAGTTCCTGAGAAAACTGATGTTTGTCTATTCTATATTCTCTTTTAACAAGAGCAGTTTTGGAGAATAATTGACACTCAAGCAGTCTTTGTTAGCTATCCTTTCTCGACACATTATGGCGTAAAGTATCAGGATGACATGACACCTACAGTTTACAACCTTTTGGAATAAATGTAAAACCACTAGAAAGTAATATGGCATGTTTTGTTACAGCCCATCGATTCCTGTAAACGATGTTATGTTCTCCTAAGTGGACACATACCAATTAAGTGGTATACATTTCACTGATTATAACATTAACTGAGCTGCATTTATTTAAGCTGTCTCTTTGACCGCCGTCTCACTATCTGTAGTGTCTGACCACTATCAGCGGTCGCAGCACTCGTATTCACGGTTTCACAAATGGCTTCCGAAATTTCTATTTTGTGCCCGGGTATACCCGACACGTTCTACCGTACAGTGACTTTCCCAATCATCGTACCATTTATTATACCTATCCCTCGATGTAGACTAGTTTTATGCACTAAATCTGATAAAAGCTTAAATTCATTTGGCAGAACCGTTGTATGGGCTTTGATAGCGAACGCGTGCAGCTATTCAGGAGATCACGACATCACGATATTAGCATTATGCCAGATTAAGCGATACTTAGGTTTATGCTAATGATAATTATTTCGCTAACACTCGTGAACATCAAGTAGAGTATCTCATTTTGTGATGAGAGCGTATGTCCGACATGGAACAAACTACTTGCATGTGTCCTGTTATTATACACCTTACATCATGTTTGAATGTTTGTAACACAAAATGTGAATAAGTTTTGATTTTCAAAGACTTAATAAATGACGAAAATATTGTAGGTATTATTTTCATTAATAAACCTATTGAAGCTAGTCAATCATTTCTTCCATACTGCATGATGCTGTTTCCAAAGGCCTGTGCAGTCTTTGTGGCTTACTTCATCAACAATCGACGTAAATTCTTCCTTCCGTTTTGTGCCGACCAGCATGGATCAATGCAGTCCCGGCATGCTCGAACGATTTCTTTCATGAAGATTGTTTCGCTAGAAAACTATTCTCCAGGCTTAACAAAGTAGAAAGATTTTGCATTCGGACCATTGACCAGCCTCTCGAAACTGAAACGTAGGACCCAATGCATTTCAGTTCGTTGCATTCCTCTTCAGAACTATTGCAGCCCGGGTGGTAGTGCTGACGTTTGATGAAGGCAAATGAAAGAAAATAAATTATTTGCATTTTGGTTTCCGCACTGTCCTACAAATGATTGCGGTTGCATAATTGATGCAGCACATCGGTACCAGATGCAGATGCAGCTTCTGTGGCGAGTACTACTCTGGACAACTTTATCTCGATCATTTGTTATGCTAATAGGTTGCTAAGTACTGGCATAGTTAGAAAACGATAAAACCAACCACGGCGAGCTTATGCAAGAATATAGACTTTTGCCGTAAAAGCAAAAAAAAAAATCCTGGATCCTTTTATCTGCAATCCTTCATTGTACAATGCTGCATAACAGCATTTTGATACAAGAATGCTTTGATGTTACTACTGCAGTCCAATTCAGGGGTGTACTTGGCAGAAACATTGAATATCTTTTGTTTCTGTGTACTCATCATAGAAGATTTTTGGGAAAATGACTGCTTCAGAAGTAGCCAAAAAGAACATTGATTAAAATTCGGAGCATATAAATACTCCAATAAAGTGCACTTTATCTAAACGAAACATGAAAACATTCAAAACTAACCTTGAAACAAAGCAATTTGATTTTTTTTCAATGTTTTTGAATACTGCGTTTGTTTTCAACTCCACGCAATCGCTCCCGAGCAAAACTCGACTGCAAAAGAAACAATATTCACTATTTTTAACATAACAACTACACCTCTCGAATGGTACATGCAGAGTTGTTACCAAGCTGGCACATTAAGCCTTAGGCATTAAAATGTAATGCACTCATAATAAAATACAAACCCATATCAAAGAGCAATTTACGGTTAGCAACCGTCACCAGTAACTATAAAAAGGTACTGTCTGTAACGTTATGAACGAGCGTCCCGACATAATAGGCAACTTTCGTCAACATTTGCTACTGGCTTTGTACGATGATTGAGCACCAGGCACCAGGATTTCTATCTCTTACACTCAACTAGAAGATCATAACGTAGCGAACGCCGGGCGAAGCTTACTGATTAAAATTTTCCTGTCAGTTTGTCTACCACTTTGTCGCGTACCGCACTGACATCCAGCTGCACCGGGCGAAATGGAGGAAGCACTGTGTCCATTATGGACACGAAAGCTACTGTTGTCACCGTACTGCACATGCACTTTTTGAGGGCAGACAAAGTTCATAACTCATTCGGATTACAGAACAAACAAACAACAATTAGATTCGTCTACAGGAAAACTAAAACCCGGCATACACGGGGGGCAAGTGGTGACATCTCAGTTCCGAGCAACATCTGTTTTGCGGGTAGATAACAATTAATTTTCAACCACGTGGCAATTATTTCCCTTTCGCTTTACACTTCACACAAGGGAAAGGGGATTATCAACTTCCAGACTTACTTCGGTAGTGAATGAAAGCAAGACATTGGTTTGACTCAGGGCTAGCTAGACGAGGGACAGTATTACTAAAGTTCATACCAGCACCAGGAATTATTACTTGCAATTACTAACCATGTTTAGCATGTTGATTCATGACTGTAGAAGTATTGTTTACAGTAAATCTTGCAGATACGTTTGCTGTAAGCATGCACCACTTACACGACAATACATATGGGATAATTTGTGGTTCAATCAACTAATAGACGCTACGTACCCTACCTCTAGGACAATCTAACACGTGGATATTAAACCATCAGGAGTTCATTTGACATAAAGAATGTAATGGGATTCTGTTCATTGTAACGAAATTTAACCACATTTGTGTTACAACGACTACACCTTCATTTTCGATCGATTCGATAACACATAAAGATAACCGCTACAAGTTGGTCTTAACAGCGATGATTTGGTTAGTTGCTAGTTAGTTGTTTCACTCAAAGAATGTTGCTTGTCTAATTAACTATTAAATTAAAAACGAAACTTTACGCTAATAATGATATAAAAAAAAACAAAATCAAAGCTAAGTCATAAAATACCCACTAGCATAGCTGCTAAAAAAAAACAGCACCGCAACTGAAAACAAACAAAAAACCAGGGCACAAACAGTAACTTTAGTGATACATTTGACTAAAGTACGGGCCATATTTCGAGCACTGTCAGAAATGCAGGTGCACTTGAAACTATCCTCGACAGACGCTCGTGGAGCTTGTGGAAAATATGAAGCCGTTAAATTTATGGCCCATCAGATAAGAAACTTTTATCGCCAGGGAACAATATATTTAAATTTTACGCTTTTATTATCCTGTGATGATGTCTTGCTATCTGCTCGCTTCTACCGCACCGCTATAACACATTGTTTGCATCGGTGATGTTTGTGGTATAATGTAGATGGTTGTCATTTCCTGTAGCATCCACCATTGGCCCTAGCGGGTTTGTACTATTTGAACGCGATTTCAATTTCACAGGCTTGTGTCCTACGAAGCAGTAATACTTCGATACATTGTATTAAAGTGCAAGTTCTATAATAAATAACGTGAATGCGTATTTATTTCATCTATCCCTAGTATTGATTTTGCCACTTTAATATAGTTGGAAAAAATGATAAAGCATTCATTTGTTAAAGTCAAACTCGCCGAACGGAATTGAAATCTCTGCTTCCTTTTTGTAAATTCACAGCCCACAAAGTTTAGCAATGGGTAGTGTAATTCGCCATCCCCAAAGTGATAGTAGAGAGCCGGCTTCCATATGTGTGAAAAATAACCCAAGGGCATTTGCAGTCCTGCTCGACGGCGTCCGTCGCAGTTATCCAACCGAACGATGTTGGCCACTGGGCATCCACACGGTTCGCTTATTTATTACAAATATTAGTTTTCATCTCGTTTGCGTTTAAACTAACTTCCCTAACTATCCAACTTTGTCATACGGCATCCCGGACGGTTCGGCCTTAATGCACCCGAAAGGGGTTGCTTTCCTGTAGCAACTGATGCTGGCTGGGAAGCTGGGTAGAGGTTGTTAATGTTGAAATGTGGAAATTCTGTCGGAACGAGGTAATTGACTATACTTTATCAAAGCTTCCCCCAGGATGGCTGCATGCACTGGCCGGGCCCGACAAAGCGATTTCCTTGAATACAAGATGAAAAATGACACACGGGTCAGATGGGATATGAGTAGCACGGTGCCAACAACGCCGGGGAAACAAATTTTCATAACCAAGCTGAGGCACCATCACCCCATTGCATGAAGCGAATAGGTACAGGTAAACCAACTATACCGGATCATATGGTAGATCATGTGTTAGAGCTGAGCGAAAATCAGCTGTTCTTTAACGCGATTAACACTTCCACTTGCTTCCGACACGTTTTGTGGAAGGCAAACCGAATACAAACCGTAATATAAAACCTTTTGCCACTTATTTCACTGCATTCTTAAAACCATCCATACATAATTCATCATCTCTCGATAGCCCGCAGAGTCAGGATATGTAAATTTGTGCTTACACTTTAAGCGAAACTACCTAGCAGAAGTTGCGCCCAGGTCGTGTCAGTAATTGCTACCAATTATTTCCCCAACACGTCGCCCAACAGTTGGAAAGGTGATCAAATGAGTGAATTTCCGGCAAACCCTATTCGTGACTAGAAGAAGAAGTACAAACACACACACACACACAAGCTCCTACACGGTAGCAGACGGGTGCGATAAAATTAATCTTAATATCTTGCTTTTTAATGGTGCCAGGTTTCAAAAGTAAAGAAATTTATCAAAAAACTATCCTAACCGTTTGCGGGCCCATCAAAGGCACGGCTCGCACGAAACGGAACGGGGATAGTCACGATGAATCGCAGTGCGCGGGTAAGGACGCAGGAAATTTATGCACAAAACAAAGTGTAATTAACTTGTCAGGTTGCATGAAGTTTAAATGCTACACCGCCTATCAGAGGCATCGATTCTGCCCTCTTTGGTGGTGCTGTAAATTTGCCAGTCCAGTCCCAGTGGCCGGACAGCCGCTCGTCGCAGTTGTAGCTTTAGTAATTCAAGCACCAGGGGAATAAGTAACTGAATCCGGCATATTCCGTGCAGTGCTCCTATGTGCCATACACACATTAACCTAAAAGCTTGCTCCGTAATGATTGCATAAGGGCATGCAATTATTGTTTACATGAATGGGAAATTTGCTTACCCTAACGGTGTTTTCTCACTACTGTAACACAACACGATCATAGTTGTTTTGAAAATAATTCTTGCTAATGCTGGCTGATAATTTCAATGGCCATGCTGCATTTTGCAGGGCAGCATTATGGAAATGTAGAATAAAAGATTGAGCGACTGCTTATGAAGTTTTGGTGCATATTTTCAGAATACAAAAGCTATGTTTAATGAAAAAATCTGCGAATATTAGTGTAATAATTAATTATTTTGAATTATTACCATGAAACCCAATTCTATCACAGACTGAGCATATCCATACAGCGAGTGTATTGGAGAATTTTAAGAGTTATACGAGCGGGACGTTTTTTTTTTTTTTTTATTCAAGAGAGACGGCTTTTCCGTATTGCTTAATGGAGTTGTTGTTTAGGTAGGTAAATAAAATATAAGATTAAATAAGTAACCAGAGAGCGATCAATCTTAAACGCCTCATTAAAAATCCTTTGATCCTAGCTGTCTGTTTATTATGTGGAATTAAACTAAATTAGGTGATTATCTCTAGGATTTTAAAATAAGATTAATAAGAAATTATTTAACAAACAATAGCATTTAAAATAAATATGATACTTTGATATCATATTACATTCCACCAACTGCTGAACATGAATTCAGAAGCATATTTATTGCACAAACATTTCACATATTCTTCACATGCTTTTTCTACAGCTGTTTTCCACTTTGCTTCCGAACGTTCAGTCCAGTACGCTGCAATGTGTCAGCCGGCGTTATACTTTACCTTCACACAACACTGTCCACACGCATTGCATCAACAGCAATCTCCTGTTTGCTTCGTCTACAGAACGCAATTTGGCCGGTGTTTCGAACGAAATTTGCTCGATCGATGATTGACGTGTTGATGCAGCAGCTGGTCAGATCCATCCATCAACTCACCAATTCATGTCAAACACCATCCACCACTAAAAGGACACTCTATCAGCGGAAAAGTGCAGACACTTTAACACTCCAAACTGCGTGCACACGCGCGTACGTCTATTAACCACTGTAAACAGCAAGTGACATGCAGGGTGACAAATGAGGGGTGATAGTGTGTACAATTTTCGGAAAATCTGTTCATCGTGTGGTATGGTCGTTTGGAAAATCATGGTTGAACTAAACGTTTATAATGTAATGTATCATTTTTTTAATAGGATGTACGCTACATACTAAGTTTTTCAAAAAAAAAAATTAAAAAAAAACAAAGACACTTACTAATGAAATAAATACAAAATACGATAGGTAGATATTCACATTAACAAGCTTTCATGTACTTAATATTCGCGTTACTTTTTGCGTACCTTTGCACCACCTACCAAGGCATTCGGCTACCAGAGTATGCGTCAAGCTTTCGATTAATTACTGTAATTAGCAATCACATCGATCATTTGCTCCCTGACTCGTGTGGGTGAAGAATTTGCCCCATAAATCTTACCGCCTCTCTTATCACACGCATAAGAATCTTATTACGGGGCGTATCCCACACGGCGGTAGCGCCGAGTAATTGTCAAAAAAAAGGTTCAGGTACGATGGGACAGGGATCAGATTCCTGCATTTACGTGCGATTGTACAACTTACGCGAGCCCAACATTTCATATCTAGTGAAATTAAGGTTTGGTTCGGAGGGTTATATCTTTATTTAGATTGCGTGCCTAACAAATGACTGCTTTACACGGGAGTTGATTTATTCGACCATCCAGGGTCATGTTTATCGCGATACTCATACAATCATAAATCGTTACTACAATGTTTCACCTTTTTCTCGTGTGCTACAATGCTAATGTGCTTCGTTCTAAGAGTAAACAAAATGCTAAACCATTCATTTCAACTCTTTGCACACTAAGTAGAGAAAGAGAAACGAGTGAAAAACATCCGTTATGATGAAAGGATGGCATTAATACGTAAAGTAACTTAAGATGGTTCTAACGCTTACATCTAAGGTTTTCCCAACTTTAAACGGTGCGTGCGTAATTGCGAGTCGCTTCGTTGGGAGTAGCTACCTTCGGAGAAATGCTAAATAAGAGGGGATACGATTTTTCCCCTGAATAGCAGTACCGGCTACCAGTCTAGAACCAAAAGCACGTGTACAAATATAAATGCTTCAAGATAGTACACCAGCTGTAACATCATACGGTTCACAATACGGCCAACAAATGTGTCCTTCTTTCCCAACTGACGAGACAGCTGTAGACGGGAAAGTTTACTTTTTCTTTCCATTGCAGTAAGCCGTAAAGGTAAACAGTCAACGGAAGCGTATCGATGTCGAACAAGTTTCTCAACCGAATAGTTCCGGATCACTGGCTAAGCATACATCGATGTCTAATGCTGGGGAGAAAGTTGTATGAAGGCTGTTTAATCAAACACAGTTGAGAGAAAGTAAAGAAATGGGATAGCGATAGAGAGCGAGAAGGAAAAGGCAAGAATGAAATAGAAAGGCAGAGAGCAAGAAAGCGTTAGAGGGTAGTATATCACAAAAGTTTGTTTAAAGCCGAGCTTCTTCTAGCAAAAATTTCTGCACTAAGGTTAATCGGTGTTCATGAACGATCACAGCTAAAACGAGACAGCTTTAAAAGTATTTTATCAGCTTCAGTTATTGTACGGCTGCGAAGCTAAATGTTTTACATTTTCTTGCCATCAACGAATCAAACTCCACACAGCATCTCTCCTAAACAATTATTCCACTCTCTGCTATGTAAGCTAACAGATGTAGCAACGGTCCTGTTCATAAATATTTCGCCCCAAAACCTAATTAAGCATTTGTGCGGTAAGCACACATCCATTACCCTAACCATGATACATTTTACACCCGACATACGAATTTGTGTTCCTTTCGAAACCCATCACGTAAACAGTTTAACAAACCCACCTGCACAAAAGATGTGCAGGCCACCGATTACAGACAAAACCAGCAACATCATTCGTCGCCATTCGGGTGTATACCATCGTAGCCACCGGGATGCGGCCCACCGGCACCGGTGGAGGAAACAAACACACGTGTAGAGGGCTAGTGCTGTTTTGTGTTAATGTTGATTGGAAAATGCAACTGCACTCGCTACATTTCCTTCGGTACAACGTTTTGCGGGAACATGTCGGTGGAAGCGGCCCCGGCATGCGTACAGGAAAAGGGAACCACAGAGTCAAAACCCGTTTATCTAAATTGGACATATTTCACAGTCCCCCGGGGTCTGGGAGCATCCGGTCGAAAAAAGGAAAGATATAAGCTTGTCCCAAAAACAATATACTTATTTATATCGGGGCTGTTGTTTTTGCAGGGGTGGTTTGCAAGCTATCAAATGTGCATTGAAACGGAAATCTCTCCGAACAAAACCACATGTTTGTGGCGCTTGACAAACATACTGCTACACAATGCCAATTAAACATTGGGTCGGCTTCCCTTTTTGAGGCCTTCAAAATGGCAGTACAAACACAACTGGACGAAAACTGTACCTCTAGCGGTATTATGAATACATGACAAATTCTGCTAAAAGAAACATCTGTTTTTTTTTCAGGATAAGCGTTTTAACGCAGACATCACTTCATTATTGTTAAGCAGATATTCGATGTCGAGTAAACATCTTAAAAGATTAGCACGAAACTTCCTGTACGTTGTTTGCAGCACAGAGCCCGTTTGAACTTCGCTTGCTGTTTGACACACTTGCCCGAATCCCGGACGCGGTTTCTATTTGTACATACGAATCTCATCACAGCTTTGCCTTTCCATTTCTTTGCCGTTTCGCGATGTTAGTTAGACACACAACCCAGGTAGCAGTCCGGACGGTCTCGCTTTGCCACTGATATGTCTCGAATTGAAATCCTTCTTTGATCAAAGGTAACGAAAAATGCTGATTTTGGTTTTGCACCAAACCAAACGCCGACCGAGCATCAGCAGCGACGGTAGCATCATCACCACATGGAGCGGGGCGGGGGAGGGGGGGGTGGAGGTGGCGTCGGTGGGACGGGCTTCCAGTGTTACCTATGTTCACCAGCGACGAGGGCATCGGCAGAATCACTTTGCAGTTTCATACCCTTGATTCCCCAGGAGGTGCACGGGCAGCATTAGGCGGTGAAAGCTGTAATGGAAACCTGGTAGGCAAACAGTTTCTTTCATTTTGCCATCCACGCCCTTGGTGGCACCGTGCCTATCCAAAAGGATCGTTTCACTCGTTCGCGCTGTCAAGCGAGCGCAGATTTGTAATGCAAGCGGAACATTGGCAAAACTGCTCCACTTGTGCTTCCGTAAGACCATTTTCCCCGTACCCAATCCGCTTTGAATTTGTTCAACCGTGAAGCGAGCATGTTATTCGTTTGAAATCACCTTAAAAGGAAGCTCAAGATGCTTTCATGGCATTTTATTTTTCCCTTCCATTTACGTAACACATGCACGCAGTTGAGATCGTGTAGGGGCGGGCAGTTGAAAGGTGGGAGGAAAAAGAGTTAAACGATCAGTTGACAATCAGGTTTACCATGGAATTGGTTTTAACCACAATTAAGTTAAAGCAATCTTCACTTTTGTAAAGCAAAAATACAAGTCAGGTACTTTGTGTATGTTGTGCAATGTTACAAATTAGCCAGCAAAAACAAAACAATACCAGTCACACGCGATATCAATTAATTGCTGGAATAAGTGGAAAGATGAATGGAACGATTGATCTTAAAATAACTTAAACTACTCATCAATTAACCCCATTATTGATCAACATCTGATCAATTGAATCAATGATAATGGATTATGCTCACCTGCCTGATTCTGTTTCTTCTGTTTCATTTTACCGATTCTTGCGCTTGCAGTTATTTCGCAAAATACACCTTTTTGATCATTGCAACAACGATAATTAAAAAGAACACTTGTGCATGTAGTGGGAAAGTGGCACCATCGATTAAGCGATTAAATTTAATAAATTAAAAAGGAAAGAAAAAAATCATTCCACTCGCTTTTGCAACAGGCATATCTTAAAAAAAAAACTGTCGATTAATAACACTGAACAAATATCGACAATACAGCAGAACAGACACCAAAAACAAAACAAAAAAGCTCGAGCCAGATGAAATAATTTGCTAATTGGTGTGTTTGGTGTGCACGATGAAGCCTACCGACAATGCTGACACCATAAACATCGATGGTGGCAATAAGTGAACGGTGTTAATGATTATTGATATTTTGATTTCTCGCACACCGTGCATGCCATGATCGCGTTTTAATTGGCAAATGATTGCGGGTGGCAATTTAGGCACGCGAACCATTTTAGAGCTTGTACCATGCGCGATAAACTGCAAACATTCCCTGTACTATACACCTTGCCTCCCTTTCGCTACGGAATAACCTCTCTGGCGTGGAAGTGGAAACACTTTTATTTGTGCACCAATATCCATTATCATACGCTTATCGGGTTAGATTGTCCACATCATTAAACTAATTAATTTTATACACACAACGCTGCCTGCAAGAGTAGTACCAGCCCCTTGCGCGCACAGTACCCATATAAAGAATGAGGCGATAGAACTGGTTAGTTTTATTTTATTTGGTAAGTATTATTTATATGTCCCAAATGAGCCAATAAAATAGAACATGAATTGATACCTCAACACAACATGGTTCACAAGATTTTTGATATTTAAGTCATATTGGAAATACTTTATTATGTAATTAATTCACTTAAAATACTAGAACGCTGTGGTGAAATTAGACATTATCATTAAATATTTTACCATTAACATAATTCATTGATAGAATTGGTATTCAAAAAACATTTCAGTGAACTAAAAACCTTAATGAAAGATAACAGAAAGTACGAAAGCATATAGCAATGCGAATGCTGAAGATTGGTTGATTCTATTGTACACGTTTCTTCGTATTTTTTAAAATATAATTTCAAAGGCATAGTTTCAACACATAACAAGGCCCCATCAGCAGGAGCAGCAGCATCTACAATCACTCATGCAGCTAAAACTGATATAGATTATGTCGATATTGGAAATGGGTAAAGCCATCCAATAGGATAATCCTTTTAATTGCATTCGGTCGGCAGAAAAAGAAAATTGCCGATTCAGTTTCTCGCCATGAAAGCTATGTTCAATCACGTGATGCTGAGAGTTTGATTTATTATTACCAGTGCAAATTCATGGTATTCTGCAGTACTCAGTAATGATAGTGTTAAACGGCTTGTGATAAAGTTTGTTTTCTCCTGCAAATCAGATTGAAGCCTTGGATATATATTTTTCTATCACCTTTCTTTATCTATTATCATACTGTCTATCTGTCTGACTATCCAAAAATTCTATAAACCATACATTTATTCTTTGGCAACAGCACCGTTCTGTCTGTTTGATTGTTTTTACTTTAGGGAACAAAGAAAATATATTGAAGTATGCCATCGATACAATCGCAAACAGAGTTGAAACAATGTTGTAAACTAATACCCACGACACATAATGCCAATATCGTTGCCATACATAAAAATTATCTGAGAAAAGTTCTGTTATCGAACAATCATTTTCAGCTTTAAAAGTTTACAGAATAGAGCCTACTGCTTCCCTTTTGTAGCGAACATTCGAGAAGTAAAGTAAAGACCGAGCGATAGTGCACGTAAAATGATAGCACAAAACACGTCAAGAACCAAAAGGAAGCATACGAGAGTAAATCAGACTACAATAAACGCAAGGCTAGTACTACAATGCATCACATCATTTGCCTCTCGCTCTTTATCTTTCTCTCTGAATTTTGTAGCAGAAACCCCATTACAAGTGTTTTCACACGATACCCTTGAAATCCACCCATATGAATGAACACTTCAGCCAGTACTCAGCAAGCAAAATGGGAATGTACTTTCGAACGTAACCACGCCAAAAGAATGATAAAATACCCTGGAGGAGTTTTTCTGCAACGAGAGATGACAGAATTGGAAAAAACACAAACCATTACAAAACGAGGCAAAAGTAGGCAAATCAAATTCTAAGGAGAAGGTGTAGGTGTGGTTCACATTTACCGAGAATCAATTCGAAATGTCTGCATCATGTTTTCATGGGGCTATTTTTAAGACTGAAGTAAACTAAAATAATGAGAATAAAACTTACAGAATAGACATTTTGAAAAGTAATAATTTAACAAATATTAATTGGTACTTTAACAAAAAATTATATTATTCTTAAAGACAAAAAAACTATTCAACAATGTTACTACCACATAATAATAGAGGACAGTACAAACACAAATATAGGGCGTTCGGGATAATTTTGACAGTTACATTTTTGTTTATAACTCGTGATCGAGTTGGCATATGAAAACAAGCAATACGTCATTCGACAGCTAAAAGTGTACGGAACAAGCAGCGAAAACTTCCTCTTTCTCTTCTTTGGCTCAACAACCGTTGTCGGTCAAGGCCTGCCTGCACCACTTGTGGGTTTGGCTTTCAGTGACTAATTGATTTCCCCTCATAGCAGGATAGTCAGTCCTACGTATGGCGGCACGGTCCATTTGGGGATTGAACCCATGACGGGCATGTTGTTAAGTCGCACGAGTTGACAACTGTACTACGAGACCGGCAAGCAGCGAAAACACCCCGTGATAAAAAAATGCCAAAAAGAGTACATTGTGGAAGCGGATCACATGCATCATGATGATCCGCGCCGGACGCGACAACCGCGACATCATGCAGTGCTTGCAGTGTTCGCTGAACACGGTGAAGGCGATCCGGAGTGAGCTTCGAGAAAACAGCGACGACAACGAAGCGGTGGCAGCACGAAAATAAAATTCCCCGATGATTAATTTTGCCAATTTTTTTTTTCTCCGTAGGTCTGTAGGGACTGTCAAAATTATCCCGAACGCCCTGTATATCGGTTGCATGCCAAGAAATAGACACATAATGAATACCTTCAGTTCTTTATTTTGTAGTCCTATTTTCGTATGTTTGCTTACCCCTTCCAATAGCGATTCTTTGCAATGAGCTTCGCTGCAACTTGATAGTTGGAAAGCACAACCTTGGATTGTACTTATTTCATTTGCGAATAAGCAACGCAGCTCGAACGTGCTTAAGTTCTCGATCTTTCATCCTGCAATAACTTCGATGTGCCTTTTGCTAGTCTGCAGCGGAATTTGTAAGGTGCATCTTGTCGCTTTTCTCGTGATATACCACGAACCTGATTTGAGTGCACCGAGCACTTCAAAACAGCCGGTAAAGGAGTTATAAAACCTCTACTTCAATCCTTCAACGATGAAGGGCTACAGTAATACAGGGAAACACTGTACGGTTGTCGAGTGGTGTGCCTGATATTTATGCTTCAATTTGCTAGTTTGGTGGTCGAGAGACTTCTGAAGTAAGAGGAGCAGCGTAAAATGAGCAGAAAGGTGCTACACCCCAACTCTTGGTAAAAATAAAATCATGACGGGAGACGTTGGAAATGAGAAAAAAAAGAAGTGACGAAAAAGGAACCATAGTATGAAATGCTTCTTGGTGAGGGTTTAGCTCCACTTCAAGAATGCTAATTTTAGAATGGTACGTTGGTGACGGAACAGTGCCACAGAAGAGTGATAATTGCGGTCACTTAAAGCAGTGCAAGAAATGTAGCTATCGTGGACTCAATTTCGCATACTTTTTTATGTATGAAGTGAGTAGTGTTTACCATTTTATTCTTCTCGTCAAAGTTTTGAATAACAAATTGTAGTAAAAAAGCCAAACTGGTTCATTTCTTCAAACGTGATGAACTTTTTTATGTTTTTCACTTTATAATTGAAAAATTTAACTGCACTCTATCTTCTTCTACAATTATAAACTATAACTTTAAAAAATTCCGCAAACATAAAAAGACTGAAAATCCAAACTGATCACAGACAGCGAACGAGCGTTGTGCTGGCGATAAAGCTAACCCTTTTAACAACCCATTCCTTTGCTCCACCCTTGTAAGGCGATCAACACGATTATGTAAAATCAATATGTAAACCAAAATGTACCACTCACTCTCTTCAAAGTAAGATTTCATTTGAAAAGCACAGACAACAACTACAAAACAAAAAAGGGGTATCTTGTCCCTGGTGTGACAGTCGTAATGTTTTAACGTGTGTCTTACTTGCTGATTTATGTTATCATACCTTTTTTGTTACCTCTTGTCGATGTTTGTACGATTAAGCAAACTATACTACGGACCTACAGTATCAGATACAGGTTGTAGAATCAGTTTTCTAAACGTAACGTCCCTAATCATCACTATTAATAGCACTCCCTACGGGTTTCACCGTAACTGTTCCCACGATAGCGATCGATGCAGCCAGTCGCATTCATAGCATTCGGATTCGGAAAAGGAACCTTTTCTAGCTACGATGACAAATGCTTGGTAATCAACCGAAACGCTCGAAATGCTCAAATGCTCTGAACGCCATTTTCTCGGAGCATCGAGGAGAGCATGAAAAATGTTATGTTGCGATGATCTTTACACCCACTCTTATCTACATTGATCTTCTATCATTCTTGTTCGTTGACGACTCCACAGGGATTTGTAACCTTCCGCACAACACTGACCATTGACAACCTTTGGTATCGGAAAGGATACGTAAAGATTAAACTCGTTTTCCGCCACGACTCATCGATTGTATTGCACAACACATATTTCGCCAGCTGTACGGTTCCGTCCGTTAGCTGCCCATTGAATTCTGACTGGTATCGGAACAAAGTTATCAATGAAAATTCATAAGTAATCGTTGCATCGTTTTTGGCATGACAGTGTCCGACTCAGTGATTGTGAAGCTGCTCAAAGTCCAGCGCATTTTGCTCGACGGTTAGGAATACAAAAAATAAATAAATTGACAAAACGACATGAACGGTGCATCGGACTGTTGGAGCCATTCTCTGCGCTTTTCAACAAGAAGATTTCTTTTTTCAATTCTTTAATAATACAATCTACGTGTCGGATGTAAAAGTATAATTATAAATGCTACCCGACCATGCCAGCAAGCAAATCGTATCAAGTCATCCCCCCAAATCAACCGGAAATGTTTTTGAAAGTTTTCTCCTCAACATCGTCCGTAGCCGCAATGCCATGCAGAGAGCAGATCCTGGGCTCATGGGCTGGAAGCTCATCGGAAGAAAAGAAGCATCCTTCCGCTGGCTAGGGATAATTTCACCTTCCGACTCGTGTGGATGACAGGATGACCACCGGATGGTCAAATGGTTTGTCGGCTTTCCGTTATCCGCACACCACACACCTGATACTAGTTAACCGTTGCGGGAGACGGTACAACGCTGTAAGATGTCAAAGAAGTTTCTACACAGGTGGCTTCCGCTGAGAAAGTTTGACTTGAAGAAGAGGTTGAAGAGGGAAAACATAACCAGCTAGCAAATATTGATTTTTTTTTGGAACTGCATCTATTGTGAAGTGAGAAGTGTGTTTAGATGAATTTTATTGATTTGCAGATAAAGCTGACAGTTCTTAAAAATGAAGTTGTCAAAATTCGATTCAAATTACAATTGTCATCTTTTTAAGTATTTCATAATCCGTTTCCTCACCATGCATAAAGTAAAATAACACCATGGCTTACAAGGGCTGTATTTGCGAAGTGTTTGTTTGAAGACAAACTTTGTTCCATTCATGATCGGCGCAAACTTGTTCGCATTCTTTCCAAAGTTTCGAGATAATTTATACTATTCTGAAACTTTTATTAGTATGCTATTTTATTAGTATTGCCTGTCGTTTAACTTCATAGTCATACATGTTCACCTCGATATATTTCTCTAAATGGAACAGAAGAAGGAAAACGAACCCGATTCAAATGTTTCTTCACCTGCTATTTACAATTCCATAATCTAATTTTCAACACTGCAGTACTGAAGTACGATGCTTCAGCAAGGAATCATGCTAACGGTATTGCCGTTTCTTGACCTCCGGCATTCTAACTGAATAAACTCATTCACACAGCATGATATCGATGGGTGCTTGACTGTTTTGTACCAATATCGGTTAATCATATTGCTGTTCAGTGTTCAGTGCATTCCGATGTTCAAGAGTTAACTGCCCGGAACGACTGCAATGGTGCATTGTTCGTTCATTGGACGAGTACGAGTGCGTGTTTTGTTTACTGGTAGTAAGGCTCAGTGATGGGTAATATGATGGGTACTTCAAATCGATGAGTGTTGACTGGAATGATTGATTGGCTGTGCGAGAGAACATTTCGGCTTTGTGAACGAGGTTACTCTCGATTATGTTCTCAGGATTTATGACAGTCTTGAATGCCATGTATGTTCACGTTCGTTCTTGTAACAGGATTTAATTTGTTGTTCAACTGGAATGATCAAACTAGAAAGCAAATTCCTTTACTTCAGTAGAAAATATCATTCGTATCGCATATTTTGCACCCTTTTTTGCTTCTTCCACCTAAACATAATTTACCAAAACATCATAATGAAACCTCTCTCCACCTGAAAAGGAAGCTGACACTACCGGTGACAATTTACGAGCAGCACAGTGAGAATATTTGATTGAATGCGCTCATTCCGTCCGGACACCCGGCCATCAAGGGCTCTTCTTGTAACGAACGCTTTGGGCTATTCCACATCCTACTGCACGGAATAATATCCTGCGTCTGGCTTGTTTGAAGAGAAACATGAAAAGCAAAAAATGTGAAAAATTGCAGTGATGATAAAGCTATACTGTGAACCAGTGGGATATTCACGGAGGCGGTAGAGCAGGAGTTCAATATTAAACCAGAAAGAGAGTTGCTGTAACAAAGTCACCACGCTCGTCTGCCTCCGTGAAGGTTTATACGGTTTTTAGCTCTGATGCAGTAGCCGTGTCATTGTGGGAGCTGTTGGTGCTCGTGGCAACCTGCTCATGCCTTTAACCGGGTAACGTGCGCTGAAAGTCCGCCCAACTCGTACTTTTCGTTCAGCCTGTAGAACGGATATGAGGCATTTTGGGTTCTACGATGCATGCTACTTTTCCTGTAATGGCACCATTTACTCAGCATTGGAAAAAGGTCACTGTGGCTACAGCTGTTGAAACTACGAGAGAGTTTCTCGTGCTTAGTCTTCTTTGAAAGCCACGATAGACCGGGTAGAGTATCCGTGGATGCAGTTTTCATCATCAGTCATTGGTGGGATTTGTGGTATCAAAAACGAGTGTAGATAATACTTAAGTATACGCTGTTTGCTTCCGTTGACTCCAACTGCTTGTTTTTTTTATACCAAAGTAAGTAAATCATTTACTGCCACATGTCACACTGGCAGTAATACAAATTATAATTTAGCGGAATACTAAGACTTTCAAAAAGGTCTCTTGTTTTATCTTGTCAGCTCTTTCATCACAAGCTTCTACGATCCTGGCTATATTTGATAAATGACATGGAAATACAGATCTATTAACCAAAACACGATTCACTGCCCTTGAAGCTCTATCGTCCAAGTGACATCGCAAGCAGTTATCGCTTTAATTAATTTTAACAGCTTAGCATTGAACAAAATAGCTATGTGCCGATTAATGGGAAAGATTTACCTGCTTAAACTGGAGGTGTATTTTGACATTATAACTGAAAGATATCCAAACGCAAAGCCTTGAATCCTTCCCGTTAACTAGTCACGGGCTTATAGCAAAAGTAGGACGAACGAAACGAAACGTGCAAACTGAAGTGAAAAGAATCGAGGGTTATAATTCTTCCTCCTACCCTGGGATTGTGCAAAACCGTTAACGAATACCTTGCACTCAAATGTTCGTGTTTATCGTTGTTTCTTGTGCCGTGATGTTTTATCATGGCGATGTTTCAACGTACACCTGCACAACAATCGTTCGGTGTCGGTGAATAAATTATAAATTTGTTTGCACTTGGGATTCGCGCTTTCACAAATCGGTGTTAGGACGCCGTCGAGAAGTCGTGCTGTCGCTTGGTTGATAGCGACGTTTTTCTTAACACTCTTTTTTGTATATCTCCACTGCCAGCAACTGCAGTAGAATAGAGATCAGATGAGGTTAACAGTAAAAAAAGGGTAGATCCTATTCACTCTACCTAATTGTTAATTACTAACCATGCATTTCGGTCCCAGGAACGAATGACTCTTAAAAGCAGTATTTGACAGTCGAACCCATTTATGTGACATTCGGGCAAGTTACGAGAACGAAGCACTTTAACCATACAGATTCATTGCTACTTTTTCGCAAACAAATAGTGGTACACTTACTTGCTCTACATGACATGTCTCGCAAAACTATTTTATGGTTTTATTCTAAGATACACTCATAAAAAAGTACTCAACAATATCTGCTAATTGCTCTTGACCAATCCCCAAGCAAATAAGACAAAGCACTTGCTCAGGGTAACAGAAACAATTTGCCCAACACTTCGCTCCGTGGCGTACATGTCCAAGATTTTACCGACACCCTATCGTATAGCCGAAACGAAAGGGAAAAATAATCGATCGATAATCGAATCTGAACTCCGCTGGCCTCCGTATGCATGGTTCATTGAAAGCGATGATCGTGGTTCTGTTTTTATTGAACTTTATCGGGTGAATAACAATAAAATTTGATTTACTTTCCTCGGTGTCATTTAGTAGCGAGAGACCAGTTGGCATTGGAATTGTAATACACTTTCCAATAGCTGAACCTGTGTCTTAAAGGCTGTACTGTTTGCATACACCCACACACAGATCAAGTCGCACTTGGAACCATGTGGAATGCTTCACTACATAAAGGCAAGCAATGTGTCATCGTAAGTAATTTGCTTCCCATTTATTGCTCTGCACGCTGAGTCGGCATTTTGGACAGAAAGTGCAAGCATAAAATTGATAAACGATCTTAATCGGAAAGAGCAACAACGTTTACACTATCGCTGCGTACCAGCCGTTTGATTACCGTAAGGTAAATCAACCGTTGGGTTTATACTGTATTTTGTACGGTTGTTGCATAGAATTGTGTATTTTTGCCCTTTTTAAGCAGTGTAAAACGGAAAGAGCCATTTCAATAGTTGCATATTTTTATTTTTACTAAAGACATGCATGCATAAAAATAAGATAAACTAAACTGTTGCTAAAACCATGTAGCCAACGTAAACACCCAAACAGTAACACAAAAAAAAATATCATTCTCTGTGTGTACATCTAATTGTGATTGATTGTGGAAGCGAAGCATTCTGGCCAGCGTGTAACGAAACCAATCACACAGGTTAGAATCAAATTACCGCCCAGCACACATGCATCAATCAACCTGTTTGCTTACGACATGCTACGAACAATGGCATTAGCCAAGCGTGCATGCAACAAATCGCTACCATGGCGAACGAAAGCGAAACCTCCAGCAGGTTGACATTTGCGGAGCGATTGTGGGCTCCAGAAATTTGTTCCCAAATCGAGTCGGCGTCTAACGTTGCTCACTAACTCACCGATTGTGTCTATCCCGCATAAACTTCTGTGCAGAGTAATAAAGATGGTAGAAGCAATAAATATTGATTATAGGGCGACCGTATACCAATTTGCCTGGAACCGGTACACGGAAATGCTTGCACACATCATGGCACCCCATAGAGCTGCTTTTGCTAAAAAGCGGAAGGTTTATATTTTTTGTGCAAAGTGTTTTTTGTTTTTCTGCACAATGTCCACAAATGCACCAAATAGATAGGAAGTGCAGTGCAATTTGAAGAAACCACGATGCGTGATACTTTGGCTAGGTCGAAAATGGTACCTGTGTTTGTCCTTTTATAAGGGTACTTTTGCAAGGTTCAAGGCGCATGCTATTGTTATTCCTGACTACCATAAAGCTTCACGTACTTCGTGAATGTTTGAATGCAAACTAATATGGCAATAAAGTGACTAGGGCTGCAGAACAAAGAATATGATAAAACAATTCAACTCATGAACAGTGTGAATCACGCTAGATGCAAAGGTAAAGTAGCCTTATTTGAAGTCACGCGCGCTTGTAAACGCATAACAAAAAAACGTCTTCTGCTACCAAACACAAGTGTTATATTAGACCTCAAGACCCTCACAGTAGCACCAAGCTCACGCCGAATATCTGGCGTACTCAACTGCAAAGTCATAAAACGATTCCCTGGCGATGGTGTAGGCAATCTAACGTTCAACCTTTTTTTCTAATATTGCTTGCCGTAGCTCCAAAGCCAACCACAACCTCGAATCCTGGGAAGCAATCATCACCTTGAAGCCAAGTAGATAGAAAACGTCAGGTAACAGCGCTACTCAATACAGCTATCAAGAGGACACATATTTTTGGAAAATTTGCGAACATTTGCCGCGCAAGTTGTTCTGTTCCCCCCTTCCTCCCATGGAAATTGGTCTAATCCATACGTTCTTGCGTGCGAAGTACACCTTGGCTGAATGGTGAGTGCTATTCGAAAGGCCTAGATGCCCTTGAACACCTTCCCACTCCTTTTTGCCTCAACCACGGCCTGAACATTTTCGTGAGTGGTGAACTGTTCACAGTAAACCAGTTTCTGGGCGGCAACAGTAAGGCATCTGCTGTTTTTGGTTTCCTATGTGTTATGGTTGTATGGTCGAGATTGCGGACAGGCTTATGTGGTTGGGAATACGTGGTAAAAAAAAAACTTAAAAAAAACTGTACGTAATATTCTCTTGTAGTGCAGTGCGGGCCGTACAGATTGTGGTTTTATTATTGCGATCGGTATAGAGATACAAGGTGCTTTAAAACAAATTGACACTTTTGGTTTGTTTGTACCACCACTGCGATTATAACACGGCTCGGGACGAAGCATCAGAAAAGGGTGTGGACAAATTGTGAAACCGTGAATAATACGGCAACCAACCATCTCTCTGAGCATCTGTATATCGATCAGTATACTTTTGATATGGCTAGCTTTTACCATTATTATGTTCGAAAAACACACATATTGCAATTTTCCCTTTCTTTACTTTTTTAAAGAGATTCACAGAAGTTAATGTAGAACACAATCATTACGAAATGATCAAACCTACTGTTTTTCATTTTGATAAATTCCAATTTTCGTAATTTAAAACAAAAAATGCTCCTTTTCCATGCACCGAAATAATCCGCTGTGTTACATTCGAAGAATCAACAAACATGGTCGAAGTTAAACCTTCACACACCGTTAATTGAATAATGTCCCGGTACTGTTCAGGATGCTTTCATTCTGTATCGCGTAAAAAACATAATCTATCGCGCGTATTTTGTGTGTGGTCCTTTGGAAAATGTAAGCCCAACGCTGTGCATTTTGACCATTCTTATTTCCACATTTGCAATTCGTCATCCGTACATCGCCTTCATTATCATCAGCATACACCATACACTCTGGGGCAGTGTAATGAACGTGTTCGAATGATTTTCTCTTCACCAAACAGTGATACACTTTAAAATTAATTAACATCACATTCGTTTAACCAACCTTTGGTGCAGGTTGCACAATTGAGACCGATCAAAATGACAGCAAAACTTAAGCCATTCAAGGTGAAAAATAGACATTACAGCACAGTGTGTAGGTTGATAGCAGCCAATTCGATCAGAAAATACAGGCTTCGACGAATTAAATGAGCCAATGAACGCAAAAATAGCGTTGCCAGGAGTTACAACCAATTATTAAACATGAATACATCTTATTGGGTACAAACTATTCAACATATTTCCATAAAATAGACTAAAATCAGTAAAAGCATGACCTCATCATCTCTTCTTCTTCTTTGGCTCAACAACCGATGTCGGTTAAGGCCTGCCTGTACCCACTTGTGGGCTTGACTTTCAGTGACTAATTGATTCCCCCCATAGTAGGATAGTCAGTCCTACGTATGGCGGCGCGGTCTATTTGGGGATTGAACCCATGACGGGCATGTTGTTAAGTCGTACGAGTTGACGACTGTACTACGAGACCGGCTCCTCATCATCAGCACACATTAATTCAACACAACTTTGACATTGATGATAGTTCAACTAAAGTTAAACTAACACAACTAGTCAAGCGTCTGATAGAGGAGGCCTTTCCGTTTTACAGGGTTTTCCAGGAGTTCTCATAGCTGTGGGACACTTTATTGACTGCTTCTTACGTGAAATGAACTTAATGTAAGGTGAATTGGACTCTATAGCACCCTTGTTGGACAAATCCAATAGGAATTTCCAATAAGAGCTGTCCAAAAAAGGTGCCATAGAGTCCAATTTCCATCATATGAAGTTCATTTCGCATAAGAAAGAGTCAAGGAAGTGTCCCACAACTATGAGAACCCCTGGAAAACCCTGTAAGCTCGTAGGCTGAAATTTCAGCCTGTCAGCTTTTTGCATTGTATATCAGTTTTCGAGCAGCTATCTTAGTGTGTATAATATACAGGTGGGCTTATCCCAAGGTGTATGAATTTAAAAGACTGATTTTTATCGCTTCTGTTTCTGAATGAAGATTTTAAGAGTGTTTTGTGTATTCGTCATGCCTTCTGAAAGCTTGTTTGAACAAAAGTTTTCACCCATCCTGTCAAACAGTGATATTCAAATTTGGTTATAAAACATGCTATGAGACCACCTGGACTACATGCACTTTGATTCTGGATTCCATCACCAGATCTCTTTAATGCACCTTGGGATAAATGTAAACAAACCCGTGTTTTCGAGCAGGTACTCGAATCTAATTCTAGCTTTCTGGCTAGAATAATCTAGACTGAAAATTGCAGGCTAGTTTTTTGTGTGGTTTTGTATGGAGTGTTTACATGATTTCAGCCTCCAACTGTCAAACTCCATACAAAAAACTAACTAGAATCGTGAAGGCCCCCAGAGATAGGAAAACGAATGACTAGATAAATTGATAGACGGCATCTCCAAACAGTAACGTGAACATGTGACAGACATGGGTCGCTGTTATGTCTGTAGCATATGTGGTGAATTGAACTGAAACAATAGCTCAAATGTCACACTTCCATCAAGCGCTCTCAGAATTAGATAGTAAAAATTTCAAATTGAACAGCTGTTGATGAGAGATAGAAGCATAATTATGCATGAAATAAGATCATAGACCAAATATTAGACTTTCACACTATTTTCGCACCATTTTCTCACGTACTGGTAAAGTGTATTGATTTGAAGCGTCTCAACTTTATTTTAATTTACCTTAATAACGTATTACGGAAACAACCACCGAATATCGACAGGCAAAATCACTCTCAATCGTGCGAATCATCCATCGGCGTTTGATTGAGAATAATTGATGGCAAACAAAATAATTAACGGGTGATGAATTATTCACAACCATAGTCAACAACATTCTGGTTCCGGGCATCGATTGTTGACGTGAACGCGAATGGAAGTACAATTACAACCAAACGTGCACAGCCACAAGCCTTACCCTCAGCTACTTGCTTTAAGGTAAGCAACTTTAAATGCTCACAATGTTTTACGCTTAGAGTTACGCATTTCTGCATTACATTTACACTGAATCCATAAGAGAGGAACAAGGAAACAGGATTTTTAAAAGTTTAAACTCATCATATCTTATGCAGAACAGGCGAGAAAGAGAAAATATTCATTGACTGGAAATGCAGCCTATCAAGAGCATATCTGTATCTTGGTTTCCTTACAACGCAACGGTTGAGGCACGTATAGGCATTGAACCATAAATAAATCTTAATAGCCTATTAAATCTTCGAATTTGGCAATGAAAACGAATATTTATTGCTAACTTTTGGAATTATACAACGCACGTGATTGAGTATGCTACGCTTTACCTGCCAGCCTTGGAAATGACCCTGTATTTGTTTATTCATATTGAAACTACCGAATTTCATAACGAATGTAATTACCTGAATAATACAACGAACCAGTTACAAACTAAGCATCGTCCGTTGTGCTATATCAATAGTACATAAAAACAAAATGCGTGTATGACTTTTGAATATAAATACTTAAGCATGGTATTATACCAGTTGTTCCAATAGTACTTTCATACAATAGCAAACTGTTTGTATATTGTAAAGAAGAATGGTATTATCATTTAATGGTGTTGGAATCAAAATAAGTAACAGCTGTCAAAAACATTTCAAAAGTATTAATACTGTGCCCATTGGAAAGCGACTCAGAAAACCCTGTAACAACGCTTATATTAAGAAATGTATAGTTCACAATTTTCTCTATACGTTCTAGAAGTGTGTTTGTGTCACGCATGTAAGCGCACTTTGAAACACGCATTTATTTTTTTTCTCCTTTGAGCACGCCTCTACACACGCCGGTCTGTTATGCAACAATCCACATTCCGACTTTCTTTCCAGCATTAGATATAGATGTATGCTTAGCCAGTGATCCGGAACTATTCGGTTGAGAAACATGTTCGACATCGATACGCTTCCCTTGACTGTTTACCTTTACGGCTTGTTGCGAAGGAAAAAATGAAAACTTTCCCCTTCTACAGCTGGTTCGCGGATCGCGCTAGGATGTGTGGCAAAGAAGTACACTTTTGACGACCGTATTGTGAAGTACATGGGTGATACAGATGCTGTGCCATCTTGAAGCATTTATATTTGTACACGTGCTTTTGATTCCAAACGGTAGCTGCCTACCCTTTTCGGTTGGTTCGTTCTCTTGTTTTCGAAAAAAAAATACTGTGCCAACCGAAGCGAATCACTCACGCACGAATCTTCGCAGGCACACGAATAAGATTTTTTCATCGTAGTGAAGTTGAATGCTATGAGTCTCAAATGCTGATTTTCAAGAACTTGCTTCTAAAAAGTTGAGGATATGTAGAACATCCAACTGCTACATTGTCGCAGTAATACCGCAATGCATGAATACAGCATATATTGCAAACTGATCGCTTAATGACTGTGAAAGTTTTGTTATCAACACAACATCAGCTTCATTGTCCTGGGCTGAAGTGCCATGGCGAAGAAAATTAAAAGACACTCAATTTATTACACTCTAGATAGGGAACTTTTATCAACCAGGTGCAGTAGCAGGGCATGTCTCGTGTATCTAGTCACCGACGGTGTCCTCGTGAATGTGCTGCTCACGGTGCGGCCACCGTCGCCATTACATTCATGGGTTTGAATATTTTCGAACTTTGTTATCGTGTTCCCACTGCGGATTGCGTTGCTGCATTGAAAGCTATTTTACTGCAATGCAGCGTCGTCAGGATTTGAGCTCCATTCAGAAACTATACAGCATCAAATGCACGATTTCAGCTTAAAATCAACGTGCTAGTAAGTAAGACTTAGCCGGTCTCGTAGTACAGTCGTCAACTCGTACGACTTAACAACATGCCCGTCATGGGTTCAATCCCCAAATAGACCGCGCCGCCATACGTAGGACTTACTATCCTGCTATGGGGGGGAATCAATTAGTCACTGAAAGCCAAGCCCACAAGTGGGGTACAGGCAGGCCTTGACCGACATCGGTTGTTGAGCCAAAGAAGAAGAAGAAGTAAATAAGACTTTCCCTAGACGGTGAAACATATTGTGATCCAAACGTGCAACTAGGTTGTAAATTTGGTTTAGCTCTAATGTCTTGTGGCTCCAATGTGGTAATTTGGTTTTCTCTAGTTTGTGGCTCACTTTCAGTCCACACATTTCAAGATGCAAAAAAATCCTATCAATCAATGCAAATGCTATTCAACCAACCCAAGTTAACCTTTACACGTTAACCGACACCGCTCAACCCACAGTATGTTGCGGTTATGTTGTGGTTTCAAATCGCTCCCAAGCAAACTTAGCCCAAAAAAGCGTTAAAAGCAACCCACGGCGCAGCAGAGCGTTTGTTCTATGTGGTTCCAGTAAGGCGTCAGCCACCGATTTCCCGGCGGGTTCCACATCATTTGGCCGATACTGACCAACACACACACACACACACACACACACACACACACACACACCACACACACACACACACACACACACACACACACACACACACACACACACACAGAGCTTTTGTTCGTTGTGCAATGGACCCAAACTTGTGAAAACCGTGAACTCAGCACTTGAATAGGTTCCCTCGAGCGAGATTCCATTAAATTAATCCTTTTACATCCCAAACAATCCATTCGTGATTCGTCTTAGCTTCAAAAGTCGCAAACAACCCAGTAACCTAAGAACAAGGCATCACAGCGGCGCCTTTGAGCATGAAATGCGTGAAAGGGATCAGCGCCTAAACACAATATCGCCTTGTACACGGGGTATGCTCTTGTATAGGAACGCACAAAACCTTTCAAGCTCACTTTGAACCCTTCCATTAATTGAAATCGATCTTTACCTTCGGTGCATTAAGCTAACCAACCCACCCCAACCGGACGTTCAATAGATTCGTAATGTTTTGTATTGTTCTCGATATTTTTTTTTCTTAAATCTTGGCTCGATATCATGAAACAAGCAGCACATTAAATCATTTAAACCACTTAGCAAGATTAATGGAATCTTGCACGATGGTTTCGGTACCCTACTGAATATTTCATTCATTGTTGGTCCGGAATCGAACAAAATGTCTGCCTTCAATTATCTTTCGGATGATGTTGCCGGGTTTAACAGGGGTATTAATTAAAAGAGCCCTTCCTGTGTACAATACTTCGAAGCAACAACATATGCATTCCGGTTTGTGTTCAATTACTGCACATGAGAAAGGACCTATTTCTTTACGTAGAGGTCAGAACACTTAATCACAACACGAATGTGCTAATTGGCTGAATCTTTTGGTTATTTTTAAACATTTTAAAAAGTAGATACATCTTTTCATAGTGTTCATGAATGTTTGTGCCCCTCCATTCCAACACCTCGTTGTAAAACCAACAGGATACAATCACTCGCTGTGTAATAATATTATTCAGTTTTCAATGTTTGAGATATGATTTCACATTTCTACATAACATCAACTTGAACAATCTAAATTAAAAGCTTATAATCAAAAGATAATTTTAAAAGATCTCAAAAAATAAATCCTTCTAGTATAAAGACGAACGACAACCACACTCACGAAAGAATAAACCGTATAAAATGAAGAGTAGCTTCAACAATTTAATATCTACTGTCTAGCGCATCATCATTTCCCAGTGCTACTACAGTGCCAGCATCTCATTCAACTTTTGGTCAACAATACTTTGCAGGTTGCCGGCGTGTTTTCGCTTGTTTGAGAGTTTAATTACTTTTCACTGCTGCTGCTGCTGAGACGCTTCCTTTAACGGCAACGGAACGCAACTAAAAGTTAGAAAACAAAACAACATCCGCTTGCCATGGCGAGTTGCTTGCTATATACAAACCCCGTTCCGGTTGTTGATAGCTCTAGTCGTTGAAATATTATAATTACACAAAATAACATCTATAAACATTCACTGATTTCAAGAGGAACGAATCGATAACATTCCCTTCATCAATAAGCAGTTAATACTAGCAATGCGCCAGTATGGAGCCAATCATAGTTGCTTGGATTTGATAGGTCATTGAAGTATCAAATAGGTGTCATGGATTAACGCATATAACTTTTTTTTTTTCTAGATTAAGATAAGGTTTCACGATTTTTTTATTTTTTTCTTAAAAGCCTTCTTCTAGAACCTGAAAGTATTGAAAAAATACACATTCAAACTCCCACAAACCACTCAACCCAGAATCCTACCCCAAAACAAAGACGCTTTGATCTTTAGCCCACCTTGACGGCTCTGCTTTTTTGCTGGCTAAAATGGGCCACCGTGTGCGTTTCAATCTGTCCAGCACTGCAGGCTGATTGCAAACCTCAAAGGGCGTATAAGAAACGTATTAGTGTTGGTCAACAAATTCGCCCGGTCGATCCCAGGAAAGCCAAACACTGTTCGCTCGCACCTCACCCGCCAGTCGACGACGTTGATCCACTTAAGCCGTCGATTAACTTCCAATCAAAGTTTAAGCACTTTGCAAGCACCGGAAACTTTTGTTGGCCACGTTCCGTTTTGGCAAGTTTGTGGAAAAGCAGCAACGTGGGAAAATTGAAACCACAACTACTAGCTGGCGGGGATTATGTGAGAAGAACTAAGCGGTTCAATCGACCGTCCGCCGTAGTGAGGGCGAGAGAAGAAAAAGTTATTGAGCAACATTGAGGGAAGGGGGTTCAGGAGAAAGAGGAGAGAGGGCGCGGGGGAAAAAATACGCAAAGGAAACTTTACCAACCGACCACCGGTTGATGCAAGTAGAAAGAGAAAAAAATGCGACTGTATGTTCTAAAAATTCAGATGTTGCGTTAATGCTAGATTAGCTTTAAGATCATGAACTATTTTTAAGTAGTTCAATGATTATGGGGCTAAAAAGGCAAAAGAAGCCATCTATCCAAAGTATTTTTTTAAAACAAATTATCACAGAAACGTAAACCATGTTCCTACACGTTTCAGAAACTGTACTTTATTCCATATATTGAAGAACCCATATGAAATGTGCCAAAATCTACAGACATTAATGATTACCTACCCATCACTCAACGCGCATCACGACATTGTTTAAGAAACTTTACTTTATGTCATCAAGTACTTGCCATTTCAATCAACCACGCAAGATTCACCACAAATCTAAAAAAGTAATAGCACAAATTGATTGGAAAATAAAAACCGCAGTTAAAATCCGGACAAAAAAGCAAACCAGTAGAAAAATTGCAGTCCGATTTATTTATTTTCCTTCATTTCTGCATCGGAGAGTTACCCTCCAGCTAGTTGTTAGTTCACCTCAAGCTATTGGTTTTGTTTCCACGCTTCGCACTCTCCTTGATGATGCACGTTAACGATGCGATGTTCCACCAATCATTCGTTGAATTTGGAATTTTGATAAGCACATTCCTCATTTCCATGCTAGTGCACGGTGGTGGTTCGGATGTGTAGAGCGGAATTTAAAATCTTGTTTCGTGCTTTCTTTTTGTGCAATTATTTTCATTGCATTCTTGTCGTGGTGTCGCTTTGGTGGAGCTACACAGCTAGCGCAGAGTTACAGATCACTGCTGTGTGAGGGCATAGAAAGGAAATCTGCGAAACCACAGCAAGAACGGAAATTGAACACATTCCAGGGCGTTGTAAAGGTAATACCGACAGAGGGAATCATCATCATGTTGCTTTGTTCAGCGTGTGATCAATGGAATTTGTATGCAACAACTAATTTCACGGCGCAGCTCGATTAATGAGTTTAGTGTTTCTGCTTATGCAATTCTATTCATATTATCATGCTTTAAGTGTATCATCTATCATGAAAAATATTCTCTCTGGCACTTGGTCACAAATGTCTTTGCTAAAGTAGAAAACATTAGTTATTCATAAGTCGGTTCAAAGCGTTTTTAAGGTATTTTGGGAACGATTTAACGTTTGTAGACTACACCGGTCATAATTTTATAATGTCTATGCCGTATGTTTTATTCTCAATCAAACTCGATTAGATCTTAGAGCTAAATAACTTCATTACTGAACTTCCGATGGTTCATTAGAATTTCGATCATCCTAAATTCATTGTCCGTGTAGAACGGATTGTCAGCGTGTCCTTCCTGGGCTATATATTTTGCATCATCAGATTAACTTAATTCCCCTGCTGCGATTATTCGTTTAATACGATAGCAAACGGAGCCAACCACAATGGGCACACATACACACACACACGCACACGAATGACGTTGGTTAGTTTTATGAGCAAAGTTTTTAATTGAATGTCACGATACCGACTCGAGGAATAGAGTTAATTTGATCCTATTTGGGAGAAAGCTGGCCTGGGATAATTGAGTAGCGAGATGCGTTTACCATTCACCTGAGAGACGCAGCGAAATGAGCAATCTACTTCGAGGAAAAGGTTCTCATATTGCGTTGGCATTTACACCATCCCATCATGACGCACAGGCCCAAAAACTACTGTTTTCAAAACGCTTTTCAGTAAACGCTACGGTTTTAAAAGTGTAGCCCCATCAACAATTTTAATTAAGCCGAGCCAGCTCATACCGTTTTCTGACCGTGAATACCTTTTTCAAACGAATTCCGTTAATCAACAAAATGCCAAATTTTGCTAGCTAAAGAACAAAAAAATTCCCAAAAAACAGATCATCATTTTGTCTTTGTTTGCAGCCTCACCGAGGCATTTCAAGTGATATGTATTAACTATCGGACAGCTTCTACGAGACTTTAAGAATAAACTTGTTTTTACAAAAACCCATCCTGATGGGTGAGTGTCCCACCACTTGCACGTACTTGCACCAAGTGAAAACGGTCGTCAGATGCACGTGCCACACAAATGCATATTCCTGCGAAAAGTGCCCAAAAGCATATCCATCGATTTGAGCAACTTTTTTTCAATTGGATTCCCGTTGCTGTCCATTTCCTTCAACAACAGAAATGTTGAAGCGAACACCTAATCTGTTGCCACATAATTCTTATCCTTCGTGCGACCTGCCCGTAGCTGTGTGGTCATTGCAGAAAAAGAAGAAAAGGACAAGTTTCAATTCGGCAGTCAACCAAAAAAACCTTTCGAACAAATACCACCATTCTTGCTGCGGACCTGGTTGTGGGAAAAATGTGAACAGAAGAAAATGAGGAAAACGAACACAAACGATGGGGCGAGATGGGCCTTTGCGCTCCATTCTCCATTCTCTGGCCTCACGAAATGCACAGAACGAACGGAAAGGTCTGAACGAGAAAAGAATACCAAACGAACCGTTTCCGCTTAAAGCCCAAAGCCAGCCCCAGCATGAGTATCTGTGTTTTGCTTGTCTGGCATTTTCTGATTTCTTGATTGCTTCGCTTTCTTCCCTTTTCGCCAAGATGTTCGTCCCCTTTTGTTTGTACGGCTAGCGCGAGTGCGGAAAATATGATTGTTTGGGAAGATTTCTTATGCAGTTAAGAATATCCGTCCCGCTTTCTTCCTTTCTCAGTCGCAATGGGGTGTGCTTTTGGGCTAGAAAGGAAACTTACTCGATACCGTCATTGGTATACTATTGAAACAAACCAGTTTTGCTATGCGATTAACTTTCCCATCATAAAGGTAAAATATATAGAACCGTATGAGTGCGGCTTCAAGCAGCAGAAGGGAATTAATTTCAGAAGATCGATTTTACTGACAGTATTTATGGATATGACGATGTTTGTTTTAAGATCGAAAAATCGGGAATTATGTTGACTTTACAAAATTTGAAACATTACATTTGTAGAAGCAACGCTGCAACCAAGAATCTAGCAAGAGCTTGAAATAAATAAATTTCATAACTTATATTGTACTTTTGAACAACTGGATTGTTTTATTTCTTGTTGCAATAACAATCCTCTGTCATAATGCTTCCTCTTTTCTGAACCGGGTTGTGCGCAATACTGTTCAATACTGGATTATTGAGCATAGCTCAAAAGAGCTCTGAATTTACTTATTATCAATCTACTGAAAATAATAACAAATCCGTTTGATGTATCTCTACTTTGACCATTGCGTTGCTAACAAATTGGAGCAACAATCATCACTCTTTTATGGAAAATTAAACAGCATTACAAGTCGTTAAAGCAATCATCTCGCATCCATTTGGCCACAACCCGACCCATCATCCACCATGCCTGCACGCTTGCTAATGAACGCCTAAAATTGGCAGAAATTGAAGCCTACTTTATGGGTTGCTCGATTCACGAACCATCGAGGCGCACTAAACAATTGGGAAAACATCGCAGAAAATAATCGAAAGTGTTTTTGGCTCCCGTACACATTACCGTCCCTCCTTCTCCCGCTTCTGTGCCCATCATGTACCGATGTTTCAATATACCATACCGAAACTGGGGCTCCTAAAAAGTGGGCCAGGGTAAATGAAAAGCAATTAAACACCTAACGATCCATAAACAATTCAGCGCGCTGCCGGTGGTGGGTCTGTTTGTTTTTTGGGGAATCACGGGAGGTGCCGAAGGAGACCTGCTGCAAAGTTGTTGCTGAAACATTCCAAAACGCACCATCATCATTGACGGAACGAGAGAGAGAGAGAGAGAGAGAAAGAGAGAGAAAGAGAGCTTGGTGTAAGAAAACTTTAGCACAAGTGGTGTCGTTTAACGATGCTCTATTCAATTAAGAATCTGCCAACGATGCTGCTTATGGGGCACGGGAAGAGATAGCAAGGGGACCAGAAAGAGACAAAATCGATCTGAACCAAAGCGACGAGCGGGTTGTTTAGTATCGTTTCCTACGGTACAGTTTGTGGTATGTTGAAAATCCCATTTTACATTTCAAAACACTCCTCCTACTTTCAACTCGGTAAGGATTGAACTTCGGCTTTCTCGTTTCGTTCTCTTGCTCTGCACCGTATCCGAAACGTTTTACATGTTTAATTAGTTTTCAATTACATTGATGTGTCCTCGCTCTATCTGTAACCAGTTACATACAATATCGTATTAATGTTTAACAATTTACAGGCAACAACACAACCGGATATGTTGGTAGGACAATTAATTCACCGGCAACGGTGATAACTTTTCGTGACTTTATCAGGCACATTTCATCATGTTGCAACAATATAATCATTTTTGGATTCAAGTTATAACCTCAATATTTCGCAAAAAGATATATACAGACAAGGAATCATTTCCACAGCAAACTATCAAATATAATTTTGTTGAAATTCCTGGCATAATTTGCCATCATTAAAGTAATGGCGCAATCCCACCGGTACAGAACACGGTGAAGATGCTATCGTCGGCTCATGCTATCGTCGGAAACAAGGAGAGCAGTCCTTGTGGATGTTATTAATTAACTCTTTTGGGTATTTGATTGCAAGGGTACCATGAAGTGCAATGACATCAGTTCAAGTGCAGGGAGACAAACAAACTGATGCGCCGTCTGACTTCTCTCGTGTTCATTCTCTCATCGCCTTTGCTGATACTATAGTGTACTAACCAGTAGAACAGTGGAGATTTCTGGTAAGGGTAAGATAACACGATAATCATCGCTAACAGTTTCCTGTTGCATGGCACGTTGGTGGTACGCGAGAGCTTGCCAGAGAGATATTAGTGGGTGAAACACCATTGCACTATGGCTCTCTGCAACGGAATAACTCAACGTACTCAGTGCCATAGACAATCAGAAATTATTAATATAGCAACACACAAACGATGGGGTTGTTTTTCTCAACAAAAACATTCATGAACTTATTTTCAACGTACGAACAAAATAATCGCTTTGCCACAATAAAACGGGGCAACTGCTAACCCACTGTTGCTAAGAAACTAAACCTTCAACGACACCAGGCATCACATATCTCCGCCTAAATCTTACAAAAACCTCCCACGCAACAGAAGAACAAGCATTCGGGCTCAAGCTCATACAGGCCCGAAAACTCACAAAGGCTCACAATTATAGCACACCAAGGTACGACGAATCCTTCCTCAACTACCAGCAAAAGCGTACTGACGTAGAAGATGCGACTCATTCACACCGTACCACTGTGTAGGTAACACCAAGACATGAACGCGTTCAGCTCGGCTTTACATCGGGTTTGTTTAGCTGGATATCCTTGCAGCATTTTTCCTTTGCACGGGAAATGGAACACTCTGCAGTTGAGATACTGCGTGAGTTACTGCAGGAGAAGTTCCCATCGCAAAGTGAGAACGTTTTTACGCGTTTTCTCTCAATGATGCTCCGACGAAGTTGGAGAAGAGGTCTATTGCAATAGTACAATTAAGTGATAATGCATTTATGAATGTTGGTTCCTTGTAACCTCTACACAAAGCGTTAAAGGTGTTTTACAACGGAATCGCATACACATGTGAGTAGCATCACATCAGAAAGCTATTCTTTCACAATTTAATCGATTTATTCGTTCCTTTCATTCCATCTTTTAAGTATATTAAACCTTTGTGTTTTAATGGAATACAAGACCGGACGCAAGTTATTGCTATACAGTTCATTACAAGGAAGCATAGAAACCCCACAACCCAATTTAAAGTGAAAATGATGAATGTGCATTAAACAACCACTCTTAGAGCTTGATGTCGGTGTCTAGTGTTCTGAGAAGACATTGCATTTTCTACTGGGAATAACGATACAAACCTGTCACCGCCTCTTATTGATGAAGTTTCGGTCAAACAATGACCTCCGGTGGGGAAATGAGACTTATAAAATCCCCTGCGGACCGAACTAACCATGGTATTTAATAGAACAAATGCATTCCCTCGACGTGCTGAATCGTTTACAGCGTTTCCAAAAGCGACCGGTATGAACATTTCAACCACACGTGGTTGTGTCAGCTTGGGCATCATCGATAGTTATCACATCCTGCAGCTAAATACATTTCTACGGCTCCGGTACACCTGGGATAGTGATGTCTCGTGATCAAGTAGCATTTTAAAGGAGTAATTAAATTTATGTTCAGCTAATTTCAGTTCATTACAGTATAGATTAGTTTCAATCATAAAGTTTGTTAAAGCTTTTATTTTTAATAAATAAGAAACAAACATTTCGAGAAGTAAACTCCATCATTTAATCAAACTCAATATTCTACACGTGTAGCTCACGTGTAGCATACATGAAACTACGTTGAACTGCTAATCGCTAACAATTCTCAGCATTATAATCTACTTTTCTTTCGAAACTCCGTGTGTGCGCTTTGATAATTCGATTGTAAATCCCCAACCCTATTCAATTAGTTTGTCTATTGTGAAATGCGAAAATTGTACCGCTTGGGATATTCGCCAACCATCGATTTCAGCATCACCCCGTGCGCATCGTTCGTTACTACATCGTGTCGGCGGTGAGTGATTTATTTTTCTCCCGAGAAAAGCCTATTAGTTCAGTGAAGCACATATCTTTCGCAGCACTTCGAATGGAAGTGACATTTGCTAACGCAGCTCACGCAACAATCTCCGATATCATTGATTCTGTGCTGAAAGGCATGATAACTGTCACGGATTGTCAATGTACGAAATTGCTTGTGCGAAAGAACACAGCGCCGATGTTAGATGTTTGCAGTAGCAGTTAGGTATACATTTTTGAAAACTGTCTCCTGACTAACTGCCGATAAACTGGCTAAATTCGTTACCAATTGTGGATTGTGTGTTGAATTAGCGATACATTCGTGCTGAGGCTCACCAATTTGAAGTAAGCGAAATAGTTTTGTAAGAATAATAATTCTAATAGGTGTTTCAAAAAGATTTTTTCCCTCAAAAGTCCAAATTGTTCCACTTACAAAAAGTGCCCCAGTTCAAACTACTACTGGCTGCATTCACTAATTCTGTGCAATATGTGGATGTTTTTTAATAACGTTCTCGTAGTTCAGCGCCCGGTTGGCCAACAGCCAACAACACATGCAATAATAAATTCATTTTCTTGGCGACAGATGCTGTTGTAGTGACAGCAAACCACCTGCGGTTTGTTAAGAAGCTGCATACATTGGCCCGGGCGCGCATCTACAACGGTAGGTTAGTTCTAACAGGTTACCCAAACCACCAAGGCTTTCCAAACCGTCCCGTACCACAGTGTACAGCGCTTTTTGCTGGCTCGTCCCGTTGGCATTATCCCAGGAGTGTTCCCGGTGACATCTTGGGTATTTAATAACCCCACAATAAGGATCATAAAATCCGTAGTCGTAGCAAAGAGGTATGCATATAATTCATGCAACCTCCCGCTTCTTACATATTGTATTATTGCAGTTGTACGCGTAACCCTTGATCATTACTCATGTTGCCGAAGCGCTCGCCTTTGGCATGCAATGAAACTTAAACGATCGCTTGGAAGAAAGTTTAGGTTTTAATTAATTTTCCTCATGAGATATTGTACCGTTACCATGGAAGATTGCTGTACAGGTGCTTACCGTTGAAGATTTTGTACAATTTATATCTATACAGTAACGGAATAATACGTATTTTTTAACTAGTATACGGAATTATTTGCGTTTGGTGCAAAACATTGCAAAACTTTTGTTAGCAAATATTAACAAGAACAAATCTATTGTTAAATGAATCTTAATGTGCTCTTGGCCAAAATCAACAGTTTCTAAACCTTTCGATAACCCCTCTAACACATCTTTTCGTGTCAAATCTCTATTGCAAATCATAGGTACACGAGGCACAGATGCAAAGTCATCGAATATCTATTTAGCAGTTCTACACACACACCCACATAAATACACACTTTTGACATTTTCTTACAATCACGATTGTCCATCAGCACCACCACCTGAAGGATTTCATTATTCCGAAATGACGATCCTCTTTCAATACCACCGCACGACCGCCAGCACACCTTTTGTCTGCCGGTTGACCGTGATGAATGGAATGATTAATGGTACGTTCACACGCCTGCAGGGAGAATTTATGTGTCACACAAACTAAACAACATCAATGTTCTTTCGTACCTCATCAAACATGGAAAAATCTCCACTGTCCCACTCCCCCTCCACCAAACCGGGTCGAAGGGCATTTATAGCGCGGGACAACGAAAGCGCTGCGTGAAATATGGTTCGGATTTAATGTGCTCTGCCCTCATTCAATCATTATCATGTTAATCATCGAGCTACTTTTCCATTCGATTGCCGGCCAGCTTTGCGCCAAGGCGAAAAAGGAAGAATAATGAGAGCGTGTCAAAATCACAATCAATCACACCGATTTTCACATGCAACCCCCCCCCCCCCCCCCCCCCCCCCCCCCCGCACATATGCTGTGCGAAGTGGCCGGGAATGGGTCGGTGTACATAGACGTCAAAATAGGCAATCGGAAACATGAAGAGGCGCCTTTTGGATCAATTTGTACATGGCACTCCGTGTCGGGGAAAAAGTGGCTAAAGCTTAGCGCACACTCACAGTGTATGAGAAGAAGTCTTTTAATGAAATTATGCTTTACGTACCACACCCTCGTGCTGGAGGCGCTACCAGAGCGTTGATTAAGATATATCAGCAATATCCTTTTGCTGTATCTTACACCACCACGCTCTGCAATCACTGCGGCAGCAATGGGAACTAATGGCTTATTGTATCTTTGCTCCCCATCTGCACAAACCCTTCCGGTCGCCATCAATTCTCCATTATAAAGCATGTTTTTTTTTTTCTAACTTCAAGCTGATAATTATTGGCTATTCTTAATTCTATTCGTACCAGCAACTGGTAAAAGGGCTTTAACAGTACCATACTGCTGGTTGTTCACACGAATTAATAAGTAATATTGTTTTGACCACTTTCAAACCAGGGTTTAGCAACACAGTTCATTACATATGAAATTTTTCATAAACGAGTACAATTCACTATTGGACAAGAAATACAAAATAAGTAAGACTCTTTGTAATAGAATCAGTAGCGATTTAATTTGTTCTACCTTGATCGCTTCAAATCCATCATCCTAAAAAGTTTGACTGCCCCTGGACTGCATTACACTGGCACTTGAACCGGTACATGATAGAACGACGCAAAGGACACAAAATGAAATAATGAGAAAGCAAAATCAAAGCAATACCAGAGGTAGAGAAAAACGACCTTACCTCAGAGCAATATCCTTGACCACGATGACTAGGAGGATGGTTCTGCTCTTCCCCACACAAAGGATTTGTTTTCGGTTGGGGACAAATTGCTCGGGTTAAGAGCGTTCATTACGTACGTTCGCTCGACCCGGACACTGTGGACGGTAATTATATAATTGGATAACATATTACTGTTCCATTTCGAGCGAGCGCGTTGTGCATTTGATTTAATTAACCTAACACAAAGTGTACCACGTGTGTGTGCTCTTAGAAAATGGCACAAATTGAATTAATTCAATGCATTACTCACCATTACTGATTGACACGCATTTCTGCTGCGAGGAGGGGCAACTGGTCCAGCTTTAAAGAACCTGATTGTACGCACAGTTGCTCGTATAGTTTCAGTAAAAAGGAATAAAAACAATAAAGCCATTGTAAAGATTACTCCTAGCATGCAAATGGTGCTAAGTCAAACATTATACAAGCTATTTATCCTTTTCTTTAAGAAAACACTAACCAAGTTCATATCTTTTCAGTCATCTGAACTATCTTTTTTCCCGCCGTTTTACTTTTTCAATCCGGATCGGACCTATGCACAGAAAACGTATGTACACAGATTTCTCACAACGCCCAAAAGATACCAGGTGCCAAGACTTTTCTCACCCAAATCTTACCAACGACCGCCGTCCAAAACCCCGCGGGGCAGGGCCAAAAGTTTGCTTTGACGAGTCAAAACAGATGTAGCAAGGGCGGCCAGGCACCGGGCGGAATGTAAATAGCATAAGCTGTGTGTAATCATTTTTGATGGCATCATTTATACTGTTTATCGATCCTGACGGGTGTTGATCATTGCGGTCGAGCAGCGGGGAAAGCGAGAAAACGAAAGCAAAATATGGATAATCGAGTAAAGTGATTCATCCCCGCAGGGTGGGATGATGCGAGCTTCTTCGGGTGTTTGGAAGAAATAGATTTAGTGAATGTGATAGGCATCATCCAGCGTGCGCGCCCTTTCTGACAGTGGCTGGGCGCGGCATCAAAATTTGGGCATCGGTATCAGCTGGTGATGGTGGTGGTGTTGGGGGTGGAATATTGAAATAAAATTGGATTCGTTACGATATCGATTCAACACAAAAGCGCTCGATTCGGTAGAATTGATGCAGCATGACGGTAGCAGGACGTAGGGGAAGACTTTGTTAAAGGACTGAAGTTTGGGGCTCACTGTAAGTATATTATAGCGTTCGGAGCATGCATATGAAGCAGTTTAAATGTGATAATCAAATCTGTTGTGAGTACGTAGTCATCTGCTCGTCACCATTTTATTACAAGTGTTTCGAAAAAGAGCCATTTTTAAATAGTAAATGTAGCACACTGGAAAACGTTTCTTTCAACCATCCACGTGTATGTTCATTTATTTAGCTGCTACATTTTACTGTGTGTGTTTATTGGAGAAAGAGTTGCAAATGTATATTTACTCTCCCCATACCAACAATATGCTGAAGAAACTTAAACCGCAACACTGATCTTAGGTGCAGTGTTTGGCATGGTTTTATCCCACACCGACAACTGCTTTTTCTGCATAGATTAGCGTTATTTTGCAATTTTGTCTTGCACAAAAACTCCGAAACACTCCACCCTGGTGTTTATTTACACACGTTCAGTCGCTATTACGTTTCAACAAGTAGCATTTCCGCTCCACTGCTGACGGAGAAAATGCATGCAAACCAAATTCAGGTACTGGCGCCACCTCCTAGAAAGTTCACGCTCTCGCCGGCCACATTGTCAGTAACTACCTTCTTGCTTGGATCTTACCCTTTTTTTGCCGAGTGAATAACGCGCCCCTTGCACCTTGAGAAATCTGCCAATGTCGAACCATGTGAACAAACAGTGTCTTTCGGAATCGGTTTCAACGTCGCTAGAGTGAATGAACCGTTCGTTAGACCAAGAATCGCCCGTGGGATGGGTAGTGCCGTTAAACCAACAAGCGGGGTTGACGGGTAACATTTCAATACAGCACCATCCCACGCACCTTCGTTTAACAGCGCGCAGAAGAAGATGATCCTTCCCCGAAAATTTGCTTTTCATTCCCATCGCGCACAACGAAAAAGGGTATGAAGGCAAACAGTCTAAGGACCCGGGTACGGATGTAGAACATACCGTTCAAAACAGACAGAGTTCCGGAACGCTGATAGGACAATGTAAGAAGGGATCTCTGCATGAAGTCGGACCCAATGTGGCGTGAAATTGTTACAGATAACATAAAGAGTTTTTTTTTTCTCTCTTGTCTACCCTTTCGGAGGTTATGTTATGGCCATTGGCTGTATGTGAATGTACTACTATCGCTATTTGCTTCGATTGAAACGATTAATGCCAAAAACGTATGTGAGAGGTTCTGGAAGCAGAAATCGATCGTACACCAATACCGGTGACAAATGATACAAAGTTTTTGCCGTTTGCCAGTGAACAGTGAAATAATATCGAAATTTTACATATTAAAAACATATTTCGCTAACCATGACAGGTTACATTGTCAAGACAAGGATGAGAAAGAAGGTAGAATAAAGGAAAACATACTGAGAATTTAAATAACGCTACGATCATTCGACCGAAAAAGTCTTTTTCAATTGTCCTACAATTTTCCATTTATTGTACTGATACGTTTTAGATGAATATCTAAAATACTTAGTATGGTTACAGTGCATTTCAAACATGTGAATTGTATTAGTGAACCTTACGATTTAACGTTGCCCTTACTTAGTCACACCCATATGTCTTATGAACATTTTAGTCTACCCACATACTCACGCTGTTAGCTTAGCTTTGTTGACTACCACCAGAAGACTTTCACAATTGCATTGTGGGCAATATTCGTATTATGTAAGCGTCACAACTACACGCCTTTTACCTGGACATCTTCCTTTTCTATTTGGCGTAACGTCGTCCTTCGTGGACATGCCCGGCTATACAGGCTTTCGAGACTTAATGCATTACTACGTAGCCGGATAGTCAATCATTGCTACGGGGGGGGGACGGTCCATTCTGGGCTTGAACCCATGACGGGCCTGTTATTGAGTCGTTCGAGTTGACGACTGTACCACGGGACCGCCCCTGAACCTGGACATGCAAAATGTATTCTGACGTCATTTCTTTCGCTTGTTCTGGTTGCAAAACGTATTCAAAAAACTCTTTTAGAAACAGCTTTTGTCTTACATCTTTTTTAATATTTGTCAACGTTGTTGAGAAATATGCACTACAACCGCTTTACCAAACGCTGAAAGATGTTTTTTGATGAGTCTGCTTCGATCATGCTCAAATTGTGCTCCAAAATGTAGTTGTTTTTCCTCAAAGAAGATCATAGATCTATTACCTAGCTAGTAAAAATACTGTCGTGATTAGTTGACCGAAAGTGCTTCTGAAGACAAACACATACCAAACAAAAACAATCAAACGTCTTATACAGTGTATCAGACGCATAAACTATATGTATATACTACCCCTGCAGCATTATCAGTCATAAAAAAATAAATAGCCCAAACCTGGCAGTAAAGCACCCGGCCCGTGGGATATGAAAGCCACATAATTTTGTTATGATCTACCTCCGTTTTCTAGGGTTCATGAAACGCAATTTTCACGACAAGCCTCCCGCAGCGCATGGTGCTGAAAATAATCCTTAATCACGCCATTCAACGATTAGCATACACACATTCGCCACACACACTTTCAATGAATAATAAAATCGTTCCATTCCATACGCTGGCAGCCGCCCAGATTAATTCATACGCGCGCGAAGGGAATGGTGGTCGGTCACCTGGGAGTCTACCGGGCTACCGTTTGGTACACATTTCAAATACTTTGTAGTTTTTTCTTCCTTTCTTTACTGTTGCTACCTTTTCAAACCTCAGATTTCTCTTGCAAGAGGTCATCCGCATAACTCAAGGGCATTCCGGGGACCTCCCAGGACGTTTGCTGATTTCATTACAGAAACATGTTTTTCAATGGAAACGTGAAAGAGTAGAACTGCCCTTTGGCGAATGGTGCGATCTGCACCCCAGGAGACCGGTTGCCTGCTACAAAAGCAGGTCCGGGCAGTAGCGAGAACTGTTATTTATGAATTTCCCGAGAGGAGCCTTGGGGCGTAACGAGCTGTTGTTGTTGTTGTTGTGTGTGTGTGTGTGTGTGTGTGTGTGTGTTTTTTTGTTCCTCTACGAGTGAATCATTGAAGAAATAATTTTCCCCCTTTTCGTTGCAGAGCGCTACTTATTTACATCCGCTCGGTCCAACCTGCCGAGCGAGTGAGTAACAATAGCTCCGGCGGTAAGTAATAGAAAATTATTCTTCCCTCACACCCACCTCACGAACGGAGTGGCCTTCGACAGACTTCCATCCGTGGGCCCAAATGCGTCAACGACAAAATCGACACGTACGCGCCCCAACGGTTTGAAAGTAGTGAAGCCTACCTTCCTGGGACGCTTGGTTTCAACGATGGAATCTCAGGAAAATGAGTCTTCACCCCGGAAAATACTAGAGGACTCTTGCTACTTGCGACCGAAGTCGAACGGTACACGGGCGCAAGTTCACTTCCATAAAAGATGCGTACGTGCGAGTTTTGCGAAAAGGCTAAAAATGCCTCATTTGTACGCTGATGGAGGTACGGACTTGATTATCCCACTTTATCGTGATTGCATAAATCAGCGCAAAACGGTTAATAACTCATGGGCTGTACGTAAGTGCCCGTGTATGCTAGTAACGATCCCTCTGCCACCAGATAGGTAATAGGATGCTACAATATTCGTCTCTTTCGACCTTCGAGAACATCCAGTTAATTGAAGAGTTTCCCACAATTGAACTGAACGAAGCCGATCGTTCATACAAAACCGCTGCAGTAAGGAGAAGTAATAAATTAGCACTACATAATGGAGTAGAAATTCAAGCCTCCCTCGTTGTGACGGTTTATGAGCGATCACATGAAGCAACGATTCGATAGGTAAATTCCGCATTGTCAGGAAAGTTAAAAATATAGGAACGTTTATCACAGGTGAAGCCACATTTAAAGTAAATCAGTCTGTTCTTTAAGGCAGTCACAAGATTTTTTACGTCAATAACTAGGAGAATATCCATGTGGTCTATTTTGAGCCTAACCCACTACAACCTTCTCTGCATTGGAACTTGTATTCCCTACTGAAACTTTCATACGTTTTTTTCTGGAAGAATCTTTTCGGTCGAAAACTATTTGTATGCTCCAACAATGTATACACGCCTAAGTTGGCCGCACTAGATAACGACAAATGACCAGTAAAACAAAGTTTAATGGCTTTTATAAACCAGAGAAAATACCAAACTTTGTCCTTTCGGCGATGGAAAGAGGTACGTCTCAATAAGAAACAAGCCACAGTAGGAATTCTAACATTCTGAACTTTCTTCCAACCACACACAGTCCACCAGAATGAATGTGGTACTGCTTAGTCCGTGTACTCGTTATAGTCACGTAGATAGTGACAACTTGGTTAGATTTAACGGCTGCTGTCCAGTGAATTTCTTCTACTTTGTATGTACCGTACCAATGCACTGATTTACGAATAAACGTTGTGTTATCTGTTTAATCGCTTAATTTTGCACAAAGTCAACGTTTTTGAGGAGTTTTTTTGTTGGTGCGTGTATCTTTCCAACGAAACAAACCTAGTGCAATCATCTTCATTTAAAAGAGTAAGAAAAAAAGAATGGCATGAAAATATCCGACAAAAATATGTGCTTTTCCGTAGCAATCCTATTCTATCTCCACTAAACACTCAACTGCAATCGGACCTTTTATGCTTGACCGCACACGCCTTCCCAACCATTAAGCCACACGGACAGGAATGCCCCTGCAGGACGGCGGTAAGCAGGATAAGTGCTACATTTATAACGAAAATGATGATCCGAAGTTTTGGATGCCTCTTATATCACTGTGCTGCAATGCTTTGATCCAAATCTTGAGCTTACTGTCCTTCACACACAGGAAAGGTAAAACAGATTTGCGCAAGGGTCACTTGTGAGTTTTATTATCAATCAATGTGAGATATCTCTACTCTCAAAATCTCTTTGACTACCAACCAAGATGGGTCTTGGGATAGAAGATTATGTATTGATAAAGGACCTTTTTCGGACGAGTGTAAGAGCTACTATAATTCTTCCATTAAGGATGGTTGTGATTTAAAACAGCTTTAAATTTGGTGATTTGTTTAAAGTGTGGTAACAACCGGAAAAGTACACTTAGTATCATTAAAGCCAGCCTGAATATAGTTTGTGACCAAATTGAATAAAAAATACAATTCTTTGTGAATGACACATCGAGGATTCTCAATTTTGTTCTATCTTATCGCAAAACGCCACATTGTCTCGCGACACTATACAATTAAGCGGTTGCACTTCCTCTTACACTCGTTCACAAGCCCGTTCGTCCCGAAAACAATGCCTTAGCTCTATCGCGCCAGCATTAAAGCTACAGGTATTGTGCGTCGAATCAGATCATTTGTTACCTTAATCTTCGCTAAGTGATTGAATGAATCGTTCCGTCCTTCAGGCAGGATTTGATTCACTTAAAGCGTGAGCGTAGCAAAAGATTTATTGCCATCGGAGTGTCGAACCTAATTGGACTTATCGCCCTCTCGCATTTCTCGTATCTCTTAGGTCAGCTTTCTGTCCCTTCACTGCCCCGGTGGTACGCGTGTACAAGAGTAAGCGGATCAGTGTGCTACATTGAACATCGGCCCAACCTGAAACACGTTCGATGACTAATGATGGCTAGGATTAGGCAAGTGTACTGTGATATAAGTCGACATTACCGTTTGGCCCATGGGCAATGGACCAACTGGCGGTGGAGCTTAATAGAGCGAATCGCTTACTTCCAAGAAGGAACAGTCCCAATAGCAAAGTTCAAGTATACAAGGAATATTTTTTTATTTTTTTGCAAAAATGCAACGATGTTTATAGTGTGAGAGTGATGAAGAAATTGTTTCTATCTCTTGGGAGACTATAAAAAGTTCTTAAAACAATTTTGTTCACATTTAGACTAGCATGTTTATAGTGATTTTATAGCACTCTTACTAACTCTTACATTTACCTGATTTATAATGCTATTATATGTGATTATTCTCCCTTATATCATTTATCCCGTACATCGCTTAGGTCCATCTCGTGAAATCTGACTGAAAAAGTTGGATTCTTCCCATATAGTATAGTGCATATCAATCACTATCACTTTGAGTCAAGCGACATCAAATAAAAGTATAACATTTAACACATACACACTCAATCAATCGGTTCAATCGGTGAACAACCTACATTCTTATTATTTTGCAAAGTATACTTTAAAACATACTAGACAAGAATCGATGTCATGAATATTAGATGCAAATGATAAATAGATACTGAAAACTTTCCTGTAATGGTACGAAAGGCAACATAGCGGAAGTGAATAAATGATTTGATTGCATCACACCAGGGATTTGTACAATCATCAAACGCTTTTGCTACAGATTACGCTCAACGTTCTCACAGACTTTGAACGATTTCGGGAGTGATCAGAAAGCCAGACAAAATATTACCTGGACGAGGTCAGGCTAGTTCCAGCTGTGTATCGCTTTGCACCACCCACCACCATACACGGAGGAAGGATTTCCCCAGGGACAACGGTGTTTTGATTCCGGTGTTGCTTACTTCCTCTTGAGCCTCTTAGCGTAGCCAATAGGGCTTCTTACCGCAGGTGAACGCGTGGGAATGAGCCAACTCCTCAGCGGGAGCCTACTAAACGATCTGGCCACGACCGTGAGGTTAAAGATTGACGTGCTCAAGTCGGTCCACCTCGAGACGTTTGCTGTCGTCTTCCTTTTGTTGTTGAGTTTCTTTGAGAGAAAACTGTACCCGCTGCTGTCCAAGTATGTTGAACATCCTGAGATTAGTTATTGGATTGTATCGTTGGAAGTAAATAATGTTGTTTCTGTTGCAGTGAATAATTCAATGATGTATTCGTTACTACATTTACTTTAATTTCCCTTAGAAGATTATCTTTTATTTTCAAGGGACTATTCAACGCAGCAATATGGTTTGAAACGTCTTTTTAGGCACTTTAGTGTAAGTTTTGTTCACACTGTAACTACTTCAATGCAATCTAAATTAATAAAACTGTTCATACAGATCTATCAAATATCGTACGCTGTACAAAACTCAACAAGAACTACAAAAACATGTAATTATTATGAACAGCCTAGTGCAAAAGCAACACAAAAAACGTATAAACAAACTGCATGGAAAAAAAATTACACCAATTTAAAGCCTTGCACATTAACAAAACGGAAAGGGAAAGCAAATACTAAGCGGATCAATATTAATACTGGAAAATTACGAGAAAGCGCACCATTTGAGCAAAATAATACGTTTCACTTTCAATGCTGACAAATGGAAGAACACCGATACTTCCCATTTGGTTTCGGGACGGTACGTGTACACGCACGCTTCAATGATTTCCCGACAGTAAGGCTTCGGAACCCGTTAAAGTCACCAGCGTGACAGAAACGGTGGGTAATTCTATTAGCACATGTTAACCTCGTTGCCATTCGTACACGCTCGCTACTCGAACCAGCAAAGTGCGAGATACTTAAAACCAATACGCTTCGCTAGCATATTACCTTTAAATCTTCTTAATGTACTTAGACAACATCTTTCGCATAAGCGGTAGGCGTTTGGTTTGAGCTAGATAATTCCCAAAATTACCGAACCCTTCAAAAGGGATAATTTGTCGAAATCTTTAGCACAGCCTTTCAATTCGCCAATCAATGCCAAAACGGTTGACATTTCGCATACAGTTTTGTTTTTTTTTTTATAAGGCCACAGGCTGATACAAGAAAACATCATCAAACTCCATTGATTCTCATTTCTTACATTCTTACTTACGCTGTTTTGATGTGTTGTTCTATGGCCGCCAGCCGATTATTCGAAAAATGGGCCTGCAAACACCAAAGTCTCCTGCAGCTAAATGTGCCCTCGCTTCCCTAAATCGTGACCACCGTTGACTTCGCAAGATTTGTTATATTGATCCAAAACGGTGAGCGGAAAGTTTGTGCAAAGCAAACAAAACTAACCGTCTAGCATTTCTGTATCGCTACAGCGGACAGCTTTACACAGCCCCTTTTCCCAATGGGTATTTGCACTGTTGTTTGATGTTGGGATGAAAGTTGCCCCGAAAAGGTAACATTTCGTACGTGTTATCCTGTGGGTACAAAATAAATATTTGCCGGAAGAAACCGTTTTCATGGCCAGTTTAAATAGGGAATATTTTCACAACATCTAAAACTCAATTTCTTACCGAGCAAAAAGGGGTCGAGTTGGTCAGACTGTTAGGTGATTTGTTTATGCTTATTTGTTAGAAATAAATACGTAAGGTATGAAGTATCTTGTTGGCCTCTGCAAATTCAGCTAACTTAATCCGTTTCTTCTTTAGTAAGTCGAAAGATGTTATTTTAAAACACTTGTTAATATATCTTTTTGTGTTTTTTGTTCATATATCTTCTATTAATGTACTTAAAGGTCAAATCGGATTATATTGTTGTTAATCCACTTCTTGCAGAGCAAGCGTTTTGCTAGACGCATTAACAACCGCTACGGACAAAATTCACAACCGTCCAAATAGTAATCAATTAAACGTGAGGTGATCATATTTTTTTAATAACCTTAGCGTCCAATTAACTTTCTTTTACACCAAAGAAATGTGTTTGGATGTAATATGTACAATAGCTATATGATATGCTATATGTCAAGCCGCTCCCATGGTACAGTCGTCAACTCGAACGACTCAATAACACGCCCGTAATGGGTTCAAGCCCGGAATGGACCACCCCCCGCAGTAGGGACTGACTATTTGGCTCAATACCACGTAGTCAAATAGTCCTCCATAAAGTCTTGAAAGCCCTGTATAGGTCGGCATGTCCGCGTAGGACGTTTACGCCAAATAGAAGAAGAAGCTATATGATACAATCAAAGAAACAATACTCACTCACCGCTCATTATTCTCCGGGAATACTTTTTTCATGAAACGTTTCGTTCTTATAAACCTCAAAATCAATCCTCATTCATCACGACGAATGGTAGTTATTCTTTTATTACAGTTTTCAATTTGGAAGTCTAGCATGCTTCAGCCTAATTTCTCGCCACCGTTTTACAGCCGCGTCCAGTGGATGGACGAGCGGATGCGCATGTAATCGGGCAAATTCTCCACCGGACCAACGGCGGCGACGGCTGGGCAACGGTCAAAAATATACTTCATTGCCACCTCGCGCACTTTGGCGGCAGTAACGCTATCGATCCGCTGTTCCACCTCGTGCACCGGGATACGGCGGTTGTAGCAAAGCATCTGACGCCCAATATCTTCGCAGATCGGTGTAGTTCCATCCAAGTGCAGCAGCATGTTCGTCTTCAGCAAGTTCTTTGCCCGCTCGATCTCTCCCTCCGTAACAATTGTGCACAGACGCATCCATTCGTTCTGCACATTGAACAGCATGTCTTCGCAGGTGAGTGGATCGCACACGAAATATATTCCCCACAGGCCAGTGTCTCGGTAGCAAACGTTCAACGACTGGAAGCTGTGACACAACCCATCCACAGCCGAAGCAACAGCCAGCTTGGATGCTTGGTTCACGCTACCACTCTGCGCACGATCCCAAGCCCCGATGAAGGAGGTGGCCACCATCAGCGGCACATGGTCCACGTCGGTCCAGCCGCAACCCTCGACGGCGATTGCGACATGGGCTAGCGGTAACGAATCATCCCGCACACGCACTTCTGATCCGGTAAAACGACACGCATCCAGCGCATCCGTCTTTGCATCCACGATGGAGTTCATCTGGCCGAAGTTTTGCTTCGCCAGCTGTACCAACTCTTTATGGTTTACACCTCCTGCTGCAGCCAACACAATACGCGGTGCTTTGTACTGCGTGTCGATGTAGTGCTTCAACTCCGTCTTACCGATCGACTGGATGTTCTTGGACGGTCCAAGGATGGACTTACCGAGCGCAGTGCCCTGGAACGCGGTTGCATGCAGATGGTCAAACACAACCTCCTTCAGGTTGCTCTCGATCTCTTGCATCTCCCGCAGGATGGCGTCCCGTTCGCGCACAATCTCTTTCTCGCCAAGCGTCGGATTCTGCACTATGTCCGACAAAATCTCAACCGCTTTTGCGACATCCTTCGACAGGCATTTGGCATAGAACACGGTTTGCTCGCGGGATGTGTACGCATTTAGGTGGGCGCCCAAATGTTCCACCTCCAGCTCAAGATTGGTCTGGGAGCGCTTTGCCGTGCCCTTGAACGCCATGTGTTCTAGAAAGTGGGCCACACCATTGTTGCTGCTGTTCTCGCAACGTGAACCGGCATTGATCCACACACCAACTGTCGCTGTCTCCGCTCCGGAATCTTCACTTGCAACACGCAATCCATTGTCCAGTTGCGTCACTTGCGTCGAAGGCAGATTTGCCAGAACGGTTCGAAACTTGGCCGCATCCGTTACCTTGGTGCGTCCGAGCATACGCTGCTGGGTAGGGCTGCACACGCGTACTCTATTCGCCAGCTTTAGCAAGGAGAACATTTTTATATTATCACTGCACAGGTACACTTAACTGAGTGAAATTAACAGCAAGTAATGCAACGAAATGTACACCGATTCACCGAACGAATGTGCTTCGTGTTGCAACAAACGCAACCTTTTCGCTGTGCAAAGTTGACAGCAGGATGACAGGTGGCTCACAGAGTGCTACAATCGTTCTACATTTGTAAGGTTCCCACATGAATTCAAAAACGCCTTGCCTCTGAGTACAGGTGTACCCCTGACTGTTTTTGGGACTGAAAAAATCTCCCAAAACATGGTGTAAGTCTAAATAGTCGTAAGTCGAATATCTGTGAATATTAAGTTTAAAAACGAAATTGAAGAATCGGAATATATAATCGTGTATTTTATTTAAAATATTGTAAGATAATAAATCATAATTTTCCTCCAAAAGCCGTTTACACGATATAGATACAGTCAACTCTCTCTTATTTGAGAGGCGATGGGACTGTCGAACAAGAGGGGTTTTCAAATTACAGAGTTTGAAAGAGAATGAAAGGTCCATGCAAACAAGAAAGAGACAGAACATTTAGTATGCAGCCATAACTGTTGCTATAGGAAACTGCGATAGGAATCAATTTGAGCATATGTCTTTCAATAACCATGGCAACAACATACACAAATAAGAGGGAAACAGATTTCAGAGGTTTTCCAAATTAGAGGCACAAAATGTACTGAAAATGAAGGGACTGTGGAAAATGTACAAATAAGAGAGGTTTTTCAAATTGGAGAGGTGTCAAATAAGAGAGGGTTCACTGTACTCAAGAACCGGGTGTTGTGGAATCTGTGGAAATGGTTGTAATTGTAATGGTTATTAGCACAGAGATTCAAAATAATATATCATTTTCGTCTCAATGATAACTTTAAACTGTCAAAATCAAAATCGTCATATCAGCGAATCGTCGTAACTCTAGGGGGTCGTAACTCAGGAAAAGCCTGTAAGATTTATTAAGCTGTTGTGTCATATTCAAAAAAATATATTAAATGTGTTGGCAAATGTGTTAAATGTATTCGGAAATTTGAATGATACGCTGCGATATTTAGCGATATGAAAAACCTGGCAACTACGATCATAATTTTGTCAGCAGATTTGCTTCGCCACGGCTGTTCACAAGGGGTGTAAATGTGACTATTGAAAAACATGTTTCTGTAATGAATAATCAGCAAGCGTCTTGGGAGGTACGGAAATGCCCTTGAGCCAGGCGGGTAACCTCTTGGAAGAAAAATCTGAAGTCTATAAAGGAAGCATGAGAAGAAAAAAAAAACAAAACAATGTTTTCGGAACGTGTACCGTGCGGTAGACCGTTGGCCTCCCAGGTGAACACCATTCCCTTCGGAGTTTGTGAATCAATCTGAACGCTCAAAGCGTACAAGGGAGTAATGCGAGTTTATTATATATGAAGGGTATGGAAAGTGTGTATGCTAATCGTGGAGTGGCGTGATAAGGGATTATTTTCAGCACCACGAGCGAAAGGAAGGTTTTGACCGAAGCTATTGGTCTAAATTTTTTTTTATAATATAAAATTGTACGTAACGCCACCGGTTTAAGCCAGTGTATAAAGTATACTATTCCAAGTCTCAATGTTTGGCTGGTGTTCCTTAGAATATTACCTTACTAGCGTACTAGCTTTAAAACAGCCACGACTTAGTGCTCTGTCACAAACATCGTGACAAAAGATGAAAGAATGCGAATAGCGCCGGATTACAGCTGAGCAACGAACCACAACCGACACTTTAATGTTCAAGAGGGTTTCGTGTCCCAACACAAAATCAACCGCCACACACATAACAATGAATAGACGGATCTTGTTACAGTAGATGCGCACGGAGTTTTTTCCCATCTGAACCACATCGCCATTGATTGAAATCGACCTTGTGCTACGAAATACTAAACCAACCATAAACCTTTTCACTCGAAGTTTTTATCGACCAAGCATGTCAGTTTTTGTTACAGTTCATCGGAATGCTTACCCTTGCTGGTTGGTCGGTAAAGCCCCGAACCATCGGAAACATGCTCGATCATTTACACCACTTAACGAGATTAATGAATCTTTGGGTCAAAATGGACCCATTGTGAACAGTTTTCTAATTTCTTGGAGCTCTCAACCGCCTGCCTGCCATTGGTGCAAAATGCTACGAATGGAATGCACTAACTTTTCTACTTTTTACCACACCAGTCTCCAAAACTGAAGCTCTTTCCGTTGTTCATTTTCGAAATTAAGAATCCGGACCGCTTTCCGGCCGGAAGCAAAACGTTCCGTGACTGGTGGTCTTCAAAAGCGTCACATTTGCCATGAACCGCTGACCTTAGGGAAACGCATTCGCACGCACATCTTTATTCGGTCAATAAATTCAACGTGTTTGGGTTACTGCGCTACCTTTGCCGAGCGTCGAATTCGGTTCCGCTACACCGTTACGGTTAAGGTGTGGTAAAACATTCGTTGACTCGAATAATTATTGGTCACTGTGAAGAGTGGACAACCAACGGATCTGGTTTAAGTACCGAAATATCGTGATGTGCAAGCATAAAGCTTCGAGTCTGGACATGCGTAGCATGACGTTGAACGAACAATTTTCTGCTATAGAAGTTGCACAGCGCCCAGAGAGGATAGGAAATGAAGAGCATCATGCCTCAACGGCGAGCTTTGAACCTCAAATCATGCTACACAATTAAACATAGAAAAAATACCATACTAATTTGTAAATGTTAGCTATATTCATCCATAAGAGCTGTAGTAGCTGTAGGCAAAAAGATCTGCGTGATCATACCAGCCTATTCAGGCTTCTTGAACTAATTAGAACTACCAAAATCGGATATTCCTCTTTCGTTATAGGAAAAAGATTTGGATGGTAATGTAGCCAAATCGGTCTTGTAGAACCGGCTCAGTTAGCGTACCAATTCTTTTAGCACTTACAGCACTGTAAGTAGTGCATGCTAGATGATTTTATTTAGTTCAGTATCATACGAATTCTCTGTGTTCCTCAGACTGAAATGGCGTTTGAATTAATTATCCAAGTATCATTTAACCCTTTCACGTCTAAGGGAAATATTTTTCTCATCTACAAGCAATCATTACAGATCATTAAGTTATTACTGCAACGAGCTTTTTGGAACGAAACGTTTAAATTAAACGTATGTCAAATGCAGAAAATGTTTATCTGAACGTATAAACAAAAAATAACTGTCAAACTTTAATGCGCTAAAACTAAATCATTCGTACGCTGACTGGAAGTATTTTAAGAAAGCCTATAAGACTTGGGGCAGGTCTGGTGAAACAGTCGTCAACTCGTACGACGTAACAACATGCCCGTCATGGGTTCAAGTCCCGAATAGACCGTGCCCCCATACGTAGGACTGACTATCCTGCTATGGTAACAATAAGTCACTGAAAACCAAGCTCACTTCACTAGTGGGTACAGGCAGGCCTTTAACCGACAGCGGTTGTTGCGCCAAAAAATAAATAAATAAATAAATTAATTAAAAAAATAAGACTTGAGGAAATACAATAACTGCGTTTTTTGACGTATTTTATGTTATATAGTAAATATAATTTTAAATAACTATAAAGTAAAGTTGAGAATATTAGTGCAATCACTAGAAAATCGTAATTTACCTTAAGGGATACCTGTCATTTATGTTATTTCGTGGCCCATAGGGAAAAATATTTTCTATCAAATCATAAAAAACTTACACCGCCTGCAATATTTTTTAGGTGATATATTCTCATTTTGTACTCCCATTAGCTAAAATATTGTGCCATTTTTTATTTGGGATAGCTTATGGTCCTGAAAGGGTTAAGCGTAAAAAAGGAGCGTTGTATTAGAGTTATGTATCATAATAATATAAAAAAGGATGAATTCAATAGATTTGTGTGTCAGTAAATGTATGTTGATTTATAGTTTGAGGAATTCAACTAGTTTCTAGTGTATCTAGAAGTAAAACATTATCAAGAGTATTTACTTCCATTATTAGCTCACAATTAAATCGTGTATGACCCTTCGAAGTTATTCTAGATAGTCTACACATGTCAATTAAAATAAATCAATGAAATTATACCTAGAAAAGCTTAAAAAGTTCCTAAAGCTTAATAAATATTTCACTAATGCAATAACCGTATCACATTTATTATAAATTTCCTAATTAATTTACTTTTCTATTGATGATTCCTAGTATTAACGTGTTGTATGATAATTGTTTATAGATTACAGATTATTTTACATATGTGCTTGTTCATGTTATTTACATTCCCTTACACAACTAAAATTATCTACCTCTTTCGTTATTTGTGATATTTTTTTTTTTCGAATGCATTCCATGCAGTTCCATTCAATGAGTACCACATTTCTCCATAGTACTCACTTGGCCGACTCTCATCTAGTGCATTTCACTCACATTTCCAATCACGCTCGCCGTGCCGAAGAAAAGCACGAACCCCAGTGTCTCATCGGAAGCGAGAAAATGCCGAGCAGCTGTCGACTGCAATCGATAGGGAACCGAACCGTCAGCGATATTCACACGAGTAACCCATGGCTAACAGCAGACGTGAACCGTACGCAACATTCATATTTCATTCGACAGTTTCGTGTGAGTCGCGTCCGGGTAAAGACTACATTATTTTATTCAGCTCCAGATGTGCCGTTGACCTAGCTCGTAAAGTGTTTTGTTGACTGTTTTGTTACGTTTGTTGTGTTGTGTGTTGGAAAGGTATAGCAAATAAGCATCCAACAGTGACGATGAAAGTATTGTACGATGGGGCAAACAAACAATTGAAGCAATTGTGTATTTTCTGTGGAAACGTGATTTTAATTTTAAAAACAAACATTTTTGTACCCTTATTCCGAAACATTTACCATTTACCTACTATTGTTAAAGTGACAATGCATGGGGAAATAGCAAATGCTTTATGGTAATTGTATATACGTCATAGCTATTATCGCGACATCGAGGTGCGCGCAACTTCAACCCGTCTAGGGCATCTGGCGCATCAAAAGCTATACTGATGCTCAAGGATGGTTGTAGTGGTGCTTTAAGCTATACTCAAGTGTCAAACTGACTCTAGTGCATCGTCGATATAAGTGTACAGTTGGTCAACAAAACAGCACTTCAACGTATATTGCCATCATGGCAAAGTAATGATTTGGTCGTTGAACGACCAGGCGGCTCCACCGAACTCTGTCCCAATAGTTCTCATCTAAAGTGTGACCATAAGAGAATCTCTCTGATATATTTGAAAAGTGTTTGCAGACGATAAATAAAATACAAAATTTTCTTGGTTTGCTGATTGATTTTCCCCATTTTTGTTTATTTATCTATTTTTTGCTGCCGACAAAGTGAACGTTTATAACAAAAGCACTGGTTGAGTGTTTTGAACCAGTTTTGTAAAATATTTGAAAATATATCAGTGATTTGTTAATTTAAAAAATGAGAGCTTATTAAATGTCACGCTGCTGGATAGTCAATCCATAGTACGATCCATACGGGGCTTGAACCCACGAGTGATTTGAAACTATTCAACCTATTTTAAGCAATTTTTATGTTTCTAATTTTTTGTTATGATTCTGTTTGTAATGCTTTTGTTCTAATTCTTAACTAAGTGAAAGTATAATTTAACATATGTTGGTCATTACGGCTTACTTGTTCTTAATTATACATACTTGCATATTGTTCAAATTATGAGTCAAATCTGTCTTTAGATGCATGATTAATAGAGTAGTCACCATTACATAAAGGGTTCTTTTACTTGTGTAATCGTAATAAGATTTGTTTTTCTGCCGGTATTCAGTAGTTATATAAAGTGAATATAAAAGTAAATGAAAAGTGAGTGACGTCCAGCAAGCCGGATAGTATGAACCAACACACCTGCTAGCGAATGTTTGAAACGACACAACAAACGGATACGATGGTGCTACTGAACAGTTGGATTGCAGTGCTTGTGACATGTCTTCTAATTACAGGTAAAAAGGTGCAACCAAACGACTCCCTACCATTTGTATGGGTTTCTTTTACCTCAAGTCTCAACCGGTAACACTAAACACAGTGCTCGACCGTACGTTTGTATGCACTGACTGTACTGGTGTTTCTGTCTTCATCAGTTTAATAATTTATGAATCTGTAACTGTGTAAATGTGTCGCCTATCCAACTGGACTGGACTTGGCATTTCTTTGGCTTCCAGCTCAGCTATTCAGCTGTGTTGCTATTCAGTAGATGGTACAAACAAGAGAAAGTAGAACACGAAGCAACTAAACAACCGATTCAGTAGATTCTCATAAAACAAGCTCATAAAGTAAGAATAATGGTAGAATATGCATGCGCTATAACGAAACCATCACTTTCTTGAACTCCTTATTCCCAAGTGTAAGTTTTATTATTTAGCCATTTACGTCCGATTTAGGAAATAACATATGTATTCCAATCAAAAATATATTTGTTTTACTTATTCTACATAAACATATTGCTTACCCCCTATGGTTTCCATTTGCTTGCTTTACAGAAATCATTGGCCTAAAGCTCAAAACCGTACGAATACCTCCATATAAATTCCGAGGCGAATTGGCCCTCCTCGAATGTCACTATGAGCTGAACGGCCAGCGAAAGGGACACAGTTCTCTCGAAAGCGGCAACCGCCGACACCATGGATATCAGAACGACTACCTCGGCGAACGGTACGAGGAGGAGGAAAAGCTCTACTCGATCAAATGGTACAAGGACAACGAGGAGTTTTACCGGTACGTCCCGTCGGCTTCCCAGCCGATCAAGAGCTACAAAATCGAGGGCATCCGGGTCGATCCGAACCACTCGGACGGTACGAAGGTGTTGCTGCGAGGGTTAACACTCAAATCGTCCGGCGTCTATCGATGCGAGATCTCGGCCGAGGCGCCCAGCTTCGACTCGGTACAGGGTGAAGGTCGGATGGATGTGATATGTGAGTAACGCCCATACAATTGCCTGTGCATCTTCCATACACGCATGTTTTACTCAAAATGGATTTCTATTCATGTTTTTTTTTTTTTTTGCTTTCGTTTTGTCGTTTTCAACCTCCTACGCTGCGTTACAGTTGTGCCCAAGGATGGTCCCCACATAAGCGACGGTGGACGACAAAGCTTTCAAAACGGTGAAACGATGGAGCTGAACTGTACGTCCGGCCGATCCTATCCCGCCACCACCCTGCAATGGTATCTGAACGATCTGCTCGTAACGGACCCGAACAACATCATCCAGTATCCGGAGGTACAAAATCAGCATGGGCTGATCACAACCTTCCTGGGGCTGAGTATGGTCGTCAACCATCGGCACTACATCGATGGCACGATACGGATAAAGTGCGTAGCCAACCTGTCGCCCGTCTTGTGGCGGGGTGGCCAGGAAAGTATCGTCCAGTGGGAGCAGCCGCCCATCGACAATCGTGTTGCCATGCTTTTAGGTGAGTACTTACTTATCATGTTATTAAAATCGCGTATTCCGTTGGCAGCTTCATGCCACGCAACGTTCTTTGATTTAACCAAACATTTTTATAACAAAAATCCAATTTACATCTTTTTCTCTCCCTTTTCAGTCAAAAGCAGTGGCAATACCAGAAACCGAATCTTTATAGTGCCCTTTCTAAGTCTTGTAATTTATGCCATTTTCCCAATGCATGCGTGCGTGTGTTGATGGTAGTCTATTATCGAAGTAAAATTAAAACACACACTCCCCCATCGAATTAGTAATATAATTTTAGTTTCAATAAAAAAACATGTGCAATAAGCTTCTTTCATTAGGAAGTTGTTACTTTTACGACATCTTAGTGTTGTTCCATTTTTATGTTCCTTAACGCATTTCATTGGTATCGATTGGCATTTGAATGGTTTTTTTAGTAGTTTTAAATTGACTTTAAGAAACAAATCCCCTTTTTATGTAAAATGAAAATACTATAAGATCTAGTTCAAGTATTATGCAAGCAATTAAAACAATCGTACAGTAGCAAACTCCCTTTGTAAATATCAATAACAAAAACCATTCATACACATTTGTTTTGAGAAGCACCGTGAAACGGTACATATTATAAAGAAACAGAATTTAAAACAAATCAAAGCTGTACAGTACACCGTTTACGTTAGTAATCGATCAGTAAGACACATTTTCAACCGTACCAGTTAAATAGACTAAAGCGAGATGGCGATGTTGTACATGAAAGTAGTAATCAAAATTCGTAGTAAAACTATAATGATGCAGCCCGTAATGATGGCGAGAAACAATTACTTACATTCTCAACAGAGGTTGGAAGAGAAATTGTGAAGCAAACATTCTGCTTAGATTTGATTTTGTAAATAAAGTTGTCCAACACGATGATACATCTTTACCAGAGCATTTTGGCTGAAACTGCTTTCTTTGTTTTAATTGTATGCCTTAGCGCTTTAATGAAAGAAAAGATGATAAAAATGGCGCTTTACAGGATTATTGAACATATTTTTCCGTCATATGTGCGCCGTTTATCGTGGTGTAGAAATATTCAAATTCAAATGTTTTTGTTACAAGGCTACAACAAGCCGAGTTGAATCGAAAATCTTAATCATTGACAAAACTTAAATTTGTAAATTATTTCATCGTCTAAAAACAGTAACTATCGGGATGTTTCGCTTTGCAGCCGTGAAATATTGAGAAAATTCTCCAACGTACGCATCGTTGATAGATGGCCTCCTAATGTTCCTAGAGCTTTCGCAAGTACTTGGGCGCTTGTTCAACTTTTACTTATAACTAAATACTAATATAGCGCAACATTTTTGTGGGATTAATTGCACTTTGTTTGTTTACTTAACCAACATTGCCTCAAAACAACAGCTCCGGCGTTGGCTCGCATAATCGTTCGGTAGCCCAAATGTCATCATTTCGGTTGCCAATAAATGTCATCTGTCCCATAAATCTTGCCAGTTGATCGATGCATGCGTCGGCTGCAGTGATGCGGATGTCAATGAATCTCACCATCGATTAAACAAGTTATATGGTGTCGACAAGCGTTTGGTTCCGGCGTGTCCTTGACTTTTCATGCGGTTGACGAACCCACGCAGTGTAACACCATGTATGCTGCCGTACAAACCAGGGCAAGGGCTCTTGTAACGAGTTTTGCTAACATGTGACTCTCTAGTGTTGGGGAATTTTTCACGCCACTTCTTGTGAAGCCAACAACAACAACAAAACAGCACACCAGAATGGGATAAATGACAAGTATAAATTAGTTCATTATAATCGCCCAACTCCATTCTCCGTCCTCGAGCAATGTCTCTTTCTCCTTCTTTCTATATATCTCTCTCTCTCTCGTACATTGAATCATCAGCATATCTCATTGCACATAGCTCTTTTGGTGCTGAAGCCAGCTACTCGCCAAGGCAAACGTAGTGCGGGTGGTGGTTGGTACAAAACTCGCATTTGTAACTAATTTACCGAAACCATCAACGTGAGCCGTCCTTTTGGCACCTGCACTGCTAGCCGACGTACGGTTTCGGCGTACGAACCTCTCCGTCGCTGCCACTGCTGATTGAACTGTATGCCGGGCCAAGGCAAATCCCTGGGCTGTGCTTTCGGCCAGATTGGACCGTAGATAAAAGAGTCTAGGCAGGCATCGGTGGAACTAGCTCAGCGCCCGAAGCACACAACCACACGCGATGTCGTGATTTATTGGCGCTGTTGAAGGTTGAAAAAAATCGAACCCACTTTCATGTTGGTAAAAAATTCATGCACCAAACCATGCCAGTGTTACTAGCTTAGCGCCAAACGAACTAACTAGCGAAACAAATTATATGTACACCTTACGGCAAGCTAACCCCGGAAGGGCTTCGAATTGCGTCTAGGGTAAGTTATCATTTATCAACTCACCTTACTCGCCTTTGCAACTTACACGCGAGCACGGTGGTAAGATTTAAAGAAACAAAAGCCAATGAATTGAAGGGGATGAAGCACAAAGGGAATATATAAATGAGTAACTTCTAAGTACTGAGAAATGAATCTTTCTTACATCAAAAACATGCGCAAATAAATACATCAACATTAAAGCAATATTATTTCCGACTCTTTTCTCCAGTTATCCTGCATTTTCTTCGTTCGTCTAAATTTGTAACGTGAAAGCAAATGAGTAATCGTAAAACCAAACCTACCGTGGTATTGATATTTTTCCGAACGTTTTAATTTGCAGTCATGCCTATTGGTTTTAACGAAACCAATCACTCGCTACATTAACAATTCAAATAGCCACATTCCTACCGGTGCCGCAGCCTTTGCGGTATCATTATGCGTACAAACGTCTCATCATACACCCAACAAAGCAAGCACGTGCTGAGCCGTCGGAAAAGCACGCTGTATGTTTTATAGACATTTAAATTGGTTGATTTAATGCGCTTTTGAGCATTGCTGTTGGTATCAACAACTTTCCACCGTGGAAAATAATTACCTTTTCAAATGTTTCTTTTTACACATGCATCTTTCTCAACATTACCTCAACTCTCATTTCTTGTAGCTAAAACCCTTGTCAATAAAACCCAGTAACAATCTCATCTTTAGAACTTACTGTTTTTACAATCTTGCTCGCTCTGCAATTCTCAAACGTCTCAATGAGCACGTATACGATTTGCTGCAAAACTGAACTGAACCAAAACGAACATCGTCACTGCCCAACAGCTATCAGTCGGTAAAGTTCACCACCATCTGAGCGAACTTACAAAAACCGTTGGCAGCAGCTAGCCAGCTGAGATGATCCCACCATAGATGCTGCCGAGTCATGTATTTTGATATTTCAACAAGTTTTTGGGATAGATTCCCAGGACTTTCCCCGAGCTCTTATCGAGGTCGTCTAACCTCTTCCGAAGTTCATGAATATTACGCATTTATGAGAGGTTTTTGTAGGTCAAGCGGAATCGGCGAAACTTCTTGCATCAGCGCCAGTTCGGAACCGGCGTAACGGCGTTGTAAAAAGGGAAAGTTGGGGTTTTCTTACCGGCCGATAAGTTGTTAGCACACATCGAACGTTCGAACGCCGTAACGGGTTATCTTTATGGATTGTGTGCCCTACCCTTAGTGTAGTGAGGGAAGGAGATGGATAACATTTTCCTCAAAACTTTGGTCCCATAAGAAAAGTACACGCATTTTGTGCCCATTCTCACAAGTTTGTAAGATAAACAGCCCAAACTACTGTCTACGTGGTAGAGTGATGCGTGGTCAACTAAGAGTTGTACGTTTCAATGAGTTTACAATTGGGTTTTCGGAATGGGGTTCTTCTGATATACGAACCGTAGATATTAAAGCTACAGCTCCCACATTCGCCCATAAAGATTTACTACTATAACTTCGAACGAGTAGATGGGTTTCAAAGGCAAAATAGAGGCTAGTTTGCAACATTTTTCCAACCATGATTTCGATCGATTTTAATACACTGGCTGCCGGTTCAGAGGCGAAAGAAACAGAGATGTGTTGTTATTTGGGCATGGATTTGTCAGATTTTCTCACCTTTCACGGTTTGAAATATTCACCACACTTTATTCAACCCTATCATTTTCGGGAGTGCGTTTGTTTGTTTTTAGGTGGCTGGATTTTTGATGCCCACCCGAAACTCCACATTCCGTGGCGCACACTGGCAACACACTGAAGCGTGATCCTACGCCACACAGGCCCCGATGCAACCCGTTCAAGCCAAAACTAATATTGCCATAAAGGATTAATAAAACCGTTGCGCGCAATCATTTGCTTACCGTTCAGGCTCAGGCGTCATACGCCACGCAGCACAGTGACTGTGCAAATGGAGGGTGTATGCGTGTGTGTGTGTGCGTTATAAATTTGCGTCCGCTTTTTCCGAGAAGCGTTATTAGTCTTTTCCGGATCACCGACCAGAGCGTCGAATGTTATGAAATTTTCATTGTATAGGCAAGAAGCACTGACGCACCACCGACCGGCTGGGTACATATTACCTAGCGAATCGTCCAAAGAGATGATTGTTGAAAACTTATGAGCATTGAGATGATGCTCTTCATCCGCGTTGGTGCCGCGTAAGCGAGAAATCATAACACCAACAGTATTGTGCGTTCGGAAGCTTAGTTCAATATTTTCACGCCGGACTGTCGTTTCCCACTGTCAGCAGCGGACGGGTTGAGAGTGGTTTAGCGTGAGAAATAAAAAAAATGGTTTAAAAATAAATATTGATGCAACGGTTTTTGGGCGAGCTCTTTCAGTTTTCGATGCTTTGCTAATATTTGCGCAACACACCTCTGTCACGGCGAAGTACGATGGATTGAAGCATTTCTTTTATTTTTGTGTGCTATATTTTATACAAATTTTGACCGATGATGAAGCACTGTTGTTCGTAATTTAACAGAAAAGGATTAAAATATTGGTCGACAAATGTCTACTTATGGTTTGCGAACTTTTCAAAATTAGCCTTATTACTACTCCAATAAAGTCACGAAAATGGTAATGTATCTACAACACTCCCAGCATGCACAATCGAAAACATCAGTGTTCACTTAGAATTATCTGGCCATGCTTAAACGCTCCACGGAATGGACATGATATCATTCTTTTAAAACATGTTTAAAAAAAATAAACACACGATTTGAAAGAAACTCTTAGCAACACGATTAGCAAACAATTTCATTGCCTTCAACTTGAAAATTGAATTAAAACATCTTCAACAACAAGTAGACAAGTAAAGCGATGCGACAAGCAAATTGATCCCATCTTGCCCGTAATGCGTACCGCGGGGTCAAGTATTTACAGCCACTCGATACACCCGAAAAGCTATTAAATTCAACAAAAACTCATTACCGAACTTCAGCTACAAACCGATTACAGCTACAAACGTTGCAGCTTGTTTGCGTTTGTATCTTTCTTCGTCGTCCTTCAAGCGAAAATGATAAGAAACAGTTAAAGAGTACACGTGTTCCTTAAAGTTAACGCATTAAAAACCTCATCTTACCATTGAAAACTATTTTTAACAGTCTGATTAAAAGATAGCTCTATGTCTTTTGCTTAAAAAATACGGCCAGTGCTACCGGTCAAGTCCTGCCTCTACCACTATTGGGCTTGGGCTTATAGTGACTTATTGATTTAACCATAGCAGGTTAGTCAGCCCTACGTATGAGAGGCTCGGTCCGTTCGAGGCTTGAACCCATGACGGGTATGTAGTTAAATCGTACGAGTTGATGACAATGTCACCATACCGGCTTAAACATACTTTATAATAAATCTACACAAATCGTTTAAAAGATATTAATTTATAAAAAAATATCGCAACAATAAGTTATACTGTTAACTATGATATACTAATGAATACGTCTACGAGAATTAACAACTGTGCTGGTGAAGCTCTATTGGTAATAATTTATATCATCAAATTAATAATAAAAAAATAATCAGTAAAATAACATATTTGTAATGAGTCTTTTTTCTGGTTCATAGAGTGTATTTTGATCCATATATTTACCCATTTATCGCGAAAATGAACAAACTCTAAACTCATCCAGTATGTTCTTCCTTGCCGGTTCACTTTGTGAGCAACGTGACGGTCATTCGTTGCCGTTTGTAATATGTATTCAACTTGATGGTACTGTACAGCATTTGCTTGTTCATAAAGCATTCCTGCTAACTGTTCCAGACACAGGCTAAATTTCGTTTAGCATCATTTTTCTATCTTTTTCGTTCGCTTTCCCGTTCATAAACTTTTCTAGCACACGAGCGAACCGTGTTTGAAATTTTGGTTTTCGTGCTGCCGTGTTCTATGAGCTTCCATCTTTCACATAAAACCGCTTGGGACAACGAAAAGCGTAAAACAGAAGGGTATAGGAAAAAAAAACCACGATACTGTGAGAGGAAACACTGTGCTTCCAACGCTGCTACTGCTGAGACCACTAGCCATGGTGACGGGTTTCCCCTTCTCTAATCTGCTCAGTGCAACCAGGCCACCAACTGCTAATATCTCTTGCGGTTGATACATGTCACACTTTCTATTGAACACACCATTTTCGTGCTTTCGGGGTAAAGTCGTGGCGCGTAACTTTTTTGCCATTTGCCCTCATCGCTGATTCAAGGCACCTTTGTTTCGTTCAGCTCACCTGCATGCACGGTAAATGGTCGTACATGTACCAGCTTCTTTTCTGTCCCATTTCAAGCGCGTAAGCGTTGATAGGGTGGTGGATGTGGGCTAGTAAATGCTAAAAGATCAATGTTTCTGATCGCCAAACATACCGTGTAGATGTCAAAGTGACATCACACTTGAAAGGTTATAAGTTAACGTGAACTTATTACATGGATCACATCAAGAGAAATTTTAGTTTAGTGATTAGCTTCAGGATAAATACATTAAGCATTTAATAAAGCTTTTTGATGTAATCAACAAACACTTAAAAAAGGGCAAAATAAACCTCTCTACACCACAACGTGCGGGTTATTCGTTCTAATGGAACCCCATAATTAAGCTTGAAAAATATTTCAGTATTTACTTTATAAAGTTCACCAGTAGGGTAAGACTAAGTACCCGGCTATCGATTTCCGCAGTTAATTTTCACTTCACTTTACCGATGATATCCTAATTTCACTTTTTGATCTGTTTTGTGCCGCAACCCAAACTTTTCACTTCAAAGCAGAGGCAAAAAATGGACCAGAGTGAACGCATTCTCTTATAAGAACCCTCGTCAAATTAGCACGCAAATTTAATTTTGCTCACGTTGCTGCACTCTCTGTTCTGTAGTATTGCTGGTGGTATCATTTGAAAAGCTTGCAGAGCCGGGCAAAATGTGTTAGTTCATATTTTCCCTGAAATGGTTGCATATTGTTAAATATTGTAAAAGGTTATCACACTGTTTACCACATCAATTTTGATGAAGAACCGTCGTTTATTAGATCAGGCTAATTATACCACTTTGAAAAAAAAAAATATTAGCAAACGCAAAGTGGCTCAACACTTATCTCGTACTATAATACGATTATGCAATTTTCGAGATGACTACTGAAAGTAAACTTTTACTCCGCCGTGCAGCACTACTTTACACAGCATAATTTTCGATGGCAGCATCAACAACCCTCCCGGGTAGGTGCATTACAGAGAAAATCAATAACTCAGCCATAAAATGTGCGATGCTACCGTCTATCTAGCAGGCGAGTTGCTAGTGACGCTCGCGCATTGCGCCATTGTTTTGTTCTTTGCCATTTGGTTTAAGCTTGGTCGGCGTATCGATTGGTACCGATGGGAAAAGTTAATGGTGCACATAAGCACCGTACCCGCTTTCGGTGAATTTTCTATCACAGTCCGATCCACATCCCAATCCGGCCCGCTGAATGGGCCGGGTGTAGCCGTACGGCTATTTCAGCGCTGTGTAATAAACCCCACCACTTCCGGCTGCATCCGCCGATTGCCTATTGTGGTCAGCATTGAAAAAGTCCGAAGTGCACTTTTGGAAAGCCTACACAGTTACACAATGACAGGCCTTGGCTCCAATGGGAAAACGATAACAACATGCTACTGTTAGCTTCTTCGAGCTTTTATTACAGTGGTCGTTAGATTCGGTTAAGTTTTGCTACATTTGCTGGTTCGTCGTTGCAAATTTGGTATGTATTGTAATTTATGAGATCATTTGGCTTTTTTATTTCCATGGTTATTTTAGGCATTTAGGCACATCTAAAGAAACCCTTATTCAGATCCACAATAAATCTGATTTGTATTTTTAATAAAAAACTAACAAAGATACATAGTTTGTCAACCACTGATTTAGGAGTGCAGCACTCCCGAGTCGTACTGCATGATATTTCCCGATCTATGCCGAGAATGCCCTTGTTCGATTAGCTTCATTCCAGTAGTCAATTGAAATACGTAACTAATTAGCGCTAGGATGGCTTTTGTGCGCTTTTTAGGTTCACGAACACTACGCTTGGAAGGGTAAATATATCTTATTTAGCAACATATGGTATTCGCTGTTTGGAACATAGGAACATAGATAGAACAGGAATACATGGTTTACTCACTAAAAATAAAATTTTATTTGTTTTTAGTCTTTAGCAGTTTTTAAGCTGCCCTTTATTACAGAGACTGAATTACATTTTGATCGTATTTTTAAATTAAACTCAATTTTATGCAATTTTGAGTATGACGAAGGTTTGTCTTTTCTTACCTCAATAAGAACAGCTTTATTAAGTGAAATAAAACCAAAAGAAAAGAAACAAAGTTACTCAAATGCTCTCGAGACTACCACTAAAGTTATTTCATAATAGAAATATTACAAATGTTTATTTTTCTTAACCATTTGCTTATCTTTACGTTCCACGTATTTTATGCCCGTAGTTAAATAAATGTCGAGCCCTCTTTTCTATAATATCTCACATCTTGTACGTTGGTCTTATTCATCCAATCGAACGAACGCCACGCTTGAAGAATGATGCCATTTTTATACCATCAATGATTTGATTCTCATCCTGCCCGGTTGGTGCCATTTTCCTATGCTGCAGACATGTGCAGGGTTTTTTGTAATGAATTCTATAAAATTGTGCGGAATATGTTTTGTGCTTCAAACAATAATAAAATACACACGTAATATGATTCAATGTATTGAAATGAATTAAAATTGAATCATCAGCAAAGAAATACAAGGAAAATGTACTTCTTGTACAAAGAAATAGATACACAAGCACAAACGCACCCATAACTACTAGGCCATGTACATTCTCATCAACTTGCGCATTACATCCTTTTTTGTGATGTGTAAATTTAAAAAAAAACTTAAATATATCCTTCTACAAAAAAGCTGCATCCCGTTCACTAAAAACGCCGAACATGTTCATAAAAATGTAATAAATATATCACTCCACAATTATATAATACACCTTCAGTAAAAACGGGCACCAAATGAGGTCACGCAACGACTGCTAACCCTAACGGCTAGAGGGTCATAAAGTTACTGCATGACGATAATGACGATGACGCACCGGTACCGCATACGTTTGCCAAAAGGAACCAACCCACCTCTATGCTCTATTCAATTGAGCCACCAGACCACGGCGGGACCAGACATTTTTAGCTAATTGCTTAAAGCCAAATGGGAAAAGCACGGTAGGTGAAGCACGATACAATTACCGGCCAGGTGCTACAGATTTGAAATAATCCTGAGTGCCGTGTTCTTACAGCTGTAGACGGGGAGCGAAACAAGGGCTGCGAAAAACTATTCAATTCATGAACCAAAGCGCTTTTCAGTCAGAAAGAGTTTTGGCGTGTATGCCACACCTTGGCCAGCTGTTAACCCCGTAACTCCACCGCACGTTCTGGTTTGCTTTGTTTCACTTTCTGTTCTGGCAGCAGCTGTGAAGTGGAAATAAATTACTAGAACGATACGTAATTGGTTCTTGAACGACGGTTGCAAGCTTATAAATGTCCCGATAAACAACTCATCGCTATCAGTGAAAGGCACAATGCAGTGCCTGCGCTCAAAATAAAGCCTACAGCCGTTTTCTCTTTGCTATTGTTGGCACAAGATATTTGCCGATATGCAAACAAATCCAATACAAATCATTGCACACGTAAACACAGCTCACTGGTTCAGGTTTTGATTCTCACATTCGCACGATAAATAGCAATTATGGTGGCGCATTTCACCTCCCAACCGTCCTGCCGCCCAATGACGGGGGTGGGGGGGGGGATGGATGGTACAGTACAACTGCCGCACATGGAACTCGGCAAACTCCGGAACACTTGCAGTCTGGCAGAACTTTTGCCTATGCTAACATGAGCGTGTTAAAACGAAGCGTCCCTTGTGGTAAGATGAGCTTTCAGCAAACTACTACTGCCTGCTACACCACTCGACAAACTTCCCAAAAATTAACCCATGAAATATTGCCCAATGCTGTTCTTCCCTAGCCCCCTAACTCTACTGCCCTCCACTGCCACTCGCCATTCCATGCGTTTGAAAGTATTCTAGTCGAAAGGTACAGCCCCAGTCGTTGTGCCCTTGAGGGATTGCATGTACGCCACGAGCGTACTTCTAGCACGCTGACCGGTCGCGTTCTTGTTCCGGGCTGTTTCAGTTTACGAGCCACGGGAAGAGTTTCGAGTTGAAGCCACTACTACCATTTCGCCGACACACACACACACACACACACACACACACACACACACACACACACACACACACACACACACACACACACACACACACACACACACACACACACACACACACACACACACACACACACACACACACACACACACACACACACACACCACACACACACACACACACACACCACACACACACACACACACACACACACACACACACACACACACCACACACACACACACACACACACACACACCACACACACACACACACACACACACACACACACACACACACACACACACACACACACACACACACACACACACACACACACACACACACACACACACACATACACACATGTACACATGTGCACCTACATCCACATACGATTTCCGGTCCGTGAAAATTGAAAACTTTTCCACTTCGTTACACTTCCACCACCGCCAGCACCTGCCCCACCCTCCTCTCCGTCGCCTGGTGGAAAGGGTTCAGTTTTGATTCACCGTTGTTTTTTTTTTTTTCTATACAGGACTTGAATCGACTGACTTTCCGGGCAAACAATGCGAAGGGACGAATGCAATCCGCTCAAAAAGGGTCTCTTGTGTGTGGTTTTGGGGCAAAACTCTGGGAATGGTGTGCTTCATCGTACATTCTCCATTCTGCGAATTTATTTGTCCGTGTTGCTTTTTGGCTCTTTGTTCACGGGCGAGGGTTTGAGATGTTTGCATTGTGGCATCAGTCAAAGATCACGGTAGAAGTATGGGAGGTCGCTGGATTTTGAATGTCCTACATGGTGTAAACGCGGCACGGGCAGGACCTCTTGCCACACGATGCCATCCGGTGTGCCAGCTGTTAAAATTACAAAATTTCCTAACGTTTCCTACTAGCGTTGGTAGTACGTTTGGTTGCAGTTAAAGTTTAAATCATCGAGACAGGAAATTAAGCCTGGCAGCCGGTGGCGTCGGTTGACGATTGTTTGAAAAACTGGGCAGAAATAAAACGTGCAATAAATAGGAGCAATGGAACCAAACTGTTGCATTGCTACGCCACAGTAGCAGTGGGGGGGGGGGGAAGGTTTTCTATGCGACTGTTTTATATCCATACCACTTTTTTGTAACTCAATTCCTCCGATCCAGCACGCCCAGTATCGCTTTCGCAATAGGATTTCACCCTGCAACGGCTACATAATTTAGCCCCGAACAGAGATATTGCTCCCTACATCTTCGTGCCCGGCAAATGCAATTCCGTGGATTGGTCTTATCATTCCAAAACCCCGTTTCGCTGCCGCAACCCGTACCTTTCGCCGCAAGTGCGAACAAACACTTTCAAGACAAATGACTTCACTGTGTGTACTGTACGCTTGCGCTACCCCCTGACCCTGCAGACTCAGCTGCTAAGTGAAGAAAACCATCCCTATCCCTGGCGTGCGGCCCTGTTTGCTGTGCCATCCAAACCTGTGCGCACTAATGTATGGGCTAGGGCAAATCTGTTTTGCTCCTGGAGCCACTTGAAGCCGCCACGCAACGACGACCGCTGCCGTTATTTTATGTGCAGCGACGATGGTGGTTACGATGTGACAAAAAGGACAACCGCGAATAACACACCTTCACACCGCGGCAGACAGTGGCAACAGCTTGCTGCATTTCTATTTTTCTTCTTTTCTTTCCTTGTTTTTTTTTTTGCTTCTTTGTTTATCTGTGTGGCCGACGGTGCAAATGAGTTTAGCAGGATTATGGTAGTAATTTATGTTGCCCGCATTTGCTTTCAACCAAATTGGGCAATACGTTATGCAATACGCTTCTGCATCGATATCTATCGCAGCGCGCTGTGTGCTCACTACGCCAACGTGTATGGTTGCCAACACTTTGTCGAATGAACCGATTCGTGCATTTTTCGACATCCGTTGTTCCGAACGGGCCTTTTGTTCGCTTACCAACACTTGTGTTACAACACTAATAACAGCAACGTGTAAAAGTTTTCAAACTGGTTTGTCCTGCTTTGTAATAATAACTCCCCAACAACTACCAAAAATCCTCAATCATGCACCATTCGTGAGTCGATTCACTGTCACTACGCATCCCAAACTGTTATATGCTCCTCATTGTCGGTATTGTGTGGTTGATGGCTGTTGGGCCGTCCGCTGTGCACCCTAACTGTGCACCGTACACCAAGAAAGCACCTCCCGTATTCGAGTTAAACAGTACCAAAGTAAGTGCCGTGGAGTTGAACGATTTGTATCCGAGGTTGTTTTATCGGATCGATCCCCGGCACGGTTGCTGCATTCGGTCGGACACCCGATACATCAACAGTACGCTCAACGTTACGATCTTCTGCCAAGCTGCGGCTCACAGAACCGTCGAGAGCGTTCACTGGGATGCAGCTGATTACAATATCGCATTTCAGCTGCAAACAAAAGATAAAGTGATTGTCGGTTATGATTTGTCTATCTGCAGCCGGGAAGGGAATCGAACCGGGATGCTGGTGGTGAACGCAGCGGAAGAGTTTGTGCAGCATTTCGTTGGCGATTCAATCGTGACATTCCGTAGCGATTGCAACTGTTCGTATGCGATAAGCATGCTGATACATTTTTTCAATGATTGTGCCGTAGAAGATTGTGCTCGACAAGTTCGCTCTCTGAAGAAGGGAACGTATAAAAGGGTGATAGAAATTGTGATTGTGTGCGTAATTGTATTTCTTTGTTTATTGTTTGCGTTTCTCAAAACGCGTTACTTATGAAGTTGAAATAAAACAATTAATTGTCATTGAAGGATTCGTATTTTTCCCTGTATCATATTTTCTGAAAAACAATGCGTTTATCATAGAATCTCAAAAAATAGAAGAAGCCTTAGCTACATTGACTCAATTTTAAGATTTTAAGCGTTTTGTTAAGCTCGATCAACAACAACAACAAAAAGTTCCTTAATTACTTAACGTTTCGGAATAATCCAAACGTCTAAAATAATCCACTTCAAACCGTTCCATTATAATTGCAATTACACCGAATGTTTCAACCACGCCCGTTGGTGCTTCTATAAAACGTAATTGTTTATTCAAGGTGTAAAAGGTTATCCTTTCAATGGCTAAAGCTCACTATACCCTCATGTTCTTTTTACAGGCTTTTTTTTTGTTTCTTTCTTGTCTCAACCGTCCCAAAACTCTCCCGAGCGCCCATTGTTCCTAAGAGGGAACGCTTTCAAATATCACCGAAAGCAGGAACGCAATGGTGTGGAAAAAAGGTACCCATCGGGTACGAAAATTTAGTGTCGTAAATATTTTAAACATTTTCCACGACCACTGGCAAAGGAACAAAAAGGCAAGAGAGCAAGAAGGAGAGAAGAAAAACACAGCAAGAAAAAGCAAACCACCCCACGGTCGCAAGCATTTCAAAAAGATTGCTTCGAATAACGCTCGGTAGAGTTTCGGGCGACACCGCTTAGTTAGTGCATAGGATCGCCGCATGGCCACATTGAACAGGGGCGGATCAGTACGAAGAGCGTCGGCAGTGAGTGAGTGAGTGAGTGAGTGAGTGAGTGCACAAAGCAAAGGAACGAAAATGAGGTAGATTTTTCACGTTCAATTTGCCTTCGGGCGATAATTTCTGTTTCATGATTCAAAATGCAAATCAGAAAGGCGATAAAAATGGTAGCGATAAGTAAAATGGGTGATTGCATAATCATAGAAAACGAAGCAAAGAAAGCAAAGACTCGCGCGGCAGCATTTGCATTCGGGGCTTAAAGCGAACCGCACTGGCACCGGTATTTTACTTTCGAATTTCACACTTTCTTTTTAGGTGGCGCATTAGCAACAAATCTGTTGGTGAAAATTTGGGCAGTTTCAGCGGCTTATTGGCTTTTAATAACACACTATTGAAGCAATTTCGAGCGTAATATCGGTAGAAAAGGTTAGAACGATTTTTATTTTTTCTTCACATTTCTTTCGCGAGTAGTTCAAGCTTATCCTTCACCAGCAATGAGTTAACGCTCACCACAAGAAGCAATGGATCATTTATAGCAACAAAAACACAACATTGCGAGTAGCTGAAACGAAGTGTCCACCAACATACATTTTCTTTGACCTTTGTGGAGTTTGCATTTCCCACACTTTCCCCCCGATTTACCGCCCACATTAATGTTTACGATTTGCTACTAGAAACGTTCAAATCTATGAATAATATGTTCCATTATGATCCATACTGTAAGAATGACAATGGGGTGTGTTTTTTTATTCTTTCTTTCTTCCTTGTATCGTTGAGTGAGTGTCTCAACGAGCCATTGAAAGCGTTTGAAAGTAATATTTTTTTTTACTCTCCCAATTAGTTTTTATACAATCATAACTAGATCCGTTTTGGACTATTTCTACATTAGGGGAAGGTAGGTAAAGATGGATACGATAAGGAAAATGGTAAAAATCTAGGAATGTATAAGTGCAACGACCATGAAAATGTGCATAAATTATCTTACACTCATTTTTTGTCAGAAAATGTGTTGAAACTTTTAACTTTCCATTGATTTTAATTTTTTTTTTTCATAAATGAAAAACATTTTTTTTTTTCGTGCAGTTTTGAAATTTTCGAGTAAGACGGACACATAGTATGGGCAGGTTGGACACCATTAAGGGTAAGATAGACACCTATAATAAAACGTTGGAAATTGGAAGGGTTTATAGTATTTTTGCATATCCTATTGCTTTACACATCCTGGTACGTACATAAACCAATTCTAGGCCAATTGCAACGACGGCACATTCAGTCATGAATTTAGGAATTGTAAGCGGCGCTTGTAATAAATCGTAGAAGGCAGCATCTAAAGCATTATTTAAATATCGCACACTAACAGCTGACGTTGCTCCAGCTTCCAGAACAACAGACTTGAACTTCCTTTTAGGAAATTACTCCGCGAAAAGTCCGCGACACCAGTATTTTTTTAGGGACTTGTTAATGGTTAAAGCCATTTTCGATTCAACAATTAATATTTGTAATCCTATAGAATTTCTCATCTATTTCTAAACGATTTCGTATCAATGCCTCATCTTTTTATTGCTTAAAGTTTTCCAAGTCGTGACAAAACATTGGATTTCGTTAAGCGCCTCATCAGCGTCGAGCGATTAATAGCATAACGAATGGCTTCTATTTTGACCGGTGTTTCATTTCAATACTTTCTCTAGTTACTGATTGGTTTTTAGCTTCGGAATATCCTTATTTAAGGTATTTGAAGAAATCTATCCATCGCCAATTGATATAAGAACTAAAATAAATCAATAAATTCAGTTTTAATCTTTCCCTAGAACAAAGTGTCCGTATTTCCCGCTTTGGTGTCAGGATCTTTACACCACCAGAAAACAAGATTTTGTGTTGCTTTCATCCTCGTTCTTTCGCCAGTTTTTTCATTAATGATCACGATAACTCATTCATGAAATAAAAATTCGAGGAATATAAATAATACAAGTTGTAGACCTCAACATCCGCAGTATTCAAATTACACGAATGAGTGCACACGAATGAGAATTTATTTTGTTTGTGGATTTAACCAATTATGCATATATGTTAGGTTTAATTTTTGCTAGGACATGCCGCTGTACAAACGTACCGTAGTAAAATGTACCACAGGCAAAGTAGAAAGAAACCGAGGGAAACAAGAGTGAGAAATTGGTGCATGAAATTGGTTCCCTCGCATTAGTACTTACTTATCCGGCACTACAACCGCTTTGCGGTCTTGGCCTGCCTCAGGAGTGTCCGAAACCGCTCACGGTCTCGCGCCTTCGTCTGCCAGTCCGTTATCCCGGCCTTAATGGCGGACGCCTCCACGCCATCTTGCCACCTCAATTTGGGCCTACCACGCCTCCTCTGTCCTTGTGGACGGCCTAAAAAGACTTTACGGGCTGGGTCGTCCGTTTCCATGCGTATAACATGGCCAGCCCACCGGAGCCTGGCGAGCTTTATACGCTGTACGACAGTGAGGTCGCCGTACATCTCGTATAGCTCGTCATTATAGCGGCTCCTCCATTGTCCTTCCACACATACGGGGCCAAGTATCCTTCTGAGCATCTTCCTCTCGAACGCGGCTAAGAGGGTTTCGTCAGATTTGGACAGTGTCCATGTCTCAGAGGCGTATGTGAGTACTGGTACTATATAGGTACTATATAGTCCCAGCTTCGTCCGTCGCGACAGGTTCTTTGAGGTAAACTGCTTTTTCAGGCTGTAGAATGACCGGTTGGCAGCCAGCATCCTTGCGCGCAACTCAGCTTCCATGCTGTTGTCGTTGCTGACCTTTGACCCAAGATAGGTGAATTGTGGGACGACTTCAAAAGTGCGTTCACCTATCTGTACGTCACACCTACGTAGATTCGGATTATTTATTGGTAGGTCCGCTGATGTTGCCACCATCAGTTTGGTCTTTGCCTCGTTTATCTGCAATCCGAGGCTCTCTGCCGCCTGCTCAATCCCTTGGTAGGCTTCTGCTACATAGGAGAGCCGCAGACCAATGATGTCTATATCATCAGCGTATGCCAGGATCTGGGTTGACTTATAGAAGATGGTTCCCGTAGTCTCCACCCTCGAGTCGCGGATGGCCCTCTCTAGCGCCAAGTTGAATAGGAGACAGGCAAGCCCGTCCCCCTGGCGCAGACCTTTGGTGGTAGCAAAAGGTCCTGAGAGTTTTCCATCCACCCTCACCTGGCATGTGACGTTGGTCATAGTCATTCTAACTAGCCTTATCAGTTTGGCCGGGATTCCAAATGAGCTCATAGCGTCGTACAGTTTTACCCTGGCTATGCTATCGTATGCGGCTTTGAAGTCTATGAAGAGATGGTATGTGTCGTTTTTGTATTCAGCCATCTTCTCCAAGATCTGCCGCATGGTGAAGATCTGATCAGTGGTTGATTTTCCGTTTCGGAATCCTCTTTGATAGTTTCCTACTATCTCTTCGACGTGCGGGACAAGGCGATCCTGAAGGATCAGGGAGAATATTTTATAGGCGGTATTCAACACCGTAATACCCCTGTAGTTGTTGCAGTCCAACCTGTCTCCCTTCTTGTATACGGGGTAGATGATGCCGAGATTCCAATCACAAGGCATCGATTCGCTATCCCACACCTCAGTAACAATTTGATGAATCTCGTTTTCTAGTCGTGCACCTCCATTCTTGACCAGTTCAGCTGCAATTCCGTCGGTTCCGGGTGCCTTGTTATTTTTCAGCCGACGGATAGCCTTTCGTGTTTAGTAATAGCCCCTCGCATTAGTAAAAGAATGAAAAAAAAAACTTAAAAAGACTTCATTAAATCATTATTTTCTACTCTATCATGCTAACTTTCAAGCCCTCGCTCCTTGCAAAGCCTCCAGTTAAGTAAAATCTATAACTAATATACTCCGCAACTAATCTACACTGCCAACACTTGTTTTAAAATTCTGCCCAAAGTACATGTGCTAGTCCAGTGGCTTGATAAATTGTCCCGAAACCACAGAACCGCTGGTGTAGGGCTAATTGGAGCCTTCGAGGAAGTACACCGAACATCGGAAGCAAGACATGCAAGAGAGCAATTGAATTCGAATACTGTACGTACGTACAGCTGCCTGCTACCCTCAACATCCGGGTCTGGGGTACCAAATCTTTGGCCCATTTTCACACCCACCAGAGGCGCTTTACATAAATCTGTAATGGAGAAACTTTCCCTCTGTTTTTGAGCGCAAACTTTTCACCACAATTCATTCTATATTCATGATGTGGCAACAACTGTCTCCTGCTTCACAGTGTCGTTCTATGGATAATGGGGTGTACTTTAGCTACGAGAGACGCATTACAATTAAACATCTACAGGGTTGAAGAGAAGTGAAACGTTGGTTCTTAAATTTCACAATCGACGAAGAAAAAACAAACCACAATAACTATGCTCACTTTTCCTCACCAAAGAGTCGTTGGGGAAACTTTCTGTTAAATCTTTTCCCAATCAGTTACACCCGTAGTGCTGCTGTAACACAACCTTACAGGTAGTCGAAACATATATTTCTCCATCGTTGGTAGTTTGCAATGCACCGTTACCAGTACGCACTGAGAAACGGCAAAGCAACCGTACCGGTTCGGAACACCCGCCTACCACCGGCACAGTAAGGGATTGTCTGGCAGAACAGTAATCAAAAGTACGGAAAAGAATGTCCGTACAAGCACGAAACACAACACAAACACTCTACCACCACCACCACCAGGCACAAGAATACCAAATTAATGATGTTATTCGTGATGTTGCTGCTGCTGCTACTGCTGTTTGGTGCTTTTTTTTTGCTTTTTGAACCAAGCCCAGCCCAGTCCGGCTCACCTGCAGCAGTGAAGGGCGAACAGCAATGTTTAACTTTTCCCATAGGTAAGACGTGAAAGCGCCGGCCACGCTCACGTTTCTTACAAACGTACGCCGGTAAGTTTTGCTCGGGTTTCGAAAGTACTAATAGCACACTCGTCTCTGCCCATTGCACGATATCCATTACTCGGGGAAAGTACATCCATCGCCGATGAAGTATGGTTTGCGCGAGCGAGCTTTATTAAGCGGGGCTAGCTGGTCGGCCGACCGGCGGGGCGGGGAGCGAAGTAGCGAAATGGAAAATTAACTACCGCATTGTTTTCTCCGAGCGACGCTACGCTGAGGCTTCAGTGACCAAGACAATGTTTCTTGGGGAGAAAGTTTTTTTTCCGCTCCCGGTTTCATTTTACCGCTGATTTAGAAACGCTGCAACGACGGTCGCCTTTTTTTTCGACGTTTTTGCTGCTGCCGTTTTACCGGTTGGTAAACGTTGGTAGCGATCTCACAGTTACAGATGAAAGCCGCAAAGTTCTACCAGGTTCCTTCTTTACTACTCGTTTGGATGCGAAGGTACAGAGCATGATTACTTTGGCTCAGCGTGAAATGTTATCTTTCTCTGTGCAAATTATGTTCAGAAAATTTACTCCCTTTTAAGATAATAATTTCTGATTTGCTAATAGGTTGCTCTCTTCATTTTATGGAGCTATTGCTATTATAGTACCCACGTACCCTTTCCCGGTCAAGTAAAAAAACCCTACAGATCACTATTCAATTCCACTGTGCATGTACGTACCGGCAGTCTTTTGTCTTGTTCATTCAAAAAAGCTGACGCGGTACCAGCACACCGGCCGGTCGATCGAGCTTGCTCACAGTGCAATTAACATGGACGAGCAACCGTCAGTTGCATGTTTCACAAAATGCATTCGGCGAAGAAGCGCCAATGGCACCCACACTCCACTATCCCAGCATGTCAACAAGACCCGGGGTGTATCGGGGTATTGTTATGGTGATAACTCTCACAACTGTCCGGGCCGGAAATGGAATCGACCCGTTTGCTCAGTTGAGCCGCCAACCCGAACCGGCACTACTTCAAAATAGATGCACCGATTCTGGCCTTCCGGTGCGAATCCATTTTTATCGTTCTGGCATACGTCACAGCCGATGCTGCTGCTGCTGCTGCTGCTGGTGGTGGTGATGGTGGTAGTGGTGGTAGTGGTGGTCAAATTTATGGAACTAAAGATAAATAGCTGTCCTGGTCTGGGCATATCAGACGCATACGCAAACATTCGGTAACCCTGGTCCGGAGACAGGCGCCCATTTCGAGGCAGCTTTGCAACACACGGTGACTTTTGTATCAATATCTCCCGCAGGAATGGTCGTTTGTTAGTCACATCCATTCCCGACGACACTTTCACTAACCGACATATTATCGTGCTTCGAAGCACGATATCTTTACCACTGCCGCGTTTGCAAAAGAATAGTATTGCATCTGCATCACTAAATACTATTTCTAGACACATACCTTCTATATTCCAGTTTTCGCTCTCTTTCTCGTCCTCTCTCTCTCTCTCTCTCTCTCTCTCTCTCTCTCTTTTCTCTCTCTCTCTCTCTCTCTCTCTTTCTTTCTTTCCTATAAAACTCCCTTTAGTCATCCTTTACACGTATAGTATTCATTACATACATGATCATGTGCTGTTCGCAGGATCATTTAAATTTTCTAATAAACGCACTGTCAGGAATATGTGGACGTACGTCGCGCACACCAAAGCGAACGAAAACGTCGCTGACAGTAAACAACCCCTAAAGCTAACCCCGCCGTTCCCGCGCGACGTTGACGGTGGCGCTTGGTTCTGTCACAGCCAGAAAACGTGCGGCTTTTTCGCTCGATGATAACAACATTTTGACTGCTTGTCCACATTTGCATTACAGCCAGCCGCCGGTAGGAGGAGTGTATCGTTCGGCCCGTCGTCCGTTCGGTGTGCCATGGTCCAATCGGACGAAAACCCCGTAACCAGAAATGGTCGGAGCACGGAGCAAAACGTACCAAACAAAACCCTGAATGGTTTGTACATGTCATGAGTTCTGCTCATTATTATGTGCGGAATGCCCCCACCCCTCCGCTTCGCCTTTCACCAGCACCATATCACCTCGGTTCGGTAATTAACGGTGGTGCTAGGTGGCGCTGTACTGGTTTGCTTGTACTGTCCATGTCCTTACCGTTGTAGTGGAGTGTTTTTCGTCAGTTATAAATACAAAAACAACAAGCAGATAAATGGTGTTAAACTTAACTACATCTCACCAAGACTGGTGCATACAGTGGACGGTTCATTATTGTAATTGTCTGTAAGCAGTTTAAACCGGGTTAGGCGTCTACTCTAAGCGATTCTACATTTGTCTGAATTCTTCCTCTGCAAGAACTTGCGTTATAATTGGTCCAGGCCAATTTGAACGAATAAAACTAAGCAACCCATTCACTGTGTTTGTTCAAACATCCCTTTGCATGCGGAGGCACAGAACAACAAAATCATAACAACAGACATGACAGCAAAGCTTTTGCAAAGCCCCCGCCACCGCCTCTATGACATGCAAACAAGTAACAATGGAAATGAGAAACAAACAATTGCTCCTATTGTAAGAAAGCATAACGACGCATTCCTAGCACTCTTAGTGAGAACAAAAGCTGAGCTCGCTGTACGGCGCGGGCCGTCCGTCACACGAGTATCACTTCTTTTTCACTCAAGCTGTGTATTGTTGATTAGTTATTTCATTTCAATTTCAACACTCCTTTGTAAGATAGAGCAATGCAGGCAAATATTTGACTTTGATCTATTGCGCTTTCAACGTTAAATTTGAGTCCCATAGCTTCCACGTGCAATCAATCCAAATATTGAGTGTACCTTAGTCAAGCAGGCAAGTTTCTATAAAACATCGTATAAAGCACAACTAACATGCCCCCCCCCCCCTGCTATGCCCATTCCTGCTGTGCCCTTAATTATTCCAAGTGCTTTCGCTCGCTAGTTTCTTTTTGATGTTTTTTTTTTTTTGTTGCTTTTTTTGTTTTTACTTTCGCTTCTTTCAGAAAGCAACGCTTTCCTTTTGTGATGATTGTTGTTTAATAACCACGTGATTTCCAGGAACACAAGACGCCGATGCAAAATAATTAAACGACGCCCATTCCGCGTAGAACCCACCTGAAATAATAAAACAACCACCACTTGAACCAAACGAACAAGATGTAAATCGCACGGACACCTTCGGTAAGCACGCAAACCTGCAACAGCGGTTGCAAAGCCGTCCGGATCGCTCTCACCCGCGTGCCCACTGCCGCAAGAGCTTGGAAAAACAATTTCGTTTAGCTAGCGGTCACACTGTGGACGTGCAGAAGGAGGAAAGGAGAGTGGCACTGGCGCAGGGATAAGCGGTGGAGAAATTTTAATATTCATTTCAATCATTTCTGCCTTCTACTTGATTTGATGACAACTTTTTGCCATGCTAACAATAACCATTCATTGGTCGGTGGGAATCGTTGCGAGTGAAATTATGGGTAGGCAGTGTACGCCTCCTCGACACCCAAAAAGGGAAGGTAGCCTTGGGCGGAGGCACGGCGGAGGTGAAGTGGTTCAGCATTATGAATTACGAACAAATCGTTCCAGAACCGGGGGCATGAATAATTCAACGAGAAAAGTTAGAGTAAGGGTCAGCCGATGATGTACAACTGCTGAAGGAAATGGTATCGCCGCTGTGTTGCCAACATTCCAATGCGGTGTCTGTCGCGTACACTGATTTATTTATCGTCTTTTTATTTTAATCAGACCAAGATGCATTCGTTTATTTATTTGACTTTTTTTTTGCTTGATAAAGTATTTGAAAACTATTCAGGGAAGTCGGGGAAAATGAAGCGAAATGATCAATACTGTTTTATGATCATTTTTGTTCCACTATCGTGCTGCATTCGAGAAACAGACAAATTAAAGCAATTTGATATTGCATTTTCAAGTAACACTGTGCAATGCTATCAGGTAAATTGATTATCATTTGCATTCCCGTCTCTCCCGAGCTCGATAATTCATGCTCCTTATCGCGGAGAAGCACGTGGATAGCGGACGAGGAAAATATGGCATTTTACTCATTAAAATCGCAGCAAAAAGGTCATCAGTCGAGATCGGGCCATCTCTTAAATTGATTGGCTCATTAGTCATTAATATCTAATTACCAATCGGTCCCAGCAGATGGGCAAGCATTCGCCCGCAGCTGGACGGGGTGGCAATTTATCTCGTTGTGCAAACCTTATACCTTATTCCGTCTAATAACCATTGACGAATATAATTCCGTTTCTTTTATTACGGAAAAGCATTCACCCAGTGGTTTGACACACTGCTCTGGGCATAGCAAAATTTTGATCACATTTCTATATATTTATTTTTATTTATTTCGACAATTTAAAGGTCTGGTGCTGCATGGACTATGACCCTTGCCACTTAACTGCTATAAGTTTAAACTAATCTTGCCCATTTACCGAGTGCATAGCATTCTAATATCCTAGTTTTAAAGCTCCGCGTAGTCAAATGTAAGTCAAATGATTCGCAATGAGAATTGAACTGTCTACACATTGTCAATAGAGGGTTGTTATATAAGGCTAAAGTTCTTCTATACTCATTTTGCAGAAATGTACGTTGTCGATGAGTTCTGGCAGGTGCGTAAATGGGGATAGTTTTTAGCAACTCATTGTTGTACATGTTTCCATGTTGCCTCATCTGGCGCTAGATGGTTTAGGTTATTGCTCATCAATTGCTTTGCCTAAATGCATAGCCCCCCTTTGTCCCTAAAGGCTTACGTTACTCGTACCGAACACACTCTCCTGTCCTGTCAATAAACTCTGCAGAGAATATATCACTTCGCAACTAATCTGACACTACGGCGGATATTTGAGCAACCTTTCAGGGTTCAGATTTCTATTGCCTCCTGTTCCATCACCATCAGCCTCCCCGCTCCATCACCATAATAATTGATCAGGTTCCGGCCGATACGATTTCCCTCCGGTGCTGACCCCGGTCGATTGATAGTCGAAAAGATGACATTTGATGGAAGCATCCAGCCTGATTTCATTCGTCGTCAACTACGCTGCTAACGTTTATTGATTACGAACAGACAGCAACGCTTGACCTTCCCATCATATTTCACCACTAATGGAAGTATCGTCGCTGAGGCCGTACCGTACACCGCAGCGCTCGACGAGAAGTGTATTAGATGACAAAAGATTCATAAAGGTTAAATAGAATCGCTCACTTAGGCGCACCGATTTCTGCAGACCGTGCCGGACCTTTGATTGACAGGCGGTAGAGGTCAGCTGGGAATAGTGTATTGATAAAATTTTGAAAGGAATGTAATATCATTGTCACTGTGATTGGACGGTTTCCAATATCCACTGCAGTGTGAGGCAAGCTAGTCGACATGTTTTCATTAGCTGCTTTCGTGCTGTAGTAAACACAGTGCAATATAATTTTGCAATATTAGCCACAAATCATTTTATATTTTTTACTTGAACAGAACAGAATACTTAACATGAACAGAAAACTACATGCCTCTACGTATCTATCGACGTGAACCTTTCGATCCAACAATCATTAACCCGCTTCATAAATATTCCCAAGAGAGCTGTTAACGTACCCATTTTACCTCAGAATGAACGATGTCGCTTCTTTGCAACGCTCACAATCGAACGTTTCAGAAGCAACAGTAGTCACCGGGACACACACTTTCAATTCAGCGTCTAGCTTCAGTTTCAAACCAACGATGAACGCCACTACCTTTCTCTGCATTGCGCTCTTACCAACAATTGCGCACTGTTTTTTAAACTGCTATCTTCCTGGCGATAACATATCTCGCGGCGTCGAGTTCGAGGTGCGGAATCGAAACATTCAGTACTTCTACATGCACCAGCTCGATCCGGAACGGTTTGCCTGGTTTAATCACAGCCATGGCCGGTGCTTGCAAGCGACAGCGGCACTGCACCGCTCCCGCTTCATTTTAAACATTGGATGCCTGGCGCCGCCCTTCACTGTGGCCGAAAATGTTAGTGAAATCGAATGGCTCGTGAGCACCTACAACTTCGTGTGCCGGCTGGGAAAGGGTAGTGCGATGCTGCACGAAGGATTGGAGCTTTACATCGGGGAAAAGAAATCGAACAAAATTGGACTGCTGGCTATAAACGAGGAGCCCACCTTCACCGACGTGCGTTCGGACGATCCTGCTCGGGTGCGGTATGATCACGATTGTTCCTGTCACTATCGGATCGTGCTAGCGATAGGTTACAATCATACACGTCCGAAGGCTGGCAAAGCAGATCAACGCAGTGACTTTTCGTACGGAATCGTCACTGCTGTTGTAGTCTTGATGTTGTTTTTACTAGCCTGTGTAATCGGTTTGATTCTGTACTGTATGTTATAGTGATAGCTTTCTATATTTATCCTTTCTGGGTTTAAACAATAAAAGCCATTCCTTTCATACATAAACCAACTCGTCTCTCTATTACACCAATCGAGAGTACAGATAATAGAATACCCTTCTGCATAAATTGAAGATTACTTTAAGGATCTAGCATGTGATTTATCAACCAATCAATGTTTTTGACCGGCCACATTTGTGAATGTATAAGGTATGAAACCCATAGCTATGTTCAGCTTTAAACCTTTCATAACACAACCAACCGAAAGATTTCAAAACGTTTACTAAAGCACGAAAACTCAAGAAAGCATAAACTATATTCACACCACTACCAAGAACGAAACCCACCGATTTGTCCACCGTTCTGGACTACAAAAAGCATACCGGATCGCTCTTTCTTTTCTCCTATTTCAAATAACACGACATTTTGTTCTATTCTCCCCCTGCTGCACACCAACTCTCTCCCATCTCTCTCTCGCTCTTCCTCTCTCTCTCTCTCTCTCTCTCTCTCTCGCAAACCAAACCATCATCAGTCATCCGCAATGTTGCCAGGTGTGCCAGTGCTTGCCGTACCGTAATGATCCGCTTACTCGGGTGCTGAGGATAAACTTAAGAAAAGCGAACAAGCGATAGCTTCAATTAGATCCCCGACACACAGGCGCCAATAAATCTCTTCTCTGCTCCAGTGCAGCCACCAAACGTGGATCACAAATTCTGTCCGTATGAATGAACGATTCATTCAATCACTTATCGAAGATTAAGGCGACAAATTATTTGATCGATTGCGCAATCCCGCAAGGTGCTTCTAGCAGTAGCAGTGACTTTCTTAAATTGATTTTTATTGGTGTTATGGTACGTATATAACCAAAGCTTCAAGTTGATACGCTTCATTGAAGCGTCTTGCGCTCGGTACAGAGGATGTTTTGTTAGTGAACAATTATTTTGTAAACTACAGCACAAACAGAACAGTGAAATGCGACGAAACCACTATTACTACCCACTACGAAGTTTCAGCACTAGAAGACATACATGCTTTTACCAGCATTCAGAGGCGCCTTTCAGCAAATCCAAACGTATCTAATGCACTAGAACTTTCGTGTGTCGCAGCAACGAACAATGCAACCCTATTTCTAATCCTCGAAACTCGATCTACCATCGTTGTTTGATCTTGCCTTCTATACACGAATCGCATCGTACTCTACTAAAACGACGATTTAACTCAAATTTAGCAAACGAAATTCACTTTACTACGAGTGCAATTACATTTACCGTGACGTTTTCGATGGTTTGCTGAATGATTCAGTTCCGTTTCGGAAGAACTTCTACAGAAGCGCAATGATGTACGGATACAGGACTTTGAGTGTGCGGTGAAAAGCTTCTGGACAAGTTTCGGGAGAAGTAAAGGTCGTAAACGTTTTCCGAACCACCGGTGCGTTTAACAAACAAGCAGTGATTTATTATTTGTACGTGCTCAATCTGGCTGCGCTAGAGTTGAGACAGCGCTGCTTTCGGGGAGGTGTGTAAGTTTTTCCATCTTTTAGTGGTTCCCAGCAAACCGGCAAGGCTGTTGCCGCATCAATCGGTGCTTTGTAATGTGCTGACGATAGCAGATAGTTTGCTGGTTTCAAAACGACAGCGAAGGAAGCATTAGTTATGTTTTCCACAAAGCGTATATATCATTTGATTGATGCATTGTGAGTTAATAAAAGCTACATTGGGTCGGTAAAAATATAGGAAATGGCATTCTTTAAGCTTTTGTTTGCAAAATACTTCTTTTCATAGTAATAATTTGAAATACTGTAAACTGTAGACGGAAGATTCGTTATACGATGGAAAAGCCAATTACATCATTCCCCGTTGAATCACGCAAAGGAGCATTATTATCCTCGGCCATGAGATAATCGGACGTAGCTAACAAGCTAAATCAAAATTCTGCCCCAAGATATCGATCGACCATAAACACGCACGTTACCAAAACATCCGGTGTCCGGCCTGTAGCGATGGTTGAAGTTTGTCAAAATGTATTTATTGTTGGAAAGAAAAGTGTGCACCCAACACTTACCAACAACAATGCAGCCCTGCACTGGTTGCAGCACAAATCGGCTTTCCTTAATCCGACCGATCCGGACGCATCGTTTTGCATGTACCTTGCATCGACGTGCTTTACCTTCAGTCTCGACGCTTACGAAACACTATGGAAGCAGGGGTAAGAAACGCTTCCAGTTTGTACTATCAATTGCGTGCATCCATCTACCCTGTAGAATGTACGTGCGCGAGGATGGAGAGCCCAAGGAAACTAGTCCAAGTCACGTGGCTCCGGTTGTTGTAGTGGTAGCGTATACCCCCGCCCAGGTATGGATGGGTGTGCCCGTTCCCGTGGCATGCAAATTTTCCAAGTGAGCAAAGCAACCTGATTAGATGGCACGGATAACGTCATAACATTAAAACTTCACGCAAGCTGACAAGTTAATTACCCTTTGCTTCGTTCATAAATTTTATGTCTTCGTACACAGGTAGCTTCGGCTGATGGCCGGAACCGGAGATGGTTTTTTTTTCATCATTTTCGAAACCCTTATTCCTACAGCCCCTTCAAACCCTGAGGTAGAGCTTAGTTAATCTTGTACAAACTATCATAGGCAATGTGCTGTACGCCTTACTTTCATGATTCATACATGTGTACTTTTCCGGAAATTTGTTCTCACTCCGGCTTGGCTGATGCTCTGCAAGAACTTTCAATCGTTTTCGTTTAATTCCATTACAGAGGCAACTACAAATGAAGTTCGTTGAAACTTTGCCCATTCATTGAAACAAAATATTTCAACCTACCAAGGTTTTCTAGGGCTGCAGTGTTTGATGCCCATTTGCCCTGTAAGTTTGTAGATAGCAATAGCTCCAAAGCGATGTTCATAATTAGTATTTTTTTAAGTGTAAAATATAACAAGAAACATTACCAAAAACTATATTCCGCTTAGGGAGTCGGTAGCGTCTGAGTATCCTTCCGGCTCCTCGCTCACTAAAGACCATGTAATGTTGCTGCAATGCAGTGTATTGGGCCAACCGGATGTTGCGGTAACTAACGGAAGCAATCAATTTCTGTATCGAGCCCGGTATCGCGTTACAATGTGCCGACCAACCGGCCAGGAAGACAATGAATTTTTGCATGTTAATATATTGCTCAGTTTACAGATAAAAGTCTACACCAAAGAGCACGCTATATTCATACAAGGTTGACCTTATGTTGACCACGCATTCAAACCAGAATTTTTTGTTGGTGCATTTTCAAGAAAGGTGTATTATTTTTATTAAAAAATATGAAACAATATGTTCGGACTGCAGGCCAATCAGAAAAAAACCCTTCCATCAATACGATTACGATTCGATAATGCATACATATCCCCGGCGACCCATTTCCAGCACAATCCAGCAAGCTACTACATACTCATTCTGTGGAAACTGATATTTGAATCGTTCTCCCGACTCGATATTGTGCTGATCATTACTTTGCCGTTTTATCTCAAATTACCAAGTGATATTTCCCCCTTGAAACTATACCAACGTACACAGCGCATACGGAAGGATCTGCAGTGCGTTTCTTCGCTGTAAAGGTGCAATACTTAACGAGCCATACGATACGTACCATCGATAATGGTGAAATATTATTTACATTTATTATTACAACCAAATGGGAAAACTAGGCCTTCCTACTGGTGGCTGGGGAATCGTAAGCATCATAGAAAATTGCTCATCATTTCTTACGGCGATCAGGTTTTGTTTCCAACGAATGCTCGACATGAACAACATCTCTGACCGGTCCCAATGGTAATGGGTATCATATTCTTGCCACAACTAACACGTTCAGACTGTTTTGATTCTTGTGTTGCTCTTTGTATAGCAGGAATTGTGGTCAACCAAGATACAATAGCTGAAATATTGCTGTCCAAGTTTCTAAGAATACTTCGTGATCGGTATCTCAGACCATCTGATATATTTTCAATGCACCCAACATGAAATTCTGACAAATGGACAACGTTTATAACAAACTCATTAAAAATCAATTCCAATTCAATAGCAGTGAACGTCGTTCTATTATTTAATGGCAATATTAAGTTAACCTTTCTGCAGTGATTTTTCAATTTCATTCTCAATAGTAACTGATGCCATAGTTTGCAGGAAGAAATAGGATGTTAATGTCCTGTGTTTTTATAAATATGTCAACATAATCCTAATTTATACAAATTTGGTTTCTTATAACATTCCTTGCCATAATCTATGGAATAACATAACGTTCTGCTGAGCTATCTGAGATATGATCAACTAATTATCCTGCATAATTCTTTAAATTATTAGAAAGCCTACTACCAGTTAACGAGATTAAGTATTAATAAAGTTTCCGCTGTCAATGATAGCAAAAAATATTTCAGATAACCAATGAATGACATAATTGTATATTTATGACTGGAAAACTGATCTCACTGTTTAAATTTTATAATCGGTTATATAACAAAGTAAAATAATTTAATTTCAGTTCACCGCTTTATACTAAAGATTTAGTACAATGCATTATGATTCCTTCAAGAATTCTAAAAAATGGGGTTAGCTTATTTAACATCCCTTCGCAGCTGAAACAATATTCACCCCGAAATTGGACACCTGAAACACGATATTGAATTCGATATCAATTACTTGTCGTTTGTCTGAAGCCTTATATGTGCGCTTCCTTGTAGCTGAGCCGTAAATCCTACGTAATGTGTGAATAAACAAACGGTGTAATCGACGATCAGTGGGGATTTGTGGAATTTATGTTGAATGAAGTTCCCCTATTTGTCAGAGCGCTACTGTAAAGCCTTAAGGGTGAGGGCTTAGGAAAGCTTAAACGATCAAGGCAAAATGGTACTCGCTTGATTCGTAGCATAAGTTTAGAAAAATAGCTTAACATTTCAAAATCATTCAATGCTTAAACGCAGAGGACGTATCGTTCAACTAAGCAGGTTGCTTTTTAACAACCCTTTCTGTATTATTTAGAACATTGTTTATCATAAAGAAAAGTATAAGATCAGTACCATTGGAGTAATTTATCTGAAGTTTTGATACCTACACCACGTTTGAGAAACATTTTAGAAATAAAACAAAATCCTTTCACCCAATGGTTCATTACACTTTCCGATACGATTGACTGCGTTTCATATCACAACCCTCGCAACAATTTGTTTCATCCCAGTATCGACACAATCACGAACAAAGGTTCGCATCGGTTCAACACCGAGGATACGCATCTATTGTCGAATGATTCAAACACGTGATGAACAAAGAAGAGATCTGTTACTTTGAAGTATCTTGATGACAAGGCACGCAATCTTTCACCGTTGCGATATAGAGTACGTGCCTATCGCGAAACTACAAGGCACGTAAACGATAGCAGCAGAGAAAGTCAATAAAACGCAATCATGTGCTAAATCGATGATATACTACAACACCTACCTTTAGCGCACTTTCCATTTGGGTTATGCTGGAGTGTGTGAAAGCCACCGAATCGCAACCCCCTACGACCATCTACATATACGAAGCAATCGAAGATTTGCAATCGAGTAAGTAGATTGTTGATGTGTTTAGCGCTACTTTATACAATGTCTCTTAAATCAATGTCTATCAATGTATTATTATACATATAGCAACACGTATTAACAAACAAACTCCGTACATGTTTTCCGTGCATTTTTCACATTTGCACTCATCCCTGCAAACCAAGTTTAACAATGCAACGATCACCTATTACCAAAAACACACGCAAATGGCATCTATTCATAGCTATATCCACAACCCCGTAGGCAAAACACATTCACCACTACCATTTCAATGCCCACCTCACATTGGGCGTAAACAAACTTTACACGATCTGTTGTGGTCACCCTTGATCGGAATCTAGCTTTGGCACTGCTCGCAAACCGATGCCCACTAATGCCCCTCGGTATTGCGCTAGTTGCAACTGCACGGACGCGTAAACATCATTAGGTGTTCAGCTCTCGGGAGCCGCTTTGCTGATGGCATAATCTCTGCGGTTGACCACCGCATTGACTTGCTGTCATTTGACGTGATGTGCCCGTGTGGGATGTGCTCGGAATATTACCTGCCGGTTTAACGGCCAACCAAATACCGGACGGCAATTTTCCAATGCGATAAATAAAACGGGATTTCCAACCCACTTCGGTCGCCCATTTGTGGGTGTGGGTGCGATAAACAGGTTATTTTGAAACGTATTGTAATGCTAGGTTACGTTTAATCTACGTAAATTGAAGCAAATTTAAGAAAGGTGCCAGTTTTATGTGGATTTTGGAAAAAAAATTACAACAAAACGGATTATGTTTACAACAGTTACATTGCATCATTTTACTTTTCTTTCTCGACTACGTAAGCGCACGAGTAGATATCCGAACGAAAAAGATCAATGGTATTTTACGACTCTACCGTACGTATGTTTCCAGATGCTAATGGACTATTCATTATATACTTGCCTCTAGTAAGCCTCCTGGCAAGCATATCTAATGGTACCACCATATCGCAGAAGCTTTGTTATTTCTCCGGCAATTGGCTGTTGCTACCAGCTAAAAAAAAGTCAACAAAAAAGGCACGTTTAAAAATTGTATCATTAAAAAGTATTACATTGAAATGTAAAATGTATGAAGTCTGAAAAACATACGATACACTTGTATCAATTTAGAGCAGGTATGTCAAACTGGCGGCCCGCGGGCCGCATGCGGCCCACGTAGATAATAAATGCGGCCCGCGAGAATATTTTGAAAAGTGCTGTAAGCAGTGCAAACCCAAAATCTGTTCTTACTATTTGCGTCGTATAAAATTTCCGTATTTTAAAAAAATTATTCATAAACAACGGGTTCTTGTTATAAGAAATGAATATACCACCAGAACATTTGGGACTTGGAAATTAGCAAAAACTAATGTTTAAACACGATTTATTACAATTTTTCTCTTAAACTGTCAAAAAATTGCAGGCACATATTATTTGTTATGCATCCAGCGATGGATAGCTCAGAACAGGCAGCTAGATTTCCCCTACCTCAGTGAAAAAGTAGGGTTGAGCGATATTTTCTAACAGAACTGCCGTGTGAGAACGCGACAAATGAAAAATATCCTATTTCAATAATAAGGATAAAAGAAATAGCATGTGACTTTAAAAGTATATTAAACATTTTTTTTAAGAGCACAATGAAAACTAACATCACACATTTTTAAATAAGGAACGATTCCAGATTTGAAGCAAGGAGTACAAAAAGTCAATTTGTTTCTTCTTCATCTTCTTCATTAGCACAATAACCGTTGTCGGTCAAGGCCTGCCTGTACCCACTAGTGAAGTGAGCTTGGCTTTCAGTGACTTATTGTTACTATAGCAGGATAGCCAGTCCTACGTATGGGAGCACGGTCTATTCGGGGCTTGAACCCATGACGGGCATGTTGTTAAGTCGTGCAAGTTGACGACTGTACCACCAGATCGGCCCAAAATTCAATTTGTTTAACAATGAAATATGTGTAGATGTCTCATGTCATTATTAAATGTGTAACTGCAGTTGTCATCACGATCTTTATGATGCTTATAAGATTTTTCTTTATATACTATAATTAAAATTAGAAAAAATATAAGAAAGATTCAACATAGGTTTGAGACACGCGCGCGTACAAGTGGATATTCGGGATCTATTTGGGGTAATTAACAGTTTGCACACGGTCTGGGAGGTCACAACAGGATTCACTCATTGATGATTGTAAGTGGCAAATTCCACATACAATAAATTAGGTTCAACTGCTTCGGAAGGTAGTGCCCTAGAGCCAATCATTGGCACTAGTGGAACTGGCAATATGCATGTCGCAGTTGTGTCCTGATAAGTGGTGCGCCAGATCCATTTAATGGTTGTTGGCGGGCTACGTAAAGGATGCTAGGCAATACCATTGTATTCGATGAAGTATGACCCGTTTTTTCTTGATGAAACTATGTTGGTCATCTTGGGTGTGTGTATGACTCGGACAGTTCCTCTGAGAGTTTTCCGATGCCACCACTTGCTCGTACAAAATATTTTAATATACCTATCAGAGTAATATTATCGTAAAGATACTTCCGTCCTTCTCAAACCTATGTTGGGGAAAGAGGCGTCATAATGAACAATAATAATTTTACAGTATTTTATTTAAATATTGAGGTATATTTTTTATTCTCAACTTTGCGGCCCGCGAATCACTGAAAATCTGTACTTGCGGCCCTCTGATGAAATGTGTTTGACACAGCTGATTTAGAGCATTATTTGACAATGCGTAGTGTACATAGATTCATCTCTAGCTGTACGACACATTAATCATAGTTTCGTTAAACTTACAATTGTCTAAACAAGTTACAAAAATTTACATCGCTCACCTCTCAAAATATAAAATTCAAAATCCCTATCCCATGATAAATCCTCAGAACTTTATCCTGCACTCAACTAGAACCAGTATCTTACATAAGCCAAGTGTAACATCGGATTATCCTCGGATTCCTCGTAGCACAGCTCAAGCGCCCAGCCATACTCATTCATCCTCATACCCTTAAATATTCGCTTCGTTTAGCAAAGCAATGCGTAACTAAGCAACTGGTCGACACAGAAAGTGGGAAAGCAAATGGGAGGACTGGGAAAGAAAAAAAAAGCTTTACAAATCGACCAAGGGATCAAATGCTACGCGCCATGAAGCGGAACTTCTTGTCTTAACAGTCTATGAAATAAAGCTCCAAAAGGTTAAGCAGGGAAGTCTAGCTGCACAAACACTGTACTATGTAGTCGCGTAAAGTAATCTCTCCTTGAAGGATCCCGCTTCGTTAGCAGAACAACGTAATCTGCCTGCTGCATTGTAATGGGATCAAACGACAATAACAATCTTAATCAAATCAATGTTTGCTTGAAGGAAAAATTTGGCCTTTACTATGCAATGCTCGTATTCGAGCAAAACATTAATCCAAAATAATCACCCATAAAAGAAAAAATAAACAAATAAAACTAGCACATGCTTACTATTTGAAATCTATAGTCTGTTGAATTAATTTTATGAACAAACTACTTTACTATTTCGCTCGTACGTGTACTGCACCTTCAAAGGCAGCTTCTGTTAAATATTACCCTTAAAATGGTGAACAACGAAATGGCAAGAATACCCTATCTACCACAGCACAACACAAACACATTCTTTGTGTGCACTAGCGCAGCGTCCAAAGGTAAGGAAGTTCAACCTGTACGCCAAAATTGTTACTTATCTTTTTTTTGCCTTTGCAACGGCGAACCCGATTTTGCTTATTCTAGTGGCTTCCTATTTAATTTCTCTAATTAGTGCCTGCCGGCACTGTTACTGCACCGACCGTGTGTATGCAGTTATCGGCTCCGTACACATTTGCTTCTCATTGTGCTCGTTGTAGGGTTTGCTCGCCACCCCTGCCATGTGTTGGCCAATTGTTTCGAGCTACAGACATGGTTCTTTCGCGTGGCCTGATAAAATGTTCTAGTTGCTTTAAAATGAAACGAAAATGCCGTAAATGCAGAACGGTCCTACCAACGGGCCATATTAATTTTATGCCGGATTTTGCTCTTTCTGTAAGCACTTCATAAGAGCGAATTTTCGTATGCAGGCGCGAAGTAAACCTAGGAACACAGTTTTTAATTAAATTTCCCAACAACAAACGTCGCCTGCTGCACCGTGTGCTTCGCGAATGTGGCGTGAAGATGTTATTTTCAGCACAAAAAATCTTTTTTTTTTCACTCCTTTTATCAAATTCATTCAATGAAGCTCAAATGTAAACTTTAAGAATGGTTATAGAAAGGAGTATTATTAATTTTATCCAACACTTACTAGCAAAGCACAGTATGTGTTTATTGAAGCATGTTGTAAGCAATAAATGAGCCAATAAATATTACTAGCATTTTGAACGAGAGCAAAAATGTGTCAGCCGAAAAAAACCCCTTTGTTGTTTAATAGATTTTACCTACCTAAAATAACATGCCCAGGTATAGGTACATCTTCTCTTTACTCCGAAATGTGAAGGCCCTTCTGGCAAAACAAAAAACGTTACAGGAAATGATATGAAAAAACCTGCATAAAAAACGAACGTTTTAAAGGCAACAAATAACACCTTTTAATTAACGGAGCACCTGCATGGTGTTAGCTTAAAATTGGCATGTTAAAGTAGCTTGCTGTTGGTCGATTGCTCTTTCGTTAAATGCCGAACTAGTTGGGCCAAGTATATGATAACAATGTAGTATATTTCAACAATATGCCAGGAAACCATGCATGAACAACACTAGATCCAACAAAAAAAGCATTGGAAAAATTGTACCTAACGTTGTTGCATCCAAGTTATCGAGTCGAGTCGCTTCTCTTCGGAGGTTGCTTACAGACTGAGTTTATTCTACCAAAAATATCCATTACATATGTGTTTCACGCATACTTCTAATTAGATCTAACACTATCAACGCAATACTACTTAACGCTATATCTAATAACCTATACAAATACTAATAAGATATTTACAACGTGGTAACTGCCCCATCCTTCTAGTGTTGATTCTCCTGAATCAACTTTAGAGCCAAAAAAAAATCGGTATATAGTTATTTGGAGATGATTAAGTTTTTGACATTTGTTTTGTGTATTTTAAAGTTATTTTCATTTTGAACAGTGACACGTTTGTCATCTTGCACGAAATTCCTCTTAAATATGGGCTTTTCTTTCCCCTTGAAGACTTTATCTTTTACAAAGATTTCTTGCCCTACTTCTAACTGCGGAGGTACTTGCCTTAGTTTATTATGAGTTTTTTGTTGCTTGCTTTGAGCTTGTTTCAATTGTACAATTACCTCATCATAAATCCTATTTCTAACTTCGTCAATTTCTTCAACGGATGCTGGATTTTGAGAAATACCTAAAAGGATTTCTTTTGGAGTTTTCTTAGTTACACTATGTATAGTGTCGTTGTATTTTCCTACTACTATCGCCATACGCCTTTTAGTTGAGTAGTTAGGTTGCAGACGTTTTTGTATGCGATACATTTCGGTAATCGTAGAATGGAAGCGTTCTACTTGACCATTAACCTCAGATTTATTGCTTGGTGTGATGTAAGCTGTTATATTAAGGTCTAGCATTATCCCTCGAATTTCTGCTGATAGAAAAGATTTCTCGTTATCCGTTACTACAATAGATGGAATTATATATGATGTAATTGTTTGTTCGAAAGCTTTTCTAATATGAATCGTTTGTTTTGATTTAATGGGGATCATTCTTCCAAATTTCGAAAATTTATCAACACTTGAAAGAAAGCTTTCCCCGTCTATCTGGTATATGTCCAAGTGCAAAATCTCAAAAGGATGGTTTGGTATAGGTGTTTCCTGCAATTGTACTTTCAATGGTCGCCTATCATATTTGCATGTATTGCACGCATCGCAAACTTTAATGAAATTTCTAATTTTTTGTGTCATTTTGGGAAAATAAAATTTCCTCAAAATTTTACGTTTGTTTTCCTCTATGCCTCGATGGGCCCTTTCGTGTTCAACTTGTATAATGTTTTCTTGTTCTTCTGTGTTCGTAATATCCTTCAAAATATTTTGCGTGAAACGTATCTTATACATTCTTGTGCTTGAATATTCTTTGAAGATATTTTGAAATTTTCCTAGGATTTCTTCTGAACAATTCAAACCGGTTAATTTATTAGGAATGAAGTATTTCTTAATAATATCCGTAAGAGACTGTTCTGTAAAATTGTGCATTCTAATTATTACTTTTTTGAACCCGGGAAAAGGATAGGAAACTAGAATATCCTCATTAGCATCCTTCTCTAACACTATTTGAAGCTTGAAAGCGTTAAGAGGAGCTTCTGTACATTCAATCATGTCTGAGCTGTCTTCTTCAGCAGAATGCTGAGTTGACGTTAGGCTAAATATCTGAACGCGACTGAGCGCGTCGGCAACCACGTTATTTTTACCAGGTGTATACACCATTTCGTAGTCGTGTTCCTCTAAGTAAGATTTCCAGCGCTTTAGTTTGGTATTGACGTTTTTTGACGATAGTGAAAATGTTAGAGGCTGATGGTCTGTTATGATTTTAAACTTTTGACCGTAGATGTAGTTTCGAAAAACTTTCAGCGACCAATAAATTGCTAACATCTCTTTTTCAGTCGCTGAAAAATTTTCTTCTCTTTTGTTAAGCGTTCGCGAGGCAAAATGTATTGGTTTATCCTTCCCCACTTCACCTTGACTGAGCACGGCGCCTATGGCGTAGTTAGAGGCATCAGTTGTTATCAGAAAGGGTTTGTCGAAGTCTGGGTACGTAAGAATATCGTTTCCCGATATTACCTGTTTCATACTTTCGAAACATTTTAACTCTTCTGATGTAAGTTCGATTGGTGAAGAATCAGAATTATTTTTTCCTCGTAAATGGTTAGACAAGGGTTTAGTTAGATCAGCATACCCTTTGATAAACCGTCGATAGTAGCCGACCATGCCTAAAAAACTTCTTAATTCCTTTGTGTTAGTTGGTTTTGGCCAGTTTTTTATGGTCAATATCTTAGCTTGGTTAGGTCTTATTCCATCCAACGTAATTATATAACCGAGATATTCCACACTTTGACAAAGAAATTTCGATTTTTGTAGCTGAACTTTAAGATTCGCTTCTTCCAAAGTGGACAAAATTACTTTTAAGTTGTGGATATGTTCGGTTAAATTGCGTCCAAAAAACCACAAGATCGTCTATGTAGACATAGCAAATTTTTCCTATGTGTTCACGAAACACATCGTCTATTGCACGTTGGAAAATGGCTGGCGCATTTTTCAAGCCAAATGGCATTCGTAAAAACTCATACTTTCCGCTATTAACAGAGAATGCTGTTTTTTCTATGTCGAGATCATTGACCTTAATTTGATGGAAACTAGAAGCAAGGTCGAGTGTAGTGAAATATTTATTCCCACCTAACTGGTCAAGAATATTTTGTATGTCTGGGATAGGGTATTTTTCAGAGATGGTTTTCTGATTAAGACGCCTATAATCGATCACTAATCGTAACTTTTTCTCTCCGTCAGAACATTCACTGTTTCCCTTTTTTTGAACGACCCAAAGTGGCGAGTTCCAGGCGGATCGTGAAGGACGAATAATACCGTCCGCTAACATCTTTGAAATTTGCTGTTCCACTTCGTTTTTATAAGCGACGGGGTAGGGATAGCTTTTTTGGTACACCGGTGCATCATCTGTGGTTCTTATTCGACATTCGACATTAGTGGTACACGTCAGCTTTGAGTCTGTATCGTGAAAAGCATGACTGTGTTGGTTAAGAACTGTAACGAGAGATTCTCGCTCTTCTCTTGTTAGGTGTGCGATGTGTGTGTTAGATTCTACGTCAAGTATCTGATCGATTGTCACACTACTATACTCACGGCACATTTTTTTCGGATAATAGAAATGCAGTGGTATTTTATACTTGCTATTGTCCGGCTTTGTGAGTTCGATCTCTCGGGCACGTGTAATTAAATTGATATTGTGTGCAAATACTATTTCAGTCCCAATTATGCCATCAAAAAAGTCGTGAAAGTTGTACACCACAAATTTATATTTTGTTTCTAGCACTGGAGAGAAAATATCAAGAAAAACTACTTGCGAAGCACTTCCTATCCCGGCAACACTTTTAAACTGTTTTGTTTCACTTCTAACTGTTTCACTCCCTATCACATTTGCCCACTTCTCCGAAATAATGTTTATATTTGCACCACTATCGACTAGGAGTTTAATAAAACCATGTTCTGTAGGCACTTTAATAAACGGCAACACTAACCCAGTGTTTTTTACCTTGACAGGCTGTTGGTATTGGAGCCTGTCCCAAAAAAAGTTGGGCTACACTGAGCTGCCGTGCTATCATTCTCTTGGTGAGCGTAAGCTTGAGCCGGCCGGTTTTGATAATGCAAATGTGTACGCATGGTACGATCTACTTCCATCGGCTCTTGACGCGTGTGCGTTTCGCTCGGTATTGGTGCGTGCGGTTTTTGTTTCGGAGGGAACTTTTGTGTTGGTAGGAAACCTTGTGCCGATGTACCTTTTCGTAATTTTTCGAGCTCTACACAAAGTTCATATGCCTTATTCAAGCTGTCTGGCGCAGCTGTTTTAACTAATATTCCTAAGTCACTATTTAATCCCCTTATAAAACTATCTACGGCTTTATCTTTAAAATAATCTAAAAACGCATGGTTAGGAGAATTATACTTAACATTATTTTGAATGTGGTTTGTAATAAATGTAAGAAGTTCGTTCACTCTACCGAAGTATAATTCGATATTTTCATAGTTCTTACGCTTAATTGTAGTAAGTTCGTAATCTAAACTCATCAAATCACGACGATCACTGAACTTCTTCACCAACACTTCTTTGATTGCTGACCAATCAAATCCTACATTACTGGCATGTAAAGCGTCCGATGCCGCACCAATTATTTTTCTACGCACTGTACGTTCTATTATTCCAAATTGCGTCGGGCAATTTGCAAATGCGGAATAGTAGTTGTATATTCCGTCGACATCCTCAACCCAGGTGTTGAGATGTTTCGGGTTACCGTCAAATTCCGGCAACATTTTAAGGATGTCAGGGACCTGTCCCATTTGTATGAAGAATTTCATTTCTTCTTGGCGTTGTTCCATTTTTTTTTCTAACTAGATTCTAACTAGGTAGACGTAGATTACAAAAAAAATGATCGAACGGTCTTTCACGATGAATAAATTAGTGCACCTATTCGCGCTACAACACCGCAAATCACCAGTTGGAAGGCAATAGCTCTAAGGCTGGGTGTCGTATTCTCTGGTTGAACAAAGACAGCTATAGGTAGCTTCACTCCAGTACTAGGAGCTTATACGTTTACTAATTTTTTTCTTTTAATTCGGGCGCCAGTTATCGAGTCGAGTCGCTTCTCTTCGGAGGTTGCTTACAGACTGAGTTTATTCTACCAAAAATATCCATTACATATGTGTTTCACGCATACTTCTAATTAGATCTAACACTATCAACGCAATACTACTTAACGCTATATCTAATAACCTATACAAATACTAATAAGATATTTACAACGTGGTAACTTCCATATTTACTCGTATTTTTTTATCATCGAGAAGTTCTACAGAACAAGCATGATATTACGTTTATTATCCGCTTAAGTGAACCTAACAGCTATCCGTAGTTTAATATATCAGATAAACTTTTCATTTTAATGCATTTTTTTACCCCAGGGCAAAAATGAAATAAAACTACAAGTGTATTTATTCACAAATTATCGTGACTTCACAGCTTGATTCTAGTTATGAACATGAGAACCATTTTTTTAATTGGCTCTTTCGATACTATCATCCGGGCTGCATCCATGCGACAATTATTTTACGCCAAATTTAATATCACCATTCAAATCTCCATTCAAAACAGAAAAACATCTATTGTAACATGTAACATGTAAAATCGTTTTAATTTCTTTCCTTTTTTTGTTTGAAATGGGTTTTACTACTTTTAATGCATTTAAAAAACCGAATCAAACAGTTTTTATAAATTTATGTAATAGAGGAAAAATTAGTATAGAAAATATTGAGGCTAGATTCTCTTTCGTTATTATTTTTTCTTATACTGTAAGTCCTTAATGTGACCAGGGTTTTTATTTCAAAAACTTTTCCCTGCAGAAGAACTCCACTCTAATGCGATGGCTGAAACATGATCCTATCATGACGTGTCAACTGTTAAATTTATCCAGTATATTTTGTAAAAGGCACAAAAGGTCTAATATAAATCAAAGCTCCATTATATTGTAATTAAAAATAGTAAACAATGAAAATAAATATAATACAAATATGTAAAAAAATTTCGCTTAAACATAATTGAATATGCCCACCACTAAAAACATAATCTAAATGGCTTTAGATCTACTTGAACCTGAAACAATTACTGAAAAAAATATTGCAGAATATTCAAATCTTAAACAACAGTACAGTGCGGTAATCTTTCATTCATTTAATCGACACTTAATGGGCATTAAATTAGATACCAATCATTTTAATTTTGCTAATGGACAACTGCAGCACGGCCTATGCTAGTCCGCACTATTTGTGCTGCATCGGAAGTAATGAATTTTTGCTCCACCTCCTGGCCTGGTTTGGACGCTTATAGATGGCTTAATTTGATAAACTTTGCTTTTAAAAAGGAAGAAAAAACCTATCTAAAATAGATATTTTCCCATCGAAAAACGACCTTCCCCTCACGAAGCGAAGCGGTTCCATCCTGAGGCTTAAGTTTTGTGTCTAGTACCTTTTTTTTTGTTTTCCTGCTAGCAACTCTCGGTAAGATCCATCCATCTCCCTGGGCCCAGAATATTGAATCGAGTGACAACGCATTGCAACTAACTTTCGAAACCCCCAGTCAGTGCAACCCCCAAAAATGCACCCCATCTCATTCCAGTCGGACCAGTTTGCCGACAATTTTGTCTGCTCCAATCCATCTGCCAGGTACTGGGGTACTGGAAAACTTTTCCAACCGGCTGCACCATCACCCCCGAATCATTCCAACTTAGTGGCTGTGCTGTGATAGCAGTGCTTCAAAATCTCAAACCATCCACGCAGCAGTGGACCGAGACAGTGTGCAGAAAAGGCAAGCAAGAAGAAATTTTAGTTTCACATTAACATTTTGTCATTAAAAATTCCGTTTAGTGTAATAACTTTTCTTTTCCGTGAGCGCTCGCCTTTTCCATCAAAACTTTGCAATTTTCCGCCAGCTGAACCGCTGCGCACCGTCGCCTGTCGCGAGAGCCTGTTATTTCAGCCATCGAGTCGGCCCATTCAACCTCGCCCAGTTTCTTCCGGCCTGGCAACGCACGCGCGCACGCATACCCCACCCGGTGGATGCAATAACGATCGTCATTTGTTCGGGTACTATGCAAAACCGCAACCGTGGTCTTATGATAGAATGAAAACTTTAATCGTCATGTCACGCTTCATCAGACCGCTGCGGCTCGTTTAATGAATTGGTTTGAAGAATGACTGATAATTTGTTAAAAAGGGGCTCACTCAATGGGGGAGAACACATCCACTAACACACACACACACGCCAACTCGCATCTTTCCGCTGTTTAATCAACATAATTTCTCTCGCGAGAAGACCCCAAACGACCCGTTGCAGAAAAGTTTTCTGCCACGCAAACTAGCTAACTGTATGCCGATGGAGAAGGCGGGTCGAAGAAAAAGTGCATCAACATCCGCGTGCGTCATCTTTTCAAAGACCGCAAGTCTTTTGTGTGGAAAAGTTACCCTAACAGCTGCCGAGGGACCGTGATGTCACGAAAAGCGAGAACTTTCTTGGCACGTATACATAATAAAACGAGTGTAGCAGGTAGTTTGAGCCAGCTTGTAGAATAAATACTGTGATTTTTTTCCCTTACCTTATGACTTTTAATTTTGTTTAAAAAATTGTTTCATTAACTTATTTACTTCCAAAGTTTTAAGCTCAAGCAAGTGCTTCAACCAATCGAATGATCAGTCGTTCAGTTACCACAAGTATTTAAAGACGAAGAGTGTTGCTGACATTCATGCACAGTTCGTTACTGATTTGCTGCCTTCTCGCTTACTACTCATTAGGAATATATCGATTTAATTGGCGAACCTAGTCATGCTCATCGTATACTGCATCCACATCTGTTCCATTGCGCCACGAACTAATGCCGGATGATACAAACAACGTGCGGTAGCATAGGATATGGAAACGCGTGAGCGTGAGTTGTTTTTCCAATCGCTGACAACATGCTTGACCGTATCGCTTGCTTTGTAACTGTTCAACCATCATGGACGGACTCCAGAGCGCTCGTTACGAGGTTGAAAAGGGTTTAGAGATTACATTACGTAACCTAACAAAGCGACCGCACTAATTGTCCCCAGTCTGGAACGTCCGCATTACGCATTGTTTTAATATTATTATTATTATTATTTTGATTACATTTTTCCTACTATGTCATCGATTTCAATCACTTTCCCTTGTTAAGCATTTACCTTTATTATGATGCAGTTTTTAAAGCAATATGTTGCATCTTCTCCAGGTACAAGTATATCTACATAGTGTAAGCTTCCAATAGTCTCATCGTTTTAAAAACATGGGTTAAAAGTAAGAAGTTGCCACACACAGCAACAAGACGAACATCCCACCGAACGCTACTCCCATCGCGATCCATGATTGTTTTTCCTTCCACGCTTTCAGCTCCATCTGCTTCTGCCCTGGCGGGGCAGCCGTGTACTGAAAACTAAGCTGGATACGGAAATGGCAGGCACAGTGTTTCGCGAACCCTAGCTGAGTAGTACGGATGAGATCGGCTTGCACCACCGAACCGGGCTCCCTGTTCACGGAGATCCATCCCTGGGCGAACGAATTTTTCTCACACACGTACAGTTCAAACGCTTTGGTTCCGTCCGGTGCATGGGTTAAGTTATGCGTTATGTACGCGTTGGAGGAGTAAATTTTGCTAGTGAATGACTTTACGATGCGCCCGTTCAGACACTCGATGGTTACGTTCAGTTCCCGTTCGTTGTAGGCGACGTTCGTTTGCAGGCAGCGTCCAAGTGAATAGTCAAACTCGGGAACATTCAGCTTAGCAAGGGTGTTTACCCGAAAGAAGGTGAGCGTTCCGTTGCTTAGTTCAAACTTTTCGTGCGGTGTACTTTGCACCGACCGATTTGGGCAGCGCAAGCATTCGAAAGCCCGAAACAGGGCGCACAGTGCGAGCAAAGCAAACGTTGCTCGAAGAGCCATCGCTCAATCGTTACTGAAAGGGGGGCAGTTAGTGCAGCACCCCAGCTTCGATCACCGTATGACAAGGGTTACACGTTTGCAACACAATCGAAAACACTTCTCAGTGCTACTTCATTTACTAACTTTTTCTTTTCCCCTCAATGTACCTTCCGTAAGTATTATCGTGCTGGTGAAGGAGGAATAAAGAGCAGGAGAAGGGCGGAGCTATCAGAGAGCAAGAATACATTTGCTTCTGAACTTGCAATTATTATTTTCCCATTTCAAGTTTGGTCCTCTGTTTTCCAACAGCTCGAAAAGGCTGGTACACTTTACGAATCAAACGTAGTTATTACGAGTTCGGCGTAACAAAGGCAATAGCTAACAGTGTGACACAATTTCATTTACTTACATCACCCACCACGTCCATGACAGACAGCACCATCACCATCATCATCATCGCCACGACCATTATGTTGTTTCGACTGAAGAAAAGATCCTAATTTTGGCAGCTCTTTGAAACCCGTTGCAGACACATGCCTTTCGCTGCTGCAGTGCACAATAGAGCGTTGCAAACAAAAAAAAAATACCGTAGAAATACACCCTGTAGCATATGATACGATGCGAAGCAGGGCTGAATCTAGGAAGACAGTAAACTTTTCCGGTACATTCTAGAGCGTCACAAAGTGTGAGCTGCCGGTGTCTCGCGAGAAAGCAAGCACGGAGACACATGAACTCATCAACGCCCGATTCTTTAGCGGCGTTGGCGTGTTTCTTTTTGTTCGCTCCTCTTATCGCGATATTACACAATATCGAGGGGAAAAAGGTAAACAGCAAACATCATACACGTAATGATAAAGAAGCTCAGGGGAACGTTACACTTCATCATTCTTCACTCAACACTTTATTTATCTATCTTATTGTTTCGCACTCCTCCCATGCGTTACTTTTTATTAAGTTTTACACATCAAACCCATGGTTCCTTTCCAAATTTTCGAGAACTGCTTGAGCTTGTTGGGATTTTGTTTTTTGCTAAACTTTTCGCTGACACTTTCTTTCAACAGTTTTCTCCTTATGAAGGTAGTTTTTTCACACCGTCTGCTTTGAATTCTTACTTCCCACAGCTAAATGGCCTGCATGTGGTTAAGAACACTGCTTTTGTGACAGCTTCCGCTTTTTAGCCGCTTTTGCACAGTGACAAGTACCGCTAAGGTATGGTACATCAGAAAAGAAAGAGAAAACTCGCGAACCAAACGAGTATGGAGTAATTAAAGTACCCACTCATGGCTGGCATGATAAGATAAACATCACGAGTCATTTTCTTTTTTTTCTGTCTTTTTTTTTGCTGTCTTTGTGTTTGTGTGTCCACTTCACACTCATACATGAACGCTAAAAGATTGCCCATTTTCCGCCCATTTATGTTTGGCTCGTCCAAACAAAGCTTTTCCGTTGGCGTTTGCTCTTTCCTTGTTGCGCCACACTTGCATGACGTTGCAGCCGCGTTGATGCACTCTGCGCTTCAGAACAAAGGCAAAAAAACCGGTGCGCTCACTGCCCCGTTACCGAACCGGGCAGAAAAATGAAGCAAATTTTTAAGAGTTTCTCCAGCAGCGCCGCCCTTCAAACCAATCCTGCCGCCACACATCTTACGAGTTGAGCACAGGAGCGTGAAGTGGAGCGGAAATTTTTCAATTTCCACCAGCGGAAATCATACGTATAGTCGTCGCATGAGAACGCAAAACTTTAGCGGAACGGGCAAAAAACATTAGTTTTTGCTGGCAAGTTCACTACGTTTCCGCCAGCATCCCAGTGCGCGGTGGATGCCCACTATCTTCACTACTACTTACCGGGTACCTTTTGAGGCATTAAATTTTCCGAGCATGATCTCCCAGCCGAGGGTTGCGCCGTTCTGCTTCCGCCTCGGTGGGGAACCCTGCCAGTGAGGTACGCTTTTCTCCTATTTCTCATTGGCCTGAGAAGGAAAGAACCGATTCGTCTGAAATGAATGGTGCGAGTGGTTTCGCTAACGCACCATAGTGTTCCGGTTGCTCATCTACACTGTCATGCGAGACAAATCTTTCCGGACGGTTGGTGTAAGAGCATTTGGTGGTACGAGCGAGCGCTACACCGTGTAATGGTTGCCACTGCCGCCGCCGTGCCGCCGGTGTTTATGGAGACGAATGAAAAAGGCACAAGTGCGTGACTGTTTTAATTTGTAATGATGTGTGACTTGTAGCAACTTGTCTATCGAGCCGCGGCAACCGCGTACGCGAACCGGCTGCACAGTTGGCGTGGGAAACTGTTTACGCTTGAGTGGAAGCGTTTTCGCACAAACTGAAGGACACGTGTGCAAGACTCGAATGCTGGAGAAATATTCAGGGAAGTACGTTTGAAAATTACTAATTCAGTTTCGCTGCCAGTCGTATTTGAAGAAGTTTCAGATGGTTGCAAGAGAGAACAAGCTTTGCTACAATGTTACATATGCTCTGTTGAATCATTATAACAAATTACAATGTCTCGTTTGGCTCAAAAACCAATTCAAACAATAAACGAAAGAAGCGAAAGCTTGATGGTTGTTCTTTCTAGCATTTTATCGTAATGTAAATACATAAACAATGAAAATAACGGTAATATGCTGCATTGTACATATCAATTTATACATCTGATAGTAGACGTAGTAGAATCCAAAAGGCAAACATCTAGTTAACATATCAAACAATAACACCCATTTATCTGAAATGAATAATTCAAGATCAACCATGAATAACAGAAGGATTACATATTCTTAATGTTCTTTTTTTCTAAATGAGATGCTAACTAATCTGTCCTTCATTCTAGACTTAGTTGATGTATATCCCTTTCGGGGTTTAAGATGTGATGCAACGTATTCACCATGCTGCTCGATGGCGAAACATCAAAGCACAAAATGAAATTAGAAAATTCTTGATAAAGAAAGCCCATTTTATCGGTTGCTCTTTTTTGAACGACAGGCTTCATTACCACAATGGATTCATTGATTTTCGTGTTCTTTTGATCTTCTGTATTTGTATTTGTATATTTATTGATTTGTTCAGAAGGAAGCTTAAGAATGCAGTCATCAAACCCGCTATCAGTTGTAATACGTATCTTGACTATTATTTAAAAAAATATATCTTCTTCTTCTTCTTCTTTGGCTCAACAACCGATGCCGGTCAAGGCCTGCCAACACACTTGTGGGGTTGGCTTTCAGTGACTTATTGATTTCCCCCCATAGCAGGATAGTCAGTCCTACATATGGCGGCACGGTCTATTTGGGGCTTGAACCCATGACGGGCATGTTGTTAAGTCGTACGAGTTGACGACTGTACCATGAGACCGGCTAAAAAAAATATATAATAGTATAATAATAGTTTAAGAAACACAGTATATCTCTCAATAATGCAAATACATCAGCACTACTACTATTTTAAAGCTGTTTTTCAATCACTTGATACTGTTAAACCTCGTTTAATATTAACACATTTGGAGTGTTTTTTTTACCAAACAATACCATTTCAACGATACACCGGTTCTCAATCAAGCTCAACTGCAACTGAATAATGTATAACAAGAAACAAAGATATAAATACTGCTTCCACACGAGATGAAAATCAAGATTGACAGACTGATAATTCAATCCCACTTCCGTCGATTTGTTCCCAACTCAACCCACTCCAATCCAATGACTTTTCCCCCGGCACATTCACAGACCGAACGGATTCACGAAAACTCGTTCGAATCGCTTGCGTTCCCCGCGTTCTGATGTTCGGTGAATGTGGCTGTGATAAAAGATAAAAATCTATACGACCAAAACAAAAGAAGGCCATGCAGCACACAGCAGCACATTCACTCGATTCACCAGGGTTGGGCCGTCACGCATTAGCAATCTTCAAAATCATCACGCTTCGAAACTAATGATGTCTGTAATTGTTTCGTGAGCTGGTTGAATAATCCACCGAACTCGGGTCCCCGTTGTTTGTTGTCTGCTCAGGGATAAAATAATGGGATTTTCCTCTTGGGGAAAATAAATCACTCATCCTAGATTATGGTACCGCACGTCAGATCGGGGATGGGCCCTTTCGGGGGAATTAAACCTATGTGTGTGGGATTGATATATTCGAAGCTGACGCATGCTTGGGGAATTACTTTTCATTTCGCTAACTGGCTAATGAAATAAAGCCTGGTTTGCTGATGGGAAAATCCTGCAAATAGCGAAGTATACCAACTGATCGGGCACAACGCACCTACTCTCATCTCACGAACGATTCTGTTCGCTTTACTGTTGATGCCCTATTACGTTCATTAATAGGTGACAGTTTAAGTGTTGATGCCTGCACAAACAAAAAAGTCACTTTTTCTGATCTGATTTCCACAACACTCTTCATAATGCTTTCCACTGGTAACATATGAGTTGGACACATATCAGCATATCACCAAACGCACACCATTCAACAATCACATCGTTAGTTGTGTTTGATTTACTATGCTTGACATAAAAATACGTCGACTTTGCTAACGATACCGGGGCAACACACATCCAAGATGCCGCTTTTACTGCTATCCATATAGCATCCCTAGTCCGCCAGACCGTTTCATGTGCATCGTATTTCTGTTGGACCTTGACAGAGATTTATGAAAATTATGATCTATCGTATAATTACCGACCCCCCCTTTCGGCGTACCTCGTACAACCAAGGGGGGTAAAATCCAAGACATATGCTGCGCTTTTTTCCGCAACAAATACAAACAGCGCCCCTAACGTTCGATACTGCTGCGAGTATTATTAAGAGCGATTTATAGCGAAATTATCATTTCTTCTCCACGTGCTGTTTGGTACCCCCATTCATCATTAAAGTCAGCCATAAGGTTTTTTTTGTTGTTGCTGGAATGGTGTGACCCTTACCGTGCTTACACTGTTTTCCGTCTTGCCATTTGTCTTTCTGCGACAGTTATGGCATAATTTACCGATGGCAGAAAAAATATGAAGCTAATGGAATTCGATGCCCAATCGCGCATGTTGTGGGCAAATCGTAGGCAAATAAACTTACTCCACAGGTGAACCCCGATAGCACTTTGGCAAAATTTAGTGCCCATTGAGCAACAATTCGGAAAACGGTCAAATAAAGCATGATGGTCCGGTAAAAGTGAGTGCTGGAGCATTGCATTCAATCATGTTAATTATAATATATGTAGGCTCATAACCAAACTATCTACTGTTGTGGTAGATTCTGTGGAATTTGTGAGAAATTATTTGAAAAAAGTAAAAGGTTTAAAAATACGTATCCAATCAGAAACAATTGCTATTTCCACAATATGACTGAAAATGGCTAGAAGAAACATGCATTAATCCGAAAACTCATACATACAACAATGATAAACTTTCGCACCTTCATTGACGACATTTCGAACGAAAGAACGACAACGAAATATGTTTTATTTTTGCTTTAGATAAAAGTCCGCTTCCTACTGTCAGTGAGTTTCAAATCTTTTACAGCCCTGTAGCACTTTGGATACTTTGGGCCAAAGTTTCACGATACAATTCAATAAAACAGCCCAAAGCCATTGAAAATCCTGTCACTGAGACGCAGATGCAGAGCAGCGAATAGGAAACGAAGTAAACGAACAGCGGATGACAGTTTTGATGTTTCCCCGAGCAGGGCAGGCAAACGGAACGTAAAGAAACTTTGACGAATTTAACGAGGTGGATGAGATGGAAAAAAGTGTCATTCCTAACGCGAAAAGTTTTTAAATCACATTTATTTTAAAGAGTGGCGGGATGCGCTGGGAGGGGCTTGATTGTGGCTTTTGCGCTTGACTTGATTCCTTTTTATTTACTCTTTCTTCTTATTTGTTTACGGAAATGGAAGGAGAATTGTGGACCGGTCCCATTATGGCGATAATGTTTATTTTGTTGAGATCGACCAATCTGTTCGATGATGTGCTAAATGCACCTCAAATTTGTGTGTTGATTAACAATATTTATGAATTCGGCCATTTGTCGATTTGCAGACAATACACACACAAACTAACAAAAAAAAAACAAAAATGATTATCTGTATGTAATGCACCAAAGTTATTCTAAAGATTGATCATGGATAAGAGCCAGTTTGTCTCTTAAACCTGATTCAAAGCAAGTTATGTTGACTTCCATGAATATTTACACCTATTACTTAATACTTTAGTTCTATCAGGTCCAATTGCGATCCATTCTCGTACGACTGGCCTTCTATAGCCCAGTTACCACGACACCTAATGGCAAATCGCAACAGCTAGACTATTAACAGTATACATTCAGAAACGCCAGGCACACCAGCACAGACCGATGCAGTTTCGTTACCTGCGGCGCACACAACCATGCGGTGAGCTGAGGCCAATATAAGTGCCATTTTGAATTTGTAATCCTGTAGCGCCCGGCAGCGGAAGAACGCATCTTGAGCGACCCCTCGGTAGTGAAAGGAAAATCCCACAGTTCCACCGATCCGACTCGCAGGTGGACCGATGCATTAGCGTTGCACCGACTGTACCACCTGCTTACTGTTGCCAGAGGCAATATTCGTTCGCTTTCAGCCTCGCTGCTCGCTGTCCATTTGCAGCGAGCCCCACTTCACAATCACACGTCGAGTGCGGTAAGACAAAACATGTGCCAGAATGCCAGAGAGTGTCTGCGTTTCCGAGCAGCCCATTGGCATGAATGCGTTACGATGCAATTTATTCAGACGAAAGCTAGCAGCGATGTGTGTGCGATTTCCGTCGCGTAACGAACGCATTTTCCGGTTCGGCGTTCCGATCCGGCAGGGAAGGTGCATTTTATTGTGTGCAGGAGCGTCATCGCACCGGCTGAGACACTTGTGTGCCAATTTCAGTTCAGTCGTCCCGGCTTCAATTCCCTGTCCAATAATATTTCCTTTAGATGTCGTCCGGTTTATTACGATACCTGCATTGCCGGAGGAGTGAATTGAATAAATTACATGAACAGCTATAAACCATTGTCTTGTGAGTGGGTTGTATGGTTTTGGGGCGTAGGTAGGGACTATTTTTGTAAAGATGATACACATTCGTAACTGTGCAGTGTATCGTAAGCAGGCTCAATGCAAATGGTAAAGCGCAATCTATACGAAGCAATCAAGGGCAATATCTTCGAACATAAAGACGCTTAAAACCGAACAAAGCTAACGTGGCGAATGTATTTAAATATCTCTCGTTACTTGGCTGGCTCAAATTTGCAAACTGAACGTAACCGTACTGAACTTGAACGAGGTTAAAATGTGTTAATGGCATTACCCGCCATCTTTGTGACGGTTTTGAGTGCACACAAGCATAAATAAGTGAAGCCGTAGAGTTGGGAAATCAATGAACAATGACAGAGAATTGTTTAAATGGTCGAAAGCATTTAGTTTCTTGCAGTTGGCGCCAAATAAGAGGATAAACTATACTTTTTTATTAACTGGTAAAGTGTTATCTTATTTAGAAATTTAGAAGAGTTTCGAAGTTTATTGAGTTAATGCTTTAATTCCGATGTCGTTTCTCCTGTTAGAGCTGTCTTAGCTATGGTTTGGAATTAGTATCCCATTTTTCTATTTGTTTTCTCTGCTATGCAAAAAAGGAAACTAATGTAGTTGAAAATATTACCATTGCACCACCGACTTGTTTTGAAAAGGTGCTTGAAACAACTATTAAATCCGCAAGCTTTGCATTGTTGGGAATAATGATACGTTCGTGCAACAAATTTTCATTTACTGGTATCAATTTGCTCTAGTAATGATTGATCATACGTTCCCATATCCGCAATCATCAGCCATTCATCAAAGAGTACGATGCAGCGGAAGTATTTTGCAAACAAACTTTCGCCTGCAACTGCTGTTTGTTTCTTCGAACCTTAAAGGCAGGCAGCTAGCGTAAGCCTTCATCTTCAAACTTTTAACAACCTCTCTCACATTCGCACCTAAGCATGGTATGGATCGTGTATTTGTCTTAGTTAAAGATAAGTCGAACGTTTCAATCCTCTTGAAGCTGCTGTAGTGGTAGTTGATGGAGCAGAATACACATCACTCACAATAAGTGCTTCCTGAAGCGGCCAACACGCAATCGAGCACAATGTGCGGCGGAAAATGAAGAATAATCGCCAACGGGATATTGTACTGTAAATACAATCCCTACCGTGCTGTGCAATGCAAAAGGAAACACCTCAGCATTGGCACGGTGGAACGTGATTTCAAGTGCAGAGAGACCAGTGTTTGCCTCACGCCACACAATCCAATTACTCAACCAAGACGTTGAGCAAATTTAGACAGCTTCGAATACAATTTTCCCGGAGAAGCACACCAAAAGGGAAGACGAGAACAAACGGCAATGACTCGAAGCGAGCCAGCGTAAGCTTGAGCACCTCAATCTTTAACCTCACGGTCGTGGCCAGATCGTTTAGTAGGCTCCCTTCACGCTGGTGGCTCGCTCGCACGCGTTCTGCTGAGGTAAGAAGCCCTATTGGCTACGCTAAGAGGCTCAAGAGGAAGTAAGCAACACCGGAATCGGCGCGCCGCCCTCCGTGGGGAAATCCTTCTTGGTTTTGTTGGTGGCGGCAGGTGAAGGAGAGCGATACGCAGCTGGGCTGCGTCTGACCCCATGCAGGTAATATTTTGTCTGACCTTCTGATCCCTTCCGAAATCGTACAAAATCCGTTAGGGAGCTGAGCGTAATCTGTAGCAAAAGCGTTTGATGATTGTACAAATCCCTGGTGTGTTGCAATCAAATCATTTATTCACTTTCGCTTTGTTGCCTCCATGCATCTATTTGTGTTTTGGAGGAAGTCTTGGTTTGGATATAAATATGTCATTCGTTATTGCTCTGAATATTGATGGCCTCGGAAGTTAACCTTTTTTCAGTTGAAAAATGAAATACTACTTTGAAAATGTCTGAAAAATGTAAAAATCGGTACTGAGTTTAGCTAAATCTAATGAAACAGTTTTGTTCCCTGTATGTCCATAACTATTGAAAGTGTGCTAATCAGTGAATAAATTATTCATTTATCCGAAACAAACTTCTTCAATGCAATGCTTTTCATTCCATCTAATCTATTTGACACTATTCCTGTGTGCTATCACAATTCAAGGACATCGTACGCATATGACATCGGTGTCACTTGTCGGTGCTAAACCCAAACGACCCTGATCCTGTCAGAAGCTTATTTTATATGATAACGCCACTTATTAGGCCTTCGTTTGCCGACGAGGTATTTATTACCCGTAGTGCACCCTATCATTTCAGGCAGCTTCCATTCAGAAACTTCCAAAAAGTGAATTCTGGTGCACACGTTCAACTCCAAAAGCCGATTTGGTCACTTCCTGACATTCTCGTTTTACATTTTTCAAACACTTTGTGGATGTCAACCTTACATCGCCAGCCGCCGCTTCGCTTTACTGTGGAACGTCTGTACTGCGAGTGAACTCCACCCGACGATGCAATTTCATGAAAACGACATGCATCCGGTGCTGGAAAATGTCTTCTTTGGGGCACACTAATGATGAAGCGACCGTAACCGACCAACAACATGAAACGAACGAACTATGATGATGAACCATCCTTGTGAAAGTGTTCGACCGATGACACAGGCCGAAAACATGCGAACATTTCGCTGGTATAACTTTGTTAATGCATCGTTGTGCAGATTTATGTGGTTTTTCGTAGAAATATTGCAGTTATATGTTAATATAACTATAACTATATAACTTACTTGTCACTAAGTAACGATACAAAACTAAATTAGAAAACGTCGAAACAAACGACATTATTCGAGCTGAATATTTTGTATTTAGAAGCAGCATTAATGAGCATTTTAGGTGGTTCTTCAGAATTATGCATGTCAAAAGTATGCCACCAGAGAATAATAACTGCAAAAGATTCAATCATAACACCCCAGCTAATGATGTGCGTCAAACTAATCGGATTATTCTGCGTTGGATTATTTTACATTGTTCATTAAATTGTTAATGGCTGGTATAGTACACAAACTTTATTTTAACATATTTTACAGTTTTTGATAAGTCGGAATGCGATAAAATTGATCAGTTTGCTGTTAACAGTACTCAATAACATTCATAAAAAATATTCGGATCTTGCACGCATTTCTTCTCGCTGTAAATTACAACTTTCTAATGGATCAAACGATTTGCAAGGGAATCAACGATTACCGCACATTCCCTTTCTAGTTCAATTGATTGTTACCATTCGTCATAGGATAAGAAAATGATTTGAATATCGAAAGACATGAACTTCCTTTAATCAAGAGCTCAAATTTACAACCAACCATCGTTTCTTGCACTTGTGCGAATGGTATGACTGGCATTGTAATGATGAAGCCAATTTTTTCTTCACATTTTCGACATTGCTTCTTCTGTTGCTCAGCTTGGTTCACTCGCTGCAAGCGAAGCGTAGGAGCCAATGAAAACGAATAGGAATATAAATTGACTCGCATTATCAACAAAGCCAACAATCGATCGCATTTTGAGCTTATCAATCTTCATTTAAACGATGATTGCGAATTGAAAATTTGTGTGGTTTGTGACTTTGTGTAATTTTTTTGTGTGTGCAATCGTTTATACTGTTTTCAATTACCAGCTCCTCTCTTTTGCTCTTCTAAGGATGCTTGTAATGAGCCACTCAGTGAAGTGAATATTGGAATTATCTTCATCTCTTTTATTATTTAGATTATGTCTTCATCATTACGTTGTCCGCAAATGCAAGGGCTTAGCGGACGAATACTTATTTTTTGTGTATTTGAGGATTTCGTTTCATTGAAATGTCGTGCATTTACTGAATGTGATGGCAATGAGGAATGCTATTGCGTTCAAAATGAATTTCAAAGAAATATTTCTTTCTTGGTGTTGTTAGTTAATAAACAAAACCATAAATAATAATAACATTTAGTCAACATAACTATAACAGGAATCATGGCACTGACCACACATTTGAGCTCCTTGCTTGTTATCGCAACAAGCTTGAAGATACATATTCAATGACTGCCCCACTAATTGGCAAGGTAGAACGATAACCACTTACCGAAAAGAGGCTCAATCGGGCAAATCGCCCGCCCTGGTCGTGGTCTATTCTGCCTATCTAATTCACACGACGCCTTATTGTCTGATCGCTTTCGATTGGACCGAGTAAAATAGTGGCTCAGAGCCCTCTCCAGTAAATCGTCACCCTTCTAGATGTTGTCACATAAGTGGTTCTCAGCATAGAACAAGGACCTGACCGATCGTCCAACACTACAAACAATCTCTCACACCTTGGTTTAGGTGTTGTCAGGAGATATGGAATGGTGTAGATCCAAATCTTACGCCACTGTTTTTGGGAGAATATCTTTACTTGGTTGTAATGAGTAAATTATATTACTTTACAATTAAGCAAGTTTTTTTGTATTCAGTTGGAAAGTTCCTCCATATGACATATGTTTGAGTAATACTTAATATACTTAACAGTCTCTCTTTAAGCTAGCAATATAGCAAAAGATACCAACTACTGAGCAGCTACCTCAAGTAGAACTTCGTTAAAACGTGTGTGAAACAAGCTGTGAAAGCAAAAATCACGTCCAAAGTCTTCTCCTTCCCTGTTTCCAAATGAAATGAAATTAGCAACAGTCACGATTGCAGGACGGAAGAAACTTTGCCTATGATTGTCATTCCGCAATTTCACTCCAACACGAGTGTAGTACCACAGAGGCACATGGCTCGATCCGAATTGTGCACGAAAGTAGATAAACAAAGATACGCCAAAGTTGGCACGTGCTTCCATGCAAAGGAAGTGAACTGTCGGTCACATGGAAGACCAGCTGGGATGGGTGCTGGGTGAGTAACCAACCGGATGAGTGGCTCGATTTATCCGATCTAGTCGATATCATCCTCAGCATGTCTGGAAGGACCATGTCCAGCGAGGAAAAAAAGTGGAGAACAGTGATTTGTTTAGCACTAATTAACACCGATCAGTCTAATTAAGTGTAACAAGTTGAGATTATCTCAAAAGAACGAAAGAGAAACTTATTATTCCGTCAGGCATTGCTTCGTGCGTAGGTTTAGTTTTAGGGTGAAAGATTTTACCTTTTGTGACAAAGACAATTGTTCTGTTTATAGTGTAAACGTTAGTTGAAGGTTGGCTCGTCACTGAAAGCCAGGTTACAGATCTCCTATCAATGTTCTTATCGTATTGGTGCAGCATAAAACAATGGTCGATGAAAATAATAAGCTTCCCATAGAAGGGAGGCCTAAAAGTCGACGTGGCCCTTCTTATCTACCGTATCAAAGCCGAACCATGAATTAGAAACCAGTGGTAATGAAACGTTTCATTATTCAAATTACCTGGAACCTTTTTCCCTCGCAACAAACACAGCCTGGTGGCTCCTGCGGCGAGATGGCCCAAGGTTCGTTTAATATTCGCTTTTATCCTCGGCGGTTTGATTTGTATCTTTAGATGCTTGCATTTTTTTCAAACGATGTTGCCATGCCATACAGCAAACGAATGCTAGCTAGGGCGACCCAACGCTCTGGAAACGTACACTAAGTATGGTGGTCGTGCTGCAAATTAAGGACTTTAGGTGTGCTTTACTGCAAAGAAATAATTCCTACCCGACTTGGGGAACCGCGACACGACGCTTGGTAACGATTTGTCCTCAACACATCCTGAAGCTTAAACTTTAAGACGATAGGTATCATTATGCGAGCGAACACCTAAAGTCACTCCAGGTGTTAACATCGCACCGCCAACAAATGTAGGATGGAATCCAACGGAAATTCGGTGGAAAAAGTTTGTAAGTTCTGGCGGAAGCGAAAGAATTGTGAGTATGCGGTATGCTTTTCCGGTTTCACAGAAGTCTAAGTCCTAGTCTGTCCTGCCGGTTTTGCCCTTTCATTGTTCTCAACATGCCGGAAAAGGAGAACTGGTTCCCTAACGTACCTCTATTAACGATCCGATATTTCAGCCCAGGCCAGGTTCTAGTCAATGCAGACTTTTTATCTTTTTCCTTCCCGCAAGGCGCGCATTACATTTCGACTTATTTTTAATCGTGATAGTGAACCACCAGAACAGCCCAGTATCATGCGGGCATACGAATTCATCGTGCTGTACGAATCGTTAGCGCAGCGCGGGTAAGGTCCTCCTACCGTGGCATAAACGAGGTCACCTTAAGCTTATGTAAATTGGTCGTCCATTATTGGTGCTAGTCATTTTCATGGGTTTGAATTTTTCGACCATACGGTGAAAACCTACACGACGCGAAACATATCTCAGTGGTGTAATTTTTTTGGGACTGGTAGATTCTTCAACCTGTACACCCATGGTGCCACCTTTCTCTTTATGTTGGGCATATTTGATAAGGTCATTTGCATGTTAAGCGTGGGGTAGGGAGAACGGAACATGTACGAGTGTCTTGACACCTTTCCCATACGAGATAGCGAGAAAGGGGCCGGTACCCATGCAGGCAGGGATAGCATTTGCATGTGTCTATCTCAAAGACAAATAGCTTATCTTAATTGAGCCGTTGCCGTTGCCATTCGTTCTATCCGGGTCGCGGTTAGAGCACACTCATTTCTAGCATTAACCACACTCGGACCAGCAGTGCTGTGGTTTGTCTGAAATGAAATCTCACCAAACGGTTGGTGCACGTGATTGAACAAAATTCCACACTTTTGACATTCCTTGGGATTTTTCTTTGTTGTTTGTGCAACTACACCACATTTGCATGCCCAGATTTGTTAGCATTTAGTATTCATCGTAGGCTTTTCACTGTGATGAGTATTATCTGCACAGATGCAAGTCTTGCTTCACATCGTGTAGTTGAACAATCTATCCTCAGGCTAGGATTCTTATTTAAAAATAACCCGCTAAAGTGACAAGAGCGTGATTTGAGCTTTACTTCAATGTTAAAATTGACATCATTCTAACATTATTTATTGAATTATGTTTAAAGCATTTTGTTTGCTAGCTTAATCCACGTTTTGTAACCTTTATTCAAATTATAATCCGTCAATAATTACCAATCGTTCAGTTCAATTCAGTCTCGGCCCGATTAAGCTAGCAAATTTACTAATTGCACTGGTCGAATCTCGGTTCATCATTGAAGCATTCCAAACACACTACACCAACAACCAAAACGGAACCTCATTATCTCAACCGACGCTCGAAATACACGGCAACGAACAACATCGAGCGCTCACGGTGCTTGGGGAAAGTTTTTCAATTAGAAATTCTGTTAATGCTTATTAAGCACGACAGCCTCCCGTGGTACGTGCCGGGGTGTCCGGGAATCATAACAAGCTAATGGAAATCAAAACTTGTACCGCGATCGACTACGGATCGGATTCTGAAACAAAGCGTGTGATCCATACTGTGCTTGGGGGATGTTGGGTCGGCTGCACTACGGCATGACATCGCCCGCAGTGTTCGGCGAGTGCATTTATGTTTTTATTTCTCACAGTTCCGGGTGGCCTGTTTCGTTGTTAAGGTGGCGGTTCTCTCGGTGGTTTTTTATGCTTGCCTGTGTTATTGTTGTTGTTGTTATACTGCAACCAAACCAGGGAATAAGTTTCCTGTTGGCTGCCACTCTGCAGAGAGGATGGTTTGGGACCCAAAAAAAGCAGCGTGGTGAAAAATCGCGAAACTTTACCCAACACAGCCAGCCGCAGCAACACACTTTGGATCGCACATTGGAGCATCTTCGCCAGTGTTCCGTTCCGCGTATGGCAGACACCGGCACCAGGCTCAGCGGCAGAGTGGATAGTGAAAGTTAATAAACTAATTTAAACTAAGGGAAAACTTGCCTCACCCAATGCCTGCGCCCTGTCACTTCTTTCTTACCACCAAGCAAGCGTCACACGCTTTAGTTTTTGGTTTCACTTCACCCGTAAAAGAGGAAGAATTAGTTCGCCCAGTTGGTAGTGTAAGGAGTATGACGAAATTCAACCATTCCCCGTGACATTGTGGTGATAATTTATGAGTGCAGTTTGTTCATTCGTTCGGGGTTTTGTGTGTGTTTGTATGGAGTATCTGTGTAGGAGACGTTAGACAGCCACAACCAACCAAGTAAGCAAGCAAGCGACATAATTTTTGGTCACCTTTTGTCGGCAAAACTAACAGCAATTTAACACATTCACCGAGCACTACCACTTAAAACATGTGCTCGGTGACAGGTTCACATTAGCTCGGCGAGAGAAGACTGTTCCGGAATGATACCTAGGATTTGCAAAGGGTTTAGAACGCAGCTAAAGAAATACTTTGACATTTCCAAGTAAATTTAGTTTGACATCGTGCAGACTATTTTTGATATACCGTTGATGATGCAGATAAATAAAGTCCTGGGAGGATTGCAATCATGTCTTGACGTGTCTTCGATCTGCCATCGTATGATTGACATAAATTGGTCAGTTGATGGATATATTCATAGGACCAGCTTTTCAATTGTTTTTCCGTCTATGAACATCCCTCCACACGATTGAAAGTGCAAAAAAATATCTGTCTATTCTTTATCTGTGCACAGATAAAACCCGTATTGTCAACCATACTGGTCGATTTGTTCCATACACAACGAAATGTCCACAGCAAGAAAATGTTGATACAAAAAAACTGCAACGGAAAGGATTTCTCTAACCTGTCATTCTTGAACATGTAACTTCTGGCAGACATATCGTAGATTTCTATTCAGTTTCATCGCTCGTCGGTCAGACCGTTGCCAAGATTATTGCTTCACAAACTGCCCACATAAGTGACCACGGTAGCAACAGCAATGCAGTGAACTTAAGCTGCTGAATAGATCCGTTGCATAGAAATAGTTGTTACACGTGAATGGATGAGGGTAACATCGTCTTTGCAAGTCTTTCCATTCAAGGCTCAATTGTAAAAGATGCACGCAAAGATGAACTGAGAAAGGCGGGAGGATGTAGCGAATGAGAAGCGAATGAGCGGTGAGTGGATTGGTATGCATTTATTCTACCATACATCAACGTCATCAAGGAAATGGATATATGCTGGGGCATACAGAGGGCTGCAACAGATTTACGAACTGCACAATCTCTTTTATTTAATACTTTATTCCATGCGATTTGATATTACTTTGCATAAATTGCTCTTCTGAATGTACGACTTATGTCGTTTGTAAAAGACTTTGAGGACTGTCCAGTGGAGCTCTTATGCTTGGGGTAAACTTTGGATTATTGTATCAACCATTGCGGGTATTCAAAGTTATTCATGCATGCCTGTATCATAGCAGTACCACTGTAGCTGAGATTATTTGTGCGCTTGGTAGAAACTTAAACATTGCTTGATTTGACCATGAAGCAGTAACTGGTTCATGGGATGATCGGCGAGCTAGTTTCTTATTCTATAAAGCTTAATTTGCATTAAAGTTCTGGAAGAAATACAAAGAAACAAGTTTTACAAGAGTCACAAACCGTCGGTTGCTGGCCTCAAGCTCTGCCATGGTGTTCCAAGAAATTGTATGATTATGTCAGCATATTGCTTTCAATACCCTGATTACCTCCTCCATTACTACCCTTTGCATGACATTTTCTAATATAATATAGTCACATTCTAATATAGCCACATTTTTGTAGTCGCTTTTGTGTCCGCTTTTCATCCTTTCATTTCACTTCACATCCCGAACACTGCGCAACACACATCATCCATCCAGCTTCTACCTCACCCAGTTAATCCTTTGCTTCTACCATTCCTTGTATGAAGTATCGCAAGCGAGTTTAAACTGGCAAGATGCCCTAAAGTGAGCTATTCTTGCTTTCGGTAGCTTTCTTAAGCCGGTAGGTATCCAATGGAGCACACATTATTCTCAGAGAAAACGCTCGTACGGTACTGCCCCGAACCACCACAAACACTTAATTGCTGATGGCGCGATAACATTCAGCCCGTATTAATTGCTTATTTATCGCCCGCTAAGCATCTCGTGTCATCCTCTGATAAACGGCAACATTAAAAACTCTGATGGCGGCTGACTTGCGGGCACAACCGAGCGCGTCGGATCACACCTCGCGAAGCAAAAGAAAACAATTTCCAGCTTAGACTTTTCCACACAAGTTGGGCCCAAACGCAAACAAGAGCTTTTCAGAAAACGGCTCGCTTTACACGCAGCACATTCATGGAGAGGCTTTCCATTTTCTTTTTCTGCGAAGACAGTTTAAATCAAACAGAGGCTTTTCTTTACTTTTGGTTTTGAGCGCAATGGTTTTTTAGTGTAGCTCATACGTCGTCACATAGATTTTGTCAATTGCTAGTATTAGGATTTAAAAAAAGGCATTACTCTTTTTTACCTGCAAGCTAATGAATATGAAATATACTAACACGCTGGTTTCTGGGGATTTTGAAATATAAAACATCGTTCTTGCGCTCTTTGTCTAACGCTGCATCAATTGTGTTCGAATTAAATGTATTCAATGTATTTTACAGCCCACGGTATACAAACAACCCCCAATAGCGGCCAATGGCATTAACAAACCTAAACTTGATGCAATGCAATGAAACAATCCACAGCTCCACGCATAAAAGCGCCCCCAGAAAATGTAATGTTCCTTTAATGATGGTTCAATTCTTCCCATATTTAGCTATAAAACATGTTCCAACGTTCTTCTCCCAGCACCCGCGCACGCCGGGCCCGGTGGAATTTGGGTATGATGCGTAAGCCTAGAGCCTCAAGCACAAAATATAAAACATCCGGCCCCGTAAGGCATTCAGTTTCACTTTTGTTTGCCTTTCGGTTGCGGGCAGCGTCAGCGCCAGGCACAGCATCATCAACCGACCACAGACAGGCAAATGTGACGTTTGCCCAACCGTACCCCGATGGTGTTCGTACGTACGGCTCGTGTGCACGTAAAAACCACCGACCTTCCGCCTTTCTGCGCCACCCGGCAGGCACCATGATTGCTCTCGGGTAAACCCCCCCCCCCCCCCTACGCCTTCTACTCACCAACGACCACGGGTATGTCACATTTGCAAATACCATGTCCCAGACACTTTTCGGTAGCGTATTTTTGTGTGTTTTTTTCCCAGCTCCCTTTACATTTTACCTCTCCTCCCGCCGCCCGCGAAGGGGAGGCTCAACATAATTCAATCAAAAACCAAGCCCATAAAACACCAAAAACTCGCAATTAATTGACACCGCAACATCTGTGCCGGTTGGAAATCAAATTACGGTATAAATCAAATAAACGGTTGAATTAAACCCTGGCACCATGCGGATACGGATACACCTGTGTGTGTTTGTGTGTGCGTGTGTGTCCTCGCTGCCATGCCAGACAGAGGTGGACAGATTTCCCCGGCTCTCGCCGAAAGTATTTGCGGAGAAGCAGCAGCAGCGGCAGGGATGGAGTGTTGTCCGGGTTGATCTGAATTGTCTGCATTAAAATCATGCCGCAAGTATCATATTCCACCATTTCGCGATTGTTCGTGGAAAGCTCAAGGGCCACGCGTGCCAGCAAGCAGCAGTTACTACAGCAAGCTGCCCCAGCAGCGAAGGCAATCAAGCAAACAGGCGTTAATTTACATGGCCACTGTGTGCTGAAATGTTTGTGCGATTGTAACGGGAGCGAACCGCAAACAATATGCGCTAATAGCATCGAACGCTGCTTGACGAGTGGCGATGGATTTTTTCTACGATGCCCCCTACCGACACGGCCCCGGTATCTCTGCTACAAACGAGTGTCAATTATCTTCGAAAGAGTTGTACGGTAAGATACTTAATTAAATAAATCATAACGAGCCCGGAGGAGCCCGCGCCTCCCCTAAAATCGTCCCAACCCGCAACTCCGCGTTCGCAGAGTGAAACGTGAGTGATCCTGGTGACCGCAAATCGGCACAAGGTGGCGCTAGCATGCTAATGAACGCCAACTGCCATTTGCACGTTCCACTGTTCCTTCCAACGTTCACGGCGGGCGGCGGGAAAGGCGGGCAAAACTTTCACCACAACAATGTCACGAAATCCGCTTGCGGTACAAGCCATTCCCATTTCTCGACGACTCGAGCATACACTCACTTACTGCAGCAGCGTGCTTTATTGACATACATCGTTCACATTTCCGCTTGTCTGGAAGCCGCCGGGACGCTGCACCATTACCCCTATCCCATCCCTAGACGCTGCCGTTTACTTACAGCGACCGCAAAGAACACATGCAACCGTTCCGTCCCCCGGACCAGAACGGGACCAGAGGTGCCGGAGCAGGGCAGTGAAAACAGTGCTCCATTATCCGGATGATGCATTCAAAATGTAGCTTAAACGCCATTTTGTCAATTTATTATTCATACCGATACCGTTCGTGCTGAAATATACGTATTCATATGCATGTAACGGATGGTGAACGGTGTGCCGCCCGTCGGTCGGATGCCGGAAGCTGCGTTCTCTTCCTCCCGTGTCAGAGGCACGTTTTCTCGTTCGTGTCTGTACCGAGATCGGCAGAGGGGGGGGGGGGGAGCTAGTAGGGAGAGAGTGATGGTGGCTGCTTGGGTATTATGTTCACCGTGTTGCAGAACGACACTGCTACTGCCAATATTATTCTGACATGGTTGTGGATAACATATCCAACCGGCGGGGCGTGTGGTGACGAGGGCACCGATGGTGGAAGGATTTGCGATCGAGACTTCTCGTCGGGTTTGCGTGTGTGTGTGTGCAGATTCGGAAATAGATAGATCGATTTTCTTCACCCTCACCCGATGATACAGAAGCGCCATTTGGGGGCGAGGGAGTAAATCGGAGAAGTAAAATTAAATGATGCTATGCCGTGTTACAGCGGAGATGTGAGATGTTATTTTGTTTTAATTGAGTCACTCGCTCGCTGGTAACTGCTGCACGAGGTATCTGCTTCGAGCGGTAAGGTCCATCAATCATTTTAACACATTGATTAGTACATTTCTTTGGACAGATGATTAAATTTGCCCATTGCATGCAGGGAGATCGGTGTGACCGGCGTCAGGGTGTTTGCAACTAAACGCTCAGCAGCAGTACACATTGTTCCTGCATTGAAGCTACATCGAGCTTGCGTCATAAAACATGAGCCTGGAAAAGGTTTTTGATTGACAGCTGTTTTCATTATCAACACAAAACGTAGAATGTTTGTTATTTTGCTGTGTATTTAGGGTTTAATTAAATGGGCAATGTATTCAAACACTTTTAAATTATTCATTTCGTCTGATTCTTTTTTTTTAACAATTTATTTTGACTATTGAATTTATTAAATTAAGTCATCTGGCATCAACGAGCCAGCATAATACAGGGTTTCCTACGATTGATTGGTCGGTTCCCATCAATTTTTGGTGGGTTCCCATATTTTTTTATGCGTTCCTACGATTTTTTGGTCATTTCCCAGAATGTGTTGGTACTCTGGTTGGCGGTTGGTGTTGGTAGAATGGTTGGAAATACCAATAAATTATGGGAACGAACCAAAAATCTATGGGATACGACCAAAAAATCGTGGTAACGCACCAACAAATCATGGGAACTGACCAACAAATCGTGCGAAACCCTGTAATACATAAAACTAGTTCCTAATCTATCAGACACTAGTTTATGCTGGTAAAAAGGTGCTGCGCAAAATAATATTCATTTCTTCTATGTTTGTATTAAAATCTATCCTACTGCCGAAAGTGTTATACGATTTAAATATGCTGGAAAGTGGGTTGCTAGAGCCTATCACTGCGGAAGAGAGGACAGCAACTAATCACGGACTGGGTCTAAATGATCTAGAAGAAGCAATGAAAATTATAGAGGGGAGCAGAGAGGGTACATCAATGCAACAACATAATAACATATAAAGACAATGGCGAGCTTTACGTTTTTGTTTTAAAGATTCTAAACCAAACAATAAATGGCTAGATTTAGTAACGAAATTATAAACACTTCATCATATGCGGAAAAAGTTGTACACCAGTGTTTGCATTTTTTTTTATTTTATGTGTTTTAATTTTTTTTAAATATATTTTTGTTTTAATATAGACACTTTATAGAACATTCCCGTCTGTTTTTATTGAAATATTGTTGCAGCACGGTTAAATCAGATCAAAGCGTTCTAAATACAAACTAAATGCATTGAAGGATCTTCTTCTTTTGGCTCAACAACCGTTGTCGGTCAAGGTCTGTCTGTAGCACTTGTCCGGTTGGCTATCAATTACTTTTTGGATTAAACCCCATAGCAGGATAGTCAGTCCTAAGTATGGCGGCACGGTCTATTTGGGGCATGAACCCATGACAGGCATGTTGTTAAGTCGTACGAGTTGACGACTGTTCCACGAGACCGGCTTGAAGGATACGTAGCAATATTTTATAGAAACTCTGTATATAGCGAAACCAAATGATTTGAAAGACAGTAATAGTTTTTCGCGTAACGAGCAATATCGTTTCTGTTCCTGATATATTTTTCGGTGCCGGTGTGAAATAAATATCGGTTAACATTGAGCATTGTCAGGAGGAAAAGTGCCAAATGCAAAAGTGTATGGACGAGTGTTTCTTGCGCGCTTTTCTGGAACTACTTGTTCATGAAAACGAGAGTGTCCCCTGGAAATTGCTGGAGAATTTTCGTATAACTACAGATGTGGTGTGCAAGTGGTGTAGATTTGATGGCAATAATTTTTTTGAAATCTTTAATAACCTTATTTTTGAATTGTGCTGAACATATTTTTCGTAAAAAGAATTGAGCAAATTATGCGAGGTTTTACTGTACTAATATTTTTGCAAAAGTACATTTTAAAATATTTTTTATAAAAAGCTACTCATTTAATTTTTATTAAAAATGAAAAAAAAGATTAAAATGAAGCTGTACAAATTTCCAAATAAATCGTAGCATTGTCCCGGTAAAATAAATTGAGCAGAAAAACAATTAGAAAGAAAAAAACTGAAAGTACATACCAAATATTTTAACAAAATAGCATAAGCTCTGACCTTCCTTAACAAAACCAAATCATACGTGCGTAGTAAAAAAACACAAATTCACACAAAACATCAACCTCAAAGGGCCGGAAAAACGCATCCTTTTTTTTTTTTTTTTGCTAATGGCGACTTTCAAAAAGGCACACAGCCCACTCAAACGCGACGGCTAAATGATGAAGCAATCATAATGTGTTTTATCAAAATCTCCTCATTTGCCAGGGCGATGAATTCATCAGAAAGCTGGCAACGGCCAACAACAACAACATCGATAACAAAAAACCACCCAGATGATCCTTTCAGTGAGAACCACTTCATCTGCCCATTAAGGTCTTCCCATCAACATCCGCATCAACAGCACGGCAAGCCACACGGGCTAAGCACGAAAAACTTGCACGAAAAACAAAAACCTTAACCCGACCCGGGTCCGCACTGGACTGCTGCTGCTGCTGCTGCTGCTGCTCCTGCCAAAGTCCAAAGAAAAGGAAAGCGATGCGAAGGACGAACAAACACGGCCACACACACACACACACACACACACACACACAAGCCACACGCGCAAACAAACAGAAAACCCCGTAGCAGCAGCAGCAGCACCTTAAATCTTCGCCAAACTTCACCAAGTCTACTCGCACCGCCGACCGCAAATGTGAAGCGATTCGAAACGGAAACTGCAACTAACCGAAGGCAAAACTTCAAACCCAAAAAACTTCCCACCGGGGTAACAACAACAACAACAACAAGCGAAATGGTACGCCCGCCAGCTTCCGGGACGTGTTCTTTTGAGCAGCCCCTCCCCCGAGATACGTAGTGCCTCGTCTCCTCGACGGCACACTGCACATGGGAGTAAATTTAAGAATTGTTTGAAATCCCCCCCCCCTCCCCCCGCCAAAATGAGTAATCGTTTTTGTGCTCTTCGTTGGCTGGGATGGTTGCAACAAGAACAGCAAAATGGTAAGGAAAAAACAAGCCCAAAACAAGGGCGCACCCTCGCTTCCCACCAGCCAGAGGGCCAGAGGGGGTTCAAATAATGAAGCAATCAGCGAACGCAAAACCGTCCTCTCCCCCCTTCCGTTGGGCGATGGTCATGGCAAATGCATCGATAGAAAGGTTTGCGAAACCAAAAGGGAGGGAGCAGTGGGAATAAAAGCAACAAAAAACATGGCTTACCAAATGGGAAAAGATCTCCAAATGAACTTTTTTTTCTTTTTCGAGACAGCACCACTACAGCACACACACACACACACAAAAGAAAGTGAAAAGAACCTTCCAGTCTCTCTAAACAAAGCGAGGCGTGAAAAAGCTGACTAAAAGCCGAGTAATTAGCGGTTTTTCGGGCCGGAATAATAGACACAATATTTACACGCCTCAAGTGCCGTCTTCGGTCCGGTTCCGGTCGTAGCAGTGCCAATGTTGGTTCGCCTTTATTGTTTCCCATCCTTGCTCCTTTGCACTCACCTAGACTGTGGTGGTTGGAGCAGTTGGGACTGATCCTTGACAACTTGATGACAACGGTTTCGGATTTGACCATGCCATCGTGCGCATCGTTTCCTTAGCGACGCCTCTGTGCGCTTAAGTAGCGCGGTCCTCTCCATGGGCTACTTAGAGTGGTGCTTCAGTAGTTGCGGCGCTTTTGTCCCGTGCCGCGCCTTCTCTCTCTCTCTCTCTCTCTCTCTCTCTCTCTCTCTCTCTCTCTCTCTCTCTCTCTCTCTCTCTCTCTCTCTTCGCGTTGTCGGTTGTGTTTATGTTAAATTTAATTACGTATTTATTAACTTGTTCGGCGTTGGCGTTCGTTGTTGCGTGGTGAGAGTGTATCCTTACTGGGTGGTACGGGCCAGCATGACAACCGACGGGCTACCAGTCAGTAAACAAACTCGTGTACGAAAGCGTCTTCCCACGGTCCACTTTTCCCACAGCGATTAGAATTGCAAAGTGATTGTTTTTATTCGATTCCCCATCGGCAGTCATTGCACGCACCTGCGCTTACTCTTCCAGCTTCCCTGCAGGATGAACACGCTTGCCTTGCGTCGGTCTTGCGCGCAAGCTTGCGGTGTTATACGTACCAGTACCGTCTGGCTACAAACTCGTAACATTGGTGTTTTTTTTTTTTTGTTTTGTTTTTTTGTTCCCCTCCCACCGTTGGTGTCCTGACTTTAGCGCTGCAAGTGATCAACAGCCGCAAGCGAAAACTTCCACCCCGCCACTGGTGCCGCCGCACGGAACCGTTTATCGCGCATCGGACGATTGGAAAACGGTTTGGGAATTGAAATTGGGCAACAGTGACGCGCTTCTCTTTTTTCTGCCTTACCTCACCCCCCCCCAATGCAAGCACGAAACCAGCGCCAAGCAGCATAATAATCCTTCGCAGCAGTTGGGACGCGGAGCTTTATAAAAAATGTAAATAAATACACACAGCCGGCGTTTATGTCTCGTTTTGGATAACAGACCATGGCCACGGCGGGGCGGGTATCGGGCGGCTGCTGGAGGTGGTTTATTGAAAGCGCATAATTGACTCAATGGGATTCTGTACATTTTTTTTCTCTATAGGGCCTCCACATGGATTCCGTGAACGCAGAAGGGGTAATCGGTTATTATGGAAGCTTTTTGGGTTTAATGCGTACAGGACGTCTGGGAAGCGAATGCTTTTAAAATGTACATCCGGTTGCCTGCTTCTTCTGATGGTTTGTGGGTTGTAAGTTCGCCTACCGAAAATAAATGCTAGCAATCGATTCAATATGCACTTCATGGTATGGTTCAATAATTTATTCATAACAAAATATCTCAGTGTAAAAATATCAAATAAAAAAGGTAAAAATATTCCTTTGCTTGGTTCCTTTCTACTTGCAGTGTGATATTAACATCGCACTCAAAATCTTGATGCTACATCTTGATGGGAAGCTACGACCTATACACCATGGGATAGTAAGATGATTAATCTGATCTTCTTGCTGGCGCATCCATCGATTCCTGCTTTGTATTTTCTGATGTAGTTGCAGTACAGCAGAACATCTGGGGCGGATTAACCACGGCCTAACATGTGCGCATGAATTTGACGGTAGTCAAGTTGATAGACATTTTTTGTGTAGCTATCTAGTGTCTAGTAATGCTTTCAAACTTCAGGTTTGGTCAAGAACCTCTGTTAAACTTATAGTTTTTCAAACTTTTAGTTTTTATCAATACAAATTCTACTATTTATTAATCGATTGGTTTCAAGTGAACTGTTAATATAGCTATTAAATTTGATAATTTTTATACATATGACTTATTTATCATTTCCCTTGGAAATCGATTAAACGGCAACCGTTCGGTCCCGAGCTGCCCGGATAATCGACGTTCTATGTAAGATGTAAGAAACATTACAGGTTTTCCCACGATTTATTGGTTGGCTCCCATAAATTTTTGGTTGATTCCCATTTTTTTTGTGCGTTCCGACGATTTTTTGGCCGTTTCTTCAAATTTTTTGGTTCAATTGTATTGATATCCAATCGGACGATACCAATAAATTATGGGAACGAACTAAAAATCTATGGGATACGATGAATAAATCGTGAAACGAGCCCAACAAATTATGAGAACTGACTAAAAAATCGTGAGAAACCCTGTATTTCTCATATCGTGTCTTTGGTGTTATACAGAGAGTTACAACTCTGGAAGGAAGAGATAGAGGAACAGAAAAATCGTGGTGCAAGGAGATGTGGTCTTCGAAAGCCTATCATGTTGTTTTTATGTATGTATTTTGTAAAGCTATAGGTTTTTTTTACAATTTTCAATTTATATTAATCCCTTCACAGTTTTACACAAACGCAGAATTAAGAAGACTTGCTGGAATATATGATTTAACTTGCACGTTATTAATCTTCTTCCTCTTCTTTTGGCACTACAACCGCTGCCGGTCAAGGCCTGCCTGTACCCACTAGCAGTGGCGGATCTAACGGTAGGCGGACTAGGCGGTCGCCTGGGGCCCCGCCGATTTTGGGGCCTCGTAGATAGCCGTTCTAAAGTATGCCGTATGGACAGAGTACTAGCGATAAGGGTCCCCGGAAGGATGGACGTTGGGGCCCCGATGCAGGCAATCTTTTCAATCCCCCCCCCCCCCCCCCCACCGTTAGCAAGTTTACTGTTCAATCTCCCAACAGCCAGCCAACGTTCGGGCCTCGCGACAGACGTACGCTGAGCAATTTGCACATCCTTGCAGATTTGCAAACCATTTTAAGCCTTCTTTAACTGAAATTTCCGTTTGGAATTTCAAATCGAGCTAGTCCGTGAAACCTTTCATGAAGTATTTCACGTTTGAATATTTTCTCCGACAACCCCGTAATATTCCGACAATGAAGAAGTTTTCAACACTTGACGTTTTGGAGATTGGGCTAGCACGGCAGCTACCAAACAAAAACTATAACCATTGTTTCATTCTTTAAAGGCCAAATTCCTCATGTATTCAGCCGTTTGTAGAGTGGCCGCATTAAAGATCTAGCTCACAATAAAGTCGTGTATTTTGCAGTCCTAATTTTGTCATCGTTACTGTCACCGCTGCTGTGTCAAGAAAGCAAGCAATGATCTAACCTCTCCTTACTGTACCGCCGATTTCCAAATATTATGGAAAATGTAGTGTTTTTGTCCTTTTTGCGACGGTCACAAGTTCGGCACTCGGGCACGGGCTGGTGGGGGTTGCATTTTCGGTGGGTGGCGTGTTGGCCAGAAGTTCAATTGTGAAGTGTGAACCCCGTTTCGTGACCATTGCACAACCACAGCAAGAACGAGGGGCCATCGCCTCCAGAACGTACGCGTTTTGTGATAACACAGTCTAGTCCAGAAGAGAGGAAAAAATAGAAGTCTGCATCCCGTGTACCACCACCCCTCACCACTGAACCACTACTGAAAATTGCTGTTTCACCAAGCCGCGAAAGAAATAAAGCGAAACGGCGACAAATGGATTCCAGTTTCCCACCACCGTTGTGCCATTAGTTTGCGAAAACCCGTGGAAAACGTTGCGACTGATAAGAAAGAACCCGTACAGGCTGGCAGCAGTAGTGTTGTTGTACGTGGTGGAGCGAATATCGGACCAGCGAAGCGCGGCAACCCTTCCCACCCTTCCCAGGCGCGCAAGGCACACCACAGGTGCATAGTGCCGAACGGGTAGAAGAAACAACCTTCAGCTCAAAGCGAAGGTGCCGATTAAAATAGTAACAACATTCATACAGGGCCTGTTTGTGCCTCACACCCCCGACGGGTGGAGAAAAAGGGTCGGTGCGGGCTTATCACCAGCCCTCCCCCGGCACACCCCATTTACAATCGGGTCGATTGTATACGGTGAAGCGTAAAGCAAAACTTTAAATTATTCCCATTCGCTGGCCTGTGTCGCCGACTGTACACCACAAGAGCCAGCCAGCAGTCACCCAGCGCGACAATGCAGTGCCAGTGAAACGACGAACACGATCGCGTATAGTGTCGTAACATCCCACCTTACCCCGCGTAGCTGTGTGTAAACCGCCATCGCTGGAAGCCGCCTGATAGGCAGACCAAGGCAAGGCAAGACAAGGCAAGTGTAAAGAGGCAAGCGCGCAACGTCCGTCGCGGTCACACCATGTTTGCCTCGCTCAAGAACAAAATCCGCGAAGAAACTGGCAACGATGTGGCGCCGCTGTCCGTGTCGCGCACGAGACGCAGCCGGCCCGAATCGCTCACCAGCGCCAGCTCGATCGACGAGCTGAGCGTGCTCGAGCAGAAGGAGGCCGAGCTGAACGCAACCCGGCTGGAGCTGCAGGAGCTTACCGGTCACCTGAGTAGCTTCCGGGAGCAGGCCCGCCTGCTCGAGGAGGAAGCTGGCCGCCTGAAGCAGTCCAACAGTGCGCTGGAGGAGAAGCTGCAGGCGACCCAGCTGCAGCGGGAGCTGCAGCGCGAAGAGCAGGACAAGATACAGAACTGCCAGCAGCAGGAAATATCGAAGCTCAAGAGCATGCTGCTGTTCCGCGAGCAGGAAGCGATCGATCGGATAGCGCACCAGAAGAACGCCGAACAGCAGGCGGAAAGCCTGCGGCAGGAGGTGAACCGGCTGCGGGAGCTGGAACCGATGCTGGAAAACGCCCAGGACGAGCTGGAAAGCTTGCGCCACTCGTCGCAGTGCGAGCGGAACAGCCTGACGTCGAAGCTGGCCGCGATGGAGGAGGCCAACCGGCATCTGAAAAGCCGCGTCCAGGTGCTGGAGGATACGCGCGTCTCGCTCGGCCCGAGCAGCGGCGGCAGCGCGGACGAGAAGGTGCAGTGCTTGCTGCAGGAGCGCGACCTGCTCGAGCAGCGGCTCGAGGCGGCCCATCTGCACCTGTCCGACATCAAGACGAGCTGGAGCATCCAGAACATGACGCTCGAGACGCAGGTAAGCCGGCTGTCGCGCCAGGTCGCGGAAGAAACCACCGAGAAGCGGAACGCGCTCAAGGCGAAGGACGAGCTGACCGAGAAGCTGAAGCAGCTGGAGTTCGAGTTCGAGAAGCTGCGCTCGGAAATAACGCAACGCGACAATAAGGTACGCGCGTTGGCAGGGCACACGGCCTTTGGTTGCTTGATGTGTCTGATGTATCATCTCATCGTCTTACATTTGCCTCCTGTCCTTCCAGATCAAACTGATGAACGAAGAGATCGATGAGCTGCATTCCGCCCTCCGGGAGGCACGTGAGCAGCACGAAGAAGAGGTCACGTTCATGAGCAGCAAAGTAGTAAGTAGCTCGAGCGTGGGCGCAAAGTCGCAACCAGCCACTTCCGCCAAACGCGCATCCTTCAGATGAGTGGGAGGTCACTCTCCGGGAAAGTGTACCCTTGAGTTAGGCCCTCGGGTACCACGCGCCCCCTGAGATATCCCATTCCATTGCTTCGGTTGCGCGTTTCGGTTTTAGTAGCTTATCAGTCAAGTGGGGCAATGTTAGAATGCGCGATAAGCACCGAGCTAAACCGTGACCAAACGAAAAGCACCAAAAACAACTGAACCGAATTTGTATCGGAGGTTGCAGCGCACCTCCGTCGGCACACACGTCGGGTGCTCTACTTCATTCCCATAACTTATAGCGATTAAAGTTCCTTAGGATTCGATCCTCCTCCCCCACACCCTGCGCTACACGGGATAGCGTTCGCCTTATTTTAAACACTCCTTAACAATAAAGTACAATGTGACGCCAGCGTATGTTTTTGTTATGATTTATTTATTGGTTCACGCTTCTTCAAACCCGCACACGTTTTGCAGCATTAGAAGTGTGCTCTTGACAGCGAACGCTTTTCTCTTATCGCTGTGTGCTTATCGTGTGTGTGCGTGTGTGTGTGTGTGCGTGTGCTTGAATATCGAACCCATTTCTCAACCTCAGCTCGGGGATAACAGCATGACGTACCTTAAAATGCACCGTAAAGCTTTGGTATCAAATTTATGCCATGAAAGGTGCTTCAACTTATCGATCTAAAACATTTTCGTACTTAATTCATTCGTTTCCCTATTTTCTCCCCTCCTCCTAATAGGAACAACTACAAAGCGAATGCTCCGACCTGCGTACGAACCTGGCCGACTCGGAGCAGCGACTGTTGGAGTGCTTGGAGAGTGCGGACCGCTCCACCGGTGCTTATCAGGGCCAGGTGGCCGAGCTCGAGAACACCGTGCGCGAGTTAAACCGTCAACTGGCCGGGTGAGCAAACCATTTTGGGCAGTTTTTGACACAATTATTATCATTTTGTCATACCTTCTTATCATTACGAAGTTTATGAGCATAGTCGGTCCCTTTTTGTTTGCCTATTCAAAATGAGCGTTGGCTTCCCGGCGTGTATTCGTTGATGACTTTCCCTCAGTTTGCGTGTTATTGAAGGTGTGCCTAAAATGATAAATCATTTCTCTTCGCAGCGAAACGCAGGAAAAACTGGCAGTGCTGATGAAGAATGCGGAAATGTCGCAGCAGGAAGAAATTTTACGCCAAGAGCTGCGCCACGAAAAAGATGAATCGATCGAGCTGCATGACCGCGCGATGATGCTACAGCACGAACTGGACAAGCGGTAAATATCGCTTCCGGGCACTGACCCGCGAGCAAATGTTGTTCCTCCATCATCATCATCATCAATAACATTATTTTTATGCCCACTGCCGGCACCTCTCCCGCAGCCTAAACACCGTCAATGAGCTTAGAAAGCAGGTCGATGAACTCATGACTACGAATCTCAATCTGAATGCCGATCTTGTGGACAAGAACAAGGTTCGTACACGTGCACATCGATTAAATTCGCATGCGCGGCTTGCTCACAACCATGTCTTGCTTACTGCTTTCAGATCATCAAAACACTGAACCAGCGGCTGGTAGACATGAAAAAAACGCTGCAGGAAGAGCTGAAGGGTCAGCAGAACGGTAACAACAACAACAATAATAATAATAATAATAATAATGCAATAGTGAGCTACATTGCTGGCAGCCAGTCGGCAACGGCACCACCGGCCCACGATCGATCGCTGGAACGATCGAAAAGCTTCGAGGGCAAGGCGCTGGCGAAGGAGAACGGAACGCTGAAGCAAAACGGTACCAACGGTGGTGGCAGCGGCCCGGTAGTGATGGATGAAGTGAACTTCCGCTATCTTAAGCATGTGATAATCAAATTTCTTACTAGTCGAGAGGTTAGTAAAGCGCAGTATCCGTCGCGAGAGGATGCAAACTTGGTCGCCCAGTCTTCGTTAACGTGCTTTCCGTCCTCCGTAGGTTGAAGCGAGACACTTGATAAAAGCCGTTTCGACGCTGCTGCAGCTCAGCTACGAGGAGGAGAAGCTGCTGCAGGACACACTGAACTGGAAGATGAGCTGGTTCGGCGGCAGCCGGCCGGGACAGGTTACGCTACCCACCAGCTAAAGCTCTGCCGCCCGCTACCCCGTGCGCAGGTGCACGTGCGGCAATACGTTCACGCAGATGCTTCACGCAATGCAGCCTCCATGCAGCATATCTCCTATATACAATTTGCACTTACTTATCGGAATCTTCCAAGCGACAATTCAGCAGCAGCATCGGAAACTCAACCAACCAACCAAAGCGTAATCTCTAGAAAGCGTGTGTGTGTGTGTGTCTGTGAGGAGTGTATTAGGACGGGATAGTGCAAAGCGACGATACATAATCAAAGGGCTAAGGCAATTTATGCGCCAGACATTAAGTGAACGATTTCCTATGAGTTTAAAGTGAATGCACAACAAACGATGCTTAATCCTCGTACAGAAAACGATCTCCACACATTTGATTCGATGGATGGGGCAGCTGTGCGGCTGTATTTCCATCATTAATATTACGTACATTTGTTGAATGCATTTTTATTGCATTAATTATGCCAGCAAACATTCCTGTGGTTGAAACAACACCGCGTACGAGCGAGTGAACGCTTGTTGAAAGATTATACATAGATTCCTTATATGTTTACAGGGTTTACCAGGGGTTCTCATAGTTGTCGGACACTTCCTTGACTCTTTCCAATTGGAAGTGAACTTAATGTGCTAGAAATTGGACTCTGGCACGCTTTTTGGCCAGGCTGCTTGGAAATTAAAAGATTTGTCCAACAATGGTGCTGTAGAGTCCAATTCGCATAACAATAAGGAAATTTCCTATTGGAAAGAGTCAATAAAGTGTCCCACAACTATGAGAACTCCTGGAAAACCTTTATATATGCCCCTAGTATGTGATTTGCTTCCTTTTTTACCCCAATAAGTATTTACAATGCCATAGTATTATAAAGCGGCAGCAGCTTTCTCGTGTGATTTTATGAGTGATTTTTATTATTTTTGTTGGCCAGTTTTTTGTTTGCCTATATACATATATATTAGCTTTTATATATATTTTTATACATTATTATATACAGCTTGTTTTATTACCCGGAAGCGAGGTGCAGACAAGTTGCACACGAAGGTATTCGCTAGTCCTGGCACCATGCAGCGATTGTTGAACGATAGAAAATGTGCAAAAAATTTGCGCTAAAGGAGAAAGGGGATACGTTTGTCCGTGGTCTATCGAAAGGAGCGTTTTGATTGAGGAAGGCTTCATACAGGTTCATTGTTCATGTGTGTCTCCCACACAGCCATTATTCATGTTTATACGAATTCCAGTAAACCAATAAAAGCGCTAGGTAAATTAAAGCAAATCTCCCGCCCAATATGGGCAGCTTGTAACGTGTATTTATCAGCAAAGCCGTGTAGTTAGCGTCCTTTCGCATTCACCATCCCCACCACTTTATCCCCGTGCAAACGGTGACGCAGCGTTCGTCTGCAGATAGTAAACGCCCTGCACACCGCGCCCAAAGTTGGACGGCTGGCCGCCCATGTTAGCGTCCGGTCCGGACGAGGTACAGCTGCCCGACAGTATCTGTCCATGGTCGGCGCAGCGCATCGCACGGAACGGCGTGCCGGCGCGAACCGATTCGGCGTAGAACGTTGGCGCACGATCGTGAGCACAGCTGCCCCCGATGTCCGTACCGCAGCCCGGCTGCGTGCGGCCACCGTTCGGGTAGAAGTTGGCCTGGCCGAGCGGCGTATTGATACCGTTCAGGCCGGCATTCGTCATGATGGTTTCCACGTACCGGCCATCCGCCGGCGACACGGCATCGGCCTGTCCGAACGCAAACAGCGGCCCGGCCGGATCCAGCGCAATGATCGTGTTGATGCGCCCGTTCTGTGCCTTGCCGGCGTTAGCGGCCGCGTGCGCACCCAGACTGTAGCCGATGATGTAGATGTTGTCCGGGTTGGCGCCGGCAGTCGCGATCAGCTGATCGATCAGCAGCGAGACGGTGTTGCCCACCGGTCCGACCAAGCTGCGGGACGCGATGTAGTTCGGATTGATCGCACCCACGCCCCAGTCGACGGTGATCACGTTAAAGTCGCCCCGCTGGAAGAACGCATCCCGGATCAGCGGGTTCATGAAGTGCGATCCGTCGTTGTTCCAGCCGTGAATGGTGAAGCGCGTCGGGTGGGCCGGATTGAAGTTCGAGCCGGTAATGGAGGCGGCATTGTTGAGCTGCAGAATCTGCGGTTGCGTCGGATTGGCCCGCGTGAACAGACGGAAAATCATGTCCTGCTGGGGCACGAACCGTGGTGCGGCGGTGCCGGCGTCCGTTTCCGGCAGATCGTATGGGTTGGTGTTGACGAGATGCAGCCTACCGTTGCCATCTGGAACCAGGTGCCAGTTGCGATCGTCAATGGCAGTGGCTGGACGTGGGTGAGTTAAAGTTTACGTCATTCAATGTCAATGGAACATTGTTAAGCCTATCAAGCTTACCACTGGCAATCAGTCCCACCACAAGTAGGGAAACTACGGCGCACAGCTGCATGGTACGGTCGGCTGAAACTCGGGACTCGGTCAAGATGCGAACTGAAAATCACACCACGGCCCAAATGACCTTCCTCTTTTATAGACCAAAAAACGACCGCACAACACACCCCCAAAAGTTCTGGGTTTATCCAGATGATTAAATTATCGCACCCTGCTTATCACGAGCCACCCCACCAACTTTATCCCGGCTAGATGGCAAGTGTATCTGAATGATCAGTTAATCACATCACGTTGATGGTTAAGGTAAAAGTCCAATAGTAGCGTCACGCCGTCGCTAGATTAACCAGTTCACTGGCAAATTCAAACCTATCATGCCGCACGTCAATGCCGCTTGCCGGGGGGGGGGGGGGGAATGGTACGGACAGCGTACAGCGTGCTCTGAGCACGTGGACCAGTATCTGTGGCACGATAGGGGTGCTGGAACGCAATGGGTTGAACCATGAACGGATCAGATGTTGCACGTTAATCTTGCAAGCTCAACAGCCCGCGGCGTTCCATTTGAACGGAAACGCTAACAGTTGTTTTATTATTATCCGCCTGAATGTATGCAATTTACGCATCGCAAACTGTGCTAAATCTGTACTAAAACGGTTGCAAACTTGGTTTTTTAAGGGTAAGTAAATTAGCAGTGTTAATTAAAACTCATGCTAGTAAATTATCAAAGAATTCTTTTCCCATTAGGTACTGTATTTATTATCATCGTCATTGTGTTTCGTACAACGTTTACAACTATGTTTTGTCTTGGAACCTCACGCTCACGCGACGCACAGTCAGCCTACGGAAACGGTTTACAGCTAAATCCTTTTAAAATATGTTCTGCATGTATTCTCAGTCACCACGTTAAGAAATAGATCTATCAGAAATAGTATCTGCTGCCCTGTTCAATTGACTCCTTCTCCTTCTTTCCACCCTCCACTTCTGTAGCCATTGTTTGTTAACTTGTAGAAGAGCACAAAGCCCCGAAGTGAGTGCCACAGTGCATAAATTCTTAGCATCAGCAGTAAAAGTAAACAGCCTTCAACGTACAAAATAGTAACAGCAACAACCACTCTACAGCCGCACCTCGCCCCGCACGATCTGCTCGTAGATGGCGGGCGTCAGCAGCTCGTACTGGCCCTTGGGCGTCAGGTAGTAGACCGAGTCCTCGATACCGCTCGGATCGAACCCTTCCAGCTGCAGGTCGAGCTTTTTCAGCTTGAACGTACCGGTCATGTCGACCTTCGACAGCAGCCGCACGAACTGGGGTCGAGCGTACGACGGTAGCGTGTCCTTGAGCGTGCGGGCCAGCTGCTCCAGGTCGACCTGCCGCTCCGGATCGAGGATGGCGGCCATGCCGGCACGGCCCTCCAGGTTCGGTACCTCCACGCCGTACACTACCGTGTCCCGGTAGCCGCACGCATTGCTCACCTCCGCCTCCACCTCGCTCGTCGACACGTTCTCGCCCTTCCAGCGGTACGTGTCGCCGGTCCGATCCTTGAAGAACAGGCTGCCCCGCTCGTCGGCGACGAGCAGATCGCCCGAAAGGAAGGCCGCATCGCCCTTGCGGAAGATGTCGCGCACGATCTTCTTCTCCGTCGCGCCCTTGTCGACGTACCCGAGGAACGCCCGGGACGGATTGTTCGGAATGATCTTGCCGATGAACAGGCCGGGCTCGTTCGGTTTGCACAGCTGGCAGAGACCGTCCTTGCCGCGCAGCGGCTCACTGTACCCGGTGGCCGGGTCGGCCCGGATGATCGAGATCGGATAGACGACGGGTATGATGCGCGACACGAACCCGATCGCACCAACCGTGTTGTCGATGTTCACTGAAGAGAGGGAAGGGCAAACAATACGGTTAAGTTGAGGCAGAAAGAGCAGATGCAGCCACTTACCGATGTTGGCGTTGCCCTCCGTGGCACCATAAAACTCTGCCACCCGCGGAATGTTGAACCGCTCGACGAACTGGGGCCAAATCTGGGGACGCAGCCCGTTGCCGAAAATCAACCGTACCTTGTGCGCTTTGTCGACGGGCGAGACCGGCGTGGCCAGGATGTAGCGACACATTTCACCGATGTATTGGGCAATCTGAAAAAATCGAACGGTGGCAATTAGTACAAACAGTAGTGATGGACAAAGGGGGCATAAATCTGGAGTCGACTCCGATGCGACTCTGACAATTTTGGAACCGGCTCTGGAAAGTATGTTCGCCTAGCATTATCCGGAATCGTTCGGAATCACCCGGAGTCGTCCGTAATCGCCCGGAGTTGGACGAAAGACAAAGACAAGAAATCCCCGATCACAATCACATTGACTCCGGTCGATTCCGGATGACTCTGAACGACTCCCGACAACATCGAACGACTCCGGGAAACTCCGGACGACTCCAGACGACTCCGGACGTCTCCGTACGACTCCAGCCGACTCCGGATGCCTGCGGACAACTCCGACTCCGGCTGATTCCGGATGTCTCCGGCCTACTCCGGCCGACTCTGACTCCGGGAGACTCGGGACGACTTCGGACGACTCCGGATGACTCCAAACGACTCCGGATGACTCCAGACGACTTTCCACTCCAGGAGACTCATAGCGACTTCAGACGACTCCAGATGTCTCCAGACGACTCCGGCCGACTCCGACTCTGAGCGAAACTTCTTCTTCTTCTTTGGCAAAAGAACCGTTGGCCCCCTATACCCAGGCTGCCTAAAAGGCCTGCCTATACCCACTAGTGAGCTTGGCTTTCAGTGACTTATTGATTACCCATTGCAGGATAGACAGTCCTACGCAGGGGGAATTCTTCTTCTTCTTCTTTGGCTCAACAACCGATGCCGGTCAAGGCCTGCCAACACACTTGTGGGGTTGGCTTTCAGTGACTTATTGATTTCCCCCCAATAGCAGGATAGTCAGTCCTACGTATGGCGGCACGGTCTATTTGGGGCTTGAACCCATGACGGGCATGTTGTTATGTCGTACGAGTTGACGACTTTACCATGAGGCCGGCTTACGCAGGGGGAATTAGTGGTTCCTATTTTACCAGAGTCGGAATCGGACTAACATTAGTTGGAGTCGAATCGGAGTGCGCTCGAGAGAGCACATTACTAGTACAGACGCATGAAAATGTAATGGCGTTCAACTTGAACTTACCGTGCAGTTGTACTTCTGGCAGTCGGCAAAGAACTGCGACGCGGAAAACTTCTTCCTCGTGACCACCGTTGCGCCGAACAGCAGGGCCTGCCCGATGCTCATCATACCACCGGCGGTGTGGTACAGCGGCAACGGGGTGTAGAACGTATCGTCCGCACGGAATCCAGCCACAAGGGAGATTGCAGCCGCAATAAAAATGTACCTGCAAATGGAATCGATGTGTGTGAGCAGTGGTACATTCGCCTGTATGTGCCACCCGCCCGCCAAACCAACCTGGAGTGCGTGATGACGGCCGCCTTCGGTAGCCCGGTCGTGCCGGACGTGTAGATGTAGATCAGCTTATCGTGATGGTTCGGCTTCTTCACCCCGTTCACCGGCAGCTCCTTCGACGCGGACTGCATCAGTGTGGTGAGGTCTTTCGCGTTCGCGAGCACCGGCTGCTGGGCGGCCTCATTCACCTGATATAGTGCTACCGCCGACGGCAGCGTGTCGGCAATTTCGGCCACCGCATCGGCCAACGCTTCGCCATAGATCAGTGCGTTACAGTTCGCCACCGTGACGCTGTGCATGAGCGCGTTCTTGCGCAGATTGTGGTTAATCAGTGGCACGATCACGCCCAGCTTCGACAGGCCCAGCCAGGTGGCGACAAACTCGGGCCGGTTCTCCTGCAGCAGTCCGACCACGTCGCCATGCTTGTAGCCGTGCGAGTGGAACACGTTCGCCAGACGGTTGGAATAGTCGTTCACCTACGGTGCGAGGGTCGCAGAGAGGGCACAATTAATACAATAAATATATACACACACACACACATACACAGCAAAAAAAAAAACCCGGGGAGGGAAGGGTCAACAATTGCTTCAGTAGCCGCTAAGTCGCTTATTTGGCAGTTTTTTTAAGTGTGAGTTGATGGGAGGCAACTACACAACAAAAAAACACTCAATATGCGCAGTTTGACGTCAGCGATCGCGACTGCTTAAGAAGCAATTATCCACCCCACACGCCCTGGCGGGCTCGGCTCGGCTCACGTACCTCACGGAACGTCCAGGTGCGTCCTTCGAAGATGAGGCATGCCTTTTCCGGCTGCTTCGACACAAACTCCGCAAAGATGTCGCCGATCGTGGCATTGTTCTTCGCGTGCTTCCGCACCAACCCGAGCAGCTTGATGTACCGCGTCAGAGCTCTGGCAGAGATTGGAAGAGGGGAGGAAGATGACAGGGTGTTAGCTAAGCAAAGAAACAAACCGTTTTTTACCACAATCCGTGTTGATAAGATAATCATACAAACAAACCCGTGCTTTTGCGGGTTGTGTACAGAGCACCACTTCAAACGTTTGTCTGGACCTTGACCAACAAGGCGAAGAGGAATGTGAGTGATCGAGTGCAAAACAAGAAAAAGACCTCCTCATTTAGAAGGTGTACTGTTCGGTGGCAAAAATCATAAAAAAAACCCCGATTTATGACTAATCCCCCACATGGAGCTCTTATCGGTATGATGCGATAAAGACGACGCCCTGTGCGATAAAGATGCGTTTAATTTCTAACCCATGACGTTGCACGTTCCGAAGGGGAGGGACTAAATGCTAGTAGCACTAACACCTTGTTTGGTATGTGAACAGTTGCAACTAATGTGGCGTGCGGCACACTTCAACTCCATCCAGCATCTCCAGCACATTCTACGTCACATTTAATTTCCCCCTGTGTTGTAATGATCATGCCGGCGTTCGCCCTAACCATTGCCTACCATCATAAACGATCATCTCCCGAGCGTCTTACACAGCTGAAAGCCGCAAATATTTGCTGAAACTTTGCGTTGCGTGTACGTATTTTCTCTTCCGTTGATTCCGACCGACAGCGTGCCCGGAGTGGCGCGACACGCTCCGATAACACCGTGTGATGCACTCAATGTTCCTCTACATCCCTTACATAACATTTCCACCGTTTGCAAGGCTGTGTTTCTTACAGACGTACAGGTTTCTAGATCGTAAGAAAACATCCCATCAAACCGGTTTTGGACCGGCCAGCGGCTGCACCGATTCACCCATTCAGCCCTCGTGTGTACCTCGTGGTGCCTCCCGCCGGAGATCTTGATCGCGCAGATACACACTGGCTCTGTACCAGGGGTACATAACGGCGTAGCGCAGTTCATAGACGGCCCCCTCCCAAAGCTTCATTCCACACACACACACACACACCGCACACGCTTTCTCAAAAGCAAGGGACGACCTTCGAAGCGGGGCGGACGCATTTCAACACCACGCGGCGGCGGTGGTGGGGCGTTTGGTTTGGCGCACGATCGTTGACGTTGCGTTAATGGAGCGCAGAGGGAAAAGCTCGCTTTGGCGGTCGTAAACGGTGGATGAAGCGTTTGTCCTTCTCTACGCTTTGCTGGCGCAACAAAGCACACTGTCCAAGATGCTTTGTTGTTGTGGAGAGGTAGTACGATTTAGTTCCACCCTACTATTCGATACCAGCTTTCGCAGCTTCGAGATCGTTCGATACACAGTTCGGTGGAATTCATTAGTGAAGATGCAATGCCCTACACTCACGCAGATCACTGGATCATAGTTGGTTCCATTTTTGGTCGCATGCACGCTCAAGTGATTTCGAACACGTCACGTCACCAGGCGCGTTCGTGGCATGCTTCTGCACAGTTCACCTAGCGTACCAGATTGGAAGGAACTTTTTCGGGACCACCAACAAACTGTCTGCAAATTACGTCTGCACCTTCCGCAAAGGGCCATAACCTTTGGCGTGTGTGTGTGTGTTCGTTGGTGATCGGCTTCTCGCTCGTCACCTACCCTCGACTGCTGCACATTATTACCATTGCAAATCGCTTTGCGTTTGTTTGGTCGCCTGCCTTTCGCACACACTCACTTGATATCGCGGGGCGCCGTCACGAACGCGATGTACCACCATCGCCACCAGCCGCTGGCGATGAACACCGCGGCCAAGGTGATCAGCAGCGCCGGCAATCCAAACTCCCAACCCATGTAGACCCAGATGAGTACAACGGCCGCGATCGAGGCACCGACGCTGGTAAACTGAAGCACGTACAGTAGCACTAGTCTGAACCGGTCGCCGCTTGCGCTCCTACTGCCGGGCTGGTCGTCGCCGCTCGGTTCCGACGCGAACGGCTCGAGTGCCGACGGTGGCCGTAACCGCGAGCCCGCGACCTGCTGCTGCTGCTGCTGTTGCTGTCTTGCGTGCTCATGCTCCGGCTGCCCCTTCTCCACGTCCACTATCGAGGGCTGCTTCGGGTGTTACGACGGGGTTGTGTTACGTTCCGGAGAGCGATCGCGAGAACCGGCGAGCGAAGGTGAGATAAGAAAGAGAGAGAGAGAGAGCAAAAATAAAGAAATCGATTGAGACGATGATGATAAGCGGCGATGGTGGTGAGAGGGATCAACATGCTTAACTTAAGTTGAGCGTTGTTGGAGAGTAAAGTGTGTTCGCGTGTGTACGTTAGAGCACGAAGCAGCTTAAGCCTCGTAACTGTTCAGTGTAGTGATGGGAGCACGGAATCGGATCTACCCGGTTCCGGTTCCGTGTTCGGAGTCAATTCTGGATCCGATTCCGATTCTGAAATCGATTCCTATTCTCGGGCCGATCCTGATTGCGGAGCTGTTTCCGATTACAATCCCGGAGCCGATTCCGGAGTAAATACCGGAGCCGTCTCCGATTCATGAATCAGCTCCGGAATCAGAATTGGCTCTGGAATCAGAGTCAGTTCTACAATTGAAATAGGAAATTTTAGAAACGACAACAGCCCCGGAGTCTCCATGAGAATGGATCGTTTAGAAGTAAATTTTGATTATTTGCGACCATCAATACAATCGTAGCTGCATAGAACCTAGACGCCTATTCTCGTGGAGATACCGAAATCGAATTTGATTCCAGAGACGATTCTGATTGCCGAACTGTGTCTGATTGCGGAACCGATTCTGGAAAATGATTCCGGAGCTACTATCCAGAATCGATTCCACAACAAGTCGGAATCGATTCAAACCAAAACTGCATTGTTCCCATCACTAGCTCAGTGCTTCTCAACCTCCGTTTTTCTCCTGATCAAAGCTTTTGCACACCCCGACATCCCCTAAACCTTTCCGCGAGAGCTTTTCTCTCTTCCTTTTTTGTTTTGGTTAGCTGAGCTTACGAGCGAGCTTTTGATCTCTCTCTCTTTCTGCTCTTGCTCTCCTAAGCTGGTTGAGTTGGAATCACTGATTGAGATCGCCCACAGGGCCCTCCTACCTTGACCATGAAAAAGGAGGAAAATTCCCACTGCTTTGATTTACATACTGAATGCGATCGACCAGTTTGGGATGATACGTTGGAGAGCATGGTTTTGGGTCGTTTTTTTTTTCTTTTTAAAGTTGAATTATAGCAACGCCTTACGTAAAATGGTAAAGCTGGCGAGCTAACATAATGAGGGTAACGCATTTGAAATTCTATTATGTAAAGCGTTGGAACAAATTTGATGCAGCGCTGAAACCAAAACTGGCACGAATTTGTATAAGGCTAGCAAAGAAAAATAAAATCTAATAAAACAATCATTAATACGGAGCATTGCCGCAAAGACAACATTGTCAGCCACACATCCTAACGACTGCCGACTAAATTATTCACCATACCATATTGCGTCAGTGCTGCGACAGATTATGTGCGTGATTGTGAGCCATGCAGAAAGGGGGATGTAAACTCTGGCTTTTCCCTCTATCGTTTACCTTCCTGTACGATCCGAGGCGCCGCCCGGTACGTGCACGGGCAAAGTTTTTCACCGACCGTATCGTGCGTCAGGAAACGTACTTGCTTTTCACGTTCAGCTGATGCGTGAAGAAAAGAAAGTTGCGGAAAATCATTCTACCGGCTGTGGTGCACCCAGATCACCCGGACGCTGCCTGAGAGCTAATGCGCCTCTATACGCGAACCACAGCAATGCGCTCGACGATCTCGACGGGGTACGGGAGGGGATCACTGTTTGATTACTTCCTTTTCTTCGCGGTGTATTTTTGTGCAGCTCCCTCTAATCGCGGCGTATCTGCGCATCCGACAATGCAATTTGTTCACTTTCCGTTTCAATTGCCAGCTAATGCACCGCAACGATCATCAGTGGGCACCCTTGCGGACCCCACTTGGGTCGGGCGCAAAGCTTGACGATTTAAATGAAACTTTCCAACCACAAGTTCCTCAAACAAATCACACACAATCACAAAACCGAACAGCTTGGTTGGTGGATCCTGCGTTTTCACTTTTGCTGTATGGGTTGGTTGGAGTGTTATTTGTTGCCCGAAAGGTATCGCACTTAAGCTGTAAGGATAACATTTGCGCCCAGTTCACTTTTTAAGCTCTCCAGCTTCCCTGACTGACCTCGAGTGAACTCGAAGCCACTGTGTGGATACAATAAAAAGTAACAAAATCGCCCGTCCCTTGCAGACAGCCGTCAACCGAGCTGGGCATTTGTTTTGATGCGCAGAACCGCTCCAACGGTGTCCTCCTTTTGCGCATCCAGGGTTGCGTTCGCAGGCCGCCAAACGGCCCATTAGCGTGCAGAGCGACAGCCACAGTGATTTAAATGGAACGTTTTAGCGTGCCTCACATAACACGGCACGCCACACTGTTCCTCACCTTAAACGTATTTCGAGAGCGCGTGTGTGTGGGTGAGGTTAGAACACTTTTTGGTTTGGTGCTCTCTTTGAAGGGCGAGTGAATTCTTCTGCTTGGCTGCAAGGGTGCGTTCTTGCGAACGTTTTGCGCAACGGTGTTAACGCAAAGGTAACGCACGTGCCGCGTAGCGGTGCAATGGAAATTGCGAACGTTCTGTTAGAGAAGAAAAAAAACGGAAGGAAGCTTTTGGGCCGTGCCCTTAGCCGTCAATCAGCCGTTTTGCTTTTCACGCAATGGTGTTCACGCCGGCCAGAGCTAGGTGCGGTGCATTTGAGACCCTGCACAACTGCACGCCGGGAAAACGCTGCGAGTCTTCATTGGGTTCATGGACAAAAATGGATTCGTTATTTTTAATTTGGCTAATTGTTGCTGTTTTTTTAAAATAATTTTCAAGTTTGAAGATCCTGAAAATGTCTTTTTAGGATTAGCCACCGATTAAAATTGATAGTTATGCAAGGTTCTAAATGGGATTGTTTACGTCACCCAACAAACACTGGCCGACCAACGGTTTTATGTTTTCGTTTACGAAATAATTGATTGCGAAACCATTTGATTATCTTTTTGTATTTATTTTTGAGCGTTCCTTTACATATAAATCTGTTTTAGAAGCACTTTAATAAATCCATGTTCACTAAAACTTTATTTGATAAAAACACCAATGATTTTTTAATTTTTAATTAAAAATTTAAACAAGTTTATGAGATGAATCAATACTTTACCCCCCTTTCCACATTACATTGGGTCTCTTTTAAGTTTTTTTAAATCGGCAAAAAAAAAAACAAACTCAATCGTTCATGAGATCACCTGATGGAGTTTGTGACGAATTAACGTTTGTTTACATTTTTCCAGACTGAAATGATCACGGCATTCGAACGGCAGGTCGAACGGAAAGTGATATGGAAAATTGAATGGATGTAGTTATTTTGAATACTTATTAAATATTTTGAATAGTTATTTTCTTCTTTCTTTCCGCGTTCGAGAGTAAGGCTGCGCTCTGGCACCAAAAGAACACGACATCCGACTCGAACAAACCCATATAATCATATGGACTGTGGACTGTCAGACACAAACAAACAAACAAGACAAACATGTCAAATCCCATACATTTTTCATGTTCGATGTCGTGTTCGATTGGTGCTAGAGCGCCGGGTAAGATGTTCATAAGGACACTTGGCCCCGTATGTGTGGAAGGACAATGGAGGAGCCGCTATAATGACGAGCTATACGAGATGTACGGCGAGCTCAGTGTCGTACAGCGTATCAAGCTCGTCAGGCTCCGGTGGGCTGTAGTGATGGGTAAATACAATTTTTTTCCGGAGTCGGATTGATCCGAATAATGTATCCGAATCAGGCGAATAATGTAACTAGAAAATCAGAGACTTTTCGTTTCGTGTGTGGTTTTTTAAGGAGTATTGACGTGATTTCAGCCACCAACTGTCAAACTCCATATAATAAAAATCCATCTGGCTAGTATCGTAAAATTCCCCATAATGCCATGTGCTTTTTCCCTCCCTGCATACAATGTCTTCCAGTCTTTAAAAATCAAAATCAGTCCTATTGTTGCTTTCTCCAGCTTTCCCAAAATAATAAATTAATGAAAATTGCAATTTTAACGAATTATAACAATCTAAACACACACACACACACACACACACAAAAGCATACACCTGTGCCACCATAGAAAACACTTTCAGTGCCATTGTTTCTAACACTTTCCCCTTTCCAGGCACGCCCTTGCCGTTAACGCCGTAGATTTGAAACGAAAGGTGTACGCCTTTTGCTGCAGGCCACCCCAGCCCAGCATAGCCACTTTCATGACCTTAACGTGGCGGGCAACCCCCCTCCCCCATTTTCGGAGATGCTTTCTGCATAGTTCTGCGGCGATGGCTCAACATCATTTCAACGTCATTTTCTTAGCAGCGTTTTCGAGCTGCCGCGACCCAAAAGCCCAACCGGCGGTGCGGTGCAGTCCAGGTGCAGGTGTGCTCTCGGCAAGAGGCGAGAAAGATCACATCGCGATTGAAAGGCCTGAAAGTAACGTGCTTTGCAAACAATGCTTGAGCTTTGTAGCCTTCGGGGTGAGATTTCCTCACCCCGGCGGCCGGTTGCCACCTTTGCAACCTTCAACGTTGCCCACGTTAATTTGCCTGCAGTGGAGTGGTGGAGCTGCTTGTCACAATATGAGAAGAAGAAAAAAAACACCTTCTCCAACACGCCAGCGAACAGTTCAACGATCTTTCCATCCCCCCTCTCCATCGGGTGTACCAGATTTTCTCCATCGGTCGGTAATTTTCTTTCACGGACACGTTGCTACATTGATGCTGAATCGTGTTCGTTTTTGCGAGCCTCATCTTAATGATGCTAGCGTCTCTACACAAGGGGTTGACGTGCCTGCCGCCATTGTATCCCACGGCCACCCATTTGCATTCTCCACAAAGACCTCCCCTTTCCCTTTACACAATGCACAGTGCATTGAGGGGGGGGGGGATACTTCACTGCCACTTTGCCTTAAGCTGCAATGAGCGGATATTGGCAGTGAGAGAAAAAAAGACGGAGCATTTTATGATTTCTGTTTAAATACTAATGATATTCAACGAAACTATTGGGGAAGGGACCTGGAAGCTGGATGGGTGGCAGCACTGGGATGAAGCAAATATTGGTTTGCCGTTGCTATTAGCGTTCAATTGTCACCGCAGCGGAAAACACTCGCCGTTCCTTAAAACACTGCGCGCATCAAAAGCTCCGCAGCGCATGGATGCCCACAGCAACGCCCTTTCAATATTTGAGCGGAATAAATTCCTGATGGGCCGATCGCACGGGCGGCGGCTGTACCGGACGATAGCGAACCCCGTCCCAGTGCCCAGGGGCTGGACATGCCAATGTCTATTTGGTTTGGCAAAACAGTAGCACGGTAGGTGTTAATGGGATTTGTTTGATAATTTGTCGGTTTGCTTTTGGTTTTCTTTTCTTTTCCAATCAAAAATGGTATGCACTGAGCGTCGAAATATGGACGGCCTAGACGATCGAGTGTCCAAGCTCAATTGCCACATTCGTACCCTTGCTGAGGGGAGTGGGAGGATTTTGGGCCACAATTCCTTTCCGAAAGGACACATTAGCATTTTGATCGGTTTCTTCACAGTTCACTGCACTAAAGTCTCAACCCGAAGACGCAAACTACGATCACCCGGGCTACGAATACGGCTCACCAAATCGGTTCGTTCGAAGACAAAGAGCATGTAAGATGCCAGTAAACTGGTTCAACATCGACGACTGATACAGCTGCAACCGCCACTGCATGCTCTTTGGCCTTTTGGTTTATGGTTGCTCGCTTTATCGTCCCGATCTGCAGACCAAACCGTCCCTACGCACAATAACATGGCAGGTCTTCTTCGTAGCATCGTTGTTTGAAGAAGCGATTGAACTTTAGGGAGATGTAAAGTATGCACGTAAACAGTACGGAATTCTGAAGCCACTGCCGCACCACTGTAAGGCCACAATGGCACGTCCTTCAAGATCGCTTCTAAAAAGTCCCACCATCGATTGGAGGCAGCCAGTTTGACAGCTCGTAATGCCTCCAATTCGCATTAACCACACGCATCACCTAGAGGTACTGAAGGTCACCCCTCCCGGTCACAGCACCTGGACCTTAAACAACAACAACAGGTTTGGGTTTTTTTTTTTTTTTGGTTCGTTTGCTGAGTAAAAGTAAATGGTCCAATGATGGGCTTCGGGCTGTGTATGTGTCTGAGTCTTTTTAGTGGTCTTTTATGCTCGGTTGTCTCTGCCAGCAGGGAGGGTAGTATTTTTCTTGATTTTAGACCCACACACCGCAGGCTCATATGTTGGATGTTGAAGCGTACATGAGATGAAGGTTTTTATGTACCATGGTTTTTTTTTACCATCTACCTCAACCACAATACCATCAGAATTAACCAACCACACAGCCGTTAATGGAATGCCTTTTGTCGTGTTTTTGAGGTTGCCTGACAGTAGACTTCAAGCCGGCAGCAGCCTATGCCTATGCCATCCATAGCGGCGACCTTTAGTGACGCACAGTAACTCCTTTTTGAGGTGTCACAGTCGGTTGAACAGTTTTGTGTATATTGTTATATCCTCTATTTGCCTTTTTCATTCCATTTCTTCCGGCTATAGTAACTGTTCTGTTTGGTCAGCCGTATCGTTGGAAATTAAATAAGCAACCGGCCCCAACATTAACACTCACCAACATCAGGTAGTGGGAATATTAAATCCTGTGAACCAGCTAGCCGGAATGGATTTATGAGTGGAACATCCATTTTTACGATGAGTCAAAAACACATCGCCTACATGCGCCCGGTTTCGTGCAAACATTTCTTGCCCCAAGGGCAAGGTTGCGAAAAACCCATGTCGATGGAATTTGGCACGCGTTTTGCAGCCGTTTTGCACCCCTGTCTGCGACTCCGCGACTGTGTGCCGGCACAACAGATCTACCAAAATCATGATCTCGTTTGTTGTGCAATCGGTGGTCCTCTGTCGCAAACGATCGATCGATTGAACATTGTAACATGAAGCTCTCGGCCCACAGTGTTGAGCGTATGAGAGCAGAAACGTTTGTAATTTGTTGTCTGTTTGTTGTAACGGACGGTTTGGAGCTGCCAGTCATTATAATGCGATTAAAATGGTTACCCAAAATCGACAGTCATCGTTTGTGTGTTTGTGATTCGTATCATTTGGTAAAGTTCAAACTTGACTAAGCAGCTTGTTTTTTCGTTTGTGGCGTGACTAAACGATCTTTTCATCCCCTCCAGCAGAGTTGCTTTGCAACTGCAGCAAAACCAGCGCAAACAATGCAATTAAACCCTAACCCCCCCGTGTGCAATCCTCGAATCATTCGATCACTTGTTTTACGCAACAATACGCAACTGTAACCGTTTAATTACGTACATTTTGGTTAAAGGAAGTGATTTCTAGTACAAGTATTTAAGTGATCTTTTGCTTCTATATACTCGTCACTAGCAGTGCACACAGCCGATCGTCCGATCGGTTTGAAAGCTGCCGTCTAGGTAACGCACCTCAACACGACTGTCCCCAAATGGTCCCCTCCAAAAAGGTGTGACCTCATTCACAAAACAGACTTGTCCTGACCGAGTTCGGCACCCGGGCACACCCGTCGCTTTCTTCAAGCGCCCCAACACCGCAACTTCCCACTGATACTGTCTAGCGAAAGTAGTGAGTGTTTGCATACCAAGTACTACTTGCATAAGTGCGGTGCCTACACCTTTCGGTGCCGGCATTTCCCAACCCCGCGGTTAGCTGTATCGAACTTACCTTCCTCTCGTCATTGTTATTCATCGTGAATATTGATAATTAATCCATACAAAAGGCAATCGACCGGCGTTCGCTAACGCTTCACTTCCCACCGATGGACGGGCTTATAGGGATCGTAATGCCGTTGGAATACGGCGCGAATCGATACACGTAGAGTTCCTGGCGGGAACTACAGTTTGCTGCGAGCGTTTCGTGCACGGGGTGTCACAATCCGGGAGCTTTTTGTATGCGTTTTTTTTGCTTCTCTCTCGCTCTCTTTGCACAACTTTTAAGCTTTTATCATTCAATCAAATCCGGCACACCTTTGGAGGGGAACGTTTAGGAATCACTTTCATGAAGCACTTGCTTTAATAGCACACGACCCCGGTGAGGCTGGGTGTAACTGAATCACACGACACGCTTACAATAAATCCGGTGTGGCAAACGATTGTTGCCCGATCGAGCATCCTGTTGATGAAATATGCATTAGAAGCTAGCGTTTGATCCGAAGGGGATCTACTACTAGCGCACATAGACACACTTGTGAAACACTTTTTAACTCACACTCACATTTAGCTTGTATGCTTTAGATTTGAGCACTAAAAATACACCGGCTCACTTGCAGTAAGCTTGCAAAACCCTGTTTGATGAACCCGCGAAGCTTTCTTCCTAAAGACCAGCACCACTTTGCACTGGAACGTTAACTTCTAGAATGATCGCGGGAACGCTGGGGACACAAACCCTAAAATAAAACACGCTCACAGACACACACGCTCACACATAACAAAACACGAAAACTGGAAATTCTTCCCGCTTTGCTGCAATCCCGCGTACGCGTCGCCAAACGAATTAGCGCAGCACGGTTTGTAGCGCGCACAACACAGCAGCCCAGTGCGCGCCCGGTTCAACGGTTCAGCACGAAATGCGCCAGCGTGCTGTGGCGGAACGCGCAAGAAGCACGCGCGCGTGCTAGGGCAACCGCTGCGGTCGACCACCATCCACGGAAACGCCACACGTCTCCCACACACTCTCACCTGCTGATCCGTCGCCTGGTTGGACGGGTGGTTTTTCGGGGGTGCTTCTTCGGTTCGGGGGTGACTTTTCTCGCACGTTACCGCGGTAAGCAAATCGACAAAGTTAATGGATGAAATTATTGTTTTAAAAAAAATATTACGCGTACACAAGGCGGGATTGACATTGAGCTTCGAAGCAGAAGATGGAATTACTTTAAATTTAAACCGATTAATACAAACGAACTCCAGACTAAGGACAACGGGTTAAAGCTGGTGCTGCTTGTGGTGATGGCTCTAGTTTTTGCTTTTATCTGAATTTTAAGTTGCAGGCCCCAACAATATCAAACCGGCGAATAATGATAAAGAAGGAACACAGCACAACACAAACCCCTTTGCTAAGGCTACCGGTTGTGGACACGGTTGCTTTATCGGCTAGTGCGTATCTGCGATGTATAAATCCGGTTTTAAAAATATGGTGAAATAATTTTTGCACTATCCTTGAGCCTTTTGTTTCGATGCTTTGAGCCACATGCTGATAGTGGTAGTGTTCCGCCTGGTTTAGGCTGATTATTTTAAACATAAATAAGAAATATTAACATGTTCCATGTAGCAGCGATTTTGCGTTTGCGTTTCCGAGTGAAGTTATATTGATTTGTTTTTGGGGTTTTTTACTATACTATGTTTGAAACGCATTTGCTTCAGAAAGTGTTTTATATTGCATTTTATAATAAATTATTTTCGTGTAAATCGTAAAATGTTACGATCGACGCCGCATGTGAAACGGATTTGCACTAACCAAAAACACGCCATCGATCGACAATTCGTTCAAGGCTGACTGCGATCGGTGAAAGTGATTGAATTGGTTTGTCTAATGTTTTGGCATTCGAGCTACTCCATTCAATGATCGAAAAGGGACACGTGCCACGCTTCAAATATCTTCAAACCAAACTCCAAACTTTTTTGGTTTTGTTTTTGCTACACCAATTATAAACACATTTCAAGTGCCCTCCATTATCGACAGGTTAAGCACGTCGACGTCAACCGATTGTTACTCCCCCGACTTAAGCCGCCCCCTGTGGGGGGCTGGGGATTCTAGTTATCGGGCGACCGAATCATGAAAAGATTATGTCATATCTTTGGCGTACAATATAAATCGATCCGGGAGCGATACGAAACAGGCTAAAAAGCCGTTTTGTATTTGCTCGTATGAACTTTTAACTTTACACCCATTTAAATGGTCCGTTTTTTTTTGTTTTTTTTTTTTGTTTTTTGTTCAGACATGCAGTTTGACACAACATTGATTGTTAATCCAGCAGGTTTGGCAGTACGGTACACGGACACGATAAGCATTGATTTACAATGGAACAATAAACCGATGGTAAGGGTAAATAACCTCTTTTTTATACGGCGAGATGTGCGTGATTGTACGATTTGCTGCGGAAAACAAGCTAAACCTCACGGAGAGGCAGGAGTAATGAAGATTTGCAATTGCATTTGGAAGATCGACCAAATCGACGCAGCGTTTATGCGCCTACTAAGGTGCAGAAAACATTTGTTTCATAGCAATCCTGGGTGGACCATTACGCAAACGACGCAATGTCGACCACGTGCACATGCGCTCCGGCGAGCAGTTGTACGAAAGCGAACGTGTAAATTACACTCACAGGTCAACCTCTGACACCTGCTGTGACACTCGTTAGATCATCTGTATTTTTATTGGCTGATATGGCTGGAAACGCGTTTCAACGACGAGCTGCTATTGACGCTGCACTGCGAGGAATGTGAGCCATTGCGAAGCTCAAACAAAGCGCAGTTAGGTTTAAAACACTCATTTCAATACAAGGCTCCCATCCGAATGGCTGGCTGGTACAATATCGTACACGAATCTCACATCTCACTCTTGTGGCCATGGGCCAAACAACACCATCCAACAGCGCTGTGTGGCTTTCGGCCGGTCACACATGGCCCACGGTCTAGTATCATCCAATCGGCACGACACGTGTGAAGCGGTGCTGTAAAAGCACACACAACATCATGGGCACGTGCCCGGAAAAACAACGCCCGTGCAATGTATTGCAAACGAATAGTGCCAAAAAAAAAAGACAACAGCTTTTACCAGCTTGAGGGAAAATAAAAATATCGTTTTTACGCATGAATGGAGCTGTAGAGCGTATGATGCGGCGAGGAAATAGCTTGCGTCTTTGTAGTGGTGTTGGTGCGTTATCTCTCGTGTTTGGTGTGGATGTTTCACGCACGCTTGTGACAGTTGGATGTGTGGTGTGAATTTAGGCAGGAGGCGAATTTCAATGATCACCGTCAATATTGGACGAGCTATACAAACACAATTGTATGTAAATGATGCCATATGGAGCAGATCAGTGCTTCTTTGCTGCATAAGCTTAAGTGTAATGTAAAAAAAATAGTAGAATAGCAATTTGTGCCGTAACAGGTAACGGACCATTGAGTGTGATTTTATGAACCTAATTTGTGAAGCTATTTTTAGATCGTGAGTGTAAAAACACCACATCAAGTTTCCTACAAAGACATGACAACAGCTACCTTTTTCATGTTAAAATAATACAATTTTACTTCCACCTTAAATGTTTATTTTCTACTCTGAACACGTATTTCGTTGCGTACGAAACTTTATGCAGTTAAGAGTGAATGTTTGAAATTTGGAACTTTTTTAAAATAAACATTGAATGATTATTTAACTACTCTTAAGTAGTTAATGGCGTTGCTTTCATCATTTCAATCTTAAGACGCAACTTATCTTTCGTCCACATACTATGCTTCGCCGAAAAACTTCTGCCAACTGGAACAGTAATGCCATATTCTACGATGTTAATGAAATCACAGCGAGTCGTTTTTCTTTTGATCCCAGTGGATTTTTGTCAGTGGATTTTGGGACCATGAGTTTTACATTTGCGTCTGTGACCCAGAATTTTGCAACCAAGGCTTTGGCTACCAATTCGACAATTCGATTTGGCCACCAAGGATTTAGTGACCAAGAATTTGACGACCAAGATTTTTTGAACAGGATTTTTGCGGCTCTAGACATGCATCACTTCATTGGGAAAGCGTACTTAAGTACAAAGGAAAGGAGAAAGCTCACAAAGCGAAGAGAGCTACACTTTGTAGCTATTCCACCACCAGATGATTCAACCATTTTTTTTTTTTGTTGCTATTTTTAAAAATCATTAGTCGATTATCATCTGCTAAACGAAGTTTTTTTAGATTCCTTTAAGGCCGCTTGTGCCCCGTTTAGACGTTAAGCGGTCGTTTAGTGGATTTGTGACACTTAGGATGGGAATAGTGCAAAAGCCGTCCGTATGGATAAAAAAAACTTGAATAAACGGCGTCCCACTGTAGTTTAGTAACAGATATTTTAAATGTTCATTAAAATGAATAAAATATTTCAAGATTCGTTTACTGGAACAAATTCAAAGTTACTAAGATTTATTTGCTTAAATGTATTTAGTTAATACTGTTTATTTCATCATAACTAGATGTGCAGTCTTTCCCCGGTACACGTGACACTCGAGTTACGTTAATTCAAGCTACGTGAATTCGTATTTATGACAGTTCAAATGTCAAACTAGTACAATTTTCTCAATAAATTTTGAAATGGAAATTAATTTTTAATTTTTTAAACCAGCAAAAAGAAATAAATAACCGAATTTTTCAAACGAATCGCATAAAATAAGTTATAAATTACATAAATAAATTAAATGCAATAAAAAATCATTGTAATTAAAGTCAATTTTGGCTGAAAAACGTGATATTCGACTTACGCGAAAATCAGAATTACGCAAATGCCTCCCGAACGCATTATTCGCGTAACTCGGGGAAAGACTGTATGTGCTGTTCTAAAACGTGTTGGCAATTTTTTTTTTCAATAACCGTTGATAATATTTCAAACTGCACTGAAAACTTTCAACCGATCCCAAATGTTATATGGGAATCCGAGCCAGCATGTGGAACCGCCCCACTGTGCTAGCGATTTGACAGCTAACAGCTCGGACCTGCTACCTGGGAACTGTCTAACTTCAAACGTGTAGCAGCTGCTTAATAAACATTGTTTTTTCGTCAGCCGACGAAGGTGGTACGATTGACACTTGTGCCTATTGATTTTGCTTTCTGCAGAATTAATTTTTAGAGAGTTTCCTCTACACCCGTGTGTGTCCTCCAATTGCTAGTGCTAGAGTGTTTCCTTTACTTCCAAATTCCATCGACCCTGTGCAACCAGCCGTGTTGCAGTGTGTTACCACCGCGCTAGTGGCGTACGTTCCGAGCAGAAGGCGTGTAACACGGCATGAATCAGTAGTGTGAATGATGAAACGATGAGCCTGTAAATAGTGGTGTGACTCCCGGTAGTGTTAATCTTCCTGCTGCCGTACCTATTACTAGCTCCGTTTCTAGTCTCGAATGGTGGTATAGCATAGTGCGTGTGTGTCTATGTGTGTGTGTAGCGCATAGTAGCCGTACCGTAGCCGTGCATAGCAGTAGCGCACCCGCTGCCGGGTGTGTATTGAAAAGAAAGGCGTATACCACAGTGTGCACAGAGTGACGAAAAAGTTGGTGTCCCGCAGCACACATCGACCGTTTTTGTCTCTTTCCGCGGGTGCGCTTTCAACCCCGGACGCCGCAGTTACCATACCAGCAGCAGCACCAGCATGGAGATTGTGCGTGCCGTATCGGACACGTTCTGGTCGACGCGAGTGTGGCTGCCGCCGAACATCACCTGGGAAGACATACGGCCGGGTGTGCGAGAGGACGTGAACCATGCCGACTACCGGCACCTGATCTACCCGATACCGCTGGCCGCGGTCATTATCGTGCTGCGCTGGATTATTGAACGGTAGGTGGCGGTGCGGTGTACAGGGAGTGGATGAAAGAGCAAAAAATTAAAACCGCTCACGAAGGACGGTGGAAGCAGGCCCGTGCGAGAGGGGAGCGGTTTTGGTGGCGATCGCGCGCACCCCGTACACATAACCTCAATCGCGCATGAAAACCGTTTCTCTGTCTGTCCCGTTATGCATGTGTGTATGTGAGTGCGTGCATGGGCGAGTGTGCGAGTGTGCGAGTGTGTGTGGAAATATGGTGCGTTCAGTCAGCCTGCTGCGATGCCTCCTCGCTGTAGAAGCGCGAATTTCGGATCGATGTTTACACGCGGCGGTAGTGTTGCGGTCGATGGAGGGAGGAAGCTATATCGTATCATTCCTGCTACGCGGTTACGCCCTTATAATTTCCGAAAATGGGAGAAATCAAAGAAAGAGGGGGGTTGCGAGGCAAACCCCACGCGCGTTGCTCTTTCTCTCTCGTCGCGTCATTCCCCCGTTCCCGTTGGGAGCAGCGCACTGCGAAGAATGGTCCATAATGCACCAAAGACGTGCGGCGGGACTGCAGTGTGTCAGAATGCATATGCTTGAGAAGAGGGAGAGTGTATGCGAACGCTGCACCCGGAATTGCAACACACTCTATCGATTACCCCCGAGAAGAGAATCTACACATGAAGCAGGATGACGTTGAAATGCAAACACAAACATAAACCTTTCACACACTTCTAAATTTACGCATGAAATGAAGTAACAGAAGAAAAAAAACGCGTCCACTCACCAGAAGAAGGGGGTTTGAGAAGGGGTTGGTTCCGTTTAATTTTGTTTTTTTTCCCCACTTCATTCGTTTCGAAACCGTTGTGCTTTCTCCGGGCCTCATTTCTACATTTCGCTCGCTCACAGTGTGCCTGTGTGTGTGTGTTCCCTCTCTCTCTCTCTCTCGGCTGCTTTGAAGTGCATGGTTTATGTTTATGCCGGTTCGCCCTGCCTGACAATGCACCAAGCAGCAGCAGCAGCATGCTTGGATCGATCGTACCGGCGTGACGATAGGGCGGGCGGCATAAGGGATGCATGAATCGGTCGACTGTTAAAATCTTTCTGAGCTGGAAAGATCAATTGGTTGACCTCATTGATAATGGTATTCTCAGATAATACGATTATTTAATGGTGAACTTTGAACCATTAGGGACAAACTCATTCGGACCTATATGAGGACCAGTAAGAAGGGCACAATGTCTTTTTCTTAACAATGCTCTTAATTTTATTTATTTTTATTATTTATTGTAGATTGTACTCGAAATGACGCGTCGACAATGTGGGCTGGCACACTCACCCACACACACAAACTAACTAATGAACAATTCGGAGCAAACATATGCCGAGCATGGAAACACGAAATTCGAACAGGAAAACAAAAAAAAACGCGCTTAAACCATGATCCATCACCACATGCGATGCGATAAGAATCGTTGACTTCGACCTCCAACGGTTCATTATCACCACCACCACCACCACCAGCACCACTACCACCTCCTTTGCAAATCCGATCTTCAGTGGGTTTCCAACCCAACACCCCTTGTTCGTTCCACCCACTAGACATCCGACGAGACAACATCGAGCGGTTTTCGCGTGTCTTTACCACCACCAATACCATTTACTAGCGTCATCTCATGCATAATACACTTGGTTTCGCGCGCGTCCGCTTCTATCGCCGGCCGAGGTCTTAGTATGTACCTGATAATGGGTAATCTAATCATTCAAAAGTCGTGCCAAACGCTTGCAAAACGCTTCCCAACAAGTGTATGATCGTACAGCAGCAGCAGCAGGCGACCGGGCGACCGCATGTCGTCAGACGGCGGCCGTACAGAACGTGTATGAAGTTTATTGTTGATGGTAGAAACGTTACGCAATATGTGGATGATGGTGGGAGGAGTAGGAGGAGGTTGGCTGGTGCACGGTTACGCGTGTCATCGTCATTCAGTCATAAACTGAACCTTGATTGGCCGGAGGGATGGGGAGAGGAAAAATACGTGCAGAAGGAAAAAGGGGAAGCAAAACGGTATCAGTGTTGATCGCACGATTAAACACCGTCTGCTGATCGATGGTCGTTGTACGAATTGTTGGAAATGTATGTATTTGTTACTTTAATTCAGCATGTTTATAAACAGGCCACTCCTGAATAGTCATAATCGGTGTCTCAGTGAGTCACTCGATTCACACGAGGTTATCATTCGTCATCAATAACGCTAGGTTTACTCCCCCCCCCCCCCCACCTCCCATTGGGTCACGATGAGTAAGGTTCGTTGTTGAAGCGCGCCCCACAAATGTGCTTCGTCACAAATGCAACCCAGTTCCAAGTATGTGGGGTTTTGTCTAGTGACGTCATAGATGGTTAGGGTTAATGGCCAAAATCTACTACTAGTCGGAATGATTTTGTAGTACATTTGTATTTGGGGAAATGCTTAATATCAATCACGTTTTCAATTCAATTCAATTCAGTCATTCAATCTATAACAATGCTTATCACCATGAGTAGTCAGCCTCTCCAAAATTGCCCCTTTTATCGGCTTTGGTTATCGTTCGATCGATCTTATCTTGCAGCTTTAAGGAGAGACGTAGAACACAATAGTGTTACAGCGACAATCCATTTTTGCTACGGTACTTCAATCCATTAGTCACCCGCCACCGAAGGCCCAAAGGTTTTTGGTAGCGTTTGAAAATTTACACAAACTGTTTGCTGCTTGTTGTTTGTGTGTACACGTTGTATACTCATTTAAAAAGTACACATTGCCCGGACGTACACAAACTTGCTCTGTTTCTGCGTTTTGCGGTGAATATATTTATTCGCTTGCTTTCAAATAGCAGCTTCTTTGCTGTTTCGTATTATCAATTATGCAAAGCAGTTTTTTGTATAAAACGATACAAAAACGAAAACAATCTTTACATTTTTTTTAGATGTTATACTATGTTTAAGTAAAATCGTTCGTCCGTCATCTTAAAATATCTCAATTAATACGATTCACAGCTATTGCGCCTCTTTTGGTGCTCAAATATTACTTATTTCACAGACTACGACGGGGACAATACCAGCTTATAGCTATAGTGTCCTTCGCGGGCCCGCCACATTATCTTTTAGCGCATATTTCAACGAGACTCGCATCTTATCAGCCAGGCGATAAAAGCGCTTATGAACACCGAAGAACAATTTGTACAGAAGCATCTGTATGTGGGTGTGTGTACCCGGCTCTGTTATACAGGAGGTATTGTTAATTCCATTCCAACCATACTTGCGCACATCGTTTTCGGTTGCATCATGTGTAATGCACGCTCAGCATTATCGTGCATTATTCTACGCTTTAGTGGCCTATAGCCGGTCTGGTGGTACAGTCGTCAACTCGTACGACCTAACAACATGCCCGTCATGGGTTCAAGTCCCGAATAGACCGTGCCCCCATACGTAGGACTGACTATCCTGCTATGGTAACAATAAGTCACTGAAAGCCAAGCTCACTTCACTAGTGGGTACAGGCAGGCCTTGACCGACAGCGGTTGTTGTGCCAAAGAAGAAGAAGTGGCCTATAGCGAAGGAAGAAGAGTGTTCCAAGACACAAACACCAACCCCCCGTACGAATGGCGCTTTCTTATCGCTTTTCCACCATCACTCAAGCTTACTGATCATAAAATGGTACACTTTTCGGGTAAAAAGTAACAATATTGTGTTCCCATTAGGTTTTACGTTTCTTTACGATCCAAATCGCCCACCCGAAAGATAAGCGCGAGGGCAGGGAAGGTGTGTAGGTGGTATGTCGAGGAAAGGTTTAGCAAGGAAAAAAAGGGGGCCAACGTCAACACATCGTTTGGTGAGTCGCGCGTCTGTTCGGCACAGTCTGGAAGGGTGTTTTTGACGCATTCGCAAAGCAAAGGCTCGACCTCCAGCGGCACAGATGTGATCCGCTTTTGCCTCTCTTTCTTTTGTAGGCTGTGCACGCGTTTGCAAACATTGCACTCAGAATTATCATGCGATAGGAATGTTGTGGATGGATACGTAAACCGACTGGCGCGTACGCTTTTTAGGCTCGGGGTTGTCGTTACCAGGCCACGGCGCACCACCTGTAGGATGGCGTTGTCTTTTTTAATCACCAAAAAACCTCAGCTATGACGATCTGTTTAGCTCTCCCTTTCTCTCTCTCTCTCTCTCTCTCTCTCTCTCTCTCTCTCTCGTTTCGGGGAAGTTTATTGGTGGTAAGGAGGTTGTTCTTGTTTCGCACTCAATGCGTTTCATACAAACTGAGTGTGATACGTTATCGGGCGTAATAAAACCGTTTGGATGGGGAGGGTTTTTTTTGAGAAACTTCTTCCCGTACGTGATTGTTGTGACTGAATCATACCGTATCAGCACGAGGAGCCGAATGCGTTGGCCCTACCATTATTCCCCACATGGAGACACCCGAGCAAGTTGTATCAATATCAATCAAATGGTCTTAACCTTTATGCCAAAGTACGTACTCCCCATGCTTTATGCCGGTTTGACCATAAGGGTAGCATATTATTGTCCCTCTTACATGTACAACGGCGTTCATAGTTTTGGCAGAGTACTGCCTATTTAGACATAATACAGGGTTTTCAGGAGTTCTCATAGCTGTGGGACACTTTATTAACTCTTTCATACGTGAAATGGACTTAATGTAATGTGAATTGGACTCTATAGCACCCTCGTTGGACAAATCTAATAGGAGATGCCAGGAAACCTGTCCCAAAAGGCGTGCCATAGAGTCCAATTTCCAACACATTCCAACTTCCAATAGGAAAGAGTCGAGGAAGTGTTGGACAAAAATGAGAACCCCTGATAAACCCTGTAATCAAAAATTAGGTAATGTTTCTAACCCCGAAACCCCGATAAGGGCCTAAAACTATGATGCATCTTGTATGAAGCAAATGATTTGGATTCAATCGTTACAACCAACTAATTCACGATTTTATACCAACATGTATGAGAAATGTTTAAATAAAATATATTCACACATCCCTAAGCTAAATCGTTTCCTATGTGTTGTATCTTTGTAGATATTGGATTGCACCGGTCGGTAAGGCGCTCGGTATCAAGAGCACAGGACCAAAGCCACCGAAACCAAACAAAGTACTGGAGGCGGCATACAATGTCAACGCCCGGCTAAGCCACAAAACGGTAAGGATCATTGAGGGTCTCTCGATTGCAGCTGTGTGTGTGTGTGTAAAGATGGCCATGTAGCAGCAGCGGATGGCCCACAATGTTGCGACGGCAATGTATAGGTTACACCCTTGATGTTTGCACACATTTCGTAAAGCGGAAAGCATTTCTCAAGCGTAATGAATATTCATTGTTCCATACCCATGCCCATACCCAATGCCATGTGTGCTTTTGCCAAGCACAGGAGTGTGTGGTGACCACAACACTCTGCCCTAACATCGAACAACAACGCTTTTTTTGGCAAAATGACGGCGACCTACGGCGTTTATACGCGCGGGGCACATGAATTAAGCATAACTACACCGCGCAATGTGCCAAACCCCAAAACGAAACAGAACGGTTAAGGTTAAGAAAAGCCAAACGGACATGTTCTGAACTGAAAACAACCATGATGGTGGTGGTGGTGGTGTGTGTATGTGTTCGATTACATTTCACTTCAAGGTTTGTGTGTGTGTGTGTGTGTCGGGTTTGACTCATGCTCGCGCCTCGTGTGCCTTCCGAGTGCCGAATCGAATGAATCAATTTCTGTAGCACATTGTTCGACCGGAAGTGATAAGCTGCTTCATTGCACCGTTCCATCGCTTCTGCTATCTGCTCATTTCCGGCGCTGTTGTAGAATCGCGCTTGAACCGGCTTGTAAACAGTATTTACAGGCAGGCAGTGAGCGGGAGATAGAGAGAGAGGGAGATTAAAGATTTTGAGCAAGAAATTGCTCCGGATGTCCGGATGTGTCCCATAAACACAAAAGAGTTTAGGAGAGGTGAAGAGGGAGGGAAAAGAACACCACGAAGTGTCGACGATTCGGTATTCAGCTCCCATCCACACCTCCCCCTATACTGATGGTGCCACCCACGTGGCTAGTGTTGGATTGTTGATTGATAAAGAGTCTGGTGGTGGTGGGTGGTACCTTGATGGCGGTGCGATAAACGGAACTGAAGCGACTGGACGTTGTTGGGGGTTTTAGTTTCCTAACGATCGATTAAAACCCTTTGAACATACAAAAAGAGAAGTAAATGCAACAGTAATTACACTTCGTCACGAAAGGGGGGATGCAAAACACAAACACAAACCCATTTTCAGTGTTGAGCGCGAGGTCATAATGCAACTTGCTAGCACAATCTGTACCGTTTGCTACAAAAAATGCAGTCGCACAACAGAAACACGGGCTTGGAAAAGGTGCTTTATTTCGTTGTGATTTTAATGTTACCCCGTTGTAGTAGTTAGTTTCCCCTGTACAATAGCGTTAATGTGTCGTCGCATGGATAACAGTACGCTGCAGAGTCCCCCCCCCCCCCCAGCTACGGACCAGCCAGCACTGTAGATCGATAAGAGGTAGTCCAGTTAATCACGCAAAAAGCCTGTTCAGAACTTGGCTCGGTGTTTTCGGTCACACCGTCTGTGGTGCCAGTCAGTCCCCCGCTTATCGTTGGATCGAAACGACAGCGCGTATCCTAATGACGCCAGCGGTGTCCTTTTCTTTGTTGGCACGAAACATGGTGCGAATGGACACGGCAACAGTAGATTTAATGCTAGCTTCTTTTCGGCAAAACGCGATTTTAGGAAAACGTACACCGAAATATGTTTTACTTTTTTTTATTACAATTACAAACGGTTTGCCACACGAAAGCGGACCACAACTCTCTCGATGTGGTTTTTGGGTGTTGGGAAGCCTTAGAACATCGCTACTGGCGTCGTTTCGGCTTGTCCCGAAACCTTAACACTGCTCCGTGTATAGGGTCTTATTGATCAACTAGCTGCAACCACATGATACACCAAATTTCCTCGCTTGTGTTGCGCTCACCAATCCGAAGGTATTCGCCCTTTTTTGTTTCTAAAGTGTTGCGTGCAATTTGAAATAGTTAGCCCATTTCGGCATGCTCTGTAGACACAAGAAAAAGAATACGAATTACGGCTAGAGTAGTATTATACTTGGCGTATCCTCTGCAATTGATGTAAATGTATGCACACCAATCGTGGCTAGTGTGGAGGATGAATAATTGATTGCAATTGCAAGTGTTCTAAATTGGAAGTTCTTAACAACCAAGCTAAACATAATCTTGGTGTTGGTGTGCGCATATGAATATGAATAAAGCAGCTTGTAGATTGGATTCCTTTGGTCCTATTTCGCGGAAGGGGAGTGTAAAGTAAATCAAAAAAAGCAAGAGGCAAAACTCATTGTGAACGCACATTTTTTTGTTTTCAAAATAGCTGCCCCATCAGCTGCTTGTTGGCATAAACATTTGGAATAAAAATCCTACATGGTGCGAGACACGGGGGAAACTGCACTTGCGACGAAACAATTCTTCTGTTCTGCATACAGCAGCGTATAAGGTTGTGTGGAAGTATAGACTAAAGGAAACAACACAAAGGGGGGAACCTGTCGTCTCCAAATCAAACAGAACCCCTTTCCACTGTTGTCCGCTGCGCCATGTCCAGCCACCAACCTCCACTGCACAGCACTGCCATTCCGGGAGCAACTTATTGGCCACCGTCGTCATAACGATATCACTGACGCTTACGACGCTAAACGACGGCGGCGGAAGACGTGGAATTTACGTCGATAGAATATTTAATCTGTGGTCTCTGTATGTCTGGCTCCGCTCCCTTATGCCTCTCGGTCTCATGATGGAACGAAACACACAATCTCGCGACCGAGTGAATGTGCCAATAGATGGAAAAGAGAAGGTGTTTGGAGGTGTGTGTCTGTGTGTTGTTTCTCTGTGGTTTATAGCGCGGATAGTGGTCTCGTATCACCCTTCCCGCACACTTTAAACTTCGTGTAGAATAGGTGACACGGATTGTTTGTGGAAGCGCACAGTACCGCCCCGATATATCCTCCGCGCACATTAAAGCTGCCGTACGAACGGGCAAGTTCCAGTATCACTATCTTGCCCGGATATATCTTTCTCTCGTTTGTTTTTATTTTTATTGCGACAATGAAATTAACGAGTGCTCTCGAACACTTCTCCTCGTCACAACTCACACTCTCTACCACACCACCACTGTGGCAGTGGAGAACAACATCTCGTGTAAATTGCGCGAAAACTGCACCGGAGGTTGTCGTCGTGATCGCGCGATCTACTACGCTCATGATGGCATGATGGGGTTTTTTTTGTTTATTGTATGCTAGAACACACGAAGTGATTACGGCCCCTAGAGGATTATGTAAGCAGACGGACGGGGTCTTACTGGCACGCGCTCCCTGCTTGTTTGGGTGAAACGATACTCGTTTGAGGGTAGGGATGGGTAAAGTGGGCAAAAATACGGAGACGACTCCGATCCGATTCCGAAAGTTTCGGGACCGACTCTGGAAGGTAGATCCGTCTACCATTATCCGGAGTCGTTCGGAATCGCCCATTGTCGTCCGGAGTCGGAATCATCCGGAGTCTTCCGAAGTCATCTGGCATCGTCCGGAGTCGTCAGCAGTCGTGCAGAGGCATTCGTAGTCGTCCAGAATCATCTGGAGCCATCTAGAATTGTTCGTGGTCTTCCGGAGTCGTCCTGAGTCATCTGGAATCATCCGGAATAATCTGGTATCGCATGTAGTCTTCCGGAGTGTCTTTCCGGAAAAACCATGAAATTAAATGCTTCCGGTCGACTCCGACTCTGACATTTGCACGTCTTCGATTCCAGCCGACTCCGGACGACTCCGGACAATTATGAATGACCCTAACTCAGGGTGGAACTAGTGGACTTTGATTTTCCGGAGTCAGAATCGGACTAACAATTGCCAAAGTCGAATCTGAGTCGTGGGTGCGCTCCAGAAAGCACACCACTAGTTTGATGGTGTTGCTGTATCATGTCGCATTCAATGAGGCTCGATCAGAAATGATGCACTGACGGAATTCTATGTTGATTCGTATGGGTTATAAGCTAAAGAGTTACAAATATTTCTCTTTCGTAGATATCCCAGAGCGACAAAGAACTAACATTGAAAACAAAATATCTACCACAACTCTCATGGACGCGAATTGTGAATGAACCGAGATAAATCCAGAATAATACATATTTGATGATATTTTTTTTATCTCCTACATACAAGAGACCTTGCTACGCGCTCCAAGAACAACAGTCGTGAAATGGTCCAATAGCGCTTGCTAATGAAATTATCATGCCTGCCCATGGAAAGGGCCAGTTCCCGACAGTATTACTACTTTCACTTGATTTCTCCTCAGCCAACAATCGCCAACCGTCAGAGGGCACCAGAAGGGTTAGTAGGACCGTCGCACACGTCAGTATCTCATCAATAAATACTGCTAATGACGGTTAAATTTAGGGCTCGACCATCCAAATGACCTCAGTTGGTGGACAGGTTATTTTTTGGTTTCCTCTCCCAAACGCTTGCTAGGGTCTTTTGTGGGAATTTTGTTTTCTATTTGACGTAGCAAAAATTGTATTGATTTTTTTTTTGTTTTTGGTCCGTTGGATGGTATGGTGAATGTGTGCTTTCACCTGCCTGGAAGTTTTATCACAAAAAAACATTCCAAACTGAACCACACTCCAACGTGCGCAAAATACAGCGGCAAACGGTTGAAATTAATGAAAATCTTTATTACCCATTCTCCCCCAGCCACCACCGCCGCTTTCACGTTGAAACTGTCCTCAACAAATTGCTTTGGCACTGCTGCTACCTGCTGCTGCCCCAAGGCATAGGCAATACCCTAAAGTAGTCTCTTGCTCGAAATACGAAGCACGCGCTGCTACCAGCAAAGAAAATTTGGAATACTTTCTTTCGCAACCGTTTTGCTGCAGCGTGCGAGTGAAGCCGGTATAATTCGAAGCGCCAAAAATACTCCCATCAATAAAGCATTTCATAACGCTCTCAACCAAAACTACAAACAAAGCGAAACAAATGCTGGGCAGCAAAAGAGCAACACCTCCCCTCCCTGCCCGATATTTATGCACGAGTGGCGATAATGTTCACATTCTACATATCATCAGCTCTTGTTGACCTCTGCACACGCTCCTGTAAGCGCGCATCGGATTCTAGTTGATGAGAGGGAGGGAGGGAGGGATGTGCTTGTGTTGTCTGCGTGCGTATCTGTTTTTGTAGACGTGATCGTAAACACGGAATTCAGTCCAGCAAAACCTAGCAGAGCGGGAAGGTGCGATGGCGGAATGTGCTACATTTCTGGAGCATGACGCGATTCTTGTCCACCGTCCACCGGTAGTGGAACAGACCCCTCTGGTGCTGGTGGCACCGAGTAGAACGAAACAATTAACAGAGTGTTAGAAAGTCGCGCATGAGGGAATGATAAACAGATCAGGGAGAGAAAAAGAGAAAAAGATATGTATGTTGATTAATGTCTTGATTTGCAAAACAATTCTCAAGCGTTCGTGTGAAAGGATCGCATTTGTATTTAGTGGGTCTAGTGGTTTTGCCCAGTCTATCCATTGCACCATTCCAAATTTGAAAATTATATAAAAGGATGGTTGTTGTTGTGTTCACTTTATACACCAAATTAAAGGTGAAAAAGAGAAAAAGATATGTATGTTGATTAATGTCTTGATTTGCAAAACAATTCTCAAGCTTTCGTGTGAAAGGATCGCATTTGTATTTATTGGGTCTAGTGATTTTGCCCAGTTTATCCATTGCACCATTCCAAATTTGAAATTTATATAAAAGGATGGTTGTTATTGTGTTCACTTTATACACCAAATTGTCGTTTGTATACGTGGATTTGCTTCCCCTTGTTAATCATGCTGCTGATGATCGAATGATCACAACCCGGTTAGGCAGTGGGCAGCACACCTGGCGGGCGGGCCATACACTACCAACGTTTCCCTTTAGCTTTCACTGTTTATGGTTTCCTTACGCAGCACCAAACGGCTGCTGCTTCCTCCTACTGTTTATTATTCCAGCAACGGAATCCCTTGCCAGTAAATCGAAATGCCAACACAAAATTCCAACTACCACGCCGGGCGGCGGTACTGTTTTGGGGTTTTTGTTGTTGTTGACTTCCGATTGGTTTTGTCCTCTCCGACCCTTTTTTGTCGTTGTTGCAGCAGCAGCGATGGATAAAACGTCTCCAATAGGAGGACAAACTCTCGCTTTTGCATACGCTGTGTACGGCTTCGTTGTGATTTCAAAAGCTCGAAGGTTCAATAGCTTCTCACGTTTGATTTGGGTTTTCTTTTCTTCTTTTTCTTTTTCGCCCCACCCAGACCATGCGATTGATGAAGCAGGTGGATTTGAGCGAGCGACAGATCGAGTACTGGTGGAGACGCCGCCGGGCACAGGACAAACCGACGACGCTGGTCAAGTTTTGCGAAACGTCGTGGCGATGCATCTACTACACGTACAGCTTCATCTTCGGCAGCATCGTGATGTGGGACAAGCCGTGGCTGTGGGACATCAAGCAGTGCTGGTACGGCTACCCGCACCAATCGGTCACGAACGACATCTGGTGGTACTACATGATCTCGATGGCGTTCTACTGGTCGCTGACCGCGTCCCAGTTCTACGACGTCAAGCGGAAAGATTTCTGGCAGATGTTCGCCCACCACATGATCACGATCCTGCTCATGGCGCTCAGCTGGGTGTGCAATCTGCACAGGGTCGGCTCGCTCGTGCTGCTGGTGCACGATTGTGCCGACATCTTCCTGGAGGTACTGGGGTTTCCCCCGTGAAGGCCCGCTGTATATTGTGGTTCATTTTTAATAACCTTTTTTTTCTCGCCCGTTTGTTTTCACAGTCCGCTAAGCTGACGAAGTACGCACAGTATCAGAAGGTGTGCGACACCATCTTTGCCATCTTCACCGTCGTGTGGATCGTGACGCGGTTGATGCTGTACCCGCGCATCATCTACAGCTCGTCGGTGGAGGCGCCCCAGATACTGCCCATGTTCCCGGCGTACTACATCTTCAACACGCTGCTAATACTGCTGCTCGTGCTGCACATATGCTGGACGTATTTGATCGTGCAGATTGCAGTCAAGGCGATCAAATCGGGACAGGTTGGTTGGCCATCTCTTCAGTCCACGTCTTCCATCGGTTAACAGTAACATTAATATCTATCTCCTAACCTTTTTCTCAGATGGAGGGCGATGTGCGGTCCAGCTCGAGCGAGGAAATCTCCGACAGCTCGGAAAACTCGCGCCCGGTGCTAACGAACGGTGGTACGCCGAAGAAGCAGCCGAGCAAGAACGGAACGACGGCGACGGTGGCGGCAAACAGCGTCAGTGCTTCCCCGAAGAAGAAACAATAAAACAACAAACCCGTGTGTAGATGACGCAACGACGACCGACCTTTGGTCTGGTCTGACCTATAGAAGCGCATGCATCACGGCAGGTACCAGCAGGCGATAAGGGGGGCACGCGTATATCATCACGTAGCTGCGAATGCGTCCCACGCGTAACGCATTACCTAAACACACACAAACACACGAAAAAAGAACAAAACGCATTACACACTGTTACTATTGGGTGTTGTATCTGCTGAGAGTAAAAGAAAAACAAAGCGCATCATGTTACACTACCGCTGCATTATATAATAAGAGCCAATCGTGGCCGTGTCTGTTGCACGTGCTGCGAAGAACTAGAACCCAGGAGAACTAGCTGCATACGATGCAGCAAAGGTGCAACGCTATATCTAAATCCCCAGTTTCTCTTACCCGTTTAGTTAAATAGTGCAGGAAACGGACGATTTATGATAGATTTAACCAGAAAAGTGTAGGGAAGGCTTCGTGAAGGATCCGATCGATGAACGGATGTATCAGCTCTGCACCAGGGGTATACATTGTTTTCTTTATTTCCTTTTTCTTCCTTCCTCTAGGGTACATTTAAACGAGATAGGATTATGGAGAAGCAGCTCCTTCCCCTATTTTGCTGTAAGAAGGAATCGTGCTGCAGGATTATTTGTGAACAAAGAAAAGCATTAGAAAAAGAAAGCAAAACGGTGGAAGTGTAGCGGCAGAAGCTAGAGATAAGTATTTATTAGCTAAGTAAATCGTTAGTAGAAGCGGCGAGAGGCAGCTCGCACTGCAAAATGGGTGGAAAACCAGTGGTTGAATTTGCAACAAAAGCAACAAATATCGTGTGTGTTGATCGTGTTTGATCGTGTTTAGCTGTGGGGAAGCGAATGATAGGGAGTAAAAAGTACACAAAGTAGTACATACATAAAAACACAGCAAATCATCCAACACAACCAAATGTTGTTAAGGCTGGCGCGCAAGCGTTTGTGTTGCAACAAACGAGCCCTAACAAAAAGAAGAAAAAAAAACGGGACAAAAACAGTAATAAATATAGTTTGAAAGTGACAATGAAAAGCAAAAAAACGAAGGGTTGTGGAGTAAAAAAATGGTTCCAAAACGGTCATTGCAGATTGCAGATCGCGTTGCTTACGGCATTTTTGCTCTGTCCTAAATTGTGGCCACCATTGGGGCGGGTTGCGTGGAAACACTTGGCCTGGCCTGGACATGGCGAACACACACACACATTCCGCATTAGCAGCTGCCCTATTTAGCCTTCTCTCTCGTGTGTTGCATTTTGGTTTGCTGGGTAAGGGTTTTTTTTGTTATAAAAGATAAAACGTGGCATTAATGACGAAGCGCAGTCGACATGTTGAAAGATTTAGCTAGACATTGCGTGGATCGTGTAAGCGAGCGTGTACCAAATACTCGACGATTTAAATGGTGCTCTGGTATGATGATGATGTGCTTGCTTTTGTGGCATCTTTGTTTTGTACTAAAAGATATAGTCCGTCAGCTGTGCGTCCCGTTTCTATCCTCAATAACCAGCAAATATGCTGGGGCTTCTGCTCTTGAACGCGTTGATGATCAGTCATCAGTTAATGGTATGTTGTCTCGTTGAGGGTGCTGGGCGCCCTATAGTGCGCCGATCCTGCGCTGTTTTCATTCACTCTACCAAAGTTTATGTTTACTGTACTCTGGAATATGATGATCGTTAGAATGGAAATGCTAACTTAAGCGCGGGCGGATAGAAATCGAGAAAAGGGCATCGTTGTATCGTGTTTGATCGATCGTTCGCATAGTGTGTGAGTGTGTGTGTGTGTATGTGAAAAGATAGTGCCCCCTCAAAAAAAAAACAATATAAATATCCTTGATAAGACTGCATAGCAGAATAGAGGAAGAACTCCTGTGCAAAGAGGAAAAGGCACCGCGACGCGATGTTGGTTGCAGTGGTAGGTGATAGGTGTGCATGAGGCAAATGGGAATGAAACAGACGAACAACGCGGAAAAAGAGCTAGCTATATGTAGGTAAAAATAGTAAAAAGTGTTTTACAAATTACAAGATTCACGATGAAGTCGATGAAAGTCTTCGTCATTTTTGAAATCTTCGCTTGAGTGTCCTTACTGAAAAACAAACCCCTATAACGAACAACGTTTTATCCTGTTATTTTTTCTTCCTCTTTATCATATACCAGCAAACTGCATTCGTACTCCAAATGGGGGAAATGTTCAGTCCCCCACACTCCATTACCATCACCTTTTCGATCGGGGTTTTCTTCGCTAACTACTGCTGCTGCTCGAGAGCATGTAATCGAAGCAACCCGCGCTCTCCATACCAGCTAGTTTTAGATAAATGTTCATCATTAACGCATTATTAACAACAAAAACAAACGTGTATATGCTTAAGAAAACAGTCCTCTTCTGTAAACGTGTCGCTAGAAAAGGGATAGGACACGACGTGTGGTAGACGAGAAGGGGTAGAAAGAGAAGCCGTTTACCGTTTTGTGTGTGAGAGGAAGGTGGAAAAGAATGCAAATGGTGTTAGAAGAATTCACATCACGTCGCCAGAAAATCAGTAAATCAGTTAAAAAAAAAATAAAAAAAAAAACAGTTTCCCGGGAACAAGTAATTGAGCTGTAGGTGTGTGTGCGTGTGCTTCTCTATTTTACAAGAAATCACTGTAAGTAAAAACACTCCCTGCATGCATGCTGTTGTAGAACACAGGGTAGTTCATCTCTATTAGTGATAGGTAATCCGAGGCGGAGTCATGGATCAACTCGGACTCCGGATCATAACCGGATTCGGCTTCGCATCAATTCCGAACTGATGGATCGTATCCGGATTCGATTCCGGATCAGTCCGGATCAATCCTGATCCTGAACGAGTCCGGTAGTGTCCAAGCGACAAATACACTCACTTTGGTCCAAGCGAGTATTTTAGGTTGACGTTTCAATTACTAATTCCCAAAATGATTGTAAATTATCGTTCAAAAAATGGGTTCGTTCATTTTCAAGTAAGGCATCGAATATGTGCGATACAGTATTACAGATTAAAAACAATCTTTTTCTTTGTACTTCCCATTATATTCAATCAAAATTAAAATAGTCTTACTGTTTTTGCACCGCCAACTTAATCTACTCGCCCGTACTCGACCAGACTCGTTCAAACGCTTCCAGGCCCATCCGGATTGATCCAGACAGTTCCAGACAGGATGACTCCGGAGTCTTTCCAGTGTACGCACGCCATCCTTGATCGCAAAGTTCTTGGCCGCAAAATTCTTGGTAGCAAAATTCTTGGTCGCAAAGTTCTTGGTCGCAAAATCGTACCGATTCCGGAAAAATGGTATCTACCCATCACTAATCTCTATTCTATGGTTAATTTTCTTTCCATGCATGGGGACACACACAGACTCACAGAACACGATACATATTGAAAACGTATTAAGTTTATTTGATGCTTTTAACAAACTTATCGCGGTATCGTCGCCATTCACAGAGTTTCACTTTGCGTCGCGTGAGTTATAGAGTTATGCTTAAAGATCAAAAGATGAAATCACACAACATCGCATTAAAAACAGCTTTTCACACGAAGCTTTTCGAATGTCGCTTTACTCGATGGAGCTTTCCCCTTTCTTATATGCTGCCTTTCTTATTATATCACGCGCAACTCGATCCATTTGGCTATCATTTTACACACACACACAGCGGGGCAGTGGGGATGATGATGATGGTACGTTAAAAGTGGCCTTCATCTTTCAGAGAAGCCTTTACCAACGGCAGCGTGGTAGTAGTACAAGCAATACTCAATCATGCGTTTTTTGTTTAATTTTGCTTTCTCCCGGTTTACCTACCGTTGATCCCAGATTTAGCATTCTTTAGTAGTAGTAGTTGCCTTGAAAAAAAAATGGTTTACGAACCGTCTTGGAGTAACACCTTATTTACAATAGCACGCCCAACGTTGGCATCAAACTATTCACTTTGAATAGTACTCTCTTCGTTGTGTTTCGATCGTTACGTTTTGACGCACACGACGATTGGTAGTAGTATTTGCTAGCTCAGTATGCCTTTATCACTTTTCCAGTTCCACAGTAAACTCTGGCCTAACACACGATTGGAGACGACAACAGTACAGGCAAATCACATTCATTCCTTTCCATTCCACCGGTACTAACACACACACTCGCACTCGCACCTTAAGTTCAACCTTTAACCCCTACTGCTACTACCCTTGCTCCTGGCTAAGCATCATTTGCCGCGCTCCGTTAGACCCACTCCGCCCGGTGCTATGACTTTTTGCTACCGAGCAGCGGCGTTCGTTCGGCGGCAGCCGAACCTCCCATCGAACGGCTGCTGCTGCCGGCTTCCAGCGAACCGGAAGGGCCCGCGGTGGCTTCACCGCCACCACCACCGATAATACCCGGCGCAATCGTACGCAACGGATGGCTGACTAGCGAGGGTTGAGCAACTGTACCGAACGGGCGAATCCCTCCCGGTCCCATAAACCGGGACGCGAACGTGGTGGTGGGACGCTGGGCCGAACCGCTCGGTGGTGGTGGTGAGCCCATATCTAGCCTCAAGCTACCACCGTGACGTCGCAACTAAAACAAAGCGAAAGGAAGCAACAGTGTGAGTGGTTTTGTGGATCCGTTATTGCATTCAATCCAAGCTGCTTACATGATTGTGATGCAACTCGTGCAGGTACAGCGTACTAAGACACATGTCGGCCGTCGTAAATTCGTACGGTGCCGGTACATTCGTGGGCAGCTCGCCATAGAGACTGTACGGGGAGAGAGGGAAGCATTGGAGAGCGTTAATTCTAACAGAAGCGTCTTCTAAGCAGGGCAAATGAATGCTCACCTCGAAAGTAATCCCGTGCGCGATCCTCCGGCCGGTCCCTCCCGTCGGGACATTCCGCCACGCGTACTATACACCATCCCGTCGGTGGCGTACGTAGCAGCGTAGCGGCTGCCCTCCTCCAGCTCTGGATCCACTCCCATCGCCGCAGGAGCCGTCTGATCGATGCCGGGCTGCAGCACTTCCGGCATCAGCGCGGGCGGTGCACCCGCAGTTTCATCGTCATTCTCATGAATGTCCGCCAGGAAGGTGCTGCGTGCCGGCATGTTCGGCGCTACCGTGCTCGCGTCGGTTAGGTTTTGCTGCAGCATACGCTCAAAATCGTACGATTGTGGCCCGAAATGGTACTGGTGGGAGGATTGCACACCTGCACCACCGTGTTGAGGCGCGGGCTGCTGCTGCACGGTCGATGGCATCATGCCCGCCGGCCCGTAGCCGGGCGTCATCGGTGGTACGGGCGAACCGAACCCACCGGCACCGAGATGCATCGACAGGCCCAGATGCTGCGAGTTGGAAAGGTTGTGTGTTTGCAGGATCGGCTGTATGATGGACGAGTACTCCGCGCCCATGCTTTCCACCGACAGCAGGCTCTGGCCCATCGCGGTCGGGTTGTGCAGGCCGAGCATCATGCCCCGCTGCCGGTTCAGATCGTGCAGCGCGTGCCGCTTGATGCCCTGCACGAACTGTTTCGCTTCCGGCGGCATCTGCCAGGTGGGATTGGTAAGGGTGAAGTGGACGAGCGACAGTTCGGTTTTGCCGTGCTCGCCCTGATTGTACTGTGCCGCCGCAGCACCGGCACCAGCACCGGCAGGGCGCACTGTTGGTCCCGCTGGTGGTGGTGGTACCCGGGCACCACCACCGTCGTCGGGCGATATGAGCGGCGTTTCGCTCTCACTGTCCTTATCGTCCGCCACGACCGGTATCTGCCAGTCCGGGTTGCCGTGCTTGCGGACGTCCATCTGGGCGAAGGAACACACGTCCCCGACACCGACCACGTCCACGGTGAAGTTGCGGAAGAAGTCGACCAACTGTTGCGATTTCGGGCGCAGATCGTACAGCAGCACAAACGGTGCAACGAGCGGGCTGAACAGTTCATTCAAAATGTACATCTGTGGAAGCAGAAAGGAGGTGTTACATTTGATCATACAGCGTAGAAAAGGATACTAGGCAAGTTTATAAAACGCACAATTTTCAGCTGAAAGAACAGTTCAAACTGATCACGCACGACCGAACTGTGGGCATGGCCACGCCAGACTGAGGGTAGATAGTGCACATGGGCTAACACGTTTCGCAGCAGCTGCTCCGGACACCACACCATATTCTCGTCCGGTATAAGTGATCTGCAATGGTCAAGGGAAACGGCACATTAAAACTAGTGATGGGAAAAATGAGGATTTCGTCGGAATCGATTCTGGGTAGCTCCGAAGTTTTCTGGAATTGATTCCGGAATCGACTTCGGAATTGGTTCTGGAATCGGTTCCGGAGTAGAAATCGGCTTGGGTGCGGAATCGGCTATGGAATTTGTTCCGAAATCGGCTCCGGAATCGGTTTCGGAATTGGTTCCGGAATCGGCTTCGGAATTGGTTCCGGAATCGGCTTCGGAATTGGTTCCGGAATCGGCTTCGGAATTGGTTCCGGAATCGGCTTCGGAATTGGTTCCTGAATCAGTTCCAGAATCGACATCGGCTCCGTCATCGGAATTGGCTCTGAAATAAGAATCGGCTTCGACACGGAGTAGGTTTCGGCATCTCCATAAGAGTAGGCGTTTGGGTTCAATGACCCTAAGTATTGATAGCGGTAAAGAATCAAAAGTTACTTATAAACGATTCATTCTCATGGAGATTCCTGGACTGATTTTGCTTCTGAAACTTCTTATTTCAATGATGATCCTCGTGATGAACTGATCCTCGTTCCGTTGCTAATTCCATTTCTGAAGTCTATGCTATGCGTTACCGGAGCAAATTGCAGTTCCCTGGTCGATTCTGATTCCGGAGCCGATCCCGGAATCGGTTCCGAAATCGGCTCAGTAACCAACTCCGGAATCGGAATCGATTCCAGCGATAGAATTCATTACAGCATAGGAATCGTCTCCAGCATCAGAATCGGCTCCGAAATTGATTCCGAACACGAAATCGGCTCCGGAATTGATTCCGAACACGTAATCGGAATCGACTAGGTCCGATTCCGAGCTCCCACCACTAATTTAAAACAACCTTCTAATCTCCCTTTTGCTGACAAACCATCCGTACCTCGCAATAACGCTGATCATGCCCAGAATCGTGAAGAGCGTGAGCACATGCTGCACCTGAAACACGTCCTCGTCGTAGATAGCCAGCAGCAGGATAAGGGACGCGACACCTCCAGCATCGAAGGCGATGTTTCTGTAGCGAAGAAAGGCAAACCATTATCATCCGCAAATCGTGACAGTGCACGACATCGTGACCCTTACCTTGCTATTACGGTAAGCAGTGGTGAAGAGAACGAGTTCATGTATTTTACCGCCGGTCGGTAAGCGCGGGTCAGTCGCGCGTCCAGCTCGTGGTCGAGTTCGTTAAAATGGCGCAGGTACAGTTTGCCATACTGTGACCAGCAGCGTACACCCAGCGTGCCGGGCTCTTTTTTGATCAACTAAGGGTAGAGCGTACAAGAGGCATTAGTTAGTAGCGTTCATTGCAAAGCCGATAAACACACACACACACACTCACATCGGCATAGTTGAAGAAGAAGTACATTAGCTGACAGATGAAGATGAACGGCGAGAGTATAAAGTTGGCTATGGCGACCCACAAAATTTGCTTCGACAGTTTTGCCGCCAGCTCGTTCCGCATGCTGGGCCGCTTGTACTCCTCCCGCAGGTGCCAGCTGTTCTCGAACGGTGACCATGGTCCCCCTGCGTCAGAAAAGGGGAGGGGGGCAGAAGTTAGCGCGTGGAAACCAACAACCAAGCCAAAGTGAACCGGGTAAGAGATACACTTACAGAACAGTATTAGTCCTATGTTGTAGCGGAGCGCTTGACTCATTAGCACTACGTTTCCTAGCAATGGCAGCTTGGTGGTGGCAGGTAGCAGCGATTTGTTCATCATTGCTACCATATAGTTTTTAAATCTGCAATGCAAAGCAAAGGAAAATGGAATGATCGTACACGGAACTGACTCGATAAGCACAACAAAACAGCACCTTAATATTCTATGATAAATATCTAGCTCAGTCAGTTGCTCCTTGTTGATGCTCATCTGAATCTCGGACTGCACTTCTCGGATGCACTTTTGTACCTCGTGCCACGTTAGATTGTCTAGATCGGCCTGTCAGAAGGAATGGAAAGCACTGATAAACACTGCACCTAACCTACCGGTCCCTCTACTTACATCCTCGATCTTGAGCGCCGTGTTGTAGAACATTTTAATGTCCCAAAATTGGAAAAATTGATAGAAGAATTTAAACAACCGAAACGTCCAAAACAAACCGGCCAGCACTAGCGCCATCCACTGGAAGGCGCCGAGGTTGGCGGCACACTCCGACACACCGATCATGGCATCGCCGAGCGAAACCTTCGACTCTTGGTCGATGATTTTGTCACTGCAAAGGTAGAAAAGAAAGCCGTGTTGTAGAGTTTGCCCCAAATGACTCAGTGTAGGTAGCGGTGCAAGCGATCTTACCGAAACAGGATCGCATAGTCGATGCAGTTGAACATGTACGTGATCAGCACCACGACAAACACGAACTGGAACAGCTCGAACAGCTTCTGCAGCATCATCACGTAAAACCCATGCTTCTGGTGGTAGATGTAGACGCGGGTGAAAAACGAATCCAAATCCTCTATATGGTTCCATCGTGCTGAAAGACGGAAGAAAAGCAGGACATGAGTTTGCGGTTGGTGGTCGATGGCCATGATCTTTCCGCTTCTACCTTTACTGGTCTCCGGCACGACGTGTATCACCTGCGGTGTGTCCTCTTCCTCGATCGTTGGCGAGCGTTTGTCGGCGAACGGGTTGGTGTCCTGGTTGGTCAGTGTGTCGTACGTTTTTGCGTCAAACTGCCGGCTCGTCGTCATCGTTGTGCCACCACTGCCGCTGCTGTCGTTTCGGATGTGGGAACAGTTCGGATTCTAATTCGAGTGTCGTTCCTTTCTGCCTTTCCCTGCTGCGATTTGCGGTTTTGCTGCGCGTGGTAGTATATTGCTCTTCGGTGTCAGATTGCGTTTGGCCCGACATTCACGGCACGGTGGGGTAGCGCTATGATGCACACGGGGTTGTTTTACATTGAAAACAAACTAACAAAGTACAGCACACTACGCTCCCTGCCCTTCATCTAGTAGCGCGGGCAGAATGGCGTCGCATCGGGCAGCATCTGCGCCAAGTGGATGGAAGCGCGTGAGAGCGTGTAAGGAGGGAGAGAAAAAAGAGAAGATAAGATTTTGTTAATGCAAGCACAAATTTTGTTTACATTTGTTCACGCTTGAATAAATGTGGAACATCGTGTCTGGGATGGAGGTAACAAGTTTTTTTTTGTTTTCAAACGGAAACTCGCACGTGTTTGCACGGTGCGATTAGAAGGCTTGGCTAGGTGATGGGTGTTGAGACGCAGATTTGCATTGTCCAAAGATGACTAGACTCGCCCCTTTTATGCGTCACTGCTCTGTATGTGCTTCTGCAGTTTTGTTAAAGTAGGCGCAGAATAGAACCACTGCTTCAACATGCTCGCCCACAGAATAATTACACTAAATTCCGTAACGTGCAACATTCGATTCCATAATTCGATTGTTTTTGTTTTGCATTCAAACAAAACACCACAGGTGTGACACACTATTTTTGTGCTGCTGGTCATAAACGCACAAGGACACAGCAAGGGGACAACCACACGCGCGCACGTTCAATGTTGTTATGCTGATGATGATGATGATGATGATGGTGATGGGGATGATCGCACCACCACCTGTCTCTCTGCCAGCTGATTTTCATTCGCCTGCTTTGTGTCTGGCCTTTTGCAACGCGTTTTAACACACTTTCGCACAAACAACCCGACGGGGCTTCCGCCATCCGCGGAACCAAGTGCGTTGGAAAGCATGCCGTTCGCTAGCGCAAATAGTTTACATTGTCTGCATTACATTTATTTCTATACAGTTGAACGACCTTCGAAGGAAATTCACCTGCGAGCGAAGGAAAAGCATCGTGCATCGCAATACCTAGCGCTGGGCAAAATCGGGGTTTTCTTGTGCGTATGGCGTAGTTACACTATTTCTACATCGCACACACTCGCACCCCTCTACCTTGCAAACATTCTTCTTTTCGATCGAACTTCCACTATCTTCACATTCTCGTAACAAAGAAACACAACAACGGAGGGGGCGCGATGTCTGGATTTTTTTTTTGCTGGTGCTCACAACTCGTAACAGTCGATCAAAGGTTTGATTTTGTATAGGTTTTTGCACGGGCACAACTTCTTGCTGTTTACGTACCAATGGAACAGCATTGGGACGACAATTTCGTCCAATCCACCAAGGGCGGTTTTGCGGGAATCGGGCTATTTACAATGTCTTTGCGGACCGTCCTTGTGCCCGACGGTATGCTGCGAGCACTTATCGAAATCAAACAACATCGCTTTTGCGACTCGCAGTAATTCTCACCGTTTTTTTCTTCTTCTTTTCTTTTCTTGACCGATTTCACCCTTCCACCTGTTTTTGCATGCGTCTTTTGTCTACCTTTTCACCGAATCATGACAGCTGTGTTTGTTGTTGTTTCATTCGCTGACAGCTGATGGCCTCCCCGGTGTGGGTATTTTTATTTCGAAATCAATACTTTGCTCATTTATTAGTACAGTGTATTGGCTTTTATTTATGCTAAAAATATACAGTTTCAATTTAAATTAATAATTCGATTTAACAATGCGTACCAATTGCACCACAAATGGAGATTTCGATTTGTTTACCTTTCCTCGTGTTCGAAAATGGATTTGAGGTTCGAACGTGCTGTCAATGTTCGGCTATTCGGTATTTCTGGTCACTCTGCGAACGGGTTCGGCCCGATCCGTTTACATTGACGCGAGTTCACTTCTACGGATGCCACCGTGCGATTTTTGCTGTCCAATCTAAACATGTCGACGATTAATTTGCCACTAAATTTAACCGTGCGCGTGCATCCGGTGGTGCTGTTCCAGATTGTGGACGCCTACGAACGACGTAATGCCGACTCGGAACGTGTTATCGGGACGCTGCTGGGTAAGGAAAGGGCCCAAAAGCCCGTACAGCGGTGACACCGTCTGTGGTGCACCGCAAGCAACATAACCACAATCTTTGACACCCTCCTTCCCACCATAGGTTCCGTCGACAAGGGTGTTGTGGAGGTGACCAACTGCTTCTGCTTGCCCCACAAGGAACACACCGACCAGGTGGAGGCGGAACTGGGCTACGCGTCCGATCTGTACGAGCTGAACCAGCGCGTCAATGCGTCGGAAAACATTGTCGGTAGGTATCCACTGGTGGTAAGCTGTTCTTCCCTGGAGCTGCCGTGCGTGACGTGTTTTCCTTCTCCTTTTCTCGCAGGCTGGTGGGCAACGGGCCAGGAGGTTACGAACCACAGCTCCGTCATTCACGAATACTATGCCCGTGAGTGCACGAACCCGGTCCATCTGACGCTGGACACCTCGCTGACCGGTGCCCGCATGGGTATCAAGGCGTACGTGTGCGTGTCGCTGGGCGTCCCCGGTGGCAAGAGCGGCTGCATGTTCACGCCGATCAACGTGGAGGTGACGAGCTACGAGCCGGAAATCGTCGGTCTGCAGCTGTGCATGAAGACGATCGGCGTGCAGTCGAACCCGAGCCGCCCGCGCACCGTTTCGCCGATGCTCGACCTGGCACAGGTGACCGATGCCTCGGACAAGCTGCTGGCCCTGCTGTCCGACGTGCTCGCCTACGTGGAGGATGTGCTGAGCGAGAAGCAGCAACCGGAGAACACCGTCGGACGGGCGCTGCTCGATCTGATCCACTCGGTGCCGAACATGACGGGAGACCAATTTGCGCAAATGTTCAACTCGAACGTCAAGGACTTGTTAATGGTGGTCACGTTGTCGCAGCTAATTAAAACTCAACTGCAATTGAATGAAAAGCTAACGTCACTCACATCGTTCCTCAACTGAGAAGGGGTGCAGCGCAATTGTTAAACCGCAGCTTAGCTGGCCAACGGCCGGCTAAGAAAGGAGCAGAGGAGGCATAGAGGAGATTGCTTGTGCAGGAGAGGAAGAAGAAGGGTTTGGGTCTGTGTCAGGTGTCCGAAAAACAGTGAACGATAACGATAAATTATTCCAGACTTGAAAATCGTCGTACGGTATTAATAAACGACAGCATTATCGTGCTGGGGAATGAACACAGAAAAAAAACAACTTGGAACGAAGATCAACTTTGCCAAAAGAAGACAATTATGATTCAATTGTACTTACCTAGAGAATAATGAAAAAAATCGTGAATAATTTTTTGTCCATATTCTGTGGTAAGTCCATTCCAAACAAACTACTGTATATTATTTTTCGTCAATTTCTTCGCCATCAACGAAAAGAAAAACGAAATTTTCTTATTTTCCGCAAGAGATGATAAAAAAATATTCCCGCCCTAAATGGATATGGATATGAATTTATGAATGACAACCACATGTCAGCCATGCGTACGATCAACCTCAATGCAAATATTAAGTAATGCATTACACCTGCCCTACCTGCAACGGTCTATCACTGCCCAGCGATCTTGAAACGGACAATTTTGGTAATTCGCAGTATGTATTCGCTCTCCCGCCGCTAGCCCAAAAATAAACACCGTTTCCGAAGCGAAACACGTGTTGCGAAGTTGATGGAAGAAGGGTTTGGCCGCCATCCATCAATCAATAGTTCCGCTGCATTGCATTGCGTTGTGTGGTACGCATGCATAAAACAAAAACTGCATTGAGTGTTGCACACGTTTCACACTCCAGGCGGATGACCTATTTCTGTTGTCCATCAGCTGCTTGTGACGAATTATTAAAGCGCCCTTTTACGGTTTGGTTCGCACATTTTGCAATTTCTTGATCGGTACGATTGGTACACGTTAGATGTATTCTAATAAATCAAATACTAACGTTTAATTTGCCACCCCCCCTCCCCCATCCCCCTCCTAATAGAGCCCTTTAAGATCGCATCAAACTGTGAGCATGATCGCGCTCATCGGATAACAAAAAGGTACAGTTATTAATCCGTGAGCTAATGAAAAACGGCAACTTCAACGCGCGCTTGATTGATCTGTGATCGGGTTGGGTGTATTGCAAATCGCACACCCACCGCAACAGCCATACTGGCCGCTGAGGCGTGTGAGTTCGTTCTTCCACAGGTTCCAAGCTCCCTCGGCGGGAGACGTTCCGGAACCGAGAGCCCTGCGAAGGTCGAAGGTCGAAACATTGGGAAAGGAAAATGATACACCTAAGCCGGGGGAGAGGACATATTTATCATTTGCTAACACAGCTGGACAGGCTGGACGCATCAGTGCTGCTTACGAATTAATAGCCGGTTTCGGATCGCGACCCGAACTCCGTTATTATCCACTCTCGATTTCATCGATTGTGCAAATACGATGAAACGAAGCGACCGGCCGCGTGCCGATGACATCAGCCGATGCAACCGATGCAACCAATGGTGACGGTTGCCACGGCGGCTGCATTCCGACCGTTTCCGCAGTTCGCTCAGGTACGGCATCCGGCTGCCGTCAACCGACTCTCACCGCACCACTAATCAGCGACGGCTGTTCGGTTCTGATGGCCAAATGGTTCGCATTTCATTGCGTAGAACGATGCGCAAGACGCTGAATTGCGTCGGGAGATTATGTCATTTGGTGCAATTGGATCTTTTCGGACCGTTCTTGGCCATTGAAATGCCAACTGCCCCTGCCATGAGCGAAAAGTGAGCTGGTGCGTAAAGAGATACCCTCCTCACCTTTTTGCTGCCGTGATCGTAACAAAAAAAGGGTTAGTTTTTACCTTCTAGATCAGATGTTCAGAGCTGAGGAGCCCTTTAAGGGGAATGGAAAGATTAAGAGGTACGATTATGTGATCACCTTTTTATCAGTGGCCACAATAAATCAACATGAAAATAACGTTAAATGACATCTTAACAAATCAAACGACTGGAATGCCCTACCCGCTCTCCCAGCTCGCCACATTATCGGGTGTGTTTAAACTAGTCTCGCCGGCTGAGACTTTCAGGTTATTTGCCAAACGGACGGGGTTCACCCGTCGAGCCCGCTTGGTTCGAGTTTGGTCAATGGTGGAGTTCGTTGACTTGATTTACTCGTTGCCGTGCCGAAAGGGGGTTGTTGTTTTATCAACAACAAGCCATAATTGAAAGTGTGCATTGCATTGAATGCATCAACCGGCACGAGTCGTCGTCTGCAGTGCATCGCGATGTGTGGTGCAGTTCAATAGGCCGCATTTAACCGTGTCAACAAGCTGGAGCTTATTATTTGAATTGTTCTTTAATTGTTATTTAATAATTATTATTATTATAATCAAACAAGTTTTACCAATAGCTAGCAAATGTTCAATATTTTAGAATATGTATGATCGTTGCAGTGAAATACCCTCTAGCGAAATTGCGGCACTAATTTAAACCCTCAACGTTTTACAATTAACTTTGCAACCGGATTGGACTTATGATAAATAGCAGGAAGGGCTTCCAGTAAGGTAAAAGCCAACGAAATGGTAAAGCTAGATGAGTTAATTAATGCCACCCGGTTGTCCTTACGCCGGTGTCACATTTGTTGTGAGCGATCACGCTGTCGTAGTGCGGCTGTAAATGACAGTTAGCATTTAAAAACTGTACCCTGCAGACTTGGGATCACTTAATTATGGATTTACTGCAGCCTCCTCTGCTTGATTTGATGGATGGTTGGTATTTTAGATGTATTTACACCACCGCAAAGAAGCTCCTTACTTATTCGCCCACAGATTATCCCAAGCTGTACCTTTATTAACCGCTCTGGATTCAATTAGCAAAGCTCGCACATCGCTGAACCGGCCGATCTTTGCTAACAAGGGTCATCAAAGGGTTGATTCCATGCCGAAACATTGCGCAGACAGCCAGCCAGCCAGCCAGCCATCGCTTTGAACCTTCCGGGCAACGTTGGCTTGCATGGCAAACCGATGGCGGTCGGTCGGTCGGTCGGCTGCACCGCTGGCAATTACACCTCCAGTACGATCGGTTGCGCTATAAATAATTGTCGTGATTAAAATGTGATTCCGTGGCGGGTTCGGGTACAACACATTTTGGGCAAAAACGTGCACCACGTTAACGCCCGCCCGCTGCCCGTGTAAATGCCGGTCCGGTGTGCTTCCCTTCGAGCGGTAGTCGATCAACCGGGGAGCGCGAACGCGCGCGCGCTCAGACACAGTTTACAATTCGGGGAGGGGTAGGGTTGCTGTTCATCCCAGAGCGTTCCAGAGAGGGAGAGAAGTAGAAATCGATAAAAAATAGGTAGTGTAAACAATCCGAAAACTAAAAATTCGCGCCACGGCCGGCATGTTTGGGGCCATCGCGCAGTGGCAGAGCGATCGTGACCGCACGGCAACACACTCGTCCGCGCAGGCGACGAACCCATTGAACCGTTGGAGGGTGCCTATTATGAGCCATACTGCCATCAGCTGGCATTAGAACAGAGCCGGAACGCCGCCGGGCCTTCAATTACCGGGTGCGATGGAGGGTTTGCAAAGGGTTGTTGCTTTTTTGTTTTCTTTTTTAGTCCAACTGCACTTTGAATTGGAAATAAAGATACAAAAGGTGTTACGAATACGTATTGCCTTATCCACGATGCTCTAGTATTGATTGTGTTTTGTACAAAAAAACCGATGCACACAACACTTGCCGCTAGACAAGATCGCGCAAGACAAGACGAAACGAACGAAGCTTTCAAATGGAACGAGACAAAGCAATAGCAGTTGGTCCGTTTGTTCTAACACAGATCGTTTCCTTCACCTTTTGTACTAAACAGCCCTCCAAAGTGCTGCATTTTGCTGCACCACCGGGAAGGGCCCAACCGTGGTGTGATTCATGGAAGTGGTCAACACTTCCACGGGGTTTGATTAAAAATTATCACCCCATTGCTGTTGCTAAACTATAATCGCTTGTTTGTTTGATTAATCACCTTCTTGGACCGCAAGGGATCTGCGGCACGGATCAATTCAGGGCCATTCCAATGGGCCTTGCTGCAAACACCGGGCGCGTGTTGTGGGCTACTTGTGGGTCTTAACCGCAATGTCCGCGGTATGATTTGTTGTGATCGACGTCCGGTTCGGGGCAAATCAATCGATGGAATGAGTGTTTTTTCCCCCGCTCATCAGCATTAACTTGCTGTACACTTGGGAAGGCCCCATTGGCACGATAAGCTTCTCATAACTAAAACAAAATAACTATTATTATGCTTTCAACGGTCCCCTATCGGTATTGCGATCTGTTTTTCTTCTTCACTTTTTTGTTCCTTCGCTCGCTTACTCGTGATCTTAAACACCCACACCCCCCCCCCCCCCGCCATGTGCAAACGATTCAGGTCGGAGATCTTAAATGTCCATAAAATGGCACGAGGTGTTGGAAAATTAACCTCAAACGGTTATTACATTTTTCCTGCACTAGTGCGGACCTCACCCTGCTCGATAATCGTTGCAATTCAATCTAAAGAAACTGTATGAAAGGGCGGCGAGCCACACCAGCATTTGAGCGGAGGGACACTTTGCTGCCAGAAGATGATTAATCATTGGTCCACACTCCCTGGCGAGCGATGGCAATTGATCGCTCTCTAAATATCAATCGCAATCGCTTGGGTAATTAAGTTGGCAATTTTTGACACGCTGATAAATTGCATTCCATGCCCGGTGGAACAGCTGTTTGGGCTGATTAGTGATGGGAGAAGTTGGCAATGTTTCGAAGTCGTCTGGGATCTGATTCCGAACGATTTGGCACCGACCCCGGATGGTTTCAAGTTTCGACCAGCATTATACGGAGCCGTTTGGAGTGGTCCAAATTCGTATGAAGTAGCAATCGGAGTCGACCGGAATCGGAATCATCTAGAGTCGTCAGGAGCATTAAGGAATCATCCAGAGCATTGCTGTCGTCGCTGGCCTATTCTTACAAACAAAGGCCTGTTTACGAAGTGCACGCGTAAAGCAAAAGATGAAATAATAATAAAAATACCGACTGCGGGCTACTCCGACACCAGTTTGATTCCGATTCTGGCTGACTTCAGTCCACTGCGACTCCTGGCGACTTCTACTTTGAATGAATCGTACTTCAGACTCTTTCGACTCGGGACGACACCGACTCCGGACGACTCCAACTCCGGGTGAATCTAGCGATTTCTGTTTTAGCAGAAGTTGGAATCGGACTGCCAATAACCCGAGTCACTCCAGCGAGCACAACACTACTTCGGCTGCAACGACGTCTAGTGTTAACCGTAGGCAAATGTCTTCCGTATCGAATGCAATCGTAGTGCGATGATTGCGGATCTACCTTGACCCGGCAGTGGTTCTCATTCCCCGCGGGAGCAATCTTGGTTTTGCTTCAATTTTATTTAGAACAGCAGTCTCCTCGCAAAAGTGTTGCTGCAGTAACTGGTGAACCACTCAAAGCAGCAGCAGCACTCAAAGATCCGCGTTTCGCTCTTGGGCGACATGTCTGGAACGACTACCAAATGGCTACCAGCCCCTCGGTTCATTAGTGTGTTTATCTCGATCACCAAGATCCGGGCCCGTAAGGCGACAGCGATAGGCCACCGGCAGAACGGTGGACCGTTTGTCTCTTGAAATGTCCCCCCTTCCCCCATTATTGTGCCCTCGGGTACACGGTTGAAACAATCGTGCACGTTGTGTGTACGGGGCACTAATGGAGTAAGCTCAACGCACACCGATTGGTTTCACACCTCAGGGGTCGCGGTGCACGGTTCTGTTCTTGTGTCGAGTGTGCAACATTGAACATTTCCCACCACATATATTTGACCATGAAAGGAAGGGTTTTTGTGTTTGCACAGTCGATTGTTCCTATTGCGTTTTGCGTTCCTATTGCCTCTTATCACAGCAATGCCCGTTTTGGCGATTCGCGGGACAGTGACTACGGAAGGTAAGCAGCAAGTTAGCAGATTCTGGAGATGATTGCGCCCCGGTACATTACATGCATAAACAGCGGCCACCCCCAGCGGGGACGGCAAGCCGAATAATTACAGCACCCGTTTTGCCAGCAGCAGTAAACTGGACATCGTTAGACACACACACACACACGCATACATATGATAGTTAGTATCCATTGTTGAACAGGATGGCTAGAGGGTGATTAGTTCCCCCAAGGCGGTGGAATATGGCGACAGCGGAAAGGGTACCCGAACGCTTGTCAGCTGACCCCTCTGGGCGACCGATAGCCGTAAGCGTTGGTAAGGTTGGTAAAGTGTCACCCCACGGTGGTCTTTGGCCGCCGTTACAAGGACAAATGTGCATTGTTTGAAGTGGCGGCGTTTCGCCTGCGCAAAGATTACACACCGCCAAAGTTGCTTGCGTTTGATGAGGCTCGTCACATTTGCATGCTTTTGATACGGGGTGAGGGTTAACGGTGTGCGCGACTGTCGCTAGCAGCACACTGAAGTGGACGATTAGTAATCCAGACGTTTCATTAGACGATCATCATTCATAATCCAGGGGGAAAATGTCTGTGAAATTGTCATTTAACGGTAGAGATTGAGGACGTTAGTTAGATGACAGGATCATAGTGTTTTAAGCATCTGTATGATATGATGATCATCTCCATTAGAAATGGAGCTGCCTTACATTGTTAGCATTGGGGCAGTGATGTGAATCTAATGCTCTATTGAATTATTTGATTCATTTCTGAATTTTAAAACCAATATCTATCCTGGTGTGTCGTTCGGAATATTGATTTAAAGACACCAAACAACCAATAGGACCCCTCGATCGATTGCGTTCATTCAACGCCACAACTCTACACACCGTGCACTGTTTAGTTCCGCATTTTTACCAACTTCGGTCCGCAGCCCAACTACCCGCCAATCCATCCGCGAGCACCGTTGGCGTGTAGAAAGCAAACTAATAAAGCATAACCGCTACCGAACCGTACGCACGCGGCTACACCGTTTCCCTACCAAACTAGGATACACGTGATCGGCATGCCGGCCGGCAGACGCACGCATCGGCAGAGGTCCCACATTGAAATCGAAATCGAAAAGCACTCAAAAACAACCCACTAAGCTCAGTTTACCACTTACTGTGTACGTGTCGCCGGGTTGTCGCTGGGATGTCTGCCGCTGGTCATAACTCATGCCCGCGATCGATGGTGTACTTTTCGTTGTTTTGTATTCTATATAGCACACCTCACACATGTGCGCCCTTCTCCAAGATCTTGTTTCTTTTGAGGAGTCCCCCTTTCGTTGACCGGTGTTGGTGCCAAGTGTACGCCACACGCACACGCATGTTCAACCTGTCGCGCTCCGGATTGCATCACATTGTCCGTCTCTTTGGCCTGGCCGGTGTGGCCGTTCCCTGCCCATTATTTTGTAATGCTCCACCCAACATTCTCCTTGCTTTCGGGACCGTTGCTGCTTCGACCCGATGGAGACATCGGCGCGTGTGTCGGTGACAAGTGCGCTGCACGGTACGGTCAATGGTGCGTTTTGCTTTCATTTCACCCAAACCACGCCAATCATCGCCTGGCAGTAGAATGTGTTGCTTTCGCCCCGTCGCTAACAGTGGCCGACGAATGGTTTGCGGCCTCCGTTTCGAACACCATCGTTGGTCACCTGGGCGAGACATTTTAGTGCGTTAGATCATCCACCAGCCATAGCCAGCCAGCCGGTTCGCTATGATGTGTGAAAGATAGTAGTAGTGGCCGTGTCTACGAAGGGTGCTGCAGACAGGTAGCGCCACTAGACTGGTGCACTGGTAGGTTTTGCCAGGAAATGTGCCACTTCTTGGGCCCCCCGGTAGTTGCTGCAGTTGCGGTTCGTTTTCTCACGGCCTCATGCTTCCCGCGCAGCACATTGGCGGTTATTTATTAGTTTGTTGATATTTTTTATTCACGCGTGCGTGTGTATGTGGGCACGGTCGTATGGAAGTTGCATCAACCGTGAGGCATGAGAGTTACGTTCTGTCGTGATCTGTTCTTTCGACTGTCCAATAAATAGATATTTTACACAGCGTTTCTTATTGATCTGTAGCACCTACGATACGACAGGTTCTAGTGGATGTTGCAGCTAGAATGTTTATATTTAAATGCGAATTTAACAGCGAAGGACTCAAATCATACTAATAACGCGTGCATGAAGTCTTGGTTAACATTAAAAATAATGGAATTGTTTATGCGACCACAAGAAGAATCGCTAGTAAGATGGCAAGACGAACAAATGATCTTAAAATGCATTATTTTTAATTAAATTTGTAACGATTACTTGCATTCCAAACATCGACCGAGTAAGTCGACGTACGCAAAGCGTATCTGAAGCCTCGTACACAAATCGTTAAAGAATCGTACAAACTTACTCAAAGAAGAATACACACTACTATCAGGGCTTGAAATAAATTCATGCGGAGTTATGTGTCGTCAATAATTTATTTCACTTTATTGGTTACTTTATCTTTAGGCATTTTTTCCACCACTGTATGTAATATAAAAATGTGTTTTTGCATGGAGTCTGCTCTGCTTCACTATTGAAAAAATGAAGAAACGTTCCGGAGGGTTCTATTTGACACACTTCAAATATATTAGCAAGTAATTTTCCATCGCTTAAAAGCAAGAAAAATTGCCCGAATAGTGAAAAATTGGGACTCACATGAGAGTTGATCAACAAGCGACGAACCCCGTATGTTCAATTTTGAGGGTTCGTCGCTTGTTCCTACTCCTACTGCATCCTTTTAAAAAAGCTATCAAACACTGAAAATTATCCACTTTGCTAGGTAGCATAAACATTGATCCTTCGGGTGATTGTCTGTGTCTGATCAATGGAACATGATATGGCTGAACAGCACGTCTCCAATAACGATTATTATGTATTACCAAATTGTCACAATCAAGCTTTCATTTACGCTAAAAAAAACCGCACGACATAAAATGAGAACAATGTTTGTTTTGCTGGGAGAATCTTCATGCTTATAAACAGTTTAGTCCATGCTGAATAAAAGCCACCAGTTGCAATCCAACTGCAAACGTAATTATAATGATCATACCGTAATGATCACGTGTATCAAAAACGTTAGCAAAAACACACACACTTTGCATAAATCTTTAGCACAGAGGTGCATTGAAAAAAACACTAATTTATCTATTCAATACACCAGCCCACGGTTCTCTTCTGAAGCTCGCTGCAACTACATACCGGCCCGTTTAAGCTTCATCATGTACGAATGGCCATACCCGAACCTACCATGATCATCACGTAATCAGCAAACAATTAATTAAATTCAAATGACTCTTATTTACCATTTCGTCTGTTAATGTGTTTTCTTGTACGCGATGGTCTGCTTTTTCCCTTCCCCACGTTTTCTATTTCCCATCCGCTCAAAGAAGCCGCTCAATGGCCGCAAACGAGCAAATGATGGGTGGAATTTATTTTAAATGAATTTTCACACCAAAGCTGGGATGGGAAACGGCGGTAGGGCTTGTCCGTACAAGGCAATAAATTTACCATTGACCACCCACGGATTCGCACAAATCGTTGATACTAGCGTGCGATTTAGTGGCTTTTTGTCTCTTGTTTTATTGCGTGTGATTAAACCGGCAATAATTCTGCCCCCCCAGTGCCGCCGCTGTTGTGATCGATGGCCCAAAAGGTGCGATTCAGTGCGTCTGAAAAGCGTGCCATATTTTCACACCCCTGTACCATTTTTCGAACCCATTTTAGGGGGAGGTGTGTAACGCATGTAACGAGCAGTGAATGACAGAATAGAAGAGAGGAGGAAAAACAAAAACTACGCTTCTGCAGTTTCGACGCTGCCCTGCTAGCAGGCGGATTAGGAAACAATTGTACTTTTGGAGTACGGCTTTCCGCCAAAAGTACACCCGTGCTACCCGTGACCCGGCCACAAACGCTATTCTTCATCACCGGCTGCAGCAGCCAGAATGGCCAGAATGAGCTGAACACTAACCCTCCGCGTCGTGCTGTGACTCAACGAGTGAATGACGTACGAATGCTGCTTAGACGCGCCCGGAAGGGTGCCTGATGAACGGCGGGGTTAGAGCGTCAGAGCAAAAGCGCACCTGTGGAAGGGGCACACACCGAACGAGACGGACGAGCTGCAGTTGCACACCCCGCGATGCACTACGGGCCGGGTGGTTCGTGTGCGTTTCAACTACAAACCCTCCCCCCGTTCGACCCCGTTCGGGGAAAATTCGCACGATTTGCACGACTGAGCCAGAAAGGGAGAGCGCCACACACAAAGGGTTGCACTGCCGCCCCGTGTCTGATACGAAGTCTGACTGATGCTGCTTTGCTTGCGTCCACCGGGAATAGGAGGGGGGGGGGAGGACGCTCGTGCGAAATGCTCTTTCACACAGGCGGGACGGGAAATTCTGGGGACCAGCCAGTTTCGTATAAAAGTACTGGCAATTTCCAACAACGGCATCAATTCACCACTTGCAATCTCAGAGTGCAAACGTGTTCTAACCAACCCAAAACCAACCAACCCAACCCAACCAAATCAACCATGAAGTCCTTCGTAAGTAGAGCTTAGGGTTTAGGACAATAATTCGGCCAAGAGTAGCTCCTGTTCTAAAGCATCTCACTCTTTTCCCACCGCTTCCCATTCGCCCAGATTGCTCTGTTCGTCGTCCTGGCCATCGCCGCCGTCTACGGTGCCGAGTCGGAGTCGAAGGTGACGGAGAAGCGTGGCATCTACAGCGGTCTCGGCTACGGCTACAACGGTTACCCCGGTCTGGCCGGCCACGGCTACTACGGCGGTGTCGGCGCTCTCGGATACGGCCACGGACTGGGCTACGGATCGCAGCTGGGCTACTACGGATCGTACCCGGGATACGGATACGGTTCGCACGCCGGTTACCTGGGCGGCTACTCCGGCTACTCGGGCTACCCGTACGGTCTGGGCTACGGACTCCACTAAGCGTCCTTTACGTACTCCCCTCATCGATCCACCCGTTCGTGCGCCGTGGTGCAGTGAAGTTTCCTCAAAACGTGTGTAGTGAGTGACTGTGTGCGTGTGTGTGTGTGGGTGTGTCGTGAGAATAATTCGATCGGTCAGTGCGATCGCGACTTGCGCCATGTTCCTCAAGCTGCTCTGCAATGCCGCCGAAGATGCACGTCACTGTGTCCTGTACCGGAGGGGGTGCACCGAACGGTAGGCGCTCGATCGAGGATTCGATGTTCCACCAGGAGAGTACACTTCCACCCGTTCCAGGGAGCCAACCCTCGGATGGGTGAAGTTTTCGGTTCCAACACTAAATTCTTCTCTCGACCAACTTCCATGGACGAATGCTGTGAATACTTTCGAAAGTATACGACTACTTTACTATACTTGAATTTTTGCCTACTACTGTGTTATTACGACTACTCTTTCTTTTTTTTTTACTTTAGTCTGTAGCATTTGTACAGTACAATAAAGAAGAAAAAAACTTTTACGTAAAACATTTGCGTTATTTACTAAAATAGTGCCATCAGGAAAGAACTCGACCGGGGCAGTGTGAAACGAAGAGTTCAAGAAGTTCTATTCAAAAGCTTTTCATCTAATTATGCGAACACGTCTTTCGCGGTTAACAAATGAAAGCGATAAAATAATATCACATGCACATTAGAAATGACTTACACAAAGCTCAAGTTTCATTACATACGCTGGTAAGGAATGTGAAGAACACTTATTCTTTTCAGCGATTTGAATTAGAGTAGAGTAACTGCTAAATGGAATTGAATCTTCAACTTACTCTTTAAAGATTCATATAAAAATAATGCACTATAAACATTATTCGCGATCCAACTCACTCACTCTCAGTCACTACAAGTGAATTATTCTTTTCGGATTCAACTCATCCGCTCCTTGTGCCAACTTATCATAGAATGAAAAACGATCCGATTTATTAAAAAAAAACTGTTGCTTGTATGAATAAACAACATTCTTGTTTGCTCAATCATTCAATAGCGGCTTGAAGTTCTTTTAATTAGAAATATTACAAGTTGAAATTAATCCTAAAACAATCCCCGATGCCTACAACTTTCCAAAGCTGGTCACCACTTATACTTTTATTTGAATTACGTTCCAGGATCACATTATGATGCAGCTACCCGTACCAACATGAGAAACATCCTTAGCTAAAAATAGTCTGTGATGTTTCGGATTTCAATATATCATCGCCAAATTGTTAAAAGAACATTTTCTATTTGGTTTCAACTTGAATCGTTGAATCGTATTTTCTATTAAAATACATGGCCAATTTATGCATCTTGGGGTAAGTTTGTACCAGTTTTAACCCTACAGCGTCTACAAAGCATCGATTCGATAAGTCTTCTGGGATACCTTTGTTTGAATTAGACTATTTTAACGTGTAAAGTACACCATCCAATCAATGTTGTGATGCTTTTTCTCATCTGTATTTCATGATAAGAAAGTTCAAGGCTTTTAGTCGTTGTTGTTCAGCTGTAGGTTGTTATTGTTCAGCTAGTACTCCAGTTACTAGCACCACTAGCTGATCCATTCATGCTTTACAATTGACTGGCTATCCGAAAACAAGGAAATAAAGCATTCGTCTAATTAATGCCACAATAGCGAGACTTGCCGCTTTCATTACGCGCCTTATCGTTTCCCGAATTGAATTCATTGAATCGCTAATCGGTAGAACCGAAGGCATGAATGAGCATACAAATGCTAGGGAATTTAGTAACTGAAAAAAAAAACATCACTATAGCCGATTTTACAAACAGATACAGAAAATTAATTAATGGGTAAATAATGTTGCCCCATTGATTTGCTCTTACAAAGTGCTCGTTAACTTCAAATACTATAGCCAGGTGGTAAACACGCTGTTCTCGTGGTAAACAGGGCATACCTTTTTGGAGAAGCAAGTAATCGAGGCTGATACTAATACTAATACTAATACACAACCCTCAAACGGTCGCACGTGTAACACTGTAACGGCCTGTAACGCTCTCTTACAGCAAACCGCCTGAAACGTATGCAATCATCATTACACACCACCAAAGCGGTGGACTGTTGCATACGTTGGATGAATGGAACGGAATTTGAAAGAAAACAGAAACTCCGTGTTTTTGTAAAACCACAAATACTAACAATATGTTTGCAAATGTAAATGAGCATTGCTTGCGCGACCGCCTGCACCTTGCATCCCAATGTAGGAACGAACGTGCCGCGGACAAACCAAAAAGCCACCGAGGGAAGCGTTATTAAATTAATATGCAATCGATGATACATCCAAATAAAGGGGAAGAAATTATGCATTGTACCACTCGCATATGGAACCGGGAATTAACTTTCCCATTTCCGTCCACACTAAAACGCTTGCTGTTAGAAAATTATTTAATTTGTTCCGTTCGAAAAATTCGACAAAGTTAAGCACGATTCCCCCTCGGGCGGAGGTGAAATGGAGGGTTTGCTTGTGGGACCTTGGGTTGGGACCATCGTGTGCTCGGTTAGTTCCGTGTATATCCGCTCGCACGTGCTCCACCTTGAACGTGGGCTGCTACTACTGCTCGTGATTGATTTTTGAACAGGGAATCGTGTTCGAAAGTGCTATCCGCTGGAATGTGATGCAGGTTCGTCGCCTAAAGCGGCCCGGTTGAAGTCTTTCGTATGTGATATGCCGTACGCAGCATTGTTGGGCAATGGGTATGGGGAGAAAATAATTTATTCGCTTTAAATTAGTTCAAATAGCTCACGAACAAAAAAAAAACAAAATAACAAACAAAAGTACACACAAACACACAGCTACACTAAGCTACACATACAAGAAACTGCTGGCATATTGACTAATGGAGCGCAGCGACTGCCATTGAGGCACTGCCTTTGACCCCGGGCTTACTTTTTCTTCTTCTGGTAACCGTTGTGGGTGATGTCGACATCGTAGCTCGATGGTCCGGTGTACCGGCCATTGTTGGAGGCAACATCGTACGGCTGCCCGTTGAACGGACCATTACCCTCCTGATGGTGCAGCGATCCTGCGACGGTAGAAAGCGATCAATTAGACACTGTTTACGGCGGGAGCATTTTATGCGAACTAAACCTACCTTGCTCGTACTCCAGCAACGCCTGGTGGTGTGCTTGCTGCTGCTGCTGCTGCTGCTGCTGATGGTGATCACCGTGCAGCGTCGGTGCCGGTGTGCTGCTGATGTAGATTTGGCCCTGCGATGTGGCGTACGACGGAAGGTACGCGTTGGACGGTGGGGCCGGCGTTGGCTGATTCACCACCACCGGGCGCCAGGGTTGCTGCGGCGCCTGCGTGACCTGCGTCGTGCCCGTGGTCAGTGTCGTAGCGATGGAAGGTGTCACGCCGGTCGCACTACCGGTGGCCACCGGGATGCCGACGAACTGTGGCTGCGGTACACTCGAGACGGGGCTGTACACTCCGGCCGGCAGTAGACCGGCACCGTTCGGACCGACGGTCGAGAACGCGGTGTAGAATGGTTTCTGCACGACGACGGGGACCTTGGCCGGTTCGGCCGGTTGCACCGGGACCGCAACCGGGATCAGCGGTTTCTGCGGGTAGGTGGCGAAGTACGTCTGCTGGGTGCTGCCGGTGGCCGCCGGAGCACCCACCGGAACGAACGCTTGCGGATAGGCGGCCGGCACGGCGGGCAGTGCGGACGGGTAGGCTGGCAGGGCGGGAGCGTACGGTGTGAAGCCGGCGGCGGCAGCGAATGGAGGCGCAAACCCACCGGCGGCAGCAAAGGTCGGCTTGACCGGCGCCACCCCAAAGCTGGCCGGATACAGACCCGCAGCCCCGTAGAGGGTCGGATAGCGCGGGAAGTTGCGCTGGTAGGACGCGACGCTGGCACCGCCCGGGAAGAGCGCATAGCCGGGCGGTAGCACCGACCCACCGAGCGATGCCGCACCCTTGTGCAGACCCGGGAACCGGGCGTACGGGCTGGGATGGTAGCCCTTGTGGAACGACGGTGCAGCACCGTGCAGCGGGATGGCCGCGTGCCCGGCCAGGGCGAACCCGTGCAGCCCGTGGTAGATGCCACGCTTTTTCTTCTTCTGCAGGGCGGACGTTGGGTCCAGCGCGACCAGGGCCACCAGCAGTAGCGCCAACAGCAGTCTTCGGCTCATTGTGGACACAGCTCGTTTGTACACGCTTCAGACACAGACACAAACCGGGAAGGTCAAACCACCAGGCAGAGGGTCCAACGGTTACAACACCCCCGGTACTAGCCGGTTCAATCACAAGCACACACACACACACCCACACACGCACAGAGACGAGCACACACCACGCCCAAACTGAAGTCACCGGATGACCTACACGAAGGTCCGCTTGACAATGAGTCGTCCCTGGTCCCGGTGGGTCATATTTATAATGCGGAACTCCATTTCGCTCGCCCCCGGACAGGTGCGCCAAACAACCTCCCCGCCGTACTGCTGCTGTGCTGTGCGCATCGAGTTTTCGGCGCTTATGGGTAAAATGAAAAGAAAAGTGACCGTTCCACCGTCGCCCCCGGATAGCATGGTGCCGGGCGTTGGCCATCGCACCACACCCGTCCCTTTGCGCGCGCGCGCAGTGGCGCTTGTCGTGCATGCCAAGTGTTTTCGACCGAACCCAAAGGAGGGTGGGTTCGGTCAGCGGGAAATGTTTCATTTTCACTGTACGGTGGCCGATCGTTTAGCCGGCGGTACGTGCGCGGGATGCAAAAAATCATGTACAAAAAGATGGGGTGGGGAGGAGGAGGGAATGGGAAGGCACACACATTCCAACGCGGTGGGGACGAGCGGTGTCTGATCGATTCGGCTACATTCCCGTGCCCGATAGCATAATCGGTGATCGCACAAAGATTAGCCGAGGCTTTGCACTGACCGCCCGCCAGCACCCGTGAATGGATGTGCCGACCGATGTATGTATGTGTGTGTGTGTGTGTGTGGGGGGGGGGGAGGATGACCGTTTGCACCGTTGCACCGTTGCACGGGTGCATTCGCGCACTGGCACCTTGTACGGGATGCGGTAACCCAAAGGTGGCGTTACCACCATGTTCTGCTGCCATTTGTGTTTGCTTCCCAAAACATTGTGCCGTAGTGTGTCTCGTTCCGGCATCCGGCGGGCCAGCGGACAAGTGCGATTTCTTTTTTCGGCGCATCAGCTGTGCAAGCTGTGACACACGATCAGCAGCGGCGGCCTGTGCACGTGTTTGCTCGCCATTTGCTGGGAAGGAGTTCAGTTTGGCTGCTTTCTTATTGTGTGCCGTACTGGTGCTGGCCGAAACCCGCTGCTGAAGGTGGTGACCGAATGGTAGGAAGTGATTTATATTTAAATTGATTCACCATGCGCTTCGCGGATTACCGTTGGGATGTGATTGCTGTTTGCTGTTTGTAGTCTATACGGCCAATGTTGCCCAGTTTATGTTTATATCACATTTATTATCGCAATTGCACACTGTGGCACTGGCGGCAGTTGCGCAAGCAAGTCGATCTGGCATTCGATTCGCAAACGAGCAGGCGGCAGGACTCGGGGGTTGGCATCCTGGCACTAAATAAATGCAGGTCATAAAAGTTGGCTTTATTTATTGCTTTATGGTAAAACTATTTTGGCGAGGTTTTTATTTGGTCGGTGCTTCTTCGAACATGATGCAAACTGTGATGGTTGGTCATAAATGGTGCAGAGGACAACAACTTTAATCAATTTGTATTTTAACATTACAAACTATTTTTATTTTCCTCGCAAACGGAGAAGCCTTAAATGGTTTTATTCACCTTCAAATACGATAAACTTTAAAATTTTAAATTGTTCGATGAAATTGGAGAAAAGAGGGCTACTTGTTAGAGCCTGTTTCGATCAGCGATCAACAAAAATTAGATCGCTCGTTTATATGATGTATTGATCGTCACCAACCGGGGAATGCACAGTGGTCTGCCGAATAAACACGCCGGTTTCTACACGAGCCAGAAGAAATCGATTCTCATCCGGAAGTAGTAACCTCTAAGAAAAGAGAACTACCCGTGGTTGGTGAGTGCTCTAGAAGCGGTCCATCTCGATCGCCAAACCATCCGGAAGCAACTCAGAAGTATGTAGCGGAATGTGGGGCAAGAAGCATTGTCATGTTACACCTCACTTCTTTTACTTCTTCTTCTTCTATTTGGCATAAACGTCCTACGCGGACATGCTGGCCTGTACAGACTTTCGAGAGTTTATGCTTACGAGAGGACGGTCCTTTCTAGGCTTGAACCCACTATGGGCAACTATGGGTTATTAATCCGTTCGAGTTGAGTTGACGAGACTCATAACAAAAACCTTTTTATCAAAAGCCAATATCAATATCATATCCATGTTGCACCTACAACTTTCAGTGGAAATAAGTGCAAACATAACCGTTTTTCAAGCGTCTTGAAAAAGGTTGTGAAAAACGTGAGTTTTTTTAGGACATAGGACAAGACGGCCACATGTATAAGAAAAAAATCTTGTATAATTAGAAATTTTGAAGTGCATGGCACTAGTGTATGTGTTCCTCCATGCTTTGAGTAAACTTTGTACCCGTTTTGGCCACGAGCTGTACCGCAATATGCACTCCAACCAGTGCGGTTAGCGTTTGTGGGACGGAATCCGCTCATAATAGGGCACCATAAACGCTGCACTCAACAGCAATGAAATATAGCGGCATACTTGCCACAAATAATGGTGAGCCACCTCTTGCCCCAAAAGTTTTTTTTTGTAAATTGGATTTTTCAGTGACTAAATTTAACTCTTTCTCATCTTTACGGTGATCCATTTTGCTACACAACATATCAATGAGAATAGTCGACTTTTCCTATATGAACTTCGGCACAGTACATCTAATCAGTGGGACGGAACGCTCTGTATACTCATTTGATCATTCCCAATAAAGTTTTACTGACGAAAACTGCTTGGTGGCACTCGTATACAGTATGTATAAGACTCTTACCCAAAATTCCGCTATTTGCACATGTAATGAAAATTGTGAAGTTTTTTAATAAAAGATTTGTGTGATACTGGTGTAGCTTGACAGCTGCTTATGTAAATAAACAATGTTAGATAACAGATTTTAGAGCACTCCTTTTTGTGGTACTTACACGTTTAAGCAGCCTTTATAGGTGCACAAGAAGAAAGAAGATCGTGACAAAGGTACATCAAGTTTAATTATGTATAATAATGAAAAAGAAACAGTTTCAATTAATTTAACGTTTATTTTACTGCCTTTTGATGTTCAATTGTAGCTTGCAACAATGAAATATATTCTATTGTTGCAATTGAGTCATCCCGACGACAAGTTTACTGGCCTTTGTAAAGAAAAGATCACATTGGAATTCGAGCTATCTTCTTCCATTTGGCGTAACGTCCTTCGTGGACATGCCCCGGTCTATACAGGCTTTGGAGACTTAATTCATTTCAACTCAGCCGGATAATAGTCAATCCTTTGCTACGGGGGGACGGTTCATTCTCGTTTTCGAGTCGTTCGAGTTGACGACTGTACCACGGGACCGCCCCGTTAGTTCGAGCTATGTTAACATCAAAACAGAACAAGCCTGTATTTATCATTTTTTCTCAATCAATTCGTATGCAACTTCAAAATTTGTTTTACAAATTTCTTAATTTCCATCATTTCTTTATTTTTACTGATTTGATCGAGCTGCAACGCTACTGTTTGGAGCAAAATTGTTCTTTAAAATTAAAGCAACGTACGATTGCAGTCATCATTTTCACAATTATTTTCCTACCAGAAGCTTAAAAATGCAATAGACGATAAAGAGCCATGCTTCGCAACAGCACGTCAATCAGTGTTTAACTATTTTAAAAAGACCTTGTAGGCGGACAGCGCACAAGAACGACAACAAAAACCACCCAGTAAAACAAACCCCTTTCTCGTACGTGGGCCCATTCCCAACTGCAACAGTTTCCCGGTTTCCGAGGCCTAGGAATCCTTGAAACCCGCTCAGAACAAACCCCTACCGACCCCCGCCGACCCCCCTTCACACAAATTTAAATCATGCAAAGCAGTTAAGAATGTAGCCCAATCGAAAAAAATGAAATGAAAAACCCACCCCTGCGCTTGCCATAAATCCCTATCACCTTCCTATCACCTTCCATTGCCAAATAGTCGAATTCAGTTCCCCACGGAATCGAAGAGGAAAAAGAAAACCGATCGCTCCAAAAGTGCGCAAAATCGTTGTGCTTTCACTTTCGCTGCCCCTCCGCCAAACCAAACGGACGGATCTACCTCACGTTGTCACCGTGACACTGTGACTCATGTGCACCCCGACGGGGTTGGAACCGATTGGCTACCTCTCTGCTCTGCTTGAGGGACACATGGGGCCGGTGCATTCAGGGTCACCGTACTGGCGTAGTCCTTGCTTTGGTGATCGGAAAAAGAGAACTGTTCGCCGCGACAGAACGGTTCTGTTAATTTTGGAGGGATTTTTTTTTTTGCTTCCACTACGCTTCGCGAAAGTAAGTTACCTGTGTCCAGTCTTTACGCTGGTACGGAACAACACCGCTTTAATAATTAAACGAAATTGATCGTTTTCGGTCCCTGCTGCTGCTGCTGCTGGAGGGATGAAAAAGGTGGGAAAAAACACTCAACCAGGGACGATCGTGCGCGGTGTTTTGATTTGATCTCGAACGTTTAACGCGCCGAAATTAGTTCTACAATACGGTGCCGGTCGATGTCGAGTGGGGTGGGGTTGGGGATTTGCCTAGACCGGGGAAAAGTAGCCATGGCAGCAGCCTCCCCACCGTACACACTGTAGTACCGGGCGGCTGGTGGTTGACCATGAATTTGCGTGAAAGAAGAGAAAAAAAACCGGATCAGTTGTGGCGCGTGTGTGAGTTGGCGTGGTGACGGGGCGGGATCGTGCTGTGGGTGATCCGGCGTGCAATGCACTTGCACCGATCCATCACACACATCACACCGCCCCACCCCATGCGGCGTGTCCAGTTTTTATGCTGTCGCTTTGACCCACAGTTTGGGGTGTTACTGTTCGATGCGGGGCAGGTGGGAAAGTTACTTAGGTTTGTTTATGACGCGTTGCTCAATGAATTGATGGTATTTGTGTACTTTTTTTTCAAATTATTTTTGTAAACATCATGGTCAATTCTCAAGCTAAATTTAAAATGCTGTAAATGATTTCATTCCATAGATAATCTTTCCGAGCATCCGAGAAAACAAAAAAGTAAATCACTAAATATTAGCCCCAAAACCTTGAGTAACGTATCTTGAGTAATTGATCCCATTACATTACTAGTAGTGGAATCGAACAACTGAGATAGCCCGAAAGCTACTTCAAAAAGTATACTACATTGTACATTGTGCGTACATTGCATCCGAAGGAATCTTTCGATTCGCCCTCTATGGGGGCCTGATCTCATAATCGCAATATGCTCAATAGTTAAGCCAAATCTGCACCACATGTGCAAATGCGGTACAAAGTGTGTATCTACACACTCACACACACACCAACACACACACACACATACAACAACCTCCATTTGGCTGCACTGCGTTGAAGGTGACGGTAGGACTAAGGATCTATTCAATACTGGCACAACGCCCCACATTCACTTTTTTGTTCATTCACTGCTCTCTTAAGTCACGATTGTTTGGTCGGCTAAATATTAGCAATTAAACACAAACAAACAAAAAAAACATGCCCACATAATCGTTCTAACGGTGGTAGAAGCTTCTAAACGAGTTTACAAAGCTCATTTAAACGAGTTGTCTAGCCAACTCATTAAATTCTGCACGTTTAAAGCCATTCTGTTCGGGCAAAGGGGTTTCTGTTTCCCAAGTGAATGGTCCATTTTAGATGCAATGACTTGGAATTTTCGCGTTCAACTAGAACCACTTTATAGGAAAAGAATATTTAAAAAAAACACACAAACACACTTCAAAAGTCAGTTTAAAGAAATGGTGTAATTAATATTCTCCAAACATCACACCCAGATGGCTGTTTGACATCTTATCTTAATGCTTTAACCTGTGACGCTGTGTCTTAGTGACTTAAGCTTTGCTTATACCTACTTCTGGTGAACTTGTGTGTTTGGAATTACTCCATACTCGGAGCTTTATGTAATAGGGTGTTAAAAAGCACCAACAAAAAAGCCATCCCTCAAAGCTAGGTTTATGTGTTTGGTGACCTATAATTGCTTGCTCGGGTGATAATATTATTCGCTAGTGCGTCAAACAAATGAAAGCACGCGTCCCAGTTTTATTTTTTATGAACAACATATAAATGCATTTTTTCCGTATGCAGCAGGAAAGGATTATTATTATTATTATTATTATTATTATTATTATTATTTTTATTATTTTTATTATTTTTATTATTTTTATTATTTTTATTATTACTATTATTATTATTATTATTACTATTATTATTATAATTATTATAATGATTATAATTATTATAAGTATTATTGTTATTATTATTATTATTATTATTATTATTATTATTATTATTATTATTATTATTATTATTATTATTATTATTATTATTATTATTATTAAAATGCGATCAATTTTGGTATTTTCGTTAGAAAACTGGTATGAAAATTGAAATACAAATGTGAAAGCAATAATGAAATAGCATAAAACAACATGTTATTATTGTTATTCCATGTATTACTTCGGAAATCATAAAAAAGCACTGCAAATATGTTAAAATACAACAACCGGAACGATATACTACTTCCTACAAAAGTCCATTTGACCTAGATTGCTTGTAAATGTTGCTAAAAAAAAGACATACATCATTGCCAAATACAAATATCTCTGATCACACCTGCACCAAAAAAGTTTGGTTCTATGCAAACTCATCCAACTAGTAAATCGTTACAAAATCGATACATTGCTACATGAGCGTTACAACATTCTACGGATTACGGTTCGAACGAGCGCGGGCAGCTCGTATTGGAATAAAACACGTTTTAAAACCAGAGCGAAAACCCTCCTCCAATCCTGCAGAGGAAGCATTTCTGCATGTGCTCGCAGTACACACACACACACACACGCATCCAACGCGCATGTCACCGGTCGCCCTCTGCCATGTAGAACTTGTCGTCTCCCCCCTGAACGGGAGCAACTTTCGACTTTGCGGTCCTACGCCCAAACGCCCCAAACTGCGCCCGTTCTTGAGCAGCAGCACCACCACCAGCAGTAGCAGCAGCAGCAACATGAAAGAATAATGTCTCACTGCTCTGCACGGCGGTGGCCAGTTAAAGGGAGATGGAAAATTATCTTTTTTTTTTACCTTCTAGACAAGTAATCGTGTGTAAATTTGTATGAAATTGGGGTTCAGTACGGGCGTACGGGTAGACCACCACCGGACCAGCCAAACCCTTTCCGCCCTTACCGCGGGTCAGCAGCCACTGTCTGGCGTACCTTATGCTGCGCGAGACGTCCTCTAAGCGTACGGAGCGACAGAGACACACTTCACCGGGCACAGGCTTAATGATACATTACGGGTGCTGGACCGGTGGTTTTACTTTCCGTCGAAAGCGGTGCACACAACAGCAACGACAACTACAAACAAAAAAAAACCCAGCCAGTAATAAAAATAATCCAAAACTCGCACACGCGACTCGACCGACCGAAGCGAGAAGGGGCCGCCTTTTGACGATCGTGCCGCTAGTGGCAGCATCAAATTTCCGACGACTCCGGGGTGGGGAGCGCAGAACGATGCAGCAGGGTGGGCAAAAGGTGGGCCAGTGAAATGATTTCGGATGAACAACGGCTCTCGACCGCGAGAAACCATTCTAATAAGCTAGGGGCGCTGGAAGTAGTTTAATCAGTCGACTTGTGACCGTGCTCCGGATCGGACGGACGTGATCCGCGTGAAATTGGTGTGTGTGTGTGTTTGTGTGTGTGCTGTTTTGCTAGAATTGATGGGCTACGGAAACAATCCATAAAAGTGTTCCACCATGAAGTGTGCCGTGTATCTGTGCCTTTTGGCAACGTTTGCCCTCGCGATCCCCAGTGCGGTGTGTGATCGTGCCGAAGAGCAGGACCTGACATTGCGCCGAAACCGCAGAACGGTGCAGTTCCTGGTTAATCATTTTGTACACTTTTTCGGCCTCAGTAGCGGTGGTGGTGGTTCGAAAAAGGTTGAACCGAAGCAGGATAATGTGTTTGCACTGCCACTGACCAGCATACTGAAGGCGTCGGCCGGGAAGCTTTCCGGCGTGAGTGCACCCAAGCACAAGCAACCGTCGTCGGCGGAACGTGAGCCAACGCTCCAGCACGATCTGCCCCAGTGGATCGATCGTCCGCACAAGCAGGCCAATCCTTACAGTGAAGCGTTCGAGGCCGATTCCCTGGAACCGACGCGCGTATCGTTGCTTAGTACGACGCGCGAGCCAGAGGAAACCACTACGACCAGCACGACTACGGAAGCGCCAGTAACGACCACCCAGGAGCCGGCACCGCTTGAACCGACCGATCCGGTCGAGCCGGAAGCAGCGCCGGAAAACCCAACCACGGTCGAGCCGGAAGAGCCAGCTACCAGCGCACCGGTGACTGTGGAGGATGCACCGGCCCAGGAGGGCAGTACCGAAGCATCCGGCGCTATCGTTCCGGAAGACGTGAACAGCCTGTCCGATGCGAGCCTCAGCGCACGGAACGATGTGCGGGAGGAGAGCTTCCAACCGACGCCGATCCCGCTGGTAAGCTACCAGCATTACGTGCAACCGGCAATCTGGCCCGCAGCAGCCGGCTTCCAGCAGTCAGCCTTCCCGATGCAGCAATACTTTGGCAACAATGTGTTCATCCCACCGCAAACCGCGTACCCGCTGGCAGCGCAAGCGTTCCAGGTACAAACGCTCCCAGTCCACCACGGTCAGGGTTACCCACTGGCCACTCAGCCCGCGTACGATAACAGGCTGTACTATCCGACGGCCGGTGCCGACTCGCAGCCGAAATCACAGAGCCGGGTGAAGCTGCACGACAACCACTACGATCTTGTTACGTACCACGACGATACGGAAACGGCCGCCTCCAACTATCAGCACCAGTCGTTTGGCAACTATCGGACGCAGCGGTACTGAATTTCGGGAGCGGAGCGAAAGCTGTCTTCGCTTCTCTTTTAGCGCTAGGTGATCGTTAGGGAATGATCGGGAGGTATTTAACATTCGAAGATATCACATCATCACATCACATTTGTAAATAGAACTCATCAATTGCGGAGCAGCGCTTATGTGTGTAGAAAGAAATTAGAACCACACTAGGTGTCCCTCCCCCTCCCGACAGTGGATCAGAAAGTTGTAGACGAATGGTTAAGTGTGATGGTTAAGTGCAGAACTGTACAAATTGTTTAATAAATGTATAAACCCAATCGTTAGTACATTACTTTACCTCGCTTCTCAATATTTTTCATGAATTTTTCGCGTTTTTTTTGTGTAAAATGTTTACCAATACAATGGTTTATTGTAAACAACTACGAAATTTGAGCCCCAGCTACATGCATTTTCAAAAATAATACTCTTCAAATGCCCGTTTTAGGGATGAAAAAATGACTTCAAAACTATTTTAAATATATTTTTCCCATCAAACCACCCGTTACCGAGCAAAACCGGTAATTTACAAATGCATCTGTATTTTTTGTATAAATGCGACTTACCATCTTGATCGCACCACCATGCCGAGTGTGCTTCAAAAACGGAAAGAAAAAAACACATATAAAAAATGGGAAGCACCGCTTCAATTATCTAATGGAATGTTGTTGTTGTTTTTTTACGAATGTTCCGTCCCATTTGATCTGGCTCTCTCCTACTGTCTGTGCGTTGCGCAACTACTGCTTAAAGTAGTCGTCCAGAAAGGCGTACACATAGTCGTAAACTACCAGCATGATTGCACCGCCCGGCCCGAGCCGCATCACCTTCGGGGTGAGGCCTTTGTACAGTGCCCCAAACCCTTCCTCGCGCGCCACGATCACCATCGACCCGAACGTGGTACGGTACTTCACCTGTCCAGGAGTTGGTTGAGGTCCCTGGCGGAAAGAAAAGTGCACATAAAACTAATTTTTAGTGCACTGGCATGCGTACACACACACGGCTGTCCTACTGACCTGGATGCGGGATTTGGCTACGTCGAAGGGAATATTCACGATCGAACCCAGAGTTCCACTCACGAAACCGATGCCAACTTTACGCAGGAATTCTTGCACAGGATCCTGCAGGACACATTTTGCACAACGTGTAATAATGGTGTGACGTTATAGCGGGTTGTTTGTGAATTAAAGTCTAATAATAACTAGCTATGAAATGAAACGATTTGAATGTTGCAGGAATGGACTGAGGCAGCTAGAAACACACATGCACCACAATTTGATCATTACATAAAGCTAATGGAACGCAGCAAAAGCAACGGGGAGACATCGCGAATCATTCAAGCGAACCGCACATAACATCTTGTTAGGGCTAAGCATAACAACAATCACACCACATTGACATTAAAATACCATGGTTACCCACTTACCAGTTCTCCCTAACCATACCCTAAGGGCAGCTGGAGGGTGTATGTATGTATGTTTGTTAGAGAGCGGACGAAACATGAAACAGATGATGAGAATGTAGCAAATGTGTACGCATTCGATAGACAATGATGATGCAAACGGTGTGCAACAAAGGGATGCACCGCGCACTACCGCGACGATCATCTGTACCTTATACTCCGGAACGATCCCTTTCACGCTGTGGTAAAAGCCAAAGTAGATCATGTTGAACACGCCGTTGCGACCGATGGTGGCGGTTAAACCGCGGTTCAATCCGTTCAGCCCGAAGCCGGACTCGTTGATGATTTGCTTCGTAACGGCCCACGTGCTGGGGACCTGTCCCATCCTAAAGGAGCACGAAAAATAGAGTGAATAGTATTGCTCAATAATTGAGAATGATAGGTTATATCAATACCTACTTATTCTTGTTTGCCTGCAGGGTAACCTTCACCATCTCGAATGGATTGACCAGAATAGCTTCCGTTACGCCCGCTCCCAGGCCAGCCAACGAAAATGTCTTTCAAAGCAGAGAGAATAGCGTAAAGCGGCAAGGCTAGCAGGAAAGGTAACACATCCGCTATGCTTACCAGTGGCGTTGGTTTGTCCGATCCGAACAGAAAGAAACGTTTGTACTGCTCGAAGGTTAAAAATTTGACCGCACGCTTGGGGGTTTCCACCAACACCGGCGGCAGGATGCCTTTGTACAGTGAAAACACTCCCTCCGATCGGGCCATTTTGCGGATGCAATCAAACACCCCGTTGTAGTAGGTCTGGAATGAGAGTGGGTCGTGGGATCGGTTCAATGAAATATCCGTAGCTTCCAGTGGATTCAGCTGCTTGGGGGTAATATATATTACCGTGGATTTGGCGGCACCGGCAGAAGGGCTAGCTTGCAGCTGCAGCCTTGTTTTGACCAAATCCAGCGGGTGCATTATGCACACCTCTACGAAACCGGCCGATCCACCAGCGCCGACCTGCATCGCCGCTTGCCGTAGGAATTCTTTCAGATCCGAAGGCATCTTGATGATTGTTACTAAATTAGCTCAGTTCTTCTTCACTTGACAAAGTAGGATAATGTAGTAGAGTAATACCTGAAAATAGCAGAAAGATTGTTCATGTAAGTGAAGTGAAATGCATGTTTAATAACAACTTCAAATGGAACCATTGGACCGATATTACCCGCTGGATGTCTACAGAACAACAGGTATCGGTGGGACGCTTATCAGACACAGATGGTCTGAAAATAGGACACACATGCACCGTTCGTGATAACGCTTTGCAATAAATCTTTCAAGCAGGCACGCCCGTGAGTATGGAACATGATTTACCTTAAACCGCTCCTTCGTTCGTTTCACATTGGATGCACCGGGGCCAAAATATAATTGACCTACGCTTAAGGTCACGCCGTATTGGAACCAACAGCAACGTATTCTGGCTCCAAATTAACGAATGGTTCTGGCAATTGCTTGAAGGTCCGAGGGGAAGATGCGTGCTATTGCTATGAGGAAGACGGGACAGAATGAAGAAGTTGTTTACATTTGATTCGGTCTTTGTGTACAGCGGCACGCCTTGAATCAGCTGTTTGTGGTGCAGGTAGCTTGCAACAAATTAACGATTTATTTTTTCTTTAAGCTGTGTGTCAGAGTTGAAAACCTTTCTACATAAAGAAATCAAAATTTAAAAACATGCTTGTAAGTATAGGGCTTACGTTGTAACTCAATCTAGTAAAACAGCATAATGAACATTTCAAATGTGTTCCTTTGCCTCTGTAAAAATGTAAACGTCATTCCAGTGACAGCACGTCAATGCTTTCGAAATGAGCGAACCCGGTTGCTATTTCACAACCAGCTGTCACAACCAGTGTGGCCAGATTATTTTGGCGATTTTCGGTAGGCGCACTGTTGAGAACGCAACCATTTAAATTTTATCAATTATTTAAATGATTATCCCGCTAGCAAAGAGAATGAAAAAGTGTACGACTTTCAGGCGAGGGGCATGAAGAAGCAGGGGGAGACGGTTGGAAATACGCGGAATTACGCAGAGGCGCGAGCGTGTTTTGGTTTCTACACAGTTTTTGCACTCACACAGTTACACATGTGTGAATGTGTGCGTTCACTTTCAGCCTGAGCGCTCAGTTTGGTTTTCTCGCAGCGGCATACTGGTATCGGTGTCTCGCTCGCACTAGTGCAGCGTGTTTTGGGAGAAACGGGAAGGAAGGGGAATGAGGAAAATACAATGAAACAGCGCGAGCGAGCGTTCTTTTCAGTGAGAGTGTCTCGTGTATTTTAAAGGCATGCAAGAGAGCGCCGGTCTGGTGGTACAGTGTCAATTCGAACGACTTAATAACATGCCCATCATGGGCTCAAGCCCCGAATAGACCGACCCCCCATAGGTAGGACTGACTATCCTGCTATGGTAGCAATAAGTCACTGAAAGCCAAGCCCTCTTCACTAGTGGGTACAGGCAGGCCTTGACCGGCAGCGGCTGTTGTGCCAAAAAGAAGAAGAAGGAACAAGAGAGCGCATTCTCTCTGTTGTAACGCTCCATCCGCCATTTTTAATAATCAGCCCAAAACAACGGACTTCGGATCCGATCTTGGGCCGGACCCCCACCGTGTGTTTCTACCTACCCCTCGCCTGGAAATCTCATTCTCTTTGTCTGTCGGGTAAGCTTTAACCGCCGACAGCGAAATGCAAATTCAAATTTAAATGATTTTCTTTGACGAGCAATTCTCGGAATCCATGCAACTGATATTTTCTACTTATTATGAACATTAAATTTTAACTGATAAAACTAAAAAGTGCCAGGCAAACAAACGTGCATCAGCGCGATAAGAAAACAAATGAGGTTAGCAATCCTTGAAACAGCATCCCAAGCACCACAGATTAAGCTTAAACGACTGAAAAATCAAATATCTGTGATTTTCGGTAGGATAAATGGAAAATCGGTAGTTTTAGGGCGGTCATCTGTGAATCGGTAGGCATATAAAAAATCGGTAGGAATACAGATAAATCGGTATTTCTGGTCACTCTGGTCACAACATACAAAACATGCTTTCATAACAAAAAAACGCATTATTTTCTCGCCGCTCAAGCATGGTTCTACTATGAGTGACTACTTTTATCTAGATGTGGAAATGTAAGTACCGAATATTTTCCCTATTTCCCCCCCGCATTCTTGGCACTTGGTACAAATGTCCACCCCTTTCACTTGTGTCACTTGTAGAAAACTCGCTGAAGAGCCGAACCAATTGTCCGCACTATACCTGAAGGGCAGCATAGAGCGATCGCTGACGAAAGTGTTCGGCGAAATTGGTGGCCAAACTGAGGTGGATCTGCTGAAATTTGACGCACAGCGAAAGCGTATTATCCTGCGCGTGCCAAAAGAATTCTACGTGAAGCTCCGCGCTGCCATAACGCTGATCGGAGAGTTCCAAGGAGTGCCCTGCAACTTTCAGGTTAAGAAGGCATCGCCCCTGCTGCTCTCGTTGGTGGAAACGCACGTAGACTTTGCCGGCCAAACCGTTGTTTGAATCATGTCGCTGTGCAAAAGCTACGGCAAAGATAAGGTAATCTTTGCCACCGCCGAGGACCATGCCACGCCGAGCAAGGTGGAGCTACCGGAATCGGAACCGCGACCGGGACTGATACTGGAAAATGGAGACATCAACTGGAACTGTCCATGCCTCGGTGGCATGGCGATCGGTCCGTGCGGTAACGAGTTCCGGGAAGCATTCTCTTGCTTCCACTACAGGTATGTCACTCATGGGCTTTATCGAACCATCCGAGCCTGGAGAGCTGTGTTACATAAACCAATCATGCTCTTCATTCTTCCAGCCAAGCACAACCGAAGGGTTCGGATTGCTACGAAGCGTTCAGCACAATGAACGAATGCATGCGGAACTATCCTGGCGTGTACAAACAAAACCTCAACGAGGACGAGGATGAGGAGAGTGGTGCCGGTGTGGCGAGCATGATAGCCGACGAAGGCGAGGAGGAGGATGATGTCGATGCGCCTCCTCCGGCAAAGGCGGAAAGCGAATCAAAAACCGTAGCCACAAAAGCGAACTAAGTTGTATAAGCGAGCAAACAATAATATACGCCAGAGAGTAGTGTTACAGCTGTGAGCAATTTTGGTTCCATTTATTGTAAAAGAAAAAAAAAGATAATCGATGAACATACAAAGATTTCATCATACTTTGTAAACTTAACGTGCACCGTCAAAAGATTACCTAAGTCCACATAGAATCAGCCTCATAAAAAAAAAGATAAAATTAAAGAAGTTTTATTTAAAAAAAAAACACACGAAACTGAAATTGCCAAAAACATTTTCATTCGTCGTCCGATGGTGGAAAATTTGGACCGCTTTCGTTAAATTGCGAATGGTTTTGACGTTTTCGTCAAACGTCGCCCCAGTTTGACGTTTGTTTCGTCAAAGATGGATGTTTTTGTGATTCTGTGCGTGAAAGCGATTGTGATTGGATGGAAGTGATATTGGATGCGCTACGCGAAAGCAAAACGTAGAAAAAAAGTCAGTTAATGTGTGCATTATTGAACGCGTGCTGAGTGCAAATCCTACCAGTGCAGTGATCCCGAAACGTGCAGCAAACGGCAGCGCATGTGTGCTGCTTTGGCGCTATTCGTTTGGCCGCGATATTCAAGGTTTTTTTTTGTCCCTCCGTGCTTGCCTACTGCCCTCTCCACATCAATAACAAGCGTAACCTTCTGGTAGCAGCAGCAGCAGCAGCAGCGATAGCGAAGAGTGTGTGTGCGCGCGCCAGATTCTGGGTTAACAGCGATATTTCCGTCGGTCAAGCAAGCGGGAGCTCGGGTTAGCACCTTCTGGAAGGTGTGTGTGTAATTTCCCCTTTCCCTTCCGCGGATCGGTCCGATGAGGTGTGCGTGCGGAGACAAAGTGCATATGCAAGAAGCTATCACTAGTATTACGCACCATACATCTCGCTCGTAGCATCATCATCATCGCGCGTAGTAGTCAATGGCAGCAGCAGCAGCAGCATAACTAGCAGTAGAAAAAAAAAGCACACACTCACATCCGGAACCCCCCCATCAACCGATGTTGTTGCTGGGCGCCCGTCCGTTCGTTGAAGTAGGTGCAAGCGGAGCAGTAGTGCGTTCGAGGTGCGGACAAGCATTGGCACAAGCCAGACAGAACGATTTATTTTGGATTTCTGGCCATCGAACGAGAGGCAGCTGATTGTGGCTGTGTGACGTCGTGACTCGTGCAAAGAATAAATATCGAAAGAAGAAGAAAAAAACAACAAACGGTATACCGAAAACGCGTATTGCATGTTTCGAAGTGTTGGTGAGTGTATTATATGTGTGTGTGTGTGTGTGTCTGTATGTGAATGACCATCGTGTGCGTGCGTGTGTTTATTTTGGTGTTTGGACGGTGGCAAGCAAAACGGTGCGTGATTTCGTAACACGGCAAGCACGGCCCGACCGCCCCAATACAACCCACAACTGTGAGATAGTGAGTGAGTTCAGTGCATTTTGTATGTGTGCGTGCGGCGTGCATTGTGAAACTAAACTAATACCGTGAGTGCGAGTGAAAGCGCATCGTACACACAAGCAAAGCGAAACATCACTATCAAAAGTGCGTGTGTTCCGTTGCGAGTGGGAAACCCTGTATGTGTCGATGCTTATTGTGTGCATGCCCTTGTGTGTGTGTATGTGTGAGCGTGAAAGTATTGTGTCTCAATTAGCATAATTGTAAAACATTAGTGGAAAAATCCGTGTCGTGTCTGTGTTTGCGCGGTTCAACTTGCTGTTTTGAAACCAAAATCCCTTTACCCGAGGGGCCCTTTTTGACAAGCGACGACGAAGCAAATTAATAACTCTTCTGCCGGGTGCAAGGAACAGTAACAACAATTCCCGCGAAGGAACTGCCGTGCCCAAGGATGACGAAAACCGTAACGAAACCGGCGGACACGACGGGCAAGGCCGGGAAGCCCGTCAAAGAGAAGCGAAGGTAAGACAAACCCCCGTTGTATCGCAAACTGGAAAAACTGGCCAAAAGGGTCGGCGAAGGTGTCAAGGGACCCCCGAACGAGGTATGTTGTTCGGTGTGTGGAACGCGGTGGAATCATATCGTGAAAGCTACGCCGCAGATTTACGCTGTAACCTTTGTAGCGATTGATTTTTCTTTTCTTGTTGTGCTGCCCGTTTTGTGGTCGTGAATTCGAGTGTATTGTTTTTTAAAGACTCTTTAAGCGTTCGAAATGTTGACTTCCATTTTCTAAATCTCAAAGCCATCCGATGTTCGTGTGGTCTCAGGTGAAGATGCATCTTCCTGCCATTGGAATGCTCATTCGGAGCATAGGAACCCTTGAGGGAGGAATCTGCACCACAGAACGGCGAAGCATCGTAACCATGGTATCTTGTATGTTGAAGATATTTGTAGTCCAACGCAAAGAGAAGAATCTGAAGACTCCTAGTCGCGTAGGGCCTTCAGATGAACGCGTGGTTGCGTGGGATGCGTATGTTGCAATCGTGTTAAAACGAATGTTCCGCTCGTCGTATCTTGACGCTAATGAGTTCAACTCAAGGGTAGTAAATTTTGTTGTTATGTTTGTGGATTTCATTCGTAAACAAATATTGTGTAAATGGCTTTGAAATATTAAAAAAAAGTATGTCTATTTGATTCATTTTGCTGCACCGCGGTGAAGGTGGCGCGCAAAAATAAGGAAACGGACTGGTACTTAGCCATAATTACTACACAACAAACTCGACGTGATCTATGTATGTGTGCGTGTGTGTGTGTGTGTGTGTAGCGCACAAATGACGTACTGAACGTTCCCTGTTCTGGATAGGGTCGTACGAAGGAGAACTAATTGCATATGCCCTGATTATTTTAAGCGCACAACCGCCAATCGTTAGACGGAAGCGTGTTGTGGGTGTTTGCTTGAACGGATGTGTTGGTGCATTCTGAGGTGCTTTGTTTTAAGTTCTCGTAGTGGAAGAACAACAAATCAACACGTAAAAACACATTTCAAGGTCATGTAAAGTTGGTGCTGTAAATAGACATTTTAATTTATTTCATTTAGTGAACGAAAATAGTCCATTCTCCTTTAAGGGTTTCTGCATTTTTGATTACGCCATGTGGAGTCTTTAAAACAATCAATATGTTACATAACAAAGACCGGCAAACAAAAAAATGTTCCGCAATCCTGCCTATAAATGTTCTTTTACGCAGTCGAATGTTCCTGATGTTGCTGCCGAAGATTGCCCCAGTTTTCCCACGCTTTAAGGACAGGCCGGACGACATACTGCTGGGGTGTGGAATGTACCGCAACGCAGGGCGTTCACTTTTTGTTTTGACGTTCACTTTCGATATGAAGACGCCTTCCGCCGAAAAGGGCTCGTCCATGTGTGTACATCGAGCTGTGCGTGCGCAGGCGTTCCACCTTCGCCGGGAGTGCTTGATGCTATCGCTCTTCGGGCTAGAGCCATCATTCAGAACGTGTCTAGCGCCGAAGACCCAACAGTTCGTGTCCAACGTCTTCGGGCGATAACGTCAGGATACGCGGCAGTCGGTTTGTTTTGTGGAGCATGTTCGTACACCTTCCAAATTCTGTTGGTTCGACGAGCCTGAATTGTGCATGTGTGCGTGGGGGTGAATGCCGTTCAACTAGCAACGACCGACAAACGACATTTCAAAGCTGTTGAACCTGTTGAACCGGTGTGATTAGCCGTGGGCATTCCTTTCCGTGCGCCATCATCATCATCATCGTTCGCTTGGACACATTAGCAGACGCTTGTCTCGTTGTGTGTAGTGTGTCGATTATTTTTCGTTTTCAATCTCCACAGTACGACACACTCAAAAGTGTGAGAAGGGATCATATCACTCGAGTAAGGTTCAAATCGAGCATGGGTCAGATTTTGGGAGCTGTTACTATCAGCTAGGAGCTGTTAGTTTAGCAAAATCTTTACCATTGCTAACGTTTGCAATGAAAAACTCGACAAAAATTGTCTATTTTTCATGCGACTAACGAAATGTTTATTGCACATTCAATAATAATAACCCATGAGTAAGCAGCCAAAATTTGAATGCTCTAGCAGTCAAACTCTAACCATGATGGTCAAAAAAGTGAAGCAACTTCGTTCAGAAGCGTGCGCAACATGACATCAAGAGGGAGGCGGATGAGTTCATCCCGGCAGCTACAACATCTTGACATTATTAGATAACAATTGGATCATCGAAAGAAAGCCCAGTTCTGAGTGGCCAACGACGCTGAGCGACAAGAAGCTCCGCAGGAAGCTGAATGGGAAGACCAACGGAAAAGCCGCTTCAGCACTGCGTACGCTTGGCCGGGAGGACGATGCATCTGAACAAACAGTGAAAAAGTACCTGGAAAACATGAAAATACATGCAAAACATGCTAATACGCATGTTGTCGTTCGCTATGGCAAAAATTCCGGATAACTGACGGAAGGCGGCAGCTCGCAAGGGCGTAGATTTATTACCTTTTAATTACCTTTTTTCAAAGATGTTTATGGAAAGCGGAATTTTTGAATTTTGACAAGTTTTTGAATTGACAAGTTTTTTTTTCCTCTAACCCTTCTGAAAAAGTATTTTTTTCAATTCAAACGTTATTGTGCGCCTTTAAAAAACGCTTCAAGTGATATGTTAAAAATCTCACGATGAAAAACAAATCCAACCACTGAATAATTCTAAATAATACACATTTCTTAGATGGATTTCCTCGGCAGCTCTAAATAATCATCATTGCAAAGAAGAACATAGAAGATTTTACATAGATCTCGTTTGAAAGAAAAGAACCATTGTTGCTGATAAGAGTTCTTTTAACATTCAATCAAACATTGCATGCTTTTTGCACTCGCTGACGACCAATAACCTTTATTGATTAAAAAATATTGTTCGTTGCTGCGTCACTAGTGGTAATGAGGTCTAACATACCTCCCCCCAAATTTGCTCACCGAAAGGTCTTTGATTGTTTGTATATGGGGGTCAATCAATGCAGTTTAAGTGATAGGACAGAAGTTCTTCTTACTTGTGCAATCGAAGCTTTTATGAGCGTAATGATAAGAATTCTACACATATTTATATTGAGAGTATAATCATTCCTTTGTTTTAATTTAACTTCATTCGTTTGTTTCTTGCTTGAAGCGCCAGATCAATGTTTAAACTAATGTTTGATTAGGAAACCTGAAATACAAATCGTTTTTACTGTAATAAATCACATTGGTTAAGAGCTGTGCGTCATCACCGGAAGCTCGATTGAAAGCTTTCATTCCCCGTTTGGACAAAGCAGTTGTTAAGGATTCTGTGTTCGTAATACACGTACGTGCGTCGATTACTATTACAACCTTCGCCATGACGCCTTTTGCATGAGAATAATTTCATAAACAGATATCATTCTTTCTGCATTTTAGTACACGACTTTACGCACGTCTCCGAATGCACGTAAATACCCACCTTCACGAAGGGCGGGAAAATCCAACACCGATCATGTGAAGAATCAATATCTGTATCATTGTATTATTTAATTATTTGATTTTTTATGTTTCAAATGTTTGCTGACGCCGTATCGCTTTATTTTTTATGTGTGTTTACAATTTTTAACAAAAACACGAAGCAAACAGATCGCACTGCGGAAAGGAATTTCAGTGAAAGGAGCGCACGGTTCCGTTCTGCTTTACTGACCTTCGACACCGTGGCCATTTGAATTGATTTGTTGGGTCGGCTTTTGTACATCATGCACATCCTATACGTGTATGCAAATTATGCGAATCGTACGCAAGACAGAGACAGCAGCGAGTAGTATTACTGTTCCCGTGTGCGTTGCTCGCAGCTGAATGATTGTTTTTCGTCAAGCACACAAGCGTGCCGAGAGCAATTTAATGTTTTGCAGCTGGAGCTGGAGAGGAGAGATAAAGCGGCTCCGGTTGTCCAAGATGCGTTCGTCCGCCGGTTCGAGATTGATGTGTCGGTGGTGGGCGAATCAACGTTTCTGCAAACCTGCCACAGCACCCTCTCCGTGCTATTAATTTTAATTGAGACAATTTACTACTCACAGTGGTAAAAAATAGAAGGTTAAACCAATACAGCGCTACAGAACAGGCGGGCAAATATTGGTTGCTCTTTGAGAAGCGTGACAGTATGTAGGGATGTCGTGTGCTTGGTCTGCAAATGTGTTTACGCTGTGTATTTCAATTTTATTGTGATGTGATTTTTAATTTGTTTATTGAATGCAGAATAGTCAATCGATATCTGTTTTTTAAATATAATGTAAAACACACATTTGTCTGTTGTAAATTTGTTGTAAAACACACATAATGTAAAACAGACATTGGGGACAGATTGGCAATAGAGCGAAAAGATGCCACTGATCTTAATAATGAGACAATAAATACAATTTGCGTGGCGCCATCAGGTACACACAATATTTCTCAACAAAATACTTCCGAATGCAGTTCGCACTCAGACAATATAATCGACAACATCTTACACATCTTGAGATCATAGTACATAGATTCATGGGGAAGTTTAATTTGACGTTAGCTCGCTAATTCTTAATATGATTTCAACTGCTAAATCAACTGCTGCAAAAGATCGGAAACGGTATTTTAGATGATCACTGATGATCATTAGACTAGCATTACTTATTACACTGAAAACATTAATTAGAAATCTGTTACAATAAACAAGTTGAATATTGCATATCAAATAGACGGAACATCTTTTAATCACTATGTAAAAACAATAGTAAGGATGTCGCTTTGCCATGAAAATGATCAATGTGTTTAGCTAACATTTTTTTTATCAAATCAAATTTATTCTACTTTCATGCCAAAAAAGCTAAAAAAGTATAGTCCTACAAAAGCTTATTATTTGTAGTGATATTCATTTCTCAGGCAATGTATGTCCAGTTGTCTTATTTTGACCACTGTGTTACCAAGTGTGCACTAGCCCAAGGCAATAGGATACAAAATTTATCTTTACCACACATGCTTATCAGCTCATACTATCTCGTTTGCCTGTAAGCGGTTGTAAACCATCCATAGACAGCAGCGCACCAGTAGAAGCTACACCTTCTTCAGTAGTCACCGAGCATCAGGGTTTGCAAGAGCGTTCTAAAACTTTGACTTCCCAACTTACGGCCGACTCATACTTTGCTAATCGTTACTCAGGGCTCCCCTCGCCCTCCCCTGTATCCGTCACCTACTGGTCAGCTTCTATCATCTTTCCCACCCTTTAGGCGTGTTATCAGACGTGCGGCTCCAAACTTTCGCAACGACCTACGAATACCTCCTCCTACATGACTGTTCCTTCACGCGCACCTCTGTGGAGAGTAATGTTTAGCGACGAACCTGGTGGTAGTAGTAGTAGTAGTAGTATTAGCAAGTACTTTGCAGTCGATCCACTGGCGAGTTCGTTGACTGTTGATTGCTGGATCCCGCGCTCGGGGATCTCGTCGGTAGGTCGCCGTTTCGATAACGAATATCCCGAAGACGACAGCGGCTAGGGCTTGGGCTTGGGCCATCCAGTATAATCGTCTACGGTTCCGCTCTTTTTTATCGGGAATCTTTCGTTAACGTGCGCAAGATAATATAACATTATAAATTAGTAGCATTGCCAATCGGATTACGATTAGACAGTCGTCGGAGCTCGGTCTCGTCGGTCGGAAGTGGTAACATTTTGGCAGTCGGTTTTCAAACTGCCGAGGTGGAGTTAAGTTTATGTGTCCAGTTACTTGCCGCTGCACGTGTTCTAGTGAAGTTGACACCGGAATGTTTCTAGACATCTTTTAGAGTGTTTCTGTGTGTGAGAGGGTCCTTTGGAATAAATACGTTTACGGGTGAATTGTGAATAGGATAGATTTCGACTCGTGCCAAGAGTATTAGTTGGAAATTCCTGAAGTGGTTAGACGATGCATACGAACTGGTATCAGCACGAGGGAGCAGTTGGTGGAATGGGCAATGTTTATGACGGTGGTGGGAGTGGTGGTGGTCTAAGTGGCGGATACTATGGATGTGAAAATGTATCATTCTACGGTCCCCCAGCAATGGGGACTGTCGAATATCCGGATAAATCTAAACCCAGATTTGACGGTACATTCAACTACGCTGGTGGAACGGCAGTTGCTAAAAAAGATTTCAACGCATACACTGGAAATGTAGTGACAGGTAGCAATGCATGTCCTTACATGTCCTACCCAAACGCTAACCAAGGTGTAGGACCTCATCAACAACACCAGCCGCCACCGATGGGCCCGTTATATAACCAATCCCAAATGATGGCGCCAACGGCAATGGGTAGCAACAACGATTACCAACACCAGCAGCAGCAGCAACAGCAGCAGCAGCAGCAGCAACCGCAGGTTCCTTCCAACAACCACCATCTTGTCGGTGGTGCTTATCAGCCCTTTTGTCAGGCGCTTCCACCGCCACCCGCCCGTCAGCCATCCTCGTACGGTGTCGAATTGGGCGAATCGCCCGAGCTAGTGTCACCACCTCAAAATATGATGTCTGCTGGCGGCAGCAGCAGCACTCCGTCATTTCTTGAGCAACCGTACGTGGCGGCTAATTACCCACCGTGCCAGGGTCCGCCGCCATGGAACTATGCCTACTGCTATGGTTACTATGGGCAGGAACCGTGTCCTTACGTCAACATGGTCGATATGGAAGATTTCATGTAAGTAGCTTCCTCGTTCCACACCAACCAATCGGAAGCGCGTGTTGAGTGATGTCGGAGTAATTATCAAGATCGTCGATAGGGTCCTCTCCAAATGCTTGGAATGGTTGGTTCGAAATCGATTCACTGCCATCTGTTATACACTGTCATTGGTATGTGTTATACACACTGGCCGGCCGATAAGTAAACCATTCGGGTATGGTTGGAGCTTGTCCGTAGTATATGGTTATGCCAATCTCTGTCTGCCAAGGCCCCTTCCAATTGGTTGATTTCTCGGGCCGTTGGTATATAAGCGATTAATCTGGTTTTACGCGCTAAGCAATTTGCGGTGGTTTTACTCAAGCACCAATCGAGTGTATGATTGCATTGAAAGGTTTGCTGTTTGCTCAAGTCTCGTATAAGTGCACAGAATCTTTTTCAGGTTAAACACACGGCTGAATTGTCGTGTTCATCCTTGTTCAATCTAGCTAGAGCTAGTTGGACAGTTGTCTCTCGACGATTTTCTGCGACAAGTCTGCAGTAAAAGAGAACTCAAACTGTTCCCTCAGCATTCCGGTACATTCTACGTAAACATGAAATATGGCATAAGTGAGGAAATCATTTAAATCATTTTACTGTACACTTGGTAGTCCTTCCGTAGGCTTTCTTAGCCCGCTCCCTTAGCCTGCGGTCGTTGTTGTATAGTTACAGGCAGTAAAGCACAACATCACCACGCTGTCGAACGATGATAGCGGTGTTTGACCGGTGGCTGGTCGCGAGAGGGACTTTGGTAGCGACTAGTGAAGTGTAAAGCAATATTACTCATCCACCGCTACTCTCGCATCACTTTATGGCCACGACCAGACGTATGGAGACGACGTTGTTTTGAGCTTTCGGTGCGAACCATTAAGCGTTCGCCGTCCCACCGAGACAAGGGTGCGCAAAGTTAACGCCACTATCTCTCACCCCAGCGCAACTGTTTGCACTTGCGCGTGCTGATGTGAATAGACCGCTGTAATGATTTTGTGACACGACAGTGAGATGGAATCATTGCTGTGCTTGCTTGAGCGCAAAAGATCCATCTGATCCTGTACTGGAGGCATTATGCGAAGTAGCGTGGCTTGAGCAAATAGAACCTCATTTCCAGTTTGTTCTGTTGGGCGAATGCTGTAACAACACACTCGGCAACATGTTTGCACTAGATGAGTGCAATAGTATACTACCCAACAGAGCATATTCAGCAAACAAGCTCTCTTTATGTTACGACCGACGCGATTAGAGCTGGGTGCAAGTGCACTCGTGTTGAGGGAAACAGTCGATGCACTATTCAAATGAAGAACCGCTGATGTCGACGATGTGTACCAACATGCATGTTTGGGAATGCCCCAGGGAGCAAAGAGTCATCTATCCACTGTCACATGGTCAGTTACGTCAGTAGGAGGGATTCAGTGTTCGTTTCCAATTTTCCACTCTTTGCAGTTGCGTTCCACTCGAGAACGGCTACCCGTTTCCATTTGTACGAGAAAAATAAAAGAAATGCTCAAAGACTAAAATAAAACCATGACTACGACTCTACACCACCGCAGTGGCACTGTCGGAAAAACACGACCGTTTCATTAATTATTTTATGAACCTCTAGCACAGAAGTTGTATGGCATGATTAACTTAAAATGAAACGATTTTGTGTAAAGAAGTTTGTTGGGTTGGAAGTTAGTGTAAACTATTCAATCTGTTGATGAGCTCGTATCACACTGTTGGGACATGCCAGTGGCCGTATTGAACGCTCCGTTTTAATGGCAAACCAAGCTTGATTCGTTTGGCAAGCTAGATTTACAGCTTCTGACTTTCATTGGTGAAGTGACGTCGTCTATAGATACTATATAACAATATAGCAGTTCACTTTTATTGAACAAAAGAAGGAGCATACTTAATCTCGTGGACAATTATGAGTTATATAACGGTCGTTGCTCTTGATATTTTTTACATGGTCTAACAGTACATATTGTACATTTGGTCAGTGGGTGAATTTGGTCCAATAAACAATACCATAGAGAAGAATAGGCTCTATTCCTCTCTAATTCACTTTTAAACAAAGGAAGCGCAAAAGAAGGGGTTCTTATATATACTATTGCTCGGCCAGAATCAGCCAGTCCTTTGTGCGAATTTCACAATAATCCATTCGTTTATTGCACATCACATGATGCAACAAACAGCCCTGACAAAATATATTTGGGGGGATCTCTTAGATGTATCTTCGTTTGTTTTAAGATAGCCTCCAAGGTTGTACTTTGTGGCGTGAATGTAGGGTGTTCAATTATTGCTTTTCCCTTAAACCCCAACCTAACAACTAGACTGCACATGAGGGGAATGAGTGCAAAAGTAGCTTCTACACTATGTGTGTGTGTTTTTTTTTTAGAAATTGTTTTAGCCTTTCCGTGGGTTGTCAATAAAAAGTTTGATTTTTATTTATTTACGACAGATTATTGACCATCATCATCATCAGCCTCATCCACAATAAACTGTATCTATATGATTCAGCTTAATCTCTACGTGCTATTACGCGTGTCTGATAATTACCGATTAAGCTTAGGCACGCATTTCAGCGGTCAGCGGAAGGAATTTGTAGGGTAATGACATTTGATGGAATTGTTACTGTGATGCAGTTCTTGGAACATATTTTTGATATCTTTCTTTTTCCACTAAAATCTTGGTCGGTTTTACTGTTGCTGAACATTAAATGCCTATCTGTTGTTTGCCTGCAGTACACGTCAGTGTTGTGCCTTTATGACCCTACATATTCACTTCTTGATTTTTAAATAATTACTTTATTTCATTATCTGTTAAAAAAAACATGCAAACATGTTGTACTATGTTGGGAAATATTTGAACCAGGATTATCATGATTATTTATATTTTATTGTACTTATTGTATTGTATTCTACGATCATCAATATTTGCAACAAAAATATGCCAAACTTGTATTAAGTGTCGCATGTTTCCAGCAAAGTCTCTCACACGTTTCGATTGATCTGTCTATCTGGCATTTGTCGTAAAGCCAACCGCTTTGATAAGGGAACGTGATTCGTTCCGTATAGGGCAATAGCGTGTCCAGCCCAAAGCGGTAAGCGAATTATCAAACCGTGGAGGGTGTAGCGTATGGTGTGTTGTCCGTCCATATCACGAAACATATCGTCGCATCGACTTGGTCAAAAAATCTTCTATTGCAATGCCGCATTTCAGGTAGAGCCTTTCGGCCGAAAGGTGATTAGGATTATCTAAAACAGATTGTTTTTTCACTGTTTTATTGACTTCTTTACTCTATTCGTTGCACATGCTGTGCACGCCGACACTGTCGCTGTGTATCAGGTGCAATACATTAAACCGGCTTAACGGAACCAGATTTCGCTACTGAATTCGTAAATTCATCATACCATACCTTACATGCCTACCAGAGGGACAATATCAATGGTATGGCAGTTAGATGTCAATTTTTAGATTGTTTTTGGCAGCTGTTAGTGTTTGATTATGATTGATCTAGAGAGGGTAAGATTAAGAGTCTTTCAAGATAACGACGCATGTTGAATGGAAGCTTATTTAATTTATATGAATTAATGGCTATTTTATTATTATGGATAAATATTTTTTTTACTATTTATGGATACTAATTTGTCCTATTAAATATTTTACCTAAATATGTTGTTTTTGTAACGAGTTATAGTTCCATTATCCTATCCATCATAATCTAACTAATGCGTTATCTTTTTCATCGTTTCAGGAACAATGAAAAGCGCAAGGAAAAGTCGCGTGATGCGGCACGTTGCCGGCGTTCGCGCGAGACCGAAATCTTCCAAGATCTGGCCAGTCTGCTCCCGATGCGTCCGGAAGAGGTGGAACATTTGGACAAGGCATCCGTTATGCGTCTATCGATCGCATTCTTGAAGGCTCGCAATATGCTGGAACTCTGTAAGTATGATAGCTTATGTAATTTTATCCACTTAACATTCGTATTCAAAGCTACCTACAACATATAAAAATATTTTTTCCGAGATCACGAAGAATTGAGCTCATGTTCAAATTTTAACAATCAAACTTTGGTAGAATTATTCACCACAACACGATGTGGTGAAATAACCGAACACGGGAAAGTTCAGCAAGCTTTGCGATAGCTTCATGTATATTGCCACTAGGTGGCGCTCATGGAACGTGTTATGGTGTGTGTCTCCGCTAATCTTTCGCGGTCTACAGCAGCAACTGCTATCCGATATTTTCAGTTCGACATTATTGGTTTGTTGTCTTAAAAGAAATGCAATCACATGGTCGGTATCCTTTTTCGTTACAGTTCCAGACTTCCAGTCGAAGGAGCAAATTACCATCAAGGAAGATAACGATGTTTCAATGGATTCTATGGAGGAGTTTCAGTACAACGAAGCTAAGCTGAGCTTGAAATCGCTCGGTCTGGATCCGGAAACCATTGCCCTGCAAACCCTCGACGGATTTTTGATCATTCTTTCCGCGGACGGTGACGTGACGTACGTTTCGGAAAATGTCAACGAATATCTTGGCATTTCGCAGGTAAGCAAGCCAGCGTCGGAGCACTTTAATCGAAAGCGAACAGCAACGTAAATGAATAATTGTGGGGCTTCATACTTCATTAACCTATGCTGTAGATCGATATCATGGGTCAACCAATCTGGGACTACAGCCATCAGTGTGACCATGATGAGCTGCGGGAGGCCCTGAACGGTCGCCACCATTCACCGTCGGAGCTGCTGAACGGTGTGGCGAACAGCGACTGCCGGCCGATGGAAAATCGTGATTTCTTCCTGCGGCTGAAGTGCACGCTGACAAGCCGCGGTCGCAGTGTCAATATCAAAAGCGCCTCGTACAAGGTGCTTCACGTAACCGGGCACATTGCGTGCAAAGATAAGGAGGGCCAGCGCCAGCTGGTCGCTATCGCTCGTCCGCTTCCGCATCCGGCCAATATCGAGGTGCCGCTCGGTTCGAGCACCTTCCTCACGCAACATACGCTGAGCATGAAGTTCAGCTACGTCGATGATATGTGAGTGTCCAATAGACAGCGACGCGTGCGATAATTATGTTTATTGACGATGCGACACCTATTCTCTCTCTCTCCCTCGCTTGCAGCATGCTCTCACTGTTGGGTTATCAACCGTCGGATTTGCTGGGGAAATCGTTGTACGACTGTCACCATGGAACTGACGCGGAGCATTTGATGTCTACGTTCAAGCATGGTAAGTATACTATAGTGTTTTGAATGTTTTTTCTTCACTTTTACATGAACATACTGTGTAAGCATATCTTTATTATTACTACTTTGTGTTTCGAAGTTAAGTTAACACGATTTGGTAGCATGAGTTCTTGTTTATAACATTGGAAGTTCGCCCACTTTCGTAATCATTCTGTTTGGTTTTGAAGTTACAATAAACTATTTCAGCCATGTGGACAGGTTGATTGTTGTTGCGTGTTGGCCATTTACGTCCAGACAATCAACATTCTGTAGCGTTCTTAGCTTCCGTGTATAAAACTTCCACCAGTGCGTGGCGTCATTAATGTGACAGTATGGGTTATTGCATATTCTTTCTGGATCCTGTGTTACATTACTGATTGAAGAATTTTTCTTTCGTTTGCCCTACCATGGCGGCTTTATGGTAAGAAAAGTTCAGATGAATGTTTGCTCGTCACGAAGCAATTCAGCGAGTCCCACAAAGAGTAACTCTCGTTCACATGGCGGAAGCGTCCTTAATGACTTAATAGATTTCGTGGGATATTAGCGAAGCTAGGGCTATGACGGAAAAACCCGGAAGAGAGCTATAAAACTTAAATGCCACTAGTGGTCCTGTTCAGTAGCATAGCATGGCAAGGACACTTTATCGTCAATGGTTCCTGCCCTGCCTGTTGTAATGTGCCTCTCGATGGTGGAAGCAAAGGGAAATAATGTGCTTCAAATGAACCACAACAGCCACCGCACAAGTGTTGCAAAGTAAGTACAAATAATGCCCAACCCAGGCCAGCTGGGTTTCGTATTGAACTACTTTCCCCGACCTAGAACAAACTGATTGCTGATTGTTTGACGATGCACGATGGAAAAGCTTCCCGTCTTTATTCGATCCAGGGACCCAATCAGTGGCATCAGACATTTCTTCTGATGCGTGACGTCCTTTCTTTCTGCCTCGGTTAGGGTTCGTGCGGTGAATCAGCATCCAGCCAGCCAGAGGCAAAGAATGGCAGTAATTCCGTTTCTAGCTACATTTTCCGCGGCGTACTTTCCGGGTGTATAATTTAATCGTTACGTTAGGCTGGGTTCATAAAATGGCACGAACTAAACGGAACGAATGTTTGCGACAGTTGAATCAACGTTTGATGTAGATCGATGGTTGTACTTGTGTTTTATCCCAAATCGAACACATCCACCGGAGCTGACAGTTGCCGGAAATGGGCTACGCAAGAGTATTTCATAATTTGCGGGCATCGCAAATTGCATATAATTTTTAACGAAATTAATTCAGCTCATAAAATGTAACGCCACACACAGAAGCACATCGTCGATTCGGCGGTGTTATAGCGCTTATGCACGCACACGTCGTACCATGTGTAGCTTGAGGCTTTTCGGCAAGATGGGATTTTTATTTCCCACCTCGAGCTACAATCGCAGTAAAATGTGCAGGGTAGTCTAGGAAGTGGATGCGTAAAATATTGTACGCTTTGTGAATCTTGAAACAGCGCACTTTCGCACCGCATGTGCACTGTAGGGCGTACGCTCTACAGTAATTGAGGTGCTAAGAAAATCGGCATTTAAATTTTGGTATCTGATGGTGGTTTATGCCTGTTATTCAGTTTTAATGGGTTTTTCTCTCTAATATTAAGAGAAACCTACTGACGTTTATAAAGCGTCGTTATACAGTAACGCAAGTTTATGAAGTGTGAACTGTTATGTATAAATAATGTGGTTGTTCAATGTACTCGTTGTTGGTGCGTTAAACCTATTGAAGACTGATGAAGAATCTACCATGTTTTGTGTAGCGAAATTGCTTACCGTCGTCCATTAGTTTCTTTCGCAATCAAACACATTTTTATAGTATAATGTCGAAACCTTCATGCCATCCGTATCAGTTGGATACAGGGGAGTGGTGGTGCATTAGATGCGTGAAATGTGACGCTTGCTTTACCGGCGGTGTATTCTAGGGAAACCCCGTTCTGTCCATCACATGTTTCATCTGGGCTTTACTCTTTTTAAACCCACTGAACCAAGCAGTCGGACAGATGTTCGACATTTGATTTTTAAAGCAGCTACTTATACATCCTCCCCTGTTTATCTAAAACCGGTTTGCGATGCATTGGTTTTCAACTATTTCGGTATAGTTGCGGGCGAGGACGACGACGCGTGGATGCATTAGTGGATTGTTTTCACTTCAATCTTGAGTCTTCTTTAACCACCCGTCTTTCCATCCGCTCGGCAAATGTTCGGCTTCAAAAAATCGCCCTTCAGTTATTGACAGCAAGCACGCATTTTGTTTTGCGTCGTTTCGTCGTAGCTCGCGAACGAATATCGCCAAAAGGTATTGGAGTGGAGATGGAAAGAGAATGCAACGATCATGGTTTGAATACAGGGTTATGTTTTTTTAAATATTCATTCCATTTGTTTCATTCACCATGCTGCCGATGGAATGTGTGTAACCTAGTTTCAACGAAATTACTCACCTAAGAGAGAAGAATTGCCGATCGACGGGTAGAGAGTCAGTCAAAGATTTACCTTTTAAACGCACACTTAACCCCACAACATGAGGGTGAGTCCCTGGGTACGAGGGACGTGAGTATGCGGCATCAAGGCAGAGTCGATGGTGGCTGTGTCGTGACAGACGCGAAATGTCGTGGCGGCGGCGTTTGCTGCAACGGCGTAGGTACGAATAGCCGCAAGCCATCGCGTTCCTTCAAAATCACCATCTAGCTGGTGTTATCGTTCGATTTGTTCGATCGAGGTGTATGTGTGTATGTGCGCTAGTGCTATTTGTGGCGCAGCTGCAAATGGGCACAGGTGAAACGTTTCAAAGCCACGGGTAGTCTTGCCTTTCACGTCCCCTTTCTGCCCCTACGCTGACTGAAAGCTAGCTCAACAGTAAAGCATAAATATGGGAATTCCCAAACGCCAGCCCGTCGAAAGGGTAACACAAGAGCACGTGCCAATAGGTTGAGTGATGATGGCATCAACAATGTGGAGCGACAAGACAAGGACTCCCTTTATGGTTATTTTTGTGTTGTGACATTTGCATTTGAGCTTATAAAACTAGAAAAAAACAGCATCATGCTTATAAAAGATTCTGCTTTGTAGAAGACTGTTATTAGTAGTTTGATTCATGCATAGTTTGACGCCAAGCTCCAGAAAATTGTATCAATCTGCATCATGCTTCAACATAACAAACCTTGGCACAATATGCGCGCAACCTGCGCGCTTGTACTGTAGTGCAGCGCGCGCTCCCTGTGCCAACCCCGTCCGTGTGTGCAGTGTTTCGATATCACGTAATTGCAGTTTAAACAACGTTTAATTAATGAGTATCCGCTGTACTAGGTCTTTTGCCACTTGTACCCTCCGCCTCCCTTCGCATGCGACCCTTCCTTTCCCTCTCTTCCCATTCTCCCAGGGCCGGTCGTTCAAGGGATAATTTTTATGTTTTTAAATTAAAAATGTTTAGCCATTAACGCGCGCTCGCTCGGCCGTGTGCGGCGGCGGTGGCGGGGGCGGCTAATGTTAAGCGCTAGAGCGGGTGGCAGTGCGTTGGCCGGGCGGAAAGCAGCAACCGTAATCGTAATCGACGTTGTTGTCTAAATTTATTAAACATACCGTCGCGAAAATCAGATTAACCGCTCTATCTCGTGCGTATGATCCATTAACGCCCCGGCGGTACTTGACACGAAACAACACTACACATCGGTGTCGAAAGGGGGTGGGAGGGGGGGGGGGATGAAGTTTACTGAGGCCCGGTGGATGTTGATGCAGCTCGATCGATCGGATCGGATCCTCGGCCGATCAATTCGATCGAGATATAATAATGGGTAAGGTCGATGGCGTATTCGTTGCGTCGTACCGAGCCGGTCGCTGCCGAACCCCGGCGGACCGTGAGAAATGCATTGCGCCCGGCGTACACACTGTTCCTACGCGCCCGCATTCTATCTGCCTTCAGATCTGGCGGCCGATAGTGGCGGCCACAGTGAATGTGAGGCAGCCGGGAGGGGCGGGAGGGAGGGTGGTACGCATAATGGGTGCATTCGCTTAACCTCAGTTAAGCTGGATAACCTCCTCCGCCGTCTGCACTGCGCTAATGCGTACGACATCACTCCGCAGACGAGCTTGTTTTAATTACTCGCCTCAACTTTCTACCACACCACTTCCCGCACCCTACCACCCATCCCAGTCATTACGCGTCGCGTCGTGTGTGTCGCTCCTATGCAAGGCGCAAGTGTCGCGGTGCGTTGGTGCGTGCCTCTCGCACCAGGCTAAATTGTCATCGGCCGAGGCGAGTTAGCTTAATTTATGCACCATTTACTCTGATTTACAAATTAAAAACGCTACCCGAACGGGTGGAAATGTGTTTCTCTTTTTCGAAAGGCTCCACCTCCAGCCCGCACAACACCACTCGCCTTCCTCCGGGAGCCGCACATCTGGGCCGCGTCCGGGCGCTTTCCACAGTCGCCTCAGGGTCTGCGATGGCAAAGCGCACGGTATCGCGCAAGTTTGATTAAAGTAAATTTATCAACACATTCAAAAAGTGTGCTACTCATGTGTCTGTGTGTAGTGGAGCTGGTAGTGGGCCCGGTCAGCCGGTCCGGGGCTCCGCGGCAACACATATTATCGGCCATAAATCATCGTGCCGAATGAATTAATTTACCTTCGCCCGCGTGTATCTTGTTCTGTTTTCGTGTCCTTTTTTGTCTTTTTTGTTGCCATCTACTCGCACTACCCTACCCCCTGCCTCGATGCGCAGGGGTCAGACTCAACGCGGGCGTAATATATTCGCAAGATCGCTTTCGCTCTCGTATGCGACCGCGTGCACTTACGCATCCACTGGCGCGGCTACGCGCAGCATATGCGAATGGACGAAATTGCACCGCGCGGTATTGCCTTTAAACCGGATCGCACGGGACTCTCGGGGCTCGCAAACACGCTTTACGACCGTGAAGCCTTGCCGGTCATGCATGCGGTCGTGAACAAACGATTGCTATAACCGGCGCGATTGGGATCGCTGCGGCAGGTCGACTACTAGACTGTGCCACCAAATATAACCCTTCTCCAGCACGGCCTCCCTGGTGGCCGGCGGCGGCGGGAGACTGTTGTTTTCAATAAACAATTTCAGATAAAAATCTCGAGTGTATCTCACCCATTTGCGTGGCGCTGCGTGGTGTGCGGATTCGTTCCATTCAAGCTTTGCGCTGCGTTTTCGTGCGATTTGATATTTGACCGCCATTTTACAGGACAGACAGCAAGTGGGGGAGAAGTTAATCAAATTCGCTCGGGGGACAAGTGTGTCTCGCGATCGCTGGTGGTAGCCGGTGCAAGTAGAGCAACATGCAAAATGGGCGCGTTATACGCATATACGAAAGGGAAGGTGTGGGGGGTTTTGCGAAACAAAAAATTGGTGTCAATCGAATCGTGTGCCTGCTGCGTTCGGAGGTTTACCGCGGGTGCAACACGCACTGTAAAAAGTGTATTAAAATAAAATAAAGAAAAACGTACGAAACACATGAGATAAATGGAGCAAATCCCCCTACGCTCCCGGTGCTGCTGCACGTCGTAAATATTGTTGTTAAATGATTTTTGCGATTTTTGCAAGACGTTTTGTTTTTTCCTTGCTTGCTTGGTATGTTGAAAACACTTGAGCCGACTGTTCTATTTTCAAGCACACACTGCGTACGATAATTGACTCTGCTGGCCCCGTTTGGTCCTGTGATAAATTAATCCCTACTGTCCAGCACACTTCATGTTCACTCTCTGCGGCAGGACAAAATTGATTAGAGGGCATTGAGGAAACACAGTGGATGTTACGGTAAACATAACGATTTAGAAATACCTAAAACACTGATATACTGATGTTCAAGATTCCATTGTTGCTTTTACTGACGCAGGACTGATCAAACAACTAAGGCAAAAGAAAAACCATTGCTGAAAAAGTGTGTCAATCAAGTGAATTATACAAAAGAGAGAAATGCTTAACCTCTGTCATTTTGCAACAGATAAACATAAAGCGCATACAATATTACGCAAACAATCGCGGCGCAAAACGAAAAAGTTCACACACAATGCATTTGGTGCATGCCTGCTCAAAATATATTTGCTCCCTGGGGTCGTTCGTTCGTAGGTTGTTGTTTTTCTCTTTGTCGGCAAAGCAAACGGCACACAAACGACAACTGCAATCTCTGCCGATGCTTTGGTCGCAGCCAAAATTTCACAAATTAAAGATAATTTCTCTGTCAACTTTGTTTTTTTTTTTTTTGTGTGTGCACCATCTCACAACCCAAAGCGAGACACGCTGGCTGATATAATTTATGGGCCAGTCTGTTTTTGTTTTTTTTTTGTTTTCGCACCGTCCAGGATTTGTGTCAGCGAATCCCTGAATCTTTAACGCTCGTATGCATTGCTTTTTTCAAAACAAATTCGCACGATAGCATTTTGCCTGGTTGTGCGTATTATTTTGTTTATTTTATTCAAATGTGTTTCGTTTATCGAACGGCAAAGTAGCACCACATTTTAAGTACGCTTTTGGATCGTTTATCATTAGAGAGGCAAAAAATATGCTGTTCCCTTTCAAGCGAGAGGTCAATAATGTAGTAATGATCAAATGGAAAATCAAACGTGATTTTCCACTCAATTTAAACGCTTGATAACGTTTGCGAAGGACCATTATCGAGCGATATTTTTGATCTTTCATTGAAATTGTTTAGGGTATCCCTTTTTTTCTTCTTCAACTTCGTCTTTTGCTTGGTTTGCTACATATCATTTGGAGCAGCGCTGGTTCGTTTGAATGTTTCCGTTTCATTGGTAAAAAGGTTTAGGTGAAATTGTTTGTTTGTTCGTTTCCTTTTTATGGCGGTTGTAGATGCATTCGTTTTTTTTTTTTTGTTGAAAAATGGATTGCGATACAAGCATAAAACACACATAAAGACAAAGGGTATGCTACCGTATGGTACAATGATACATTTGCTTGTTTATAAATGATTTAGTGTGTGTCTCTTGTGTGTAGTTCTGTTAAACAATATTATACGTTAATTTACTTTATAGCTCCCACGACCACCGGGGGGTAAAGCATTGATGCAATTAAATTAATGAAACAGCAAATCTGTATCGTTATGAACACAATGCAAATAAATTGTGATACGCCCCACAACACCGATAATGACAATAACGAGCTGAATGTCAACCTTAACGTTTGCACGACTGCTCCCATTCTGTCTCTGTTTGGAAGTCGTAAAAACGTAACGTGCTTTTGCTGCGTACGCTAGCGACCATTGGCCGTTGGCGCGCCGCAACATTAGCACGCACACTTTCAAGTGCCTTTTTTGTGTGGTGTTGATGCATATCCGCGCAATTTGCTGCACCACTGCATCCTCCATTGAACGAGCCGTACTACAACAGCGTCGCTGCACTCGTGGTAGGGGTGGCGTATGTGGTTGCATTACGATTCGTGAGCGTTCGAGCTGACGGAGTGTCCCCTCCGTCCGGGCTGAGCGAAAGAAGTCGCGTGACTGAAGTCCACTGAGGGGAACTGGGGCCGCCATGGACCACATGTGCAGGTCAATGACATTTGCAGCCTTAACTCAATTTTGAGCGTGCAGTACCGACGCATATTAACACCGTTGCACGTTTAGCACTTTTGTAGGTGTGCGCGAATGGAAAGGAAACAGCATATTACTAACACCATTTCTTGGACATTCCTCGCGTTGTTCTGGTTCTAAACATCTGGTACTTTCGGAGTTGGATGCAGCATATAATTGTTCGTTTCTTTAGGCATCATTTTTTTCTTTTTAAAGCCATACGACAATTTACATTTCAACTGAGATATCGAAGGTCAGTGCTGTTTGGTTACAAAGATACGTAATCAGCTGCCTTCTCCCTCTTTCTCACTCACTTTTCCTTTCTCCGCCAAAAACTTTGCACCATTCACCGAAGGAGTCGAATCGATACTACTAGAATCGCTCCAAGTCGAGTGAAGTTCGTGTTGTTTTCGACGAGAAAAAGTTACCCATCATTTAGCAAAATGATGGCTTACCTCAGGGGGAAAGTATTGTACGGAGTTCGGTCCACCTCCGGACCACGTAGTAGCATCAGCTGCGAATATAAAACAAACCAATGTTGGACACTTTTATGTTGACCCTTGGCATCGTGCTAAGGGCGAGATTTTCGCCGTCCACCATCGAACCATTGGCTTTATGTTGGATGTAAAAGCAAGTTATATTAGCATTGAACGGCATGTATAAAACGAGTTGGGTGTCCTGTAATAGCGTTCGAAAAAATCAGCTCCAAAATAGTAAACGTTATAGTTAGCCATAAGCTGCTAGCGAAGCTCATCAATTGTTTGTGTTCTGCTACACTACCTGAAATTGTTTAGCAGTTGGAAGGAATTTTAAGTCCCTAAAGTTTGCATGCTAGCTGGATACGTGACAAATAACTATTTCGATTGGTCTTTGATATTTCTGGGAATCTCTACCTTGCAGGTTTCATTATTCTTTCCGTTCGAGCTGCACAGACCAATAAGTCATTGTAACCCAGCAAATGCCATTACACCAAAGTCGAAGTTAAACCGTACGCTAACGTGCGATACAGTTCGACTGCAATACATCCCGTGCTCGGTGTATGTAAAATAAACATAATTTCATTGCGCTGCAACCGAAGGCAACACTATTTCCCTGACCATAATCATCTCTTTCATCATCCAAGGTGACACACGGAATGGGAAAAAGGAACAACGTTCCTTCCTCAAAACACACTCTTACTAGAGGGGCGATAAAATGGATGTGTCGTGTTCGTGTTAAGGAACTTCGATTCCTCAAAGGTAATGCACCGCAGCAGCGGTATGCGATGATTCTATCGTTTTCAAGGACGAACAAGTGATCCCTTGGTTTCCAGGCGTTGCTTCAATGGTTTTTTTTTCTTGTTTGCTCGGTTGCATTTTCTCTACCCAAAGAGGAGGTAGCTTGCAGCTACGTACAAGCTTTCATTCGCCCCTTGCAGTACTGTTAATAACGAATAACGGGTGCGGAGACGGAGGTACACAAAGTTTGTCCATAGTTGGCGGTTTGTCGTGTCAAACGGTACCATCTCGCATATATTTACCATTCCATCTTGGGGCGGGCATCAATAAGAAGTATGCTGTCGGTGCCGGTGGAGGTTTTCGGACGCTTTATTTGTTTACATTTGTGAGTGGTGTTTTCTTTTTTTTTTTTTTGCAACGTTTACATTTGTTCGGAGTTGGTTGTGCTTATTTTTTCCATTGTGCTTTTCAACCTCTGGTTTTCTGCAGCATGGGTGTCCGTCGACGCTGCTCTTCGACTGCAGCGTTGACGCCGGAATCTACGTGCATGGACATGTTTCCTTTGGGCTATTTTCCCTACCATTTCATTACACTTTACTTTTCTCTTTTTTACACATCCCTTCAATGTACTTTCTGTTAGCTTAGATTGATAGTGGCGTCATGGAGTGCAGGATGGAGCGCAAGTTTTTGACTGTTGAATTTTCACATCTGCGCTAGAAAGGATTTTTTTTTTTTTGGGCCAGCGACTTGCCTATTGTACTGTGCTGTTGAAAAGGCAAACATAGTTGTGGTTGATTTGTATAACCATGATCGTGATAAAACCATTGGGTAATGCAAATAACGTGTCGAACTGAATGTGTAAGTGAAAACGTTGGGTAACTGCAATATTCGGTTTAAATTTAAATAACAAAATATCAGCAAAGTGATGTAAACTTGTACAATCATTTCTTTTATTTTTTTTTTTTTTTTTTTATTCAGGAGTAACGGTCCAAAAAGGCCGTATTGCTTAAGAGTAGAAAATACAAATGTAATTCATGGCGCTACAATCCATATTGGCAGGGAGACATTTCCTTCTCTGAGCCATGGAAGGGCACCTTATCCCGGGTGTACTCGGACGGTTTGGTTTTAATCAATCCAGTCCATGATTTTGCGGTCCTATAAGCGTGGCGAAGGTCTACATCATTCGGGTTTCGAGGTTGTCTATTCGAGTTCAGTGTTCCAAATGGCATTGCGGGGGTCTGTATCGTGTGGATTCCAGGCATTTCGTCGGATCCATCCATCAGAAGCGGTCCGAGTATATTCCCATTTAGTGGCTCAAATGACATCGCGAGGGTCTGTATCGTTGTAGTCCTTTCCTTCAGTGGTCCGAGTGACATGGCGGGGGTCTGTATCGTTCCAGTTATCTAGTAAATCCTTGCAAGAACATCGTTCGAGCAAGGATCTTCTGTCTGCCGTCAATGCCGATTACTCAGCCATACACATTGCACTCATTCATTCTTACATTCATGCATACATTCATCCATCACAAACATACAAGCGATGTACAACATGTAACACATAGACAAACAAGAGGAAATAACATAGGATGCAAGATTGCTGTTGCCAACAATGTTGGTTGGTTCACAGACATTTTGCTTAAGGAAAGTCACACAGTTAAGCCGTTCTCTCTACAGAAATCAAATATGGCCTTCAGGAATTCCCAGTCCGATGCCGCTAATATATCCCGAATCGGAATATCAGTACATTTTCCCAGTCTTTCGACCGCGTCCAGCAAGGCAGGTCGAGCAGACTCGTATTCCACGCAGGACCACAAAAGATGATCCATGTCGTGGAATCCAAGCCCGCAGCCACATACCTTGGAGTCGACCAGTCCTATACGCTGGAGATGTGCACCCAATGCGAAATGATTAGACCTAAGTCTAGACATCATTCGAATGAACGCACGATCTCCAGGGGTGTTATGGAACCAAGGCTTCAAGCTTACACGAGGAGTGATTGTATACAGAAACCTTCCGAGTTCATCCGAGTCCCACAGATTTTGCCAACGTGCCATGCAAAACGCCTGTGGGGCCTGCAAGAACTCATGAGGAAGGATAGGCCTATCAAAGAAAGACCCTTCTGCAGCTCCCCTTTTGGCCAAATGGTCTGCCTGTTCATTTCCTGGTATACCACAATGAGCAGGTAACCATACTAACGATATGCGAAACGACTTTTCAAACAGTGAGCTTAAAACCTTTACAATTTCTTTCACAAAATGGTCTGGGCTCTTAACAGCCTTTACGGATTTTAATGCTTCAATAGCGCTTAAGCTGTCTGAAAAAATTACATATTGATCCGCTGGGCATGCACTTATCAATAATAAGGCATAAAAGATTGCGGCGAGCTCCGCTACATATACTGAGCATGGTTGGCGTAATTTAAAGAATGCTTCGGAGCACGTGTTGTATACACCAAATCCAATGCCCTGCTCTGATGAGGATCCGTCAGTATAAAAATGGTTACTGTTAGCATGGCCATGTTTCTCCACAAATTTGCTGGGAATTGTCATCCGGCGAAGGTTATCGGGGATACCTTTAATTTCCTCCTTCAATGAGGTATCTACACTTAAAATGGAACTGCAGGACTCTGGTAAGCTGGCACTAGTTATACTTTGAGAAGTACTAGGGTGCACCTGTAAGGAAACAAAATCATGATAGACCTTCATGATTTTGCATTTAGAACCTATCTCTTGCAGTGTTTCAAAGTTCTCGATTATCAAGGGATTTGATACTGTAGAGCGGACGAAAAGGCGAAGCGATAGTAGCTCAAAACGTAGCTTTAGCGGCATCACTCCGGACATCACTTCGAGTGACATGTTATGAGTCGACTTCATGCTACCTAGCGCGATTCTAAGACAGCGATACTGAATCCTCTCAAGTCGGATTAAATGCGACTTGGCTGCCCAGTGGAAGCATATGCAACCATACTCCAAGACGGACAGTATCGTAGTCTTATATAGGTTAAGGACGTCTTTGGGGTGTGCACCCCACCAGAGTCCGGTAATCGTTCTGAGAAAATTGATTCTTCTTGTACACTTCTGTACCAGATAGTCAATATGTGTCCTCCATACATTTTTGCTATCAAACCAAACCCCTAGGTATCGAAAAGATTTGGCAATGGATATCTTTTTACCATATAAAAAGATATCGACCTTTGGGTCAACCAAATTCAAGCGTCTATTACTCTCAGTGTTGTAAAAGAAAGAGAATATCAGCATTTCCGTTTTCTCTGGAGAAAACTCGATACCTAGGTTTGTAGCCCACACTTCTAAATTGTTGAGTGTGGTTTGCAAAGGACTTTGAAGGTCGGCGATGTTGTTGCTGGCGACTGATACAACACCGTCGTCCGCCAATTGCCTAAGGCTACAGCCAGGTGCAAGGCAAGTATCTATATCGTTGACATAAAAATTGTACAACAAGGGGCTCAAACAGGACCCTTGTGGTAGTCCATAAAAGCTGACTCTCCGAATTTTCATGAAGCCATTGTCGAAATTCATTGCCTTTTCCGAAAGGAGGTTGAATAAGACGTTATTCAGTCCTGGGGTTAAGCCCGCAGATTCTAACTTTTGACACAGAACATTGACTGATACTGAGTCAAAAGCCCCCTTGATGTCAAGAAATGCAGATGCCATCATTTCTTTACGAGAATGAGCCATCTCGATTTCGGACACAAGCAGCGCCAAGCAATCGTTGGTACCCTTGCCTTTGCGAAAGCCAAATTGGGTACTTGACAAGAGGCCTTTGGATTCAAGCCAATTGTCCAGTCTAAAAAGAATCATTTTCTCAAATAATTTTCGCAGACAAGATAACATTGCTATCGGTCGATAAGAATTATAGTCTGATGCCGGTTTGCCAGGTTTCAAAAGGGTGACTACTTTCACTTCCCTCCACTCCAACGGGACGGTGTTAAGCTCCAACATAATGTTGAATAATCTCAACAGCCGTTTCTTCGCCAGATCTGGCAGATTATGGAGCAATTTGTTCCGAATCTGATCCAGTCCTGGAGACGAATTGTTGCTGGAGTACAGAGCAAGCGATAGCTCAACCATTGAGAACGGTGAATCCATTTGCGGATCACTCCCATGAGCACTCTGTTGATATGGTGGTGCTTGAGCGAAATCAGGGCAGACTTTTTGTGCAAATGGCTCTAGCCATGCCCCAGAAACCCTTTCGCTCTCGTTTGTTGCTTTGCTGTTGCGCATCCTTTTCGCCATGCTCTGAAGCTCCGTTAGCGAAGTGGAAGGCTTGAGGTTTTTGACATACCTCGGCCAGTATGACCTTTTTTTTGCTTTAAGCAAGTTTTTGCACCTACGCTCCAGGCCTCTATAATGAATGTATAGATCCATGGAACCGGTGTCTCTATACCTGGCAAAAGCCTTCCGCTTCGCTGAGAATGCCGCTTTACAATCCGCGTCCCACCAAGGAGTGGGTGGTCTTTTAAAAATCCTTGCCTGGGGGGGCGGCCTCGTTTGGGCACCGAGGGCGCACTCGTTTATCGCCATAACGAGATTTGCATACTCCTCATTTACGGAGAAACTGGGTTCTACGCGGATTAGCAAAGCGGTCATTTGGTCGCCGTATTTCGTCCAGTCGATGTTCCTCGTTAAGTCACAATTAGCGGGGACTTGATCGACTGTGCGACTCCTCTTGATAATCGAGATCTTTATTGGCAGATGGTCGCTACCAAGCGGGTCTTGGATTACCTTCCACATAGAATCCAGCCCTAAAGATGACGAACAAAGAGAAAGGTCTATTGCGCTGGGTCGTGCCATAGGTGAGGGCACCCTAGTTGCTTCACCAGAGTTTAGAATTGTCAAACTGTGTGTGTCGCAAATATCCCTAATGATTGGTGCACGATTATCGTCATGCGTGCAACCCCAATCTGATCCATGGGCGTTAAAGTCGCCCAGGATGAAAAATGGTTTTGGTAGTACCGTTACTACTGTCTCAAGATCCTTGTTGATCTTCTTTGGATCCAGATTGGCTCCCGGTGGGATATAAATTGAGGCAATAGAAACGTCAAGATCTCCTAGCTTTGCCTGGATTGCGACGTATTCGATTACCTCGGGTGTGGGGAGGGGTATTCTGCTGAAGCTGTGACTGCTACGAATACCAATTAACACTCCCCCACCACGCCTATCGCTAGTTGGATCATGTCGATCTTGACGAATAATATTATATCCCGGGAAGGTAATATTTTTATCGGGTGAGAGCCAAGTTTCACTTAGGGCAAATGCGTTACAATTGTGTTGCCCTATAAGTACTTTAAAAGAGTCAATTTTACCTAAAAAACTTCTGCAGTTCCACTGTAGTATAGTGGTCATTGGAGGCATTAATCATCCAAACGGACCATCATACTAAGACAAGGCCATTTTGATAACCACTGCTTGACCATTCCTCTTAGGAAAGGAAATGCCAGGGGAATCAATCCGGTAAGTGGTTCCGGGAGGTGGAGGGAGTCAAGGAGAGAGTGTAAAATCTCTGTCAGGCTTGGGAGGGATGGCCTGGAGAAAGATCTGGGTTCGCTAGGGAACGCCAGATTGCTGGGATTGGAAGGGTTACGGGAACGTGGATGGGTGCGAGCGTCACGGGGGGGTTTGGAGCCCTGGGTTTGGCGTGGGGTCGCGTTGTCGTGACGTCGAGGTGCCTTTTTGGGTGAAGCTTTAACAATTTTTTTTATCGTCTTTTTGTTTGGTACCCGTGTTGTATACAATCTTTTAACTCCATTTAATGGTGCCAGATTGGGCAACGGTTCATTACCCTCCAATAGGGAAAGGTTATCGAACGGATTCACATTTGAGGTGGACTTCAAAACATCGGCGTACGATCCTCTTGTATTCTGCAAGACGGCCCGTTTGTGTTCCGATTGTTTTTTTCGGTAAACAGAACACAACGACATTTCGTGCCATTCCTGCTTGCAGTGAATGCATTTCTGGGTTTCGGCCTTGCATTCGGATGTTGAATGCGATCCCTTGCATTTGCCACACTTCACGGAGTTTGTGCAGTAAGGCTCTGAATGTCCAATCTGGCTACATTTTGTGCAGCATGCTATTTTTTGCACAAATGGTCGACGGATGGGCACTCTGAGCCCTTCAATGTACAGCGTGTTTGGCAGGACTGTACCCTCGAAGGTGATCCGGAGTGAGGAAGTCTCACGGAACACCTTCTTTCCATCGACCGCACTTGAAGCGTAAAGTTTTTTAACTTCAAGGACCTTTACCCGAGGGGAGGATTGGTGTAGAAAAGCCCCTTGTCCGTACTTTAGGATGTCCTCTAAGGGGTAATCTAAGTCATCAATGACACCGACGACTTCCACCAATCCACCGGGAATATATACCCGGTAATCCTCCGTATAGGACGGATCGGCCGCAATAGCATTGGCTTGCATCCGGTCTTTTGCGGTGACCCGCAGCTTGTTTGGACGCGGGCGAATAATGTCTAAGACACCTGGGTATTTTTTATAAACTGATGCCGTAATTGCTCTTACATCGAGCTGTTTATTTTTCGGCATGAAAAATACATCATGTATCCCGTTATAAGATGCGGGATACGCTCGGAATCTGGGATTCCCTTTCAACGATTGACCCATGAATTGATCACGGGACGTTGAAGGTAAGGGCTCGTTACTAGCCTTTTTTTTCGCATTCTGTCCTGGATCAGAACTTTTTCGCTTCACTGTAGTAAAGCCCTCCTCCGATTCATCCATCGGCTCCGCCTCCATGAGAGAGTCGGAGCGAGAGAAAAAAAAACCCAACTGTGTGACGAGAAAGGATAGGTAAACAAGAGAGGATCACTTACCACAAGTAGACACACGAGAGCGAGAGTACACGACGAACGAGCGCTACGCACCTGTCCGACGAATGCGCTCTACACTCACAAACCTACACTACAGTACACACGCTGCGCGTATACACGCGCTGCACACAACTCTACGCACTACACACTGTACGCACTATACACTAAGCACAGATCGCTTTCCGATCGTTCTCGCACGTATTCCTTTGCAGTGCGTATGGTCGAGGTCAGTGGCTTGTTGTCCGGCAAATAATCCATCCACTTGGAGCGCGTATCGATCACGTCTGATTCGCTTCGTGGTTGGGGACAGAATGATTTCTTTTATTTATTATTTATTAAAATTAACGCTTTTGCCCAATTTTTTTTAATTTGCTTTTAAATCGTTGAACGTAGGCGTCAATATGCTTGTAGGATTTATATTAGTTACTGCAACAAACATGTCGTGAGTAGCATGCAAAACAATCATTAGATGAAATTTATTTAGGGAAACGATCTCCGACACGTACTCTACACGTGACTGAAGGCATTCTCCGTCGAATGCTACATGTTCATACGTGGGCGGAAATTATGCTTCTGCATCTGTAGCTTCTTGGGGTTACAGTGATAAAATCTTCGCCCAGCTGAAGCTTATTTTGAACGTTCCCATCAGCTGCTGCAGCAAAAAAAAAATGAAAATTCGTTTTTCATGTATATTTTCACCGACATCTCCACAATGCACCTTGAATGAACTATGCACCCGCAACATAATAGTGGCAGTCACCTGCACTAAACATGGGGGATAGCAAATGATACCGAGAACAGGTTTCTCCACACCTGCTTTGTAAAAAGCCATCTTCATGTGTATTGTGTCACAGGCACACCATCCACTGTGTCAACTGTTTTTGTGGCGACGAAAACCATCCAATTTTTGCCACCCCCTAGGACCTATGGAAAGGAAAATAGTTGGGGTAATTCATTCTACACTACCTCCAACCACCTCCACTGGTTCGGTGGGGACCGAAAAAATATCATTTTCTGCATTTCATTTCGGTATGTTGGTCGTGGCAAATAGTTTGTTTATAAAAGCGCAATCGAACCATCATGCCGTGCACCGTTGTCCTGCACTGCGCTCAGTCCCCCGAGCTGTCGACTGCTTGGGCGGTACGGTGTTCTGAGCAGTGAAACTGTGGCAACCAGGACTACCCCAATGCGGTTCGGCTGAGGCACCGCAGCGATGGCCGTGAGCTGGATTGCGGCAAGCTCTACACCCCGGCGTAGGACGTTGCTCTGTTGGAGGTAATTTTTCGAGCATCTGCCCCAGCGTATCATCTAGATCGGTGAAAGCAGCAGCAGGACAGCTCAAAGTTAAATGCATTAGAAGAAAATCAACCCAAAAACAAAACCATGGCCTTACGTAAACGGAGCAAAGGATCGGGCAGGAATGGATGTTGAACCTGCACTACAGCGTCAGGCCCCTCCCAGCAACAAAACAACGTGAGAGATTTGAAGCCCCGTGTGAGCACGTGATGACGGAATGTATTTGAGAGGTGGTGCTGCGTGGAGCGCGGAGCGTAGCTTTAACTTCGGCAAATGGCCTTGGCTTTCGGTAAGATTGTATCATTTGTACAGTTCAGAGCTTTGCAGGCATGCAGGCATGATTTGTTTATACTCACAAAACCACACCACACCACACCACTACTACTACTACTGCCAGGGAAACGAAGTAGCGCACGGCGCAAGATGGTCATGATTGGGGTACATATTTTTAGACGGCCAAAGAAATGTATGCAAAACAGGCAAATGCACAGCAAGCGTGCGACGACGGTGGCAAATTTTTCATATTGTATGACGGTTTGCCTGTTATGTGACACTTTCTGGTTTGTTAAAATATAAATAACGCCCATTACCACCAGCTGATACGGTGACGAGATGAAGATGAAGCGAGAGAATACGCTAATGAAGTGTTGAAAAAAAAAGCATCAAACCTACGCAAGGTGAACAAACCTTTCTTTTATTTTACTGTTTTATTGATATTCATGACTGAGGAGACTTTTAGATGGCAAAATAGTTTGTAAAACAAATCTTAGTTTTGTTTGCAAAATTCTTCACCATCTCTGCAGTTATATATGGAAGTTTGAAATGATATCTACAAATTCCGGTGGTGTTGGTTGGAGATATGCGTTACAAAGTTTGGCAGCAAAGAATCTGAGCAAGAATCGAAACCGTTCTTGGTTCAGTGCACAATGCAATGTAAGTTACGACAACACGGGGTGCCTGCACAAAAGTCAAGACGAATTAAAAGCAAAAGCAGATAGCAAAACCAAAAAAAAAGGTAAAACAACCGAAAAGCCAAAGAGCCAACAGTCGCTCAACGGCAGCCCCGTTGAGCAGCACAAGTTGAGCGCAAGATCGTGCGCGCGTGTCGAGAGCAAAATTAAATCAATTGAATCGAAATGTTAATTTACTCCAATGAAGCTTCGCGCTTCGGTCCATTACTCGTCCCCCCGTCGTGGTGTGGGGGGTTGGTGCTCCCAGGAGAGGGTGAGACTACCCGTTCGTTTCAATCGTTCCGATTTTTAAACATTTTATTTTCTTCGACTTGTGTTCGAGGACGATTCTCTGCACAAAAAAAAACGCGAGAAAAGAACCACTCTATCTTCCTTTTCTGAGCAGCAATACTATACGCGACGTGGATGCCGCGGTTTCTGTTCCTTTGCATCGTTTCGAGTGCATTCTTGGAGTTCTGTAATGCATCGACTGAAGTGGTGTACCGTTTTCGTCTCGGGCAATGTTTTTCGTTGGCTCCGTTTTGGTTCGATCTGAAGCTGCTGCTGCTGATGCTGGCATTAGTTTTCGGTCGTTTAAGATGAAACGGGAGCTAAACGATCTGGCACGAAATGGTAACTAAATTGGCAGTCATAAACGGAGTACGCGTGGTGGTGGAGCAAGTGACAGTGCGCTTGCAGAATCGCAACTACCTTCTTGGAGCTTGAATTTCGTTTGTGTCCGTGTGTCAATGTATTTCCAACACTGGCTGTTACGGCTGAGGAAGAAACAGCGTTACGTAGGGAATAAAATTATTTTAATGCAATGTAAAATTGGGTAGTGTTCTTGTATGGTAATAATACGAACTTCCAACTACTGCAGAAGAGACTCATACAAAGCATTCGATAAATGAAGATCATATAGATCAACTTTTTTTTATATTAACAGACAAACATTATGATCTTGCTATTATTTCTTTACATCCAAAAAATACAATCATGCTAGAGAGAAACAAAATCGTTTGTATTATCCTTCAGCTAGTCATCCATAAAAAGCGTTTATTGCATATTCGTTTGACGACACTCCAAGGTAACACAAAGATCCATATCCCCTAGACAGCAGTCTTTGTTTCTCTTCTGTCAATTATCCTCAATCAATCAATTCATGGCTGTTACAAGTCGGTCATCCTTCTCCGATCGGTGGCAATGTGACGGTAACTGCGCAGGCTACATCCGTGTCTTCATGCATCTTTTAATGGTGTTACTTAATACCATCCAGCTGACACGGTTCATTATTATCAAATGTAATGGTACAGAACAATGTCCAGAGTATGCGTTCGCTAAACCTGCCACAAATGGTGAGCGAAAGCGATGACCCAGAATTGCAGGCCCATTAGTTTTGCCTCCAGCCTAACCTCTCGGTTGTCTTCGGTGGGATGTCTTCTCATTTCTGCAATCGGTGCGCCCCATCCTGATCCCCACAGGGAAGGGCAGAGTGCAGCTTCGATTAGCTGGCACGATTCATCTTCATTTGTATTGTCAAATTTTTCTTCATCGCTTCCTTTCCCCCACTAGCGCGCATTCCATTTTTTGCAATCAGTTTTCTCGGCCTCGGGCTCTCCACGCCATGCCAGTGACGTGAGCGCGCGTTTCGTAAACGGCAAGGTGAAAAATGACTACTCCCCAGAGTGGGCAACAGCTTCGTGACAGCTTTGCTTATTGAAGAATGAACGCGAAGAATAAGTGTGCGATGGGGAAGGAGAGCCGAAACATCCGGCGACCCGGACCAACATAAGTCCCGGCTAATCCGGTATTGGCACTTTGGGCTACAGTGTGCAACCACTCTCGGGCTTACCGTTCCGCACTGCCGCGTTTCGCTTCGATGCAACGGGAAGAGCTAATTTTTGTAACGAATAAACTACGGGACGTCCACCGATGATCCAGATTCCCATCCCTCCCGACAGCGACACCCGCCTCGACTTTTGTTTGCTCGCCTGTTTGCAGTGAAAGCAAGCGAGCGCGTCACCAAACGAGGCTAATATAATTTAGCGATAATATTGAATTATGGCAAAATTACATCAACCAAGTGAGAACCAAGTGGCTGAGGTACTCAAGCCCAACGACCAGCAGTCACAGTACCGTTTTCATGCCCGTCGTATCGTTCGCAATGCAGCGGCGCTTGAATTTGCCATAGCAGTGGACGTGAAAATGGAAAACGCTATTCAGTGGCCTTTGGTCTTTCGGAAACGGCATCATAAAAACAGCTCAAAATAAAACAGATGGCAAACATCTTCGGGCCAGGTGTTGTCGGCGCGGTGCGACAGACACCAACGCCGTG